>NC_047163.1:3777403-4977403 GCF_009819705.1 Hippoglossus hippoglossus
TTGATAATGCTAAGTCTAATTTGTTTTGATGTTCTACAGGTGTTTATTTTTCTTCTAGAGACATATTATCTGGACCTTTTCCTCCTCAGATCGTTCTGATGTGTTCTTTCAGTCTTAGCCTCATTCCAGAAGATTTGTATTATTTATTTAATCCTAATTCTAACTGCTTCACGACATTAAACAGAACTATTAGGTTTCCAGTATGAATTATGTGAACAATTATAAGATGGATGTAAAGAAATGTGAATCTGTATAGCTTTGTGATCAGTTAGAGGAGTAGAAAGAATTTCAACGTGAGCATTATCTTGGAGAGTGTTAGAAATTAACCACAGAGTTGACATTATTTTGGGATGGGGGTGTCCAAGGCAGTATTGAAATCACCACCTATAAGAATAGCCAATGGAGAATTCTGTTTTCCACTTCACTAAATAAATGATTATTGTCAGGTATAGAGTTATATTCATAAATGTGAACAACTATGAGGTTAGTGTTCTGAAATTCAAAAACCTGGCAGATATAAAGCCCATTGTTATCAGTCAGTAAGCAATAACCCTCGTGTATGATTGTTTTTAAGTGTGCTCACCCCAGCAGAACGCTGTGATGCATGTGAGCAGTAATCTCATTACCCCATTGAGATCTCAAAAAACTGCACATCATTAGTCCCAGTGTGTTTCTCCTGTAGAAAAACATAAATCTGTTTTACATTGTTTAAGAAATAAAATAAAGGCTTTGCGCTTCAAGTTGTGCCTTAAACCCCCGAGAGAAACTCTAGATAAAGACAAGGTTGAATCAACAAAATGAACTTAGAAATGTTTTAGATTTTGAAATGTATTCAGTGAGATGCTACGGGAACAGCATCATATTGATATTCAAAAAGTGCTAAAACTGGCCCGTGTACAAGCCTTGAACTCTTATAACAAAACTTGGAGAGTCAAATATAGCTTAATGTGCAAAAGTTAACATTTTTAGATATCTCCTGGAATTCAGACACACTTCAAAAATCTCAAAACCAAGGCCGACCAGATACATGGAGAACTTTCATCTCTTCTTCCCGTTGAGATCTGCAGAAAGTATCCAGTTTTAAAAAGGCCCAGTCATCACAACACAGCGAGGCCAAGGTCTCACTCAGACATTTGTGCTCACACATGCAGTTCCTCCGGTGGAAACACGGAGTTAAGACGATGTCTGAAAGCAGCTTTTGTTATCACGTCAAAACTCCACACATACCACAGCAGAACCGACCTGAAGAAATAAGGAGAACGACACAACACAGCGAGACGCACATGTGTACAACAAGCTACCATGACCTGGAGGACTGAGAATCTCCACAGACATGTTTGTTACCTGTTGATTCAAAGTTAATTGAATGTATCACGGGTCCAAGTCACACCAAGTCCAACGCTGCACCCCCCTTCGGGACCTTGACAACATACATGACACGTGTGAAGCTGATTAGATGAGTCCAGAGATGCGAGCCACAGCCAGAAAGACCAGAGATTTATGAAATTAGTAGATATATTTATTATAAAGCATCTGTGCTGTGAGACTCACACATGCACCCAGCACACATGACCTATCTCTGCATGCATTTCTTATCTGGTCAGTTAATATGTTTAATCAGCAAGGCTAAACCCGTCCTCTTGCTTTTTCTTTACACTTTTTTAGTTTTATTTTTAGCTGCTGGAAACAAAATAGAATGACTGGACTCTTTAGTTTTAGTTTAAAAGCAAGTTTACAGCAGATATAATCACATCTTCTCATAATAGCAGTGGGCTAAATGAGAGTCTGCAGTGAAAGAGGTCCTTGTGCGGATGAACCCACGGAGAACGACCAGCTTACTCTGCAGTTCCTCTCATTGCAGCTAATTGATTTTTAACGTTAATGTTTCGGTTCACTCACATTTGTCCCATTGCAAATTTTTTAGCTGCAGAAAGCATCTGCTTCCTGTGAGAAAAGCTGTAAAAAGCCACTTAACTACTTAATAAAAGGCAGGAAAACAAAGTTAGCAGCTAGCTGTTGAACACAGTGAAGCATTTAACAGAGTCACATAGTTTCCTCGGGAGTCAGTGGAAACTGAAAAGTGCTAAAGGGGAGTGATTATTGGATTAACGCTCAGCAGGTGGAAAGAAACACACGTACAGATTCCTAACAGTAACAGAACTACATGCTGACAGGTTAGATTATGTACAGCTTGTTTTAACTGTTCCCATGTTGTCAGAAATATATCTTATATATCTTATATATATCTTACATTATGTGGTTTAGCTATTGATCCTGTATGTTTTCTGTTTTAAGATAGATAGAAAGATGGATGGATGGATGGTTAGGCAGGTATAGGTAGGTGGGTGATAAATAGATAGATGGATAGATAGATAGATTGATAGATAGATAGATAGATAGATAAACAGACAGACTGACAGATTGATAGATTGATAGATAGAAAGAAAGAAAGAACTATGGATAGATGGATGGGGATTGGATGGATAGATGGATAGAAGGATAGATAGATAGATGGATAGAAGGATAGATAGATAGATGGGTGTGGGGCAGGGTTATGAATGGATGGATGGATGAAAAGATGAATAGACACTTTATTGATCCTGAGGGAAATTCAGGCATCAAGCAACTTGTGTGACAGTTTCCAAGAAAAGCTGAACACATATATTAAATGTACAATAACTGACTTCAGCCACTAGGGATCATGGGAGATGTTGTCATCATCACCATTTCTGCTCCTGTAGCATCTGCTAGGTTCCCTGCGTGTTTGTGCTTTACGGGACAGAATGTAAAAAATAATCATGATCCATTACAATGAGAAATAAAAATTGTCACATATTATATCTTTAACATCAAGAATCTATGTTGAAGTATGTTTTTTTGTGTTATCTTTCCCTGCTGCTATTTTATAATCTTGACCTGGACTCCCTGGCAGAGGAAATATTATATCTCAATGAGACCTTTCTTGTTAAATAAAAGTATAAATAAAATAATTGTAATTGTTTATAAATCTAGAAAAGTCAAGTAATATATTTAGCTCCAAAGGGATCAAATTGTGAACAATCAGCCGAAACACAAACAGAGCTCCGACATCAAAGTGTTCGGCAGCTGAACCTCAGCAGCAGAGATCTGACTGACACGTGCAGATGTTTCTATAACCGGCATCCAGACTCATGTGACCCACATTTGTAGCAGCGTAAGAAAAAGGTGATTTAGTTGCTTCAAAGTTAGAGCTTATACGTTATTTATTCCAACGCTTTCAGAAACGGCCACATGAGGAAAAACATTCCTCAAAAGCCTCGAGTCCCCGAGGTCGAGGGACCCTGATGTTGTTCCGTTCAGTTCAAGGTGAAAAGACTTTGATTACAATTAGACTCCGTTGGTTTCCAGGAGCGAACAGGAGCAGCTCCTTGAGGAGACGGTGCCTCGGTGAATCGTGGCCTTGGAGTTTATCACTCTTAATAAGAGACGCTGCACTGGGCCACACTCCATTACGCATCAGGCCCCATGAGGAATCACGTTCCCCTTCAATGACTCCTTGACCCCGAGGGATGTTTAATTAATCTGAGGCTGGACGTGGCCGCCATTAGTCGGAGGAACAGTGGCCGGTGCCGCCCATCTTCCCGACCTCGGGGGGGCCGTTACCAACACTTACTGCTATTTGAATGTGAAACAACCTCGGCTGCTAATCGGGTTTGAATATGAATAAGAGTGGCTGGGTGATGTGGGTGTAGAGCAGGTGGTTCCCGGTGGGATGTGTGGACCTGCCGGGGGGGGGGGGGGGGGGGTCCTGGAGGATTCTGATAATGAAATTATTCTATTCACCAGAAACAATCTGACCCTCACGAAAATCACAATTAGAGAGCACTGCAGCCGAATTCTGATGAGGTGTCGTCCTCCCCGGTATCGTATCAAGTTAATAACGACCTCAGTTAATTTCGTAGTGAATCAACAGCAGCGATCGTCTGTGCGGCATCATGGGACGTAATCAAACAGCTATATGTGTTAATTTGGAGTCTGACACATGAAATGTTTCAAAACCCAAAAGGGTTATTTAATTATTTTCGAACACAGCTAATTAATGAACCGGGACCTGACCATGAACTCTTTTCTGAATCTTTTTTTCTCTCAGCAGTTTCTCAGTGTGAAAGTCCTCCAACGTAAATCATCACAGACATCATTTGTCCCGTCCTTCGAGTCAGTCAGAGGCAGGCGTACTGGACCTGGGTTGTCACGGTAACGATAATAAAAACACAGTTATAGCTGTGTTACTGTCTGACAAGATTTAGTCACTAATACTATACCCAGTTTTGCTTTAAGAAGAAATCGTGTTCGAGGTCGTTAATACTTTGTTACAGGGTTAGAGGACCTTCATCACCATGGTTACTGTCATCCCACCACAGGGAGGGCCGTCCCAATCTCTTAGTTACTTGTTCCAATGTTGTTTCTCAGTTGAAATATGATAAAGTATCTTGGATTTTGTTATAAATGAACAAATAAAAGAAACAACCTTGTCACCGGATTCCCTTGCTCCCGTCATACTTACTCCAACCACTAGAGGTCTACGTTCACAGAAGACCTGCTTGTTCCTTCAGCAGGAGGACGAAACAGAAAGTGGTTCTTTTAAATTCATAAAGAGCAAAAGGCAAAAGATTATCTTTGTGATGAAAAGTAAAACTTAAAGTAAGACTTAAAGTTTAGTGTTTTTGGAAGTTTCAATCTTTGCAGCTACAACTTGATGAGTTTCTGTAATTTTCTTAAATCAAGACTCGTCAAACTCAAGAAGTCAAGTCGGTTACGGTGAACATCGTGTATGCAGCGATTTTAATTTTCTGTTTTGTATTATTGTGCGTTAATCAATTTAGAAATTCCCACACTGTGCAGAACCAAAGCAACATTTTTAAACGGTCTCAAAGGTACAAAAAATATGAAACACGTTGTTTTGGCAAATGTTTAAGTTCAAGTTACAGTAAATGAGCTAAAAAAATACAAACGCATAATACTACTACTTTCATCCTATTATATAGTACGAGCAGATTATCTGTTTTTAACGACAACACTTTTTCCACACGCTCTGTTTGTGACAAAAATCCCTAAAATCTCCAGACTCCAGATATTTACCCTTGATATGAAAAGCTCATTCCGTCTGCCTGCTCCCTCTAAGAGCACTTTAGGGCTTTTTAGGGCTTTAAGCTACTTGCTGGGTTTATGATAAAGTCGTCCTTGGCTCGGGCAACGATTGTAACGACTGGAGTTTCATGACTGTCTGGCACATCAAGGTCTTTCTTTATTCATCATGTGATGATTCATTTTTCGGTGGCGTGCGCTAAAATGCAGAACTTTGTGACACAGAAAAACATTTCTTCCGATAATCATAAAGGAGGAATCAAACCGGCACTTTGTATTACATGTGGATTGTGATCACGGCACTAAAAATTCATCAGACTCGCACAACTTGAGTGGCATGTTTTCCTCTTTCTGCCGAGAGACCCTCAGCGTCTCCCGATGCTGCAGCTTGAGCTTCCCCGTCTCTGCTCCTCTCCCTCTACTGTACATCTGTCTGCACCACAAACTGCCTCTCGCTCTCATGACTCAGGGAGCACCGTGAATTGACACTGACAGCGGGCAATGGCTGCATGAGTTGTGGAGTGGGGGGGGAAAAGAGTCGGGTCGTGAATTCGGCCTCAGAATATCACGCTGAAAGTGTGAAGTTGTCTATAATTCTGTTATAACGTCGTGAAAGGTCACGCAGGCACGACTGAAAGGTGTGAGCTGCCGACTGCCAACTGGTGACGCACTTACAATGGGGCCTGGAAAAAAAGCAAAGCCACACACCTACTGAGCTCATATCACCTCTGATATCACATGAAGGTGACATCCATTTCTGTTTTCCTGCAGAGCTGCAGGATACCAAATCGTTTCCCTGCCTGTTTGCATTCAGCGGCTTAATCCTGATATATATCACATCCCCCTGAATCACATATAAATCGCAGTGATCACAGGTGTATTCAGTTGCAGAGGTTTGGAGCTGCAGCCTCTGTGCGGCGGTACGTGCTCACGCTGTCCCTCTCAGCCGGCGCTGCACGAACAGCCCTTCTGGCTCCTCGGGCTCGTCTCGTCTGCTCTCTGCATGCTGAGCATCTTCCAATCTGGCCGCGAGCGATGGAGGGACTGGCGCGCTCGGTGTCAGCTCTCCTCAGGATTGTCAGGAGTCCTCTGTCAAATCCCCCTACCGGCTGGCCCTGCAGGCTCCGAGGAAATTAACCAGGAGGCGAGACTGGGGAGGGAGGTGGGGGGGGGGGGACAGGGTGACACTGACGGGAACTTTTTTTCCTTTTTTTCTGTTTATGCTGCAACAGTATTACTCCCTCACAAAAAAAAGACATCCTCCGAGATCCCTGCTGCCAGTGGCCATTTCATTTGGGGAAAGAGTGTGAGGGGGGGGGGACAATAAATAAATATGAAATGCACTTCTCTGCCATGGCAACACACCGGTGGCTCTCTTTGCCTCGACGTTTTATTTCCAGCTGCATTTTCATCAGAGTGACTCAACTTGAACCTTCAATGACTCAACCGTGCAAAATACATGAACATTCATAATCTTTTATTTTGTGCTAATGGGCCAAAACTATGGAGGCCAAGAGCTCAATGCACTGCAAGTTAAAAACCTGGCTGTAGTTCAACGCTTTGTGAAGTTTATGAAGTCTGCTTCTCGTCTCTTTTGTCTCTTTAGTCCCCTGGAAACATTTCCGGTGTCGTTTTCGCCTTATGCAGCGGCGTTTTTTTGTATTTGCATGTGTTGTGACTTTTTGCAGCCCACGTGTGTCGTCAAATTGATGAAGTTGTTTTCTTTCATTTGCAGTGCGTCAAGCTCACCGATGTGTGAGTGACCTGCAAACTGAGCTAAATAAACTTCAGCCACCGCCAGACTTCCCAAGCCCCGAGTTCAACTCCCATGTTGATCAGCAGCGGAACAACCTGCTGAATACAACGTTCCGTCGCGGAGAAAGTTTAACGAAACGCTGCTTTTTACTTTGGTCCACTTTTCTTTCTGAAGAGCCTTGACTGAGCATATGCAGGATTTTTTTGACATGCATCTGTTGTTTTAAAAAAAGAAAAAACGTGTGAAGTTGAAACTTAAGTGGAATGAAAGTGAACAGCTCTCGACAGCAGCATCGCTTCGATTGAAGGCTGTATTGTTAAAGTGGCACACACTATGATTCACATCCTACCCGGAAACCTGCTGTTTATACTTTCATGAAAGGACCGAGCCAGCTGTCTGACTAAACAAAAACTGAATGATGTGTTCAGGGGCCGCAATTAACTTTCTCCCTCACTGGTGCAGGCGACTGGTAGATGGAGAAAACATGCATATGACGGTGAAGCATATTGCTTTAACAGGTAAAAACAACAAGTAGCCTTCATGTGTCACGTTAACTTGTAATAAGTTTAAACAACAACTAATGTTGAATAGAAATTTCAGCAAGGCCAGAGCAAACTTTAAAACCTTTAAAGTATTCATCAGTGTTTTATAAGTTTGAATTTGAAAGACTATTAAAACAGAACGTTCTCAAAGTTTCTAATCCCAAAACTCCACTTAAATGAACTATGAAGTGAACTTCGGGGACAAACTTGTTCCAGGTACAGAGAGTGAAGCACTTTGTAAACCTGTCATTTGAAAATGAAATTTTTTGCAAACCTATTGGATATTTAGTCGTTTAAATCAGATTAAAGCTCCTCATCACCTCAGTGTTTCCACTGTGTAGCTCTACAAGGTGAGTTATTGTCCTTTAAATCAGAGTTTTGTTTTTAAACCTTTAGTTCCCTCACATAGAACTGTCCTTATTGTGGACACAGTTATGGTCAGAGGGTTGGTTGGATATAGACTCAAACAAAAAAGAGAGAGAGAGAGACAATCAGAGGTAGAGTTGTGGTCTGCAGGGAATACGCCTGTGTGTCGAAAGTCTGACACCGGCAGAAAACAGATCTGAAGTCTGGTTCACACTCTCAGAACAGTGTTTTATTACGTGACCACTATGGTACAAACAGGTTCCTGCACAGTTTGGTGGATACTCGATTTGATCCAGAATGGCCAAAGGCTTTACTTCTAATTGATGGTGAGTGGACGTCCCTTTAATATTTCTTGCTTTATTAGATTGTGTACGAATGACAGGACCACTTCATGGAAATATTGGACTCGTTATACATCGATGAAAAGATGCATCTTAAATCAGTAGTACATTTTCATCCAGTTGCTTTGTCTATAAACAACTTCCCGATTGAGTGGCCTGCTACAAATGCACTCCATCGTCATTCAGAACATCAAGTCATGCAGTTACATAAACTCATAGATTTTATCCGTAATGTGCAGCCCTAGTGACTGAGAAACTAATGATACCTCAGAGTTAAAAGGATCCTCAGAACATTTATGGACAAAAGTAAACAGACGCAGAAAGATTACACCCATAAGTCAGCTGATGACTCTGCTGCAGCACAACAGCCTGCAGGGATTTGTGCTCCCATTAAGCCGGAGGAACAGGAGTAAAAGCATCAGCCACTGATGTTGGGAGATCAAGCTGCTTCCAGCTCATCCCTAAGGTGCCTGATGGGGCTGAGATCAGAGCAGGAAGGTCAAGATGCCTCCGTGGCTTTGTGCACGAGGGAAATGTCACGATGAAACGGGGCCAAACACAAACTGCAAAGCTAAAGCACGCGATTGTCTAAAATATACTTGTATGCTGTAGAATCAGAGGACTAGCTGGCACTTATTTGCGGTCTTGTATAATAAAAATGAGCAGATCGATATCGTTCTCCCATGCAGCCATTACATCTGAAGCTCCGGCCAGCAGCTGGTTTAGCTTAGCCTCAATGAAAACAGGCTCTTTCCAAACCATTAAATCCAACTATCAGTTCATCTAAAGTTATTTTAATCTGCACAAAAACAAGGCATTGAAAGAACAATTGTGGTTTTTTTGTTTTGTTGTGTGTGTAATTCTCTGCAGGGAAAAGTGATTTTCTCTGGTTTTGTGTCTGCCTGCAAACCAATGAGCCTCCTGCTAAAAGCATAAAGGAGACGTTCACATACTTCAGCATTAGACACATATTCAGAAAAAGAGATAAAGACTCAATCACATTTAGTTCTTAGACGAAAAATGAGCATAACAGCTAAATGCATTACAATTATGTTGCATGTATCCTAGAAGCGAATATTCACGCAGTTGAAGCTAAAGTAATTTCTGTAACACTTTAATTTACAGCGTCTGTAACGTAGAAGACAAACTCACAGTTTCCCTCCAATGGCTTGACATTCATAAATCATATTTAAAAAGCCCAGCAGAGCATAAACAGGGGGGACGACACCACCGGGGGGTAAAGAGCCGATGACAGAGATTCTCCTACAGATAATTACAGTGACAGTGTTGGATCTATGATAATAAGTCGTTCCACCAGACCACAGCTTTACAAAAGCAGCTGCTAATGCATTTGTGCGATAGATCGTTCTATTGTCGGAGAAAAGGGTGAATTCCGATATGTAGATACGGACGATTGATTATCAGCCGCCCTGTGACTTCAAAACGAACTCTGAATGGAGGTTTGACCATCTGCTTCCCAATGCGTGACTCTTACTTCCAGCTGTTAGGAGGCTTCTATTCACTGATTATAATGAAGGGGGGGGGGGGGGATTCTGATAATGGAAGACGAGCAGAGGCGCGAGAGAGATGGAGGAGAAATGGGTTTGATCTTGAAGCAGGGGAAAGGGCGCAGGCGTCCTCGGGGCCTCGACTTCTCTAAAAGCTGCTTGTAGCCTCCAGGGAAGATGCTCGCTCTCTCTCCCTCTCTCCTCCGCCTCCAGCTCTGCGCGTCTGCATCCTCATCTCCCACCACCCCCGCTACTCACGATCAATTATGATTGACAGGCGCTCTGGTTCAGAACTCGTTTAAGCCGCTTGATCTGCGGGTAGATATCAGCCCCCCCCCCCGCTCGCTCCCAACCCCGCAACACCCCTCCCAATTTCCTACTCCCACATCCCGTCGTTCAGCCACTCTGAGATCATGCAGAGTACCTGAGGAATTGCTGCTTTTCGCTGAAGTCCTTGCCACATGTTGAGGACTGTTAACTCAAGAGGACCAGGTCAAGTGACGGAGCCATGTTGACTTGTCAAAAGAGGAAAGGAAAGTTTATTTTCACCGTGTGTTACACAGAAGCTGTGAGATTTTCAAAAAAGTCCTGGAAGCTGGTGCATTTGTTGGACTGTTTTCAGAAATATGCCAGAAAATGGATTATCCTCAGCATCTCCCTTAAGCTCCAGTGCAAACAGTCGCCTGTGCCTGCAGTTTGTCTAATATGTCCCCGATGAGCACGATGACGAGGTGTGTGTACAAAGTGTCGTGCAAACCTTCAGGTTCCCCCACAACATCCAGGCTGGATTCTTCATGTGAATCAGACACGGGATGGACGGAGCCACACGAGTGAAGTTACCTGCCGGGTTTTATACAGCTGCCCGTGGAAAGGACCAAACCAAGAGATCTGACATCACAGGGGGGGGATTAGAGTATTTTAGATTTGGGATTCACGTACTAGCACCTTTCAGGCTAAAGTAGCTGAGCCTGATGGGAATACTGTCTATAAATGAGCATGTTGGGTCTGATCATAATAACACGATCACAGAGAGAATACTAACATGATTGCAATGACGATGCTAACGCCATCTCGATGCCATCGCTAACATACTCACTTCTTTTTAGCCGCACGTTAGCATGGCGACGTTGGCCCGTGCACTTACTGCTAATGTGGCTATTAGCTTCTCAACAGAATGGCTCCTTCGCGTGACCAGCATTTGATTTAAAATTGAAAAAAATCTTGCCAAACAGCGAGCGACAGCACACGTGACTAATCTTTATTAACCCCAAACACTTATTGCTAATTATAGTGAAGGTTAAGATGTGGTTTTTTTGCAGCAGCAGTGTATTGGGACTCTCCTGTGACCTCGTAATACATTTTCAATTTAATTTACACGCCTCTTCACTTCATTTGCTGCAGATTCTCTCTTATCACGGCACGACCCTGCAGCCGAGCAGCGTTTCACACACTGGCTCATTGTTCTCGCTTGTAAACAAAACCTCCACACGACATAATGAGCCACATATTGACCACCGTGCAATTTAAGTCGCGCGGAAATTCTGCCTGAACTGATCGCTGTGAAATTAACTGTGATAACAGCCACTAATACCATATTCTCAAGCGTTTCTGTCCACGAGCTTCATTATTTCCCCACTGCTTTGAACGTGTGCCCGGTTTTACTGGAAGGGATTTTCAGGGGGAAATAAGCCTGATAACTCCCAAATTAGGCCAAATAAAAGCACACAGCTCATCACCGGGGGTGTAAGTAAGAAAGTGCTGAAATTAGACTTTTCCCTGAAAACGAGACTCATCAGAGCTGAGAGAAAATCCGCAGCCGAAGCTCTGCAGTTCTTGGTTTACAGACAATCTGGTTATATGAAATTCACGAATTTGAATAATTCTTTATACATTATCGGCACTGAGATTTCTATTTATTCAGTCTCACAATATCCATCAGCCTGTCGAAGCGTCGCTAATAGACGTATTTATAAAATACCCCGCGAATCCATCAAGTTACAAATGTTTTGTCCGTGAGAGAAGAAAAAGAAAATCTTATTACCACAGTTGGAACTGGCCCCTTTAACGTCAGAGCCGAGGAGGCCTGAGCATTTGTAAATCCTAATATCAATAGTTCCTCACAATCTTTGTAAAGCTGTGAGTGTGAATTGAGGAGCGGGGCTGATTGGTTTTTCATTCTTAACAGTGGCTGTTGGGAGGCAATTTAATTTCCTCTCCTCCATCCTGCATCCTGGGAGACTTCTTACTTTCTTTTTTTTATTTCCATGCTTTCCTCTTCAGAAATGTCAACACGACTTTGTCAGCAATAAGCACTTTCTCTGCCGTGACAGATATCACCTGACCCCAATTTATGAAAGGCACCGAAAAGACACACTCCTCCAGCACAATATGAATATATTATCATCTTGTGGAAATGTCCTGTATTCAGCGGCGGGGAATTATACTGAAGGATTGTGGTGGAAATCTGAGCGGACGTCCCTTAAATAAGACAGAAGCAGTGTTGGGAGCTCATGAAAATACTCTGTTGTCCGTCTGTCTGGTCGCAGAAACAACAGTGAGACAACAATCAGGTGCAGATCACAGGGAAATATCAATCAAATCAAAAAAGAGACTCCGAATATAATGAAACTAATTCTACTAAAAGCTTTTATTTCCATACGGCTGAACAGCGAGATCCCATCTCCTGACATATCTGTTTAGAGCTCCTGCTTTTCAGCACAGCCCTCCTGCATATCTGCTTGATAGTGCGCTGTCATTGCCGCGCCGATATTAGCCGTGTGAGGATGGATCTCGGCCTCTCTCGGCTATAAGCAAGGCAAACAGCGCTAATAGAGCAACCTCCTCTAATGGGGGTTTCTGTCACTCAGAGGGAGAAGAGCCCGGGTAATGTTTATTGAATTCTATCTTCAACAACAGCCATGAAAGCAGACAACACTGGTTGCGGACTGCAGCCTCGACCGGGCACATCTCCCGTGTTACATAAACACCCGGCGCACGTGCACACACAAAAAAAACATCTGAGATGTCTGCACAGGTTGGCACGCATGTGTGTGCACGTGCACGGGTACACGCACACGCACGCACAAATTGCATTCAAAAGACATCTGCCATCATGTGACCACGAGGCATTCAGATGCTACCCTCCAATGAATATAAAGTATAAACACTCCTCCAAATTCTCCCCCCATGGCCTCTATTTCATACCATTATCTTGGCATAATAAACACATTAGCTTCTCCCTACCCAATTCCTGCTCCTAAGATGAATCTTTCCCCACTATATAAAATAATTTGCCAACATTATATGTGCCGATGAATAATTCATGAGGGTTCATGGAGAGTTTCAGCCACGTCTGAGTCCTGGAGGAGGCAGAGCTGACAGACACGCGGGTTCTGCGGTCGGAGAGGCTGCGCTCGGGAAAGAAAATGGAGGATTTGCTGAGAAACTCTTGCTTTTGAAAGTGATGCACAGTCCTGTGTGCTCGCCGTGAAGGCTAATTACCCACACGGGCACGACGGCAGTTCAGATGAAGATGCAGGGTCATTTCATTCTCTATTGAATTGTCATGATTGGTTCAAGTGAAATGATTCCGAAGCTGCTGTGTGTGATTCATGCTTCCGGCAGACTTTACCTCTTGGACAAAAACAACCTTTTCTCTATGATGGAAACATGAAAAATGTAACTTAATGACATAAGCATCATTTATGATGTTTCTGAGACAGATTTTCAGGAGGTACAGAGTTTGATGCACCGCCTTTCTTGGTTTTAGAAATAACTCTATTAATATTTTGTATTTCTGTACTTGCAAAGGTCAATTTTATTATGAATTGGGTGGGAGAAGGTCGTCTCTATTTCTGCGTCTCCGTATCAAACCATCATCATAACCCTAAAAATAAAAAGTTTTGGAATTATTAATCTCTATAAACAGATTCTAAATGTGAATATCCAGAATCTGTGGGAGCGAGGGACAAGACTTTGGGGCCAAAAGCTTCTTCTGGTTTCCATTTCTAGTTTTCAGCAGGATTATGTCGCAAGTAAAAAGTCCATGTGGTTTATTTGTGTGGAGAAACGGACTTTCATGATGAAAGGATGGGGTTGGACTGTAAACAGTGGGGGAATGGAAGACAGAGTCTTGGCCTGGATGTCTGCTGTCGCCACTGGAAGGCTACCAGAGGCTAATTCATCGTTAGACGGTAGCCGATGGGCTTCTGTGAGGAAGAGTGGTGATTAAAGGCCTTCTGTGCAGAATTTGAAATCTTCTGGTCGTGGTGACTCTGTGCTCTGGCATTAGAAAATGACACTGTCACTTATATCAACTTTTTACAAACTAAAAAATGTGAGCTGTTGAAATAATGTTAAAGATTTGGGTCTTTCTGTGTTGTCTCTGCTCTTCCTCGTGACCCTCACAGGATAAGTGCTGCAGATAACAGATGGATGGACATTTCACATCGTCTGAAATGTACCTGTGTAGATAAGAGCAAAAATATTATTGTGATAAACTTGAATATCAACTCACGGGTTTAAATCGGAGCAGATTACGAGGCCGGTGTCAGTTACAGCTTGTGATTCAGCGATAGTACAGAGTGTAATGTCACAACTGGCAATCAGATCCAAATGCTGGTTAATTACGCTCATGTTGCTGTCACTTTCTGCCACAGCGAGTTTTGCTCAGAATGATTCGTTTACAGAAACTCTGATGTCAAAACAACAGGAACTCATCACGTCACTCTGCCGACTACAGATTTTACACGAACCCCAATTTATTAAACATTCATCCGGATGTACACTCGCTTTCTCCTACCGAATACTGACTGAATAAACATGTCAGCTTTGTTTAAGCACTGCAGTGAGCCCGGGGGCGATATGCTGTGAGTTTACAGGGGGCTCTCTCTCACGCACAAAAGGATGCACAGACCGGTGTGAAATGAAACTCTAATATTTGAAACCCTTCCCTGTATATTCTCCGTAACGTCTGCACGTCACTTTGAATGTGCATCAGGAAGCCAGGGCGTAAAGATAAAGGTGTAACATTAACGGTCTCCTCGATATCTGTGTTCCGGGTGCTGTGAGTCTCGGAGGACGACTTTGTGCAGCTCAAAGAAAAGCTGCGACCTTCTTATGCCAATTTTTATTTTCAATATCACAAAGCAAATGTAAGAACATGTCAAATCAGTAAGAAGTTATCAGACCGCACTGAATCGTTCACTTTTTAAAACACCACTCAAAACCCACATTTTTCAAAATCTTGTAAAATGACTGAGTATGAGTATTATTCAAATATAATAGAAAAATGTAATGTATTATTTTCTATTATCATTATTATATTAGCAGATTTTAGTTTTCTAATTAAACAAATGATGGGCTGCACTGTTCGTCTACACCCTAAATTATAAGTCAGCCCCTATCGGCCTCCCGTTGTGTAGCTATGGCAACAACCCAAAATGTAAAATTATAATCAAACCTCTGCTTCTGTTATTTCTTTGAGGCTCTTGACTGTAAGATTTATATTTTTCACTGGATCCAGACTGAAATATCTGGGATTGACATCAAATTTCTTACATTCACAGATCTCAGGCATCGTAATCCACAGACTCTGTCGACCACCTGACTTTTCCTCTAGCGCCACCATGAGTTCGACGTTACACTCTTAAAATAAACTGCACTAACGTTGGTGTCGTGTAGTTCGACTTGAGGTCACCGATCGATGGAAGGTCAAGTTCAAGGTCAACTAAAATATGGTTTGCACTCATTATTCTCCATCATCTCATGTCCGATAAGTAACGTCATAAAAAACACACATTTTTTTTTAGATATCTCTGGATCCTAAGATTACAGACAGGACCTAACGCTTATATCGACTAAAATACTCTATGATCATAGGGCAGGAATGACATCATCGTCAATAGGAAGTCAGAAAATGACATCATATACTGTCGTAATGGAAATAACTTTTGCAACCAGTGAGTTGAGAGACACGATTTTACATTTTACTTCTGTGTTGTTTTGCATGCCGTTGGTACAAGTTTGGAAAAACACTGTTATCAAAGAGCGCGACAGGCCGAACCTGACACCCGGGGGTGTGTGTGTGTTCTAATGATGCGACACATCTCAGAGCAGGGGGCTGCAGAGTGGAGATATTTTTGATGCGACTGTGACATGGCTGATTCAGGAGGATAGCGGGCGATAAGAGGTATTGGGCTGTCGGTGTATTATCTGGTGTCAGGGAAGAGGTGACGTGGGAACAGGAAGGAGCAGGAGGAGAGAGTGAGAGAGAGAGAGAGAGAGAGAGAGGGAGAGCGAGAGCGAGAGAGAGAGAGAACAGTCAGTGACACCGTCTTTTTCCCCGGGCCAGTCGTGTTATTATTGTAAAGCAGATTTACAGGCACAGCAGAAATCATTTTCAATTATCAAACTGAAGCTCAACCTGAAGAAGACTCCAGCTGCTCTCAGCTAATTCACTGAGGACGAGACAGAACCAGGCGGAGAGCGTCGACGCCGAGCGGAGTCCAGACCTTTCTCTTATTCTTTTACCTCCATCTGTTATTTAACACTTCTGCTGACTGACCCTGGAACCTCACAGTTCCTCAAACGTGCAGCGACACCTGAACTCTGTTGATTTGAAGGTTTCGCTGCTCGGGATCTACACATTCTCACACGGGTCACACACACCCCCCCCCCCCCCCCCCCCCCCGTGCTGTGTTTTGATTTTGAGAGTAAGGTGGAAATATTTCAAAAATAAAGTTGGAATTTAACAAGAAAAAATAAGTCAGAATATTAGGAAAACAAAGTAAAGTTGTATTATAATGAAAAATAGGAATAATTTTATGCAGAAAAGGAAAACCTTTATGAGAAAAAGGCAATAATTATACAAGATAAAGACATTTTAAGATAAAAAATTCAATTCATAATATTGCAAAACCAAAGCTGTAATTTAATGAAAAATCCATAATACTACAAGAATAAAGTTATTTTCTTCTGTATAACACATGAAATATATGAAAATAAACTCACAATATTAGAACAATTTAACAAGAAAAAATAATATAAGGAGAATACAGTGGTAATTTAATGAAGTAAAGAAGCCACAACATTTTGAGAACAAGAAAAACATGAATTTAACCCTTTAATACACAACGATATATATATGACAGAGATTTCTTCTTCTTCTTCTTCTTCTTCTTCTTCTTCTTCTTCTTCTTCTTCTTCTTCTTCTTCTTCTTCTTCTCTCAGCCCAAATCCCCAATACTCCCCAATAATAATTTTATCCCTCTAAGTTTTAATGCATGTTTAAAACTGCCCCTATTAAATCATCTGCAAACTAAAGAGTAAAATGACCCACACTATAGATGTGCAGCTATAACATATTTTGAAGTGGAAGATCAGAAATGAATAATTCATGATAATTTGACTTAAAAATGCAATACGCGAAATCATGTTTCACCTAATAGTGTAGAATTATAATCTGCAGGTATTGTGACCTTAAAGATGGATATATGATTTTCATTATATTATGCACAGCAATGCAAATCATTTCATTACACGTGGTATTAAAGTCTGAAAAGTGAACTTTAGAGGAAATGTCAAATGCTGTGGATGATGGTGTGAGTGGGAATTTATGAAATTGTGTGAGATACAGTAACCTTTCTAAAATGGCTTTATTGTATTTTAAAAGTTATAATAATAATAAATGTGCCTGTTCTCCAGCAGGTCCACAGCTGCTTTGTCTTCGGTGAGAATACGAAACAGCCGAGTTATTTAAAAACCTGCCTGACAAACGTTGTAATCCAAACAGATGTTTGCTCTGGGGAAGACAGCACAGCACTGATGGAGTATTATGGTGTATTATTACAACACACGGGGCTTATTTAGGTTTATTTACATTTTTAGTCTTTCGGGCAAAACAGATTCATTTTTAAATCGTGATGTAATATCGGGAAAAAAAATCTATTGTCTCAATCTAAGGCGGAGACAAAAAAAATATACATATTGATGTGAGCTGGAAGGAGCAGTGGAGGGAGATCAGGATGTTTTCCACCGTCCAGTTTGTGTGGAAGTGAAAATATCAGATTGTAGTAATGTTTGGACGCTGAACAACAACCTGACCTCCACATGCACGATGTAGAACCTCCTCCTCCAGCTCCGTCTCAGGGAAACTAAGATGTTCCTCGTCCAGACAGGATGTGCTGTGCCCTCCGTTGAGTTGTGGGGCTGCCCCGGGGTCCTTCTCCCAGTTGTGTGTGTCCAGACAAACCCCCACCGAGCAGTGTCCAGGGGCCGAACTCATCACAAGCCTGAACCGGCTGCTTTAAACACAACAGACAAACACTTGTGTTTCATTTCTGAGGGTTAGAAGAGACACTTCAATCACAATCAGCAGAGCTCGACCTGCATGGGACCGAAACCTGCATCTCCACTGATGACACACTAATCCTGAGGTTGATCTCACACCCGTATTAACCAGAGGCTTAAAATCATCGTATTTTAAGGATATTTATCGTACGTGAATCATAGAGGATGTAGATTCTGTGAATATTTATCAAATTTAAAACGTTCATTAAATGTTTCCCTTCATTTTGAAGGACATGTTGCACAAAAAGGATGAAATTAAAAAATAGTGGGAGGGATGTGGAGAGTCTATTGAAGCTCAGGGGCTGGAGTGAAACTTATATTTAACCGACAAATGAAAATCAACTGTGTTCTCCTCTTTGTTAAATCTACAACAATCTACAAAAATTACTTGCAGCAATATATTTAACCGTTCATTCCTTTATTTTGTGCGATTAAAATGTTTTCCTGTGTCCTAATTATGTTGTTGGGCCTGTTGACAAAGTTGTGATACTATAGGAATCGGTCTGATTTGCGATTGTTTAGTGTGACTTTAGTGTAACGGACGCATATGGTTCATCTACACATTCATCATTACAAGCGAGTGTAAACTGGGATACATATTTTACGATACTGATTATCGTAATGACTGTCGTACATATCGTACAAAACGCAAATTTATTGTCCAAATACTATATTTATTGAACATCTGGCTACTCTACATCCCAAAATTGACTGAATTCCTTTACTCGAGGCACCTTCCAGACACTAGGTGGGGTCGTCGAGCAGGACGTCATCGCCTCAGATCATTCCAACTGACCCTCATCGTTTCCCTCACAGCTGCAAACTCTGCACTAACCTGAGATATGAGCCTGATTTCACAATCTGTGGAATTAGAAACACAATGGATGACGAAGCACAGCCTTGGGCAGTGGCCACAGGGAAATGTGTTGTCCTCATTCAGTTTGCACAAGGACCTGTTTGGACCCTGGTGCGTCATATTCTCATAACCTCCACAGCATGCCCCCCCAAGGACAATTTCATAAAAGTTATGGATTGGACATCTTTGGGGGTGGAGGGGACTGAAAACAGCTGAACTACTCAAGATGCTTCCCTGAAACCGCAGCCGCTGCACTTCTGCAGTTAAATACACGTGTGCAGGAGAAGTGGCGACGGGGGGGGCGAGGGGCTGCAGTGTCGGAGAGTCTCGATTGTTTTTCGTGCTAACAGAGGTTCTGCTGGTTCTTTTCCCCTCGAGGCCTCGCAGAGCGCGGACCTCTGGGAAATGACCAAAATGTGCTGCCACTGAGGAGAACGACCACAATCTGCAAAAAAGACTAAAACCAACGAGGGCACTGAAACCTCAAGGACAGAGCAGAGGTCGACGAACCCAGGGAGACACGTCGACGGCCAAACCAGGTCTGAAAGGTGCCTCGTGTGCGACGGCTTGTTAGGGTCTCTAAGAGGGAAACGAAAATCTGAGAAGTCTTGAATAAAGTCGTAATATTGCGAGAATAAAGTCTTAATATTACCAAAAAAGGTCGTACATTTCAGAGAATGAAGTTGAGAGAGCAGAGGGAGAGCAACTCCGACGAGCACGGGTTCTCTCGGCTGCTTATCTCCTGTTCTTTTCTTTATTCTTGTAATATTATGGCTTTTTATCATTAAATTAAGACGTCATTTTTGAATATTATGGCCGTCGTACTAAAGAGACTCTTTAAAGAAAGTTTTTCCTCCACATCTCAGTTTGAACATTATCTCATTTTTAGTTTTCTATTTGAATTATTGTGTTACGTTATCTTTATTTATTGTGCTGCACATCTTATCGTAGCAAACATGTTTTTTAACAGTAATTCTAAGCCTCCGGCCTTTCTTTGGGTTACGTGCCACCAATTTCAAAGAGTGTACAAAGAGTGGAGAACTGGGGCGTCTGTTACTGCTCTTAGAAATAACTTTATATTCAGCACTCACACTTGTTCAGACAGCCGCTCTCTGATTTGCTCGTGTGTTGGCACAGTGTCAGGTGGAGTCAGAGATCACTCGGTATCGATCGTCTTCAGGGCAAAGCAGAATATCATCAATGTGATCTATTTGAATAGAGTTAAACTGTGTCCGCGATATATTTTCACGTGTTTTTCAGCTGATTAAGTTCATGTAATCATGACCTGACATTAAGCTTCAAGCCACAAACTGGAGTGTGACTGTACACGTGTGCAACCTGCTCAAAGAGAATAACGCTACCGCGGCAGATCAAGCCTCTGACAGCAGAGCAGCAGGTTTGTGAAGTCGTGGAGATGAAGAGACGAGTCCAGGTCCAAATTAATCCACAGCTCCGGTCCCCTCAGTGGATGAAATGAGCTTTAATCACTGTCATGGTTTTTAAACTTGAGGACCAGTTGTGGTAATGCAGGTTAATTCCTCGTCTGTTTGATGAGTGTGGTGCAGGAAGGTGTCCCACAGGGCTTAGTACCGTCCACGAATCTAAAAGCAGGAAGTCTGTAGAACTAGTTGTTGAACAATATCTGCTGTTTCTGTTGGGGGGTTTAGATTTATCTCATTTACATTCTGCCGGCGTATTTGTTTTTTATCTCAAACCTTCTTCCCACGTCTTGAAATGTGTTTAAACTCTGCAGCGCGCTTTGACACCGATGATTCAGAGGCGACCACATAACGTGCACAGGTTTCATCCGTGTCCCTTTGAGGTTAACCTTTACGTCCCCCCCACCGTGTTTCTTTTGCACGTCTGAAAACTGTTTTCTACATTTCAAAAGTGGCTGTTGATAGTTTGTTCTCATTAACAACGAGCAACACAAGCTGCGGCCAGAACTCGCAGCGATTCTCCGCCGTCCATCTGTGCGTTCAGTATGCTGCCGACACTCTCGGCTTCATCAAAATATGGGAAACTATAGGGTAAAAGGCCTGGCAGACTTTCTGAGCGTTGATGAAAGCAGTGGCTTGACATGGAGGCAGCATATTTTGTTGGCACAACAATGAACGTTTGGAACGTGGTGAGCATCCAGATGGACGACAGAGAAGTGGATTACATGATTGGCTGGAGAAGTTGTAATGGACATTTTAGTGCTGCTACAAAGTCCGAACCCCCAATTTTCATGCAGCAATTCACAAAAGGGGATAAAAAGCATTTGATTGTAATGGACGACACACACAGATGTGTTTGGGCTGCGGAAAAAACACAAAGCAACCGAGGGTGTGTATACAGAGGGACGACGTGGCAGCTCCCCAAAAGTGAAGCCAAAAATATAGAGTAGTATAGATAACGACTGTGTTTGCATAACCAGATTTGTAAACGTGTTAAACAATATCTGTAAACGTGTACACAGATTTGTAGATGTGTCTGTGAATGTGTGTTTTTGCAGATTCTATGACACATTTATAAGATGTATCATCATATACGATAAATAAAAATGTGTCAGGTGAACAAGCGCCAGGATCCGTCAGCGAGCTCACGGTGCAGAAAGTGTACACGACCCACGTAAAACTCATTAAGACCTTACATGGAACAAGGGGCTGAAAACAACTGAGTGAGCAGAAGCAAAGTCTGCACAACATGTTTTACAAGACACCGAGCAAAATGAAGCTTCAGTCCATCTGCATTAAGCTTGTTCCTTCAGGCCTCGTATCAGGATTATAAACACGGTGTCTGCTGGACTTCGCTGATTCAGTTTCGCTGCAGTCGTTCTGTTCTGTTCATCCACAAAAAGTTCGCAGGCTTCTCCAGAGGAAGCAGGAAATCGTGGGTATAAACATTTTTGCAGAGCAGGGTTCGTTCTGTTCCCTAACGGTGGTTCTTCCTACAAATACCGTGGCGTCAGAGTCGATATTTCAGGTTCAAGGTCAGACTGCAGTTACTTGAGCTGCAGAAGTAAACAGAATAAATACACACACACACATCTACCTAAGTGCATATGAGTGCACACACACACACACACACACACACACACACACACACACACACACACACACAATCCTTAAGAAACACAAACCCTGCACCAGCATGAGGATCAACTAAAAAATAAGTTGTGGAAAGTGTTGACTCAGTCTGACTCCTCCCATTGGTTTGTGAATTGCAGTTTTGAGGCCTTGAGTTTAGCATTTTCTCCAGCGCCATCTTGTTTTAAAAAAAACCCCAGATGTAACCATATTTGGAGGAAGGGGTGGAGCCTGACGGAGAGCTCGAGGACACTGCACGCCCACCTACACCTGCGACCTGCACCCATTGGACGGTACTAGCTGTCAATCACACAGTATCCACGCCCTATTATATGCCGTCCTTTATCGTCTATTTGACTAAAAAGTAGGGTCATTCCTATAAATACTATTTTATCGCATGATATCTATGACTTTTATTATCTGTAACTTTATAAGTTTTTACTCCTATTTCATATTGTTTGTTGTTAAGCATTTTGTTACTTGTATTGAAAAGTGCTATACAAATAAAGTTGTTATTATTATATTATAACTATTTTCTCATAGGCTTCCATAGAGAATTACTTCTGTTTGCAAACAGTGGGGTCGCCCTCTGCTGGTAATATGAGAGAACACTGTTTTAGTATTATTTTATTTTATTTTATATATTTTATTACATTTTTTCTTCTCGAACAGACTCGTGTGGCCCTATGTATAAAAGTGCTCATGGGGGGGAGGAACAAAAACTTTGAGCTGAGCCCGGAGTAAAATATCAGCACTCAGTCATAACCGGTTTAACCTTTCCCTCTGAGCTCCTTCGTTAAGTTACACAGCTCCCGTGTCATTTAGAACGAGTCAGAGGGACGGCTGATTGAAACAACAATTACCAAAAGTAAAAAAGTTCCTTGAGTACTAAAGTACAGGACCCCTGAAGGGACGGACGTGGCCCTCATTGAGGGAATAAGAATCCAGCTGACTGTTTTCCTCCAGTCATGAAAGAGGAAGCAAATCAGCAGCACCAGATAATCTACAGATGGAAAATAGCAGCGGATCAAGAAAAAGAAATCAGTGGACTACATGTTGCGTGGAAATAAGCAGGGGGCTGATTACTTCCACTCGGGTTCGCCCCTGGAAATGACTGATGCCAAATCAATTTCTTCAGAGCGCACCTCCGACAAACAAGCTGCAATGGTTTTACCAAACGGGGGAAATTCACGGAGCTCCGGCAAAGCCCAACTGTTCTGTGGCCCTGAAGTCAATCTGATAACTCTGTCAGTGGGACGGGACGGGTCTGCAGGGACACTTGAAACCAAACAGTAGATCTCTACAGTTTACCCCACAAAATCAACGACAAGATACTAATCGGATGATAATTAACTAATAATTAAAGTGTATCAGGACGTAAATGAAGCGTTTACATGCAACAGAATGGTAGAACCTCAACAGGTTGGTAACCATAGACCGTCGGTGTGTCTCAATCAGGGGCTGCATCCTTTGGAGGCTCAAACCTATCCCAGGATTCATTGCACTTCGGTGAAGAACCATTTTTCAAAGAGTATGAGGTGCATACACGAGTATCAAGCTTCAATTCAACAGCGGACGGCACAAATGTAAAAAATCCAAGGGGCATTAAAACTGCAGCTCTGTTGCTAAGCCACAGCAATAAGTTGAGATGGAGCTTTTACATAAAGATGACGACATGACGACTGCAGTACAGCTAGTAAAACCTGCCTCCTCCATGTTAAGGGATGGGACAGGGATCAAAGATGGTTTCAGTCAATTTATCGCACCGATCGCAGTGTTTGTGTGTCTGACTTTGATTTTAATAAGTAATTTGATGCTATAACATGATTATTAATGCATTATAGAAAATAAACGTTTTATTATCTGTTTTAATTAAATCTATTGTGTTAATATGCGCTATACAAATACAATTTGACTGATTGATCCCCACAAACTAAATGCAATGAATGCACAGTTCGCAGAAAGCAGGTATTTCCTGTAACGATAGGACTGCCCCGAGAAAATGCAGGTGAGAAAAGTAAACATTTGGATTCTCTGCACCCTCGACAGATAAAAAATACATTCTGGGGCACCGTACGTACCATTCCCCTTTCTGACATCTCTGTAAACTTTCCGAAGCATCAGTAGAAGGTATAAAATAAAAATGTTTTGGGTTTGAACAGTGTTTGGCTGCTCAGCTCGAGCTTGTACTGATGGAAACACTGCAGGGTCCAGCAGAGGTAAAGAGGTTATGCAGGGGTCAGACTACACGATACTGACCCAGTTATAGTCCGACCTGGAAGACGCGTGTGGTGTCAAGTGGGTTCAGAACTGGGCAACAGGCACCACAGTGGTTTTATCTCATGTATTGTATCAACCAATGCCACATCTGGGGCCCTGCAGGAAGATTAGCATGTTTCCACTACGGCTTTCATCACCTGTGGAGCCAGAAGAGATGAAGCCACGCAGAAATGTAAATATGGCGTATTAAAAAGAGGAATGACGTTGTAAGTGTCGGAAGGTGGGAACAGAGGAAGCAGATTCGTTGATCTGTTTCCTCTGTGGATTATCATGAAAGTTAAAAAGACACGGACGCTTTCGGTGACGTAATGAACATCATAAAAGACGACAAACAGCGATTGGCCGTAATCATCTAATCTGGCTGAATGGATGGATTCATGGATGGATGGATGGATGGATGGTTGAATGGATGGATGGACGGTTGAATGGATAGATGGATTGGTGGATGGATGCCTGTGGAAAGAAGCCTTTTCTGTCACAGGTGTCGATCATCCTTTAACATTTTAGGCGCGAGAACCGAACATGCGTGCGCTGGCGGCCGGTGTCCTCAGCGATTTCTTGAGCTTTCCTTTCCCAGTGAGTGGTGTGGATATTATGAAGTTGTGTTAGTTCTGTGCCAATGAGTTTTGGCTGCTGTTTTTCTTTCAGTCCTCTGGAGCAGAAGAGCCAAACCACACTGTGATACAACCGTTCTGCAGCACCGTCTCTATGATGCAGCTATAAAAGTTCACAAGAGCTATGGGGCTCAAGCCAAAACTCCAGAGACGCCTCAGAAAAGTACAATCGCTGCTGTGCCTGCTGGAGGATGTGCATGGTGCTGGGGGGCGATGTGAAAGTCTCTGAGACGTGTGAATCCAAATCTATTTCCACTTTCCACTGACGAGTCACTAATGAGAATCTGATGTTCTCTGATCTTTCTGTGGTTGACAACGCTTTCTTTGGTCTCATTGACATTCGGAGAGGTCGTTATCTTGACACCATATGTTTAGCTCTTCCACTTCCCTCCTATAGGCCCCTCTCACCACTGTGGCTTGTTAGTCCAATCACTGTGGGGTCATCTGCGTGTTTTACAATGCTGCTGTTATCTCATTTGGAAACACAGTCGTGTGTAAGCAGGCTGTAGGGGAATGAGACCGCGGCCCTGAGGCACTCCGGTCCCAACTAATGTAGTTGCAGAGTCTGTTCTCACAGGGAGTTTCAGCAGCAGCTCGGTTGGTACAGTTCATTTCAAAAGTCCAAAATCTATAAACAAGTACTACACAAAGTACAACAAAGAGTTTGAAGTATTCAAACCAACGAAGCCACAGCGCTGAAGGTCAGAGATTGTGAATTTCATACATTATTGAGTTTACAGGTGAAGTATTCAGAAATAATTCAACATGTCAACTTGTCTTGTAAAACATCAGTTGTTAAATGCAAAAAGTGGAAGATTAAGATATACATCATATATTCAAAACTTCTTCAAGTAAAAAGAAAAGAAAATGACTATAATAAACCCCATAAAAGTATAAGATGGGTTTCGTTCAGTGCTTGGTTTTAAATACCAAACACAAAGTCAGAAATCGTGAAGTGTCTTTTGAATCGCTTTTTAAAAATTAGTTAGTGGGCACATTGATGAAAAGTTACAAATAGGAGGAGCCATACACATAAGACACTGACGAAGACGTACCTGAACATGTGTGACCCCAAGAATCTCCTTCTGTGTTCTATACAACTTCCATGTTCCAGAGTTCACATCTGAAAACGGTTTTAATCCCACAATCTAGTAGTTGTCTTAACTCACAAGACGCTGTTCTCGAGGGAGCGACAACAAATCCAATTCTGCTCAAACTCTTGTTTTGTGGAAACAAAGCATTATGGGTATGACAGCCTCTCTCGTCGACTGGCTGTGCAGGACTATGATTACTGATTGACAGAAACAACCGTTTTCCCTCCAAACCCTGGTAGAGAAAACACTCCAATTTAAAAAAAAAAAAGTCAAAACTTTGACTCCCCGTGCGTCCGCTTTAAACTCTGGTGTAATTTTCAATTTTCTCTACAGCCAGTAAATATCAGGGGTGTCAGACTGGAAGTGCAGAGGTAACCTGAGGGCACAGTGGTCCTATCTGGAAACACACAGAGCCCAGCGTGACACTGTCTCAGTCCACAGGAGCCAACGGCTGATTGATGGCAAGAGCTTCTCTCTCGGCTAGAGGAGGAAGAGGAGCATTAGAGGGAGGAGGGGATAAAAGGAAAGGGATGGATATTGAGTGTGGAATAAGTCTCATTAAAAATCTTCATGTGGCTTGTCGATGTTATGACGGACATTAGATCTCTGCGGTGTGCGGGGACATATTTAAGGAGGTGGCGTAAGGTGGGGGAAACACACCTCCAGCTAAATCAATTGGACAGGTATAAGATTAGGAGACGCTGCGGCTCCTGTGTGTGAAAAGTTTTCCTGTCAGCCGACCCCCTGAGACGCAGACGCAGCATGTGGCTCCGCGCGATACAGGTCGGCGGCTGTCGGAAGTCCGGTAGCAGGTGACCCGGGCATCCACCCCTCTGCCCGGGGCTTGTTTATGTACTGCTCCCCTTTTATCACACCTCACCACAGGCCTAATTAACAGGCTTTTCAAGAGAGTCCAGGGCCCGTGCAACAAGGGGTGCTGTGTGCGTTTATACTCCCACACTCGCAACTAGGGTCCCTCAGACCCCAGCCAATTAATCCTAATATAATTAGAACGTGGCAAGGGTTCAGGGAGTCAGATATTTATATCAAAATCGCCGGCTTTCGTCTTCGCTGCCTCGCTGTTATCTCCTGGAGGCTCCGTTTGATATGAAACTCACAGATTAGTGTTTGGCATTGATTCAAGGAGACGTCCTCGGTTAAATGATGAGGCGGACTAAGCCATTTATTCGGTGGAGGCAAAATTAAGCAGGGACGGGACAAGGTTGGAGGAGAATTACTGCGGTGCCACCCTAGCTGTGGATTACAGCGAGTATTTCCCCTGTTTATTTAAGATGGGCACACACAGTTTAATCTTACACATTGTGTTAAATCACTCTACGTGTTTTCTTCTGCCCTGTATCTCATCCACAACCTGCGGCTTTTATGATCCCAGTGTGTGGATCAATTGAAAACAACCAATGTGTCAGAAATTCCGTCGATCATAAAAGTAAAGTCGTTACAGACGAGTCCTCGGCTAAATTGGGCTTAAATTGCATTTTAGTCTGCTTGGTTTCTTGGTTAGATCCAAGAAGTGTTGACCATGAAAAGAAGAACAAAGATATCGTCATCAAATCAATGAAATAGCTGCTTTCTTCTGAGCTGTATTCATACTGAATTCAGCCTTTTCACTTTTAGCTGCTGAGCTGTAGATCAAAATACAGACAAAAGTCAGTCAGGCGCTCGCTCGCTCCTTTGTGGAACCGTATCACCGCTTTGCCCTTTTGTGCAATCGTCAACCTTTTCATGAGACACATTGTGTCAAAGATCAGAGTTGTCTCTCTCGTGGAGAAGCTCAATTTGTTTTACGACGCTTTTGTAAGAGCAAGAAAAGTTTCCTCGAACTTGGAACATTGAATGTAAATGTCTGAAAGCAGAGTCAGGTCTGAAATCTCTCCTCGTTTCGAGCAGTATTCTCCCAACAGGCCTGTTAATCCCTCAAACTCTTTCCGAAGATCTATTTGACATGAAGCTGCCTCCGCTCGTAGGGTTTGAAGCCCCGAGCAGGAATTAATCACCGACTAGGATTTGAACAGGCTGGCAGTTTAAAGTGCAGAACCAGTGTGTAGGACTAAGGGGGATCTATCGGCAGAAATATAATATTCATTACTGTGTAATCACCCGATATGAATAATTTTCACGAGCTTTGCAGGAGTAGGTCTGTTTCCATGAAGCCTGCCGTGTCGCACCGCCATGTTTTACCAGTGGTTTCGATCTAAATGTTTGATGCAATCTGCAACCTCACCACCAGATGCCACTAAATCCTGCACACTGCTCCTTTAAGAACTGCACTTATTCACTTTCTTTATATCAGTGGCAAGTTTTATTGTATGGTGCAGTAACATTTTGGGCTTAAACTGCTCGGGGTCACTAAATATATTTCTACCCAAGGTCACGATGGGGTTCTACATGAAGGGGGGGGGGGCGAGAGGAGTGGTATTCTGTTGGCTGCAGTCTGCAACCTTACCACTAGATGCCACTAAATCACTAAATCTTATTCTCTTCTAAATGTCAACAGAAAGATCCTTCGAGTGTTTTAAATATCAAGTGAAATCCATCAACAGAAACAAAGGATGGATGGAATGGTTCACATAATTATCCCACAGCAGCGATAAACTAATTTATCAACCTAAATATATCAAATATATCAAAGCCTGAGAAGGAAACAACATTTAACCATGTGGCCACATTTGAAACGCAGCTGGCTGCTGCTGCTGCTGTAAGGATCGAATTCATATTTTAATTTATTAAACATTATTACTGTTTCTCTCAAACAATAAATTCTTGGGATTTTAGTTTTAAGACAAACCCTCCAATATTAATATATCACTAAACATTACATTATATTTTACGCTGAACTATGGCAGAGCATATGCTTCTTATTGTTATCACCATGACATACAGTCAAACATTTCATTTGCAGAAAAATAAGATAATCTGCAATGAATATATGTTCCTTATCCTCTATTCGTCCTCAGTGCCTGCAGGTCAGACGTGTGTATTGACATGCGTTGCTATTTGTACAGTGTTTTATATTCATTTAATCTTTAGGGTTGGAGCACAGCAGAGCCAGGAAACTTTCAAATCAGCAGTTGCGATTGTTGTTTCACTGCTACCAATAGGAATTTTCAAATTTATAGTTCTATGCAAATGTTTCTCCCCTGAGTCAGTACTGAGTAGCTCCCCTGCTCGGCAGATATCATGCTTTGTAGCCAGCTGAGAGTCTTTCCACGGTTGATTTGTGACTTTTCACCCGCTCTTACTGCCGATGAATAACTAAGCAAGACCATCAGAGCAAATCTGGTCAGACGTTTGAGGCCAACGTTCAACACTTGACGGTTCAATACTCTGCTTTACCAGCACATATCGACGTCAACTGTATCGCCCGGGCCTCACAAACCACTGACACCGTTAACACAGCAATATCAAGCGCTGTGTAGACTATTGAGATTCTGCTTATGAGTCACGATTCCAATGCTTCTAGCCCGGGAGCCCTGCGGGTTGTTCGGTGACCCCGTGTTCACACATGTATCACTGAGGTCAGTCGGCGTGTTGGTTCTGCGGATCCCGACCCCGTCTACCACCCGAGCTCTCGCCCCCCCCCGTGTTGATAGGAGCCCTCACAGCTCTCGAGGTGCGGTTCTTTGCACCTTCAGCTGCAATCTTCTGTTCACTCCGACCCCGTTGTCTCACCGCCTGCTGCGACCAGAGCTGTCACCTACATTTCACTCTCACCAGCAACCACCCCCCCACCCCCCCTGTCCCCGTGAAGCCTCCTGTCCCACAAGCCATTTATCACCCTGTTTGGACAACTCACCCCCTTCCTCCCCCCCTTTCCTGTTGCAAAAGCATGATTTCTAATTAAACCTCCTAACTGTGAGGTTAAGAGCCAATTTCATGCACCTCACTCTTGATAAATAGGCAGTGGTCCCTTAACTCCTTCGGTGCCCGGCCCATCTGTTTGGGCCCAGGCTCCTGTGGCATCACCGGTCGTCCGCCAGCTCCGCTCCTGCAAGTTCCACTCATCTGAGATAAAGTTTCACCGGCGATAACGTTCATTCTTCTTCTCTTTTCCGATTCGACATTAATGGCGAGTCAATGAGGGAGCGATGGAGTGAGAAGCCGCGAGTATAGACAATTTATTGCTGAAATAATTCTAATGGGCATAAAAGGGAAGCGTATCAATTCAACCCCCCTTTTTAGCTCCAGGATCGAAGGTTTAAAAGCAAAAAAAAAAAAGAGTTCAGATGTTCTTGTGGGATTGTGCTGCAGAATTAATTATTTTGGCTCTCATAATATTCATTGATCCCCCCCCCCCCCTCCCCCGATGGAATGTACAACATGATCCAAAATAAATAGCGGCTCATTTTCTGAGAGTAGAAGAATAGGCAGAGCCATTGATTATGCTCTTTGACAAATAGTCATGCCTGAAGGCTCGTTGGACTGGGGATTAATTACTATCTTTGCTCTGGAAAGGGAAACATTGATCTGAGCGAGTGAAGAAAAGGAGGATTAATGACAGGCGGCTTTATGTTGATTAAGATTAAGTGAGACAGAAAGAAATGTCAGATTTGAATGTGTAACACCTCAGGCTGAGACGACTTGGGCTTTTCAATTTACAGACTGCACACACGCTCGTAGTGGTTTCACACATCAGTGCTAAGTTGTACGTATGTGTAAAAAATAGTTGTTGGCTACAGTATAAAGCTTTTCTCAGGCTCTGGAGGGAGGTGAGCAAAATCTGCTTCACTGCTCTATGTGAATGTGAGCTGCATCTCAAGACTACAAGTTTGAAAATGGAAAAAGTATTCGTACGGTTTGAAAAGAAATGAGATTAGCAGACATCTATAGCTCCATCTTCATCTCTGCTCGAGGCTAGCGGCTCAAGACGAGATCGGCTGCTGATAAAACAACCAGGCTGCTCGGAGGCTGGCTCGGTTTCGACCTGGACATTTTGCTCGGCGTCTTCCCCCGGTTCTCTCTATCTTCATTTCACACCTGCACTGTCCTGTCAAAAGATATAAAATAACAAATATGATATCATACTTTTCCCAGTGCAGACATCAGTATTTGTTCTGTACCACTGAATTCACTGGTCTGCGTGTGTCCATCGATCAAGGTCTCGTTGGCCAGACTGCTGCTTGCCCCTGAGTCATAGATGAAGGCAATTCGCTCTTACAGAACTTGTCAGTATGCTAATGGTTAGCTGTCAGGACAAAGAGACAGCCGGTCTTGGAGCTGCAGGAGGTTCACTCGTTCTTTCATGAGAACATGTGGCGTTCATTGCATTGAAAGGAGCGTTGAGTAGCTGGAACTGGGCGAACGTCCTCCATCTGGATTAAAACACCCAGGTATGTGCTTAATTCATGTAAACGTGCGTGAACATGGGCCTCAGGTTTTGACAAGGGAATGGAACAACCATCCATCATGAGTTGGTATAATGTTTAACACATCAGCATGCTTGCTAATTGCCAATCAGCTCTTAAAGGCCAGTCCGTGCACGTTCTTGTGTTTTGAGGGCGTGGCTTTGACGAGAGTGTAGCCGGCTCTTGTGAGGCTTTTTTCCCAGAATCACCAACCCTAGCTTTAACACAAGCTGAGGGTGAAGGATTGTTTGCAGGTATTTGGTCATAAACCTAAATACTGGACGGATCACAAACCTGGCCTGAAGGCTCTGGGTAAAAAAGTCAGATGATCACCAAAGTTATTACGCTTCCCTTCTTCAAAGTTTCACGAATGACACAACAATCCACCCTGTAGTTGTTGAGACCTTTTGAAAGCACAAATGCCAACATCATGACAAAATGTCAGGGGATCGCCCAAGGTCAGCGGGTTTCGTCTTCCAGCGAACGAGAATGTCTGAACAAAACTTCACGGCAATCCATCAAGTAATTCTTGAGATATTTAAGGCCGCAAAAACTTTTGAACCGAGAACTGGCATGTTAGTGATCCATCTGCTGTCGGCAGGTCGGAAGATGCTAAAGGATGATTCTGGTTTGTTGCGACAGTCGGTGATGATAACACTTCACTTACAACATTAATTCCTGATACGTGGGAACACAGAGAACCTGAGCTCGCAGAGATGTTTAGTCTGTAAACTGTGATGAATGTTTACGGACAGTTTTACTGTCATGTTGTCTAAATGTGAGGGTGTGTATTCACGACCTGTCTGATGGTCTCATGCCACTTGGAGAAATTTATTTGGTGGGTACAATTTTATTATTAGATGCAAGAAGAATGATGACAAAGCTATAAAAACCCCAGGTTTCAATATTATTATCCAATAAAACATTTATACACACACACGTATATTATTTTTGCTTTATCGTTCCATTATTGCTTCTTATGTCTTTTCTACTTCTTATTATAATCCACGGCATTTCTTCATTTCCAGGCTGGATCCTCTCACTTCTGCTGCAACGTTCCCAGTTCCCCGAAGAGATCAATAAAATTGAATCTTATCCCGTCTTATTAAGAATTAATCTCTCAGTCCACTTCGAGCACACAGAGGTAATTTAGGAAAAGTACACACGACCCAGCGAGTCATCCGGCTAATTAAGAACACATCAATGTTCAAATTTAGTTCATACAGTTATTTCCTTTTTTCTTCCCGCAGAATGATTTGGCTTTGTTATTATTGCAGAACAACTTTGCAGCTTTAACATAGGTCGAGTCATCCAGAGGCAATTATCAGGTCGGAGCTGAACTCAAAAGGTTGAATCAACCAAATTAAACCCCAGTTATTCTGCTTACACATGATTTAAACTTGCAGGGGTGTTGGGTGGGTTATGTTTTCACCCCTGTACTTTTATTCATTGGTTGGTTGGGCTGTAAACAAGGAAGGAAGTTGGTGGGAGGATGTGCTGCGGGTCAGGTGAGAACCCATTAAAGGTTTCTGGACTTTTAGTTTGTTTTTTTTACTGATTTCCCAGGGAAGTATAATGGATATTGCTGAAAAAATATTTAGGAGATTCATATAATGAATGTGTACAATTTGGTGCAGCGTCAATAGGAGACCGTTGGGCCTAGATCCTACTGAGAGCCATTCTAGTTTTTGGATGTCATGTTATGATCAGATTATCAGAGAGAAAACACTAAAGTACATTATAAGTATTTTCTGTAAGCATTTGAAAGGTTCCCCTCATTTCTACTCTCTGCATGAATAACGTGACCTTGGAAAAAAAAACTTCCACTAAACTCACCCAGAGCCCGGGATGTGCTCGAAATATTGTATGCATGTCAACATTAAAACTGCAGCTGGTTCGCCTTTCACGATCAGACATCTTCCCGAGCGCTGGGCTGTAAAAGGGAAGCCCGTTCACAGCCCTCTGTCACCGGGGGGGAAAGTGATGAGTCACAAGCAGCAAATAATGACAGGGCCCATTTGGGAGGATAATTTGGAATCTGTCACGAGCGAGACGAGGAGGCTGAAATTCACAGATTTATATTTGTAGTCAGATTCCCATCGCGAAACATTCGTTATCACTTTGAACGGCGTGTTCTTTGTTTTTTTTCAGTCCGACGGAAATTAAATCTTATTTATTTTGTCTGTGAAACACTAATAGGAAAAAAGCGAAAGAAAAGCTCAGTGGAAGTAAAAGAATAACGAGTTTTTATTTTTGTACAATGGCCAGACATGGGGATAACTGCACTCCTATGTGAGCTGTTTACTTTTTTTTTATGATAATAATTGAAAGATGCTGTGCTTCAAAACCCGTCTGTAAGGTGCTGACCATCATTAGAGGACTTTCTGAGAGGTCCTTCTCCTTCATCGCTCATGCGAACGACATTCATCCTCGCACACAGCGATCTCAGTGTCGTCCTCTCAATGAATCACAAGGTTAGAGCGACCCGCGTCGTTTAAAGAGGTATTCAGAGCCAATAATAACCATTTTAGACAGGCGCAGCCACCAGGGTCACTTTCACGATGTAATATGTTGTATAATAGCTCGTATTAAAATAAATGTGACCTATTTGTGTAAGGTCACCTCCGGGTTCGGACGGAAATCAATAGAGGATGAACTGTTTGATCCTGATTTGATGGATTTTGTGAAAGAAACGACATCGTCATGATCGTCTTAACGGGTTTAAACGAGATGACCAGAGGACACGAAGAAGAAGTTTCAACAGCGGCTAATTTTCTCTTTTTCTCAAGGGATACTAAGGAAGTTTTGCTAGAGGCCATGTAAAAGACGCATTGGAAGTACGTGGCCAGTGACTTCTACATCGTTTTAAATGTCTGTTTTCGTACGTGTCTGTTTTCGTACGTAAAGGCAGCACAAATGAGATCTTACTCTTCAAGTCAAGTCAAAGTTTGTGTCCATAGCTCGTTTAAAAACATCCACCGTTGACCCTACAGTCAATCCTCAGCCAAACCAGACGTCGCACACTTTCTGCAGGAACCAGCACAACTCAAGCTGCATTTAAACTTGATTGAAGAGGTTTAGTCTGGACGCAGATACCTAAGGTGGACGCTTTGGTTTATTAATTGTTGGGCTGTGTGCTTTTTATGGCTCCATCTCATAACTAGAAGGATTTAATGGGGCCATGTCCTGCTTTAATTATATACTGCCCACACACTGTGTTAACGCTCTTTAATTTATTTTGCGATGTGATGAGCGGTGAGGTCCACCTTCGTTCATTACTGCACATGAGACTAATCCGAGCGGTCGCTGCAGTAGCTCCACTCGCATGCGGTAGAGAGCGGCGGGTCGACGTGAGCACGAAGTTCGCAGCGGAAACCGATTTGCTGAGGTGTCAGTGTAATCGAGGAGATGAACCAGATGTTGTCTTGAGTTGCAACGATCTCCCCCCAAGCATCACCAACATGAGATAACACAGGCACATGTTGTGTAGCTGCAGTGAAGCTACGGAGCCTTTGATTAAAAGCTCCGGACCTTTAGTTTGATCGTTAAAGCCTTTAAATCGGATTATAAATCATATGTAGAAACAATTCTTATAATGTGCAACGATGCTAATTTCGCCTCAGTTTTGACCATCATTTTTAATTTGTCTCTCATCAGTCCCCTTCTTAAAGTCCACATTGCTAAGATCTGAAACCGAGTGCTCGTTATGCCTCGTGATTATGATAATCTTGTGGACAAAGGGGATCAAAATAAACACAAACAACCCAGGGTTCGAAAAAGGTAAATCAAATGAATCTGTCAAGACAATTTGAAGGTTGCACGTCAAGTATATTTAAAATAATTCCCACTTCATTATGTAAAGCCGCTTGTTTTTTGGAATTCCCACAGAATAAACATCTCTCCTTTCAAAAACCTACTTCTATTCCTTCACACCTATATCTGTGGAAATGTGTGTTTCCCGGCTGACGAGGCCGTAGCAGGGAGGCAACACGTGGTCTTGTTATAATGTTCCCCAGCAGCCCTATTGACTTGAAGTGTTTGGATTTTACCAGGTGCGTGGCAAATCTCTTGGTTGACATCATAACAGCCTGTTTGCCATGTGGCCAACAGTGGCAGTTTGTACTTTCAATTGAATTTTATCTCGGCAGCCAGCTATTTGCAGATCATTACACAGGGAGTGCAAGCCCTAGATTGCCACTGGAGCAGCGTCGGCCTTGTGCCGGTTTGTTTGCTCGTTCATTTATTTATGCTATTCAAATCTCACCACCGTTGCTGTTCATTTGGGATGCTGACAAACTGGTTCAAGGTTGTTGCAGTGGGACAGAACGACGGAGAGAGAGAAAAAAGAAAGAGGGAGCTAGCGGTGCCTTCAGTGCCAGCTTGCATCATTTCTGAGCTGGCAAAGCTTTGCCACACACCCACACTATGTTGCCGCCATAAAAAAAGTTAATTTGAGATGTGCAGCATTGTGGGACGGTGGGTGAATCGCTGCCAACACATGCAGGGCCAGGGCTTAGAAGAAGAAAGGCCAATGAACGGGAGGGAGACACGCCGCTAGTGGTCAGCCGCCCGTGGTCAGACGACCACAACAAATCATGCACTGAATACAGAAAGATTCTCTCACACTTTGACAGGCAGGGATCAACTCTTATGTTTGACTTCTCCAGTGTATCGACAGGTTACAGCTCTGAACCGACACACCGTCCCGGCTGCTGCTCTAAACCTACAGCACCTGTCGTTGCCTGGTACAAACCTCAACTCACTCAGAGCTTCAACGGTCTCACAAGCAGACGTAACAACAGCCAACGTGGAGCTGATGTTACATCTATTGTGGAACATTCTCCCCTTTCAGTTGGCACACCTCCACAGATGTTGAGACGTTGTTTAGTTTCAGCGCTGGTCGCCCCGGGGAACATCTGGCACCGCCCACGATCTGGATTCTTCCCCATGCAAATGAATTAGAGGGAGATGATTTCAAAATGATGAAGAGAATAAAATAAAAGTGTATAAAGTAAATACTAAAATACAAACATAGTCAAAATACAACCATTCATGCACAGGTGAGTTATGAGGTTTGTTTGAAGGATCAGATCTTAAAAGGGATTCTAGGTTTTCATGTTTATAAGTTGAGAAAACGTTTTAGGACAGATTAAATGCACACGTTGACCACTGTTACACATAATAACAATTATTATTCATACACACTTCATGCAGTTAAAGTTCAAGCACCTTTGAAAGTATATAATTTTAGTTAAGCTCTTTTTACCTTGCTTTTTTTTTTATTTCAATTTAAGTATTGCACTGCTGAGCTGACTGGTTTTTTCTTGTCCAACACCTTTCATTGTACTGTTGATCCTGTGTTAACTTGCATAAAACAAATAAAACTTGAAACTTAAAACTTGAAAATGTCCACAACTACTGGTACGACACTGAATAATCAAAGCACTGAATCCCGAGCCTCTGGTCTGCACATCCATCTTCCACCCCGACAAATCACATTCTACACATATTCTCTGCAAAATATGAAAACCCCACTGCTTCATGTGTTGGCACTAATTGTCGCCGCAAAAAAAAGAAATTGCTAATGCAGATGAGATGCAAATCAGTGCGTATCCTCCTCCTGTGTGAAACTGGTCATCGCTGAGACTCTGTTGCACTCAATCATTTGCCAATTGCGGAGCCGGCTTCAGGCGCGGCGGCCCGACGCTCTGTCTGAGACGCAACAGTTAAAACTGAATAAAGATCCACTCAGATATTTAGCCGTATATTCACAGAGAGTTAAAAAAGATGGAGTGTGACATAGACGGGAAAAACAGATGTGTTGAAAAAGCTCATCCTGATGAACGTTAGAGAATCAAGTGCAGCAGCTCCTTCACGTGATTGTTGAAAAGCACAGAGCTGCTTTTCCAATGGTTTTTAATTAACCATGTTTAACTGTCTGTTGATCTAAAATATCTCAATAACTGTTGGTTCGATCGCCACTTATTTTCAAACACGTATTCATTGCTCTTTAGCGGATGAATGCAACCAAATGTGGGGATCCACAGACTTTTTGATTAGCGCCACCAGCAGGTTAAACGTTCTACTGCGCCAGTAGGTTTATATCTGTGATTATGAGTGACCTATCTTAATAACTCTAAGATTGCCATGAAATCTGGTACATGACCGAAACCCATGATAACTGATAAATATTATACCTGTCAAACATCAAAGTGTTAGCATCCTCACATTAGCATTTAGCTCAGAGCACCACTATGTGCAGGTACAGCCTCACTAGCATGGCTGTATACTCTATATACCTTTACCTGCTATTATTACACCTTTTTATCACATTTCTATATATTCTAATTTGTAATCTTGTTTTCATTGTTAGCTCTTTTTGTTCATATCAGATTTGTGGTTTATTTCCAAGTGCACGTACAAGGAATTATAATATATATATATATATATATATATATATATATATATATATATATATATAATATATTGTCGTCATTACACAATAATTCATGTGCATCTTGAAAATGTGATCATGCATCTGAAGGGCTCAACAACACAATTTGTCAGATAGATCAGAGAGAAAAGATGGATGGACGGACGGATAGATAAATAGTCTGCGAAAAAGAGGAAGAAGGATTGATGAAGACTTTATAACTCTAACTGTCGTGAAGACACATTTGTCGGCACCGTGCAGAAACACGTCCAGCTGGAGTTGCAGGCTGACGGGTCTCGGCTCCTCCTCGTCCAGCGTTGGCTGAAAGGCAGAGGAGAAAGAGACAGAGCTGCTTGGTGCACATGACAAAACAGCTCTTAACAACCTCCCCAGCCGGACAAGACAAATGGTGGGAACTGATCAAGTCAAGTCAAGTTTATTTCCAAATCAATTTCCAGAGGAGCAACTGTGACAAAGAGCTTCATAGACGATAAACTCAGGTAAAAACAAGGACAACGAAGAGACGCAGGGAGTAAATAATGCTGGTTCGGGGAGTTTTGTTGTGCAGATGTATCATACTATGCCCCCTAATGGGCAGTAGGGGGCAGACTGACTAATGATGTGCGCGTGTCAATGCCTCGTTAACGATTATGCGAGTGGTTCACTTCCACAAGGGACTCTGCGGAAAAAACAACAAGCAAAGGGGACAAGGAAAGAAGGAGAGCGTCACAAGGTCCGAGAGACGGGTTTGTGTTCGGGGGTGGACATGTTTCTTGAAGCCGCTTACGTGTGTGTGTGTGTGTGTGTGTGTGTGTGTGTGTGTTTACAATCAGAAAATGACAGACTGCAGGCGAGTAGATTAAAGGCAAACGAAGGGGCTGTAGCAGTGGATGTTGTTGCCGGAGAAACCATTGTGGCGGAGGGCAGTCAGTCGAACCCGTGAAGTGCTTCTTGGCACGCCTCAGTGGAAATAGCCGCGGCTCAAAGTGCTCCATTCCATTGACATTTTGTCACCGAGAGGGTGGAGGGACATTGTTGGTAATAGCAGTACTGCAGACACTGTTTTCTTCACCACTACCCTGAGCGAGTCGGGTTCATCCCCCCCCCCCCCCCCCCCCCCCGGCAGGACCGGCTTCTCTCAATGCTTCAGAAGTGAGTGTCCCCTGGAATGATCCTGCAAACAAACAAACTGAATCCTGTCAGAGACGCTGATGCACTCAAATCACAACAGTGTGACAGACGCAGGACTGGTGCAGAAACAACTGGTCTAATGATCGACTGGTTTTTTATTTAATCGCACAAATGATGAATCTTCTCAGTGATTCATTAAACAGTCATTTCTAATTGAGTCTGCAGTTACACCCACAGATCTGTGAGGCAAAGTGGTGCTAAGAGCTAAAAGCTGATATCATCATGCTCACGTAGTTACAAGGACAATAACACAATAACACAAAAAAGGCCACACACAGTAATTGCACAGTATTATGTGTACGACACATTAAATGAGAGAAGTGCTAATAAACAGTAAAGACTACAGCTTTTTACTGCTGTTGATATACGGAGGGGCCATCTTGGATTTCCAAGTCCTCCGAACCTTCCAAGTCGAAAAAATCCGACAAGAGACGACGTTTCAGTTGCAGCTTCCGAACTCGGGGGTTGGAAATTCCGAGCTCTCCGAGGTTTAATGGAATGCAGCAATAGCTACTGGACATATTAGCTTGCAGACATGCTAGTGTGGCTAAAAACATTCAAACTGTTGTTGTCTCAAATATAACATGCTGCTTTTCACTTTATGAAATCAAACATATTTGCTTTCTGGAAAGTTGTTCAAACAAAACAAGCAATTTACAAGATATCATCTTGAACTCTGGGTAATTGTGGTCTAAGGATTATTTGATATTCTGTAATATAATAATAATCTCAGTGATTGACTCCATGAAGTGATAATAATCATTAGTTGGAGCCCAACAGAAGATGCATCGCCTTCTATCTGGTTTAATCTATTGCAGCTTTGAGACATTTCAGAGCTGTTTGTTTACTTGCTGCACTCATTATCTATTGGCGTTTGCACAGTGTGGTTTGGAAACATAACTTAATAAGTGTACATCTCAGTTTATAGGCACAGGAAGTTATAATGGGTAATAATCTCACCATCTCTACAAAATTTGCCATTTTCAGTTGGTTGGGGTAATAAAATATTCATGTATATTTCTGCACACTGAGGTTTAACACAATGAAATGTATTATTTCTGCCTGAAGAGCAGCTCTGCCTGTGTCCAAGTCACCTCACCGAGAACAGTCTGTTCATTCATTTCATGAATTAAGAGTCGGTGGTGATCCAGTTCTCCAGTGACGTGGTTTCCCATGTGCTCAGAGGATTGGACCTCCTCCACATGGTGCCTGGAATCAGGGGCTCCTGCGCATCAGGAATCCACCACCAAAGGTGACAATTACTGTGTTGTAGCCGGTTTTGAGCTCGCAAATGTATTCTTATGCCCCCAGGACGGCTTTGTCTGCAGCGGTGAGCAGCTCCTGTCTTCCGTGGAGAAGAGTCTGTTCTTATCTGTCAGCGGCAACAACAACACACACCTCAGATGGTGATTGTTTCTGGGATTATTCGAGGCCACGGAAATTAACGTCGAATAAAATAACCCCAACATAAATCCGTGCAGTGTGAATTAACTCTGAGTAATCAATAATTCATTATGAGACACTACTGCACACAAAGATACTGTAGTAATAGTCATTAGCGGGTTTCTCTTTTACCATGAAGCCTCAATAGAATGAGCTTTTTTGTAGTTTCTAGAGATGTATTGAGGGTACGATTAATTTTTAATTTCATTAATTTCATGAAGAATTAATCTGTTGTTTATTTTGTGGTTATCCAGTAAGTACTTTTGTCGAGAAAATATCAGACTTATTGTGAAAAATTCCAATTATACGTTTGGCCACCGGTCTAAAACCCCCAAAACATTCATTTTGCAATAACATGAATGAGAGAAAAGCAGCAAATCCCCATGGAACCAGTGAATATTTGACATTTGTGCATGAAAAATGACCTAAATGATGCATTGATTATTAAAATGACTGTTCATTTTTAAAGAATTAAGCCATTTCTACATTGGAGGAGCCTTACAATCTATATTTTCTAAGCTATTTTGAGACACTCGTCTATTTTCATACATTCTGTGCCAGGTTTTAGCTTCAACACAAAAAAAATACATCTGAATTTGAATTATTTGCCCTGAAATGTTCCAAAAATGTCCACTCCACTGTTTCGCCTCCTCAAACAGCCGGAGCGTCGTTCATGTGAAAGTGCCGGCAGCCACCGAGTGTCACTGTTGCTTCACTGAGCTGTTGCCTCTCCCTGCTCGCCCTGTGTTGTAGTCTGAGGTGGAGGGGGGGGGGGAAACGAGAGACAGACAGGCGGAGGGAGAGAGGTGGCTGCTGGGCAGATCATCCGTCTGTCTCTTACTGTAGTTGTCCTCCTCCACTCTTCGTCCTCTTCCTCCCATCCCTCTCCCGTGGCTCTGCATGCCCCAGAAACAAGGTAGTTCAGTCTAATTGCTCTAATGGCGTCCCATCCTCATTAGACTCTTGACCTTGGCTGTGCGTGATAAGAGTAGGTCAGCGTGGATTAGAAGTGGCCCCCCCCCAGGTTCCCCTCCACTCTCCCAGTTACCAGTCAATACCTCTGACTCGATTCAATCCCCTGAAAAACCACAAGTGCTTCCCCATTTGAAGCCGGGCAGCGTGTTTTTCTTTTTTTCTGTTCCCCCCAACGGACATGTTGAGTGTTGTGTTGCACGTGAGCGTTGTATCTCACAACAGTGACAGCGTTCATCAAAGATTTAGTTTTATTTATCAGCTAATGGAACCTGGCGCCTGCTTGAGACTCTAAACCCAACAAATACAATTAAACCTTGAGTAAATAATCTGCCGAGCTGAATAACAGTGGATAAATATAGACTAGGTGACATGATAACTGTTCTGTGACGCTTCTGTTCTAGTGTTGCATCTGGAATCAATATGTGCAACAGGGAAGAAACACATTATATTGCAAAGCTCAAACCGATATCCAATATAGAGGCAAAGAGGTCATTTAGAATCTGACAAAGTTTGCCCATCAGACAGATGAGAGTTTAAAATATACTTAAAATATACTGCTCAGTTTAAATTTACTTAAAATGGTCATTTCTATCCATGGGGAGACTTTATTAGTGGTTAGTTTATATGTTATTTGTCCTTTATTAGTCCTGTATGGGACTAATCAAGGATTATCTTGTTTTATCTTATCTTACTGTTTTGTTACCTGATTAGTTTTTATTATCTTTACTACCATTACCATTGATAACCTTTTGTTTTTACAATAATCTCCTGGAAAGCCTACAGTTGTTTTTCTGTAAGATTGCTCTGTGTACTGTTGTATAATTAAAACTTCATCTGAGTATCAGGATATTTGATGAGAAGAATTAAACAAACACAATCACAGTAAAGTAGGGAAAAGGATCTGGTCGTAAATCTGACATCAGCCTCTGAGGGGAAGACGCAAGATCATTTATCACAATGATTGTGAAATGCAAATACAGCAAACACAAAATGACGGGCACTGACATATCAGCAAAGTGGCAGAACCGTATAATAAAGCAATGGAAGGGGAAAAAAGTGGCTCAAATCCTTTTACGTGCTCAAAGTAATGATCCCTTCGCCGCGGGACATAATATTCACACCTTTTCCAATTCGTTCCTCATCTCGGCTCTAACAGAGTCTGTGTTCGGGGCGTCGGAGAGAAAACTGTGGCAGAGATACAGACAGAAAATGTTGGGTTCTACCCCCTCAAGACAAAACATAACAACTACATGGAGAAAGAGGGAGAGAGAGCGCTGGGATATCTCTGCAGGCAAAAACAGCCATAATTTGGGCTGTTATTAGCCTCGTATCCACCTGTGCAGTTCGACTTAGCCCGGCTACGTTCACCGGGAGAAACCAGCGTTCTCTGCCTCATCTTCTATACCTGGAGGCTGTGTGTGTGTGTGTGTGTGTGCAGGTGAAGTATGTGTGTGTATATACACTAGCAGTAGTCATAGAGTCGGTCTGTGTCGATGCATGAGAGGGAAACAAAGGCAGTGTCAAAACAGCATTTTTCATAACTCAAAATTCATTCCCCTCAGAAAACGGAGCGGCCCCTTCGCACTTCCTGTTTGCTGAAGACCTCTGCTACCGAGCGCTTCCAGGCCGGCGGTAAACACGTGTTGATATGCTACCTCGGCGAGAAACTGCAGGTTTAATGAAGGATTTACTTCCTGTGACCAGCGCTGACGAGGGACCGGTGATTAGCAATACTCGTGGCCTCTGGCTATCATTATGTTATGGCTCACCCTGTTTTGTTTTTTTCTTTCATTTTATTCTAACTGCGATGTTTTCACACTCGGCATTAATTAATAAGCTGCGAGCCGCATTCACCCTGCGAAAAAAAAACCAAGACGTAGCCTGGAAGAAAAGGAATTATAATGTGGAGTCATAAAATAATGGGCGAAGCAATTTGAGAGACAATCAAGTGTAACCCTGTCATCTGTGTGCGGAGGCTGCTGCTTCCTGTTGTTCCCAGAGAGGCAGAGTGTTGCACAACGCTGCAACTCATCATGGGTTCATCCCTCTTTTTCACACCACCCGTTGACTTTTCGATCTTTAATGCATGTACAGAGCAAAACCCCCCCCCCCAAAAAACTCGTTATGATCCCAAGATATTTTGAATATACTGAACGGCGTGTCCGCTCTTAAATTGTGTTGTTTCACTTACTCTGGATTAGATTTGATTTGCATGAGTGCTCTTATTGTTTATCTCTTCTTCTTCTTCCTTCTTCTTTATTATTATTTTTTTTTTGGGAGACATCTGGGATAAAAGCAAAATGCTTCAACAAACAAGAGCCTTGTCTCATTATATCGAATCAACGGGGAACAAAACTGTCTGACTAAATTACATCTCAGCAGAAATGACATCGGAAAGTCCCTAATCACTGCCATCGCACTGTATCAGACGAGAAATGAATCAGATGGCACAATGGTTCATTGGCAACAAACCGTGAAGCAAGATGATATCCTTGTTTCAAAGAAAATCAATTTTTGGCTGAAAATGATAGAACTGAAGGATACTTTCAGTTTAGAGATTCTCCATCCCTCCTGCTCTCTGTTTCCCTCTCGCTCTCCCGGTGTCAGAGAGATTCTTTCTCAGTGTTAAGAGCCTTTTTTTTTAACCTCCTTCTTCATCTCCTCCACTTTCGCAGCCAAGACATTTGCGAAGGAGATTTTTCGAGACAATTATCAACACTCCAAAACGTTGAATCCATTTCGGCGTCTTTCACGCTTTTTTTGAAAGCCACTGCACGATCATTTGAAAAAAAAAAACACATAAATGGAAAGAATAAATAAAAATCCATCCTCATCTGCTCCAAGGATGGAAAAACCTTTTGATACCTCAGCGAAGGGGTTGGAATATTAATAGTGTGGGAAACAAGTAAACAAGTCTTGAAAACAAGGGAGGAAAGAATAACACCCTCCTGGTTGATTACAGCATAATCTATATGTGCAAGCGTGTGTGTGTGTGCATGTTGTGTGTAAAGGTGTGTGTGTGGAGGGGAGATGGACAAACCCAGGGGTCCGTTTATCTAAGCTGACAGAAACAATTTACAGCACTGCCAAATGGGGAGGAAGGGCCCCTCACACACTGAGTGAACTGGAGGGGAACCAGACACAGAGAGCAGGGACAGTGTGGCATTAAGAAAGGGCCCTGTAACACTCTGCCACTACTAATAACACCAGGCTGGGCACAGGATCTGGCCCCGGACATCTGTGGCCATGACCCCCCCCCCCCCTCCATCCAGCCACGCTTTCATTTATCACTGTGATATAGGAACTCTTTTTCTGTTTTCATTTCAAGGGCCATTTCAATCTTTTAGAAAAATCCCCTGGAGGGCCGAAAAACAAAAGTAATGAACAAATATATTGCACTGTGAAACGGCTTCTTTTATCGTAATGCGGCTGATGTCAGATGATAAAAATGATATTCACAGCGGATTTTTAGCCATAAACAACTCGCTCAAACAAAATCCTCACTTTGGTTACCGCCGCGCGAGGCTCACAAAGACAGATCCATCCACAGAAATGTTATTTATACGTTATTTGCTTCAGTATTTTTTCAATATCTCCTGCTTTATCAGTGATGTACTCTGCGACGGTTCCTCAAAATAAACTGACTATTTGATTTCGTCCAGTGGCAACGTTTCTCCTTCACAGATTTTCTCTTTTCAAATGAGGCGTCAGCGTCTCAGCCATCAGCTCGGAGTGTCGTCCTTGTAACTCGTCCGGTTTAGCTGCGTGTTCGTAGCTGTAACGACGCTTGAGATTGTTGTATTTCATCACTGCAACCGTGCGTCTGTCAACTGGGCATAACAAAAAATATATTGCGTATCAATTTAATACGGGAAGTGCAACATTTCACTTTTCCTTTCTCCTTGGCAGTCACCGTGCTGCGTGTCAGATGGACATGTTACTGCTGCACGTGTTGTGTTCACGTTCATGTTATTTCCTTTAACCACAGACAAAATTTGAACGGTTCTCAGTAGAACTCATACCTCTGCCGAGACTAACAATCCTAAAACATAGTTAAAGAAAGGAAGGAAAACTATTTCGTTATCCGGCCCGGTGATCCCAACTCCATGTTAATGGGTTCTTCCCAGACCCCATCGCTTGGTTTACTGGTTTTTGTGTAATCCTATTATGTCCCAAGCCCCAAATTGATTTCCTCCACCAAGGAGGTGATCATATTTATGGTATTGTTTATTTCGGCCTTTCATGATACCTAATAAAAGTGTTTAGCAATTTAGTGTGAAGACCAATCAATCCATTTATTGTTGAAGATCTGGATCCAGGATTTTTTCTGTTTTGCCTCTAACTGCATTAATTATGATGCACATTCAAATCCAGATGAAAACATTCTCTGTACATGTTGGAGAGACTTCATCTACTGCAATAGATGATCATTATTAACTGTCTCTTATCAGTAGAGTCACATCATCATGACAGTGTGTGTGTGTGTGTGTGTGTGTGTGTGTGTGTGTGTGTGTGTGTGTGTGTGTGTGAGTGTCTACATGAAAGATTCCGAGCATTTGACACTCAATGTGAACATGTAAGTAATGAAGTTCACGGTTGACATTGGAAGATCCACTTATGATCCACTTTGAGTCTTCAAAGAAAAAAAAAATACTTTCATAATTGAAATTCTCGAGGTGATGAAAAAGCTGGTAAGTGGACCACTGAGTTATTTTCTTCTGACGACTGAATGTTCACGCTAAAAAGTCAGAGTCTAACTGATCCTGGATCAGTGAGGCTGATTCAGAAATAATAAAAAGTGGGGATGATATATCAGCTGATGCACTTTGTTCCATAATAACACATAATATATAGTATAGAGGTGAAAATCTCCACAGGGAACCTTTCAACGTGGTTATTTACAGTCACCGGTGCCTTTAGCCAACACCAGTTTGCTTCCGGTTGATGATTCATGAGTGAGGCCAGTGTTTATACAGGTTAAAGATCTGGCACGTGAACTGAATTGACTGTAGATCAATAATTAAAAAGGTTGTTTTGGGTGTTGAGATGAAAAGTTGAACTACACCGTGTGTGTGTGTTATAGTAAAAGTTAGCAGAGAGTGTGACAGGAACACATTCCAGCAGGAGGGGTCCAACACGCAGCCTTTGATGAAACTACATCCTGTGATCAGCAAATAAACGAGCTGCACAAGAGTCGGCATCTAAGCACTGGGTTCACTCGTGATGAAGCCCAGGACCGGCTTCACAGAATAATGAGCAAACAAAAAATAAAGAGAAGGTGCAGCTCTGGCAGATGCTGGCAAAAAATATGCATGATTAACAGCACGTCTACTGGAAACAACAGCCAAGTTTACAGTGTCAGCTTCTCTTATATCCTCTTCCCCGCGTCACACAAACAAACGCCCACACACACACAAACACTGCGCACAGGCAGAGGAGCGCGGCAGCAGCCAAGATTACAGCCTGACCTATATCAGACCTGAGCAAGGACGAGAACAGGGGAGAGCAGGATGGAATCAACTCTGGCCCACGCCTCAGTAGAATGAATACAAATTAAATATATACTCTCAGCACTACAGAACAACAGCAGACCAAAGAACAAAGTGCAAATCATGTTTATCTTCATGATGATGATTAATCTGCTGATTACTTTCTGAATTAACTCACAAGATGTTTTTTGAGCTATACAATGTGAAAAGTGCCTCTTCTATCTGATCTATGTCTATAAATAGCTCGTTGAGTCTGATCAACAGTCAGAGATAATAATAATAAATCTATTTCACAATGAATTATCAATACAATAAATGATCAGAGTCAATTGATTTTCTGGGGATCAACAAATTGATAAGTCAACTTCTCGTCAAGATCGTCTGTGTTACAATAAAACACAATAGAACAGAACAGCATGGGAGTAAAATGCACCACAACTGAATCTGAATCTCCTGATCAATATTTTTCAGTTTCACTTAGATTGTAATTACCAATGAACTTCTGGAAAACAGATTTAAACACAGTGCAAATTCTTAAGAATATCTTGTTTTGTTTAAAATCAAAATCCCAAACCCTGAGATGATAACAGTAATAATAATAATAATAATAATATAGCCCCTTTCAAAAAAATTGCTGATACTAAGTGCTTTACAAAGAGGACAAATACAAATGAGCAAAATACAACAATCCCATTTGAAATCATCAATTCAACGTAATGAAATGTTCTGAGAGATGATTTCAGATCATTTCAACAAGTAAACCATTAAGTTTACAGTGAATTTAAAGCGTTATTGTAAATAATCTTATAAATTCAGAGCAGAATAGCACAGAATATGTTAGACAGTGCAGTGCAGACTCGACTGGACCACACCATGATGGAATAATAATAAGCACCAGTGGCTCCTCCTGCTAAATATACAGACAACTGCACAAAAAACCAGAGAAACGCTGCTGCTCATGGGTGAGGGAATTTCTTTTTTTTCCGTTATGTTTTCAGTTCTCTCTTACAGTTTTTCTCTGTGTGTAACAAATGGCACTTCACATGGAGGGAGCAGGGTCAGTGCAGCCTCTGGTTACGCTGCTCAGAGTAATGGAAAGAAAACAAAATGCCGTCAGAAGAGGGTGAAAGGGTCTTTAAGTGGCCTTGTCTCCCCCTGCCAGTCGCCAAAGCCTCAAATTAGAGTGCACATGATTACTCGTAGCTCCGAAAAGAGAGGAGAGAAAAGAGAGGAGAGAGAGAGAGAGAGAGAGAGAGAGAGAGAGAGAGAGAGAGAGAGAGAGAGCGCACTCTGCCTCGCTCAGCCGTCCACTTTCTGTTGCATAATAACTTTGCCTGAGGGAAAACCTGGCTGTGGGAGGTAAAGCTCGGCATTTTTTTTTTACAGATATGTCCAATTCAACAGGAGCGGGCGTTCCTCGGAGACATCTGCACACATACGCGCCGTTACACGAGCGCTTTGATGTTTAACGTGATTATTAGAATGGTGAGGTAGACCCCCGCGCTGTCACACGTCACATGCTAATCTAATTATGCTGCCTCAATTAGGAAACATATTCAGAGCATTAACAGCCAGCACTGCGATGTCGAGCGCCGCGGTTTATGGAGCAGTTTGTAAAGATGTAACCACATACGAGTCTTTTCAAGCCCTCTCTGTATTTACATCCACAAACTCCCTCTCTCTCTCTCCTCGGCCCCTGCAGCGATGAATCATTTCTGGGGGAATATGCAGGGAGGGAGGAAGATGTGATAATGTTATAAAAGGGGGGAATGATTGGCAAGGCTCGTGTGCTATAGGGCAGCAATTATGTGTCAAATCTATTGAATTAGAAAACCGCAGTGGGGATGATTGAGTGAAAATATTAACTCCTGTTGCTGGAATCCTTCTCCTGATCAACGCAGAGGGCTCTGATGACGGCGTGCATGCAAACAGCGTATAAGACAAACCCCCACCAGATGAGTGAATCAATAAAAACCTCCTGCACATGAATGGAGGAGTCAGTGCATCTTTTTTTCCCATTTCTACCGCGGCGAGAGACGAGAGGAGCAATCGCAACCTTTTAAACCTGTTTCTTTTTTGCTCTCTTGGGAAGCAGCTTCACCGTGAATACATTCTGCAAAGCGTGAATACAGGGCTAATGTGGAGGAGAGAAAAGTCCCCTGGAAGAATAGTGTAGCACAGAGGTTTTAAGGAGGGTAATAACAGACATAAAGAGACCATGTGCTTTAGAGTGCATCTATTATATGTATTATATTATATTATATATGCGTTTAGAGTCTTATATTACATTATATATCACAACAATGATGTGCTGTATTGTAATATACATTTGAAAGACTACTTAAATACCCCTTATATAATATACCATGTGTATGATTCATACACACTATATATACTTTATATATTCTATTGGATTTTGACAGTAATGATGCACCGGCTGCCTTTTTTCCTCTGAATGTTTTAATTGCTGTATCTGACAAGTTTAAAAATCTGCAGTACCTGCAATATGTTCACTGTAGCTAATAAGAAAAGGTGTATATGAGTTTGTTTTGGCAACGCACAGAGGACTGTGGTAGGATTGTGGTGAGGTTATGGTCTTTATCAGGAGACAGGACATGTTGACTTCTTAATTTTTAAAGAAATCCACGAGCTTTCCGTGAACAAGTGGTTTTGTATCGTAAATATTGTCACATGCACTGTAAAATACCAAAGCAGAGCTCGTTCTCAACATGTTAGCTTTGCCTGTGGTGATGCTGGTTGCAGTTTTCTTTCTGAAAACTGTGAAAGGGACCTGCAGCGATTCAACAGAGAGATTGAATAGACGATTGAAACGTTTCTAACTGGACTGGCACACATGGTGCACACGTCAGCCGAGGGCCCAACAATCCTCCCATGATTGTCTGGTTGAAATTTAAAAGATCTTGCTGACAAATAAACCAAGAAACAGACACAGGGCTAATAGTTGGCTAAACAAATGTAGATCAGTGTCTTCAGTCTGATCCCAGACCGACTCCATGATGTTGAGATCAGGAGTCACAGTGGGGGGGGTGGGGGGGGTGGCACACCATCTGCTGCAGGACTCCTTGTTCTTCTTGTCTCTGAAGATAGTTCTAACTCCGGCTGAATGTTTGGTCTTGTTGTCCGGCTGCAGAGTTGATTTTGGACCAGACGCCCCCTGGTGGTGTTGTGTGATCCATAGGAATCAGTGCATCCTCAGTGCCTTCTGCACAGTGCTGTGTTTCCAAACACCCGTTAGCTATACCGCTTATCTCCTCTGAGCGGCGCAGGGGGCTGGAGCCAATCCCAGCTGGTACTGGATGAGAGGCAGGGTTCAGAGGGTCGGCCAATCACAGGGCTGACACTCAAACGACCATTTACACATTCACACTCATGGGCAATTTACAGCTGCCAATTAACCAATTAACATGCTTGGGAGGACAACTGAACATGGAGAAAGCACAAGGAGAACATGTAAACACAGAGAGTCACACAACTCTGTATAGTACATTGTACTATGGTACAAATTACTACGATGCAGCTTCAGCCTTATGGTAAATGGTCTGTATCTATATAGTGCTTTTCTACACTTGATGACTTTCACCCACTCACACACACATTCATAGAGATCATTTATATATGTGATCAGGGGCAATTAGGGGTTTCGGTATCTCGTCCATGGACACGGGGATCGAACCGCTGACTTTCTGGTTAGTGGGCGGCCCGCTCTATGTCCTGACCCACAGGCACCAGTCTGATTAGGAAACAGGCACCAGTCTTTTCATGTCACCCTGAGCACTGACATTTACAATTGTCAAAAATATTCTTTGGGAAAAACAACATTTAAAATAAACACAGAGTTTTCTGTCGCCAAAGTGATAAATAACATAAATATTAAAGATTTTTAAAGTGTTTTTTAAATGGAAAATGTAATGACTTTTATATTGTGACCCAACAAATAACAAATAAAAACATAGATAAAGTTGATGCACCAAAATAAAAGAATATACAGTTGAACATATTTAAATACAGTATACACCCTACATAATGAAGTATTAATTAGGTTTTCAATTAACAGGCGTCTCATTCTACACTCACTAAATTCCTCATGATACCGAATCCCACATTCTGCTCTCGGTGTTATATGAATTTATTGTTCATCTGGACTTCATAATAATGAATGGAAAAGATCTGTGGAATAAACCCCGTGAGCAGCTTCTGACCTCAAACCGAAATGCGCCGCGGCTCCGACGTCTCAAACGAATGGAAAAAGAGAGAGAATCAATAACCATGCTAATGCTCCTCTATACGCTCTCATCTGCATTTGTGGCCACAGGTGCCCGAGCTTTAACACTCACAATTCATGTTATACGCCCAGAGATGTGAGATGAAACATTATGCAAATGCGGCCAGTCTTTCCCTTTAGCAAGGTCCTGCGACCTTCATCCCACGAAGCCGCTCGCGCTCACGCTTCATTTTGATCAGGAAACGGTTTATTATAAAGAACGTTTTTTTCTCTCGAGGAAAAAGAAATATGAATGACTTGACTTAAAATGGAGCAGATGGGGGGGGGGGGGGGAAATACGTATAATGTACAATCACGGTTAATTTTCTCATTTATTTATAGCCCCCCCCAAACGAATCTTGACACGGCAGCTGGGGCGAGAGACGCCATTCGTTGCTTTGCTCGTTCACAAGTGCATCAAAGTTCCTGAATGAGCTTTATCGTTAATGGGGATTTCGTGGGTGCTGCCGGCCTGACAGGCTGCTGTATGTGGGCCCATATAGGACGGAGAGCGTTTAATAAAAGGGTTTCCTCTCGCTCTTCATTTCCATTTTTATACCAAGTCGTCAGCTTTGCCCCTTGTAATGAGGGTATTTACTCGGCACAAAAGAAAGGGGGAGATTAGAGCATCACAGGATGGGATTATAAAAAAACCTGAGACCACAAAGAAAGCCAATCACTTCCAGAAAATCCCCCAGCATCTCTTAGCTTTCATCTGCTGTTTCCCTGTTTACTCTCGACGGCCCTTTCTGCTTCTGCGTTTCTTTCTCTCTCTCTCTCTCTCTCTCTCTCTCCCTCTCTCTCTCTCTCTCTCTCTCTCTCTCTCTCTCTCGCTTCTCTTTCCCATGACTTCCTCTTTTTCACTTCCTGCTTTTAAGAATTAAAAGGAGACATTAGAAAGAACATAAAACTATCTGAGGTGAGAGAAGACTGATGACATTTTTAGTCGCGGTTTTGCAAAACACGTCAGTCCAGTATTTCTCCCTCGCTCGCTTTTTGTTTGACGCTCTGATTGTGGCTGTGCGACAAATTGGAAATACAAAGTCACTTACGCACAAAGAAATGTCAAGGATGTGGAAAAACAAAAGAGTTGCCGAGGCAGTGACGGCAAAATGAAAAATTGCCTACGAGAAAAAAAGAAAAAACACCCCAGAGAAATGAATCCGACTCCGCTCCCCGACTGCATTACCCATCCAGAGGGTAAGACAATATCGAGGCAATTTCAGTTCAAATTTAAACTGCCCACTTGTCCCCTTTTTCATGAAGCAGATAGAATCTGGGAGCACAAGGCCTTGAGAAAAGGTCACAGATAAGAGACCCTGCGCTCAGATGGGACACGGTGACTGGCAGCTACCTCTGCTCCAAACTTCTTTTATAGAAAATTGATGTGGAAGAACAAAAAAAAAAAGCCAATTCACTCCGATACACAAACTACGAAAAACAGATAAATGAACTCAGTGTCGCCTTTTTTATTTCCTGACGATTAATCAGAAACAGAGTGAAACGTCTTCTTTTCTTTTCCCTCTGCGAGTTCGGTGATTACACATAATTATGATAACCTGGAGAATTTCACATCGTTAGAGAAGGAGGAAAAAAGTAATTTGAAAAAGCGACAGGAAATAAATGAACAGAATTAAGATATGAGTTGATTAGTGACAGTGAAGAGTGTGCAGGTAGATTCATCAGAAGGACGATGTAACGGCGTGCTGGACGCTAAGTGCTGGCGCGATAACCACGTTGACCAATCACAGCTTCTGGCTTTAGTGCTAACGGGCCGTGCGATGCTGAAGTACCTGTGTTTGTATTAATGTGAGTTGATTGGCTTGTGCCTGTGCATAAATATTTGCTTAAAGCTCGGGTTGGTGATACTGGAGAAGCTAACGAGAGACGTCTTCACTTGCAACCGCTGCTATTTACTGCTGCTATTTACTTACTATTTATTTAATTGTATTGGATTTGGCCGCAACGCTGTTTACCCCTGAAACTCCAGAAGTGTTCTGTGGACTCAAACATTCACCACCTCCATCGGCAAAGTGGTGATAGTTAGAACTATCCCTTAAAGCCCTGTTTATCTGTGCACGTGTGTTCGCTCTGCAGCTGATGTGCACGTCACGACTTTACAGAAGCTCCAGAGAAATCACGTGGGAATCGCAGGAATTGATCAGCTCGTGTGTTTTTTCCTCCGACGAGGTTCTGATGCCGGGGAGAGATTCTTTGAGTGAAGGCGACGAGAGGGAAGTTGAAGAAGGACTCTGTTATTTTCTCCTTCACATCCGAGAAAGACGTTTCCAAATGTTCTGCTCCGCGCGGAGACGAGGCCAACGAGACCTGAACCACAAGCCTGACTCACCCTGCACATACCCCCCCCACACCACCACCACCACATTTAAAATCACACACATGTAATTAAAGCGTGACGTGGTCTGATTATAAATGATGCATCCATCTGGCATGAGTGAATCAAACCTTATTCTGAGAGTATCGACAGTGGGAAACTTTATCTGCTTCCATAACTAAACATGTGTAAATCAGCAGTTTCACCACAACGTGATATATTCATTCTTTAGATAACGAAACATAAACATACGATATTTTCTGATATCACAAAACCTTTGATTCCATGATATTCAGGAAGTAATGAAGTAATATCATCTCACAAAAAGCAACTTAAGTATAAATTCAGTCTTGACTCTAATTACAGACATGGTAGCGAGGGCCTCTCTCTCTTTTTTATTCCTTCTCTCCCTCTGGGCTCCACTTGTCTTTTTCTTTGTCCATTTCTCAGGTCGTCTCTTCTCAAGTAAGAAGCAGGTATAGTTTCTGCGAGTGTCGCTAAGGGAAACCGCCGGTGTTGTCACGTTCATTTTAAAGTGTGTGATTTAAAATGAACATAACAATTAACATAACTATGTCGAGGGAGGTGGACACAGTCACGGTAACACACAGACATTTAAAAACAATGATGCATCGACATTTGGGAAGTATGAATCCATGTCTATCGATGTTTTCACTTTTGCATCAATACAGTATATGGTTGCTAATTGATTCTATATATCGATCCAGATGGATGAATCTATCACCTACTTGATACTTTTGAAATATACTTTAAATATCTATCAATGTTAAATGTGCGTGAGCCTCGATAATCAATGTGTTTTTTTGATGAGAAACTGCTTTTCATCCAAATTTGTATTTCAATATGCTCGACTATTACAATAAGTAACACATGAGCATGAACATATAACTTTGTAGAGGTAATAAACACATGGAACCAGAAACGTGTGGTCAGAGGCTTCACAGAATTTCAGATGTTCTTTGTTTCCATTTTACAAACTACATCCGACAATCCCGCAATTATGAAATGAACACGATATTCTTGACCCTCATCACTTCCTTCCTCTGAAGCCTTGATCCACTTCACTGCTCTTCAGACTCGTGGAAACTTTGGCACTTCCTGACTTCGGGCGTCGGGCGAGAATAACTTCGTCAGCTCTCTGAGCAACACATTGAGGTGTGGAATCTTGTTATCGCCGGGTTCCTGTGCACAAAGCGTGAGGATGGATGTGAGGGAGAGCGCCTCATCCTGCGCATCTCAGCAGGGCACGTAGGCATCACACGAAAACCAATCACTTTGTAAATGAGATCAGTAGGAAGCTAATAAAACATCCGCTCCGGTGTCATTGTTTCAGACAGTCTGCCACCGCAGGAGTCAGCTAACTTTTTTGTCATCTACTTCCAGTGAACAACAGAGAACACCCTCGGTGAATCTACAAGGGTTTTTCGTTATTTGACGGTGCTGACCATGGCGGGGAGACAGCAGCCGCCGCGCAGGAGCTCCGTGTTTCAGATAAAAATCAGGTGAGAGCGATGAGTCTGCACCGGCGGCTCGTCTGCCTGTCACTCAGAGAAACGCAATATCTGGGACAGCAGCAATCAGACTTTATCACGACTTGGGAGAAAGAAAAAATCACATCCCTCTTTTCGGCAATATACAAAAAATTGCAGTGATCGGCCAAAGAAATGAATCTTACCCGGCATAAGAAACACGAGGTAACACATATGATGACTTTTTGCCCCGTCACAGATTCAACAAATCCAAAGAAAGAAAAGCTCTGATCAACAAACTGCTGCAGTTCACAAAATGTGATCCATCATGTTTCCTCCATCCAGTGGATCATGTGATCACATCCCCCTTGTCCCATTGACTGACTGTGAGCTGGGTGGAATAATGCAGAATTTAAACAGTACACATATTTTACATTATTACATTATTACCTTTGTGTGTCTCGCCCTGTTGTTTTTGTACTATTGTAAATATGAGTGTTTAGAGATAAACAACATGACATTTAGAAACCAGTGCAGATTTACTCAAACTTTTAAAAAGGCACTTAGAATGAATGTATGAGGTAAAAATGCAGATAATATTAAGTCAAATGTCATTTCCCTATTTATGGGGGCACTGAGGGCACTAAATATATATATATATAATATATATATTTAGTGCCCTCAGTCTGCTACCATTTTATCATTTAACTGTAAAACACATGCACTCTAGTGTGTCCATGTACTACAAATCTCCCAGTACCATGATGTGTAAACTACTGTAATGTAAAATACACACGTCAGTACTGATGGTTAAACGGCGTCTGAAACCTCCATTTACTGCTCACTCTAAAGAACTTGGACCGTTATATATTCTCGGGAACAGTGTGAATGATTGATTTCTGTCAACGTCCTTTAAAGCAAATGATGCTTCTCCCCTCACAAAGTGCTGGAGGTTGCCCACTTGATCTTCCTCTCTCACCAGAGAAGACATTCATTTCAGTCGGCTGCGAGCGCTGAAGCGACGCGCTGCAGCCGAGGGTCACACGCGGAGTCAGGAGTGGATTTATGCCTCATTTGTCCCTTTTAGTTACAGAATGCAAACACACGGTAACAAAAGGCTTCTTTACGTCAAAGCGGAGATTCACACAGGTCTGACGCTCAGTGTGTGACAACGTAACTCAAGGCCAAAGTGAAGGCGTCGGTCTGCCTGTGTGATCCAAGATGTCGGCAGGCGCACACTTACGAGGCCGTCGCTGGAGAAATGAAAGGACCACGACGGAGGGAGGCGGGCGCCGCACACTGCAGCGTTCGAAGCAGGGGAGGAGGGAGGAGGGAGGAGGGAGGAGGGAGATAATGAGCGAAAAAAAAACGAGGAATTAAAACATGTCACCTTCCCTCTGCACTCTGATTAAAATAAAGCGATGTTATTTTTACTGAGGGTTATGATTTGTATCCACATCCCTTTAACACTGAAACCAGATGCTCAGTCAACAACCGCATATATTTCCTCTCTCTCTCTCTCAAGGGGGTTCACACATGCAAATGGTCCTCGAAAAAAAGAAGAAGAGGTATTTACAGTTCCTGCTCTCAGACAGTTTCTGTTTGCAAATAACAAAAAGCCCTAAATCTAAATCTAGTGACACTGATGGCGGCCGCCTGCTGAAACAGCTGCGCTCCCCCCTAGAATTAAATAAATGGAATAAAAAAGGCGTGTGCATCATGAATAATTTTCCATTTTGGTTAAGTTTTCATTTTTATCAGTTTGAATTCACTTAAAAAAGTGACAGTAAACAGACCCTAAGACGACAAAACCTCTGCAGCTGATTATAATATTCAGCAGTTGTTTTCATTGAAGGAACCGTCAGAGTGAAGGGATCATTTTCTGGCAAAAAAAACCCAAACATGTGGCACATATAACGTCATTATGATTAAAGGTTGTCAACGAGGGTTGAAATGTTCCCATCTGTGTGTTGTGCAACTCAAAGGAAGCAGTAAACACACACACAGTGAGTGCTGCACAATAAAAATTAAAAGAAATAACATAATCGATTCTGGACTTTTTTAAATCGGAGGAAGTTTCACAATGTAAAGGTTGCTTGTAATTATTTATAATTAAGTGTAATCTGTTCAGAAATAGTCGCCCTGCTTACAGGCCTCTGGTGGTAACACACTCTCCTGCAGTTAGCTCGTAAAATCAGAAAACGATTCGACACGACAACAAAACGTCTGAGGCTGAACGGTCCAAGCGAGGCTGTATTTCACGTGAGAGGATTTCGACACCCGGACGGGCAGCAAATGAAAACAACGTGTGTAAAGGGAGGAAGATGGAAAAAACTTAATGAGGCACCTGGAGACGTGCGGGATACTTGGAGTCTGACTGCCGCCGTGACCCCGAGACAAACCCCTCAGTCGGCAGCGTGGGGGGGGGGGGCAGAGGAGACGATTAGCGACGACTTTGGAGTATTTTCTGTGTTTAACACTGAAACTGTGTTAAATTCTAGTAGTTGGGTTAAGTTTTATTTACTGTGTGATTTAGTTATGTGAGTTTGTAGAGTTTTGCACTTATTTGTATATTTAAGATAAGTGTACTTTTAACTGTTAACAGTAAGTGAGAAGAATAAAGAGGCCATTGTTGTGCTTTTTAAAAAGGATCTGTTTATTCACCAGAATCAGAACAAACCCAAAACGATGCTGAACACAACTTGAAATGCTTTATCATGCACACGAGACACAGGTGTCCCCATGTTCTGATGTTTCAAATAATTTGTGTGCAGAAAATTGGATAGAAATAAGTGCACATATACAGAAATCAGTGCATATATTGATCAGCCTTCCTCCCCAAAGCCCGGCTGTCGAAACCAGACTCCCCTAAATTCTGGAGTGCATCTGTATTCTGACATTTACGGTAAAGACGTTCAGGGTTAGTGACTTTATTCTGTTGCTTTTCTCACTTTCCAAAGACAAGTGTAGCTGTACGCAAGTCTTAAGAGAACAACAACTTCTGTTCCACTCAGTCCAACTTTTCAGATTGTTCGAATTTCCCTTGTCAGATTGACACTTTAAGGTATTTTGGCAAAATGGATATTGAGAAGATGTCAGAGAGGAACGAAAACTGTGGAGTCGAGGAGAAGACTGAAGCTGGAGTTGTTTGTCCGTGAGGTCGTGGCGCATAACCATCTTATTCATTGCATCATAGATTCACTGCTGGGCTGCATATTTTCCATTTCAGCTTTCGGTATTTTCAGCGAGCTGCCCAGAAACGAGAATGATCCATCATCCAAACAACAAATTGTGTTGGACGACAGGTATCAGACGTCCCCGTGTTTCCGTGTGTTCACTCTGTGTTAACACCTCATTCTGATAAACGCACAGTCACATGCATCCTCACGCTAACTTCCCCATGTCCGACACGGCGTGATAAATTGAAGTGCATGTGGTGCGTTTGGGTACAATAAAGATTTGATAGCCTCTCTCCGACTCAACACTTCGTCTTGGGAAGGAGAGAAGAACGACGGAATAAAGTCTCAGCTCATCGCCATCCGAAGAGAAAGAAGAAGAAGTAAAAAAAGAAATTATGATAATAACCACCGGGTGTGACACACGGCTCGAGGAGGCAATACAGGTACTTAGCATGTGGTTGCTGGAGACCAGCAGCTTGAACCAAGTACCCGAGTCGTATTTTTAGATTCAGTGTGATTTGCATTTCCCAGCGAGACGTGATCTCTGTGAAGAAAGAGACAAATACTCCTTTCAATCACAGAGCCATTCATTATTGTTCTTCACGTCAAAGTAATTCATTACATCCATGACACAAGGCAAACTGGACCTGCTAATTCAGCCAATATATCCCATTAAACCTGCATTCATCTGATTATTACATTTCAGAAGTAGTGTTGTACTTAGTGCTTACAGCTGTGTAGTATTTTCCATTCATGGTTTAAAGACACAGAGAAATGAAGCTGAAGATATCAGATAATATCTTAACTGATCCTGGTCGAGCTCCCAACCTCACGTCAGCTGCTGAGCTAATGTTACAGCGAATAGTAACAAGGCCGGAGCTGAACTCGTGTTCACGTAGACAACCGGATGTTACCGACTTGTGCTTTATCGTTAACGATCCAGGACGGTGGCGGCTTGGATCGAGGATTGTCGATCGTGGTGGAGTTAGTTTGTGAGATTATGATTACAACTAGATTGCTTTGATACACAATATACAGACTCACATGTACTACTCACCATACTGCTATAATGACAACTATCAATGCTGCTCTACCTTCCATGTCCCCCCCCCCCTTCATCTCTAACAGCGATTTTCTTTTGTCCGAATTCTTTAAACACTGACACCTTTCAATTTACTGTCCTTTCTCATAAACACTGTTATTTCACTGATGTGCTCTGTTATCTGGGACATCTCCCTTGCGTCTCTCTCTCTGAGGCTCCAGCCTTTTGTGTCTTTCATAGTTTTTCCTCGCTCCAGTCGAGGGTTAAGAACAGAGGATGAGGCCAATTGTAATTTGTAAATATGGGCTGTACGAAGACATTTTAATTGGTTGATTGATTGATGTGTCGTGAGTGTAAAGAGAGCCCACCACAGAACTCGGACTGTATAGAACTTGCTGAGTTGCATTGTAAATAGAAAATAGAAGACGTGGCAGCACTGGAGGTGACCTGCTGTCCCCTGCCCTTACTGTCCACGTGCGTAACGCCCTGATGAGTGCGCGTAAATCTCAGGCCCTAAATGTCCCCAGTCCCTGATTAAGGTGATTAAAATATGTGACGTACAACAGGGATTCCATATTCAACGCTGGCAGTCAATGCTAAACTGTTTATCCAGAGACAGACCCATCACTCTGTTTGTATTTGTGACGGTAAAAAACCCATTTCTCATATTTCTTTTATATCAAAACATATATACCACACACACACACACACACACACACACACACACACACACACACACACACACACACACACAAACACAAACCTCAAGTGTGCAAACCGAAATTGGCTTAACAAGCACGTTTACAAGCGAACGATCAATATTTTCATTTTGCAGTTTGGCTGGGTCACAAAATAAATGTTGACACAGTTTATTAAATCAAAAAATGAGACTGAGCATCGGTGCCGCTCTGCTTGATTTCAAGGGGGAGAGAGAAGGGAGATTTTTGTTGTTTTTAAAAGTTGCGATTAATACACGTGTGGTACCTGAACACAACTCGAGTTTAGTGAAAGATTGTACTTTTCAAAATCAACTAAAGATGCTATTTAGTTGATGTTCAACATGCTTCTTCAGATGTCGCCTTCACGTTATTGATCTGAAAAAGCCAGTTGCATTGCACCATTTCCAAATCTACCTGGCAGCGTTCGTAATTTCTGCCTCGGCACATTATTTTGTGGCCAGAGGGAACCCGCGCTTCCACCCACTTTACATACAGTGTGGATTCCATTTAACGTCCAAAGACCAATCTAATGCCTCGTGTGTATGTAAATGTCATCTACAGCGTAATAGTATAACCCCATCCAAAAGTTTCATACCGCTCAATTAGAGAAGGTCACCAGAAAAAAACTGTTCCAGGTCTCGTTCAGTTTTCATTCAAACGTGTCTCAGTGTTACACTTAACTCTCTCCTCTCGATTTCCCTCAGCACTTACCTTCAGGAAAAAAAAGGCAAAATGTCACTGGAATAATAACTCAAGCCAGCGATGGAATGGCAGAGACGTCAGATTATTAAGAGCGGGGTTCACTCTGAAAATTAAAGGTTTCTGTGTTGTTCCCCGTAAATGGCTTTTTGGATTTCGAGACAGCAACATGCAATGCTCAGCAGAGCGTGAAGTTTTAAATAATAACACTTTTCACCGAGGGAGCTCCACCTCCTGAAGGAAACAGTCTGAAGCAGCAGTCGGAGCCAGTTTGTGAATCTAGTGCAGAAGGAGTCCCACTGACTGGGTCATGCACACAGCGACCCTGAGTATTAGTCTGGCAGACATATCTCCACAGTCTGGCTGCACCCACTATCACTCTGCTACAAGGGGAATGTATTCCAGTCACAATCATCTTGGGCAGCAACAAGTCCAGCATCCAGCAACGGTGCAAAGAAGCGTCCAGGGAACTGGAACGCTGGCACGCGGGCAGACGACCAGTGTCATTAAACTGGCTTTTTGAAAGCGTCCTGTCTGTTTAAGGGTGTAACATATGGAAATTGGACAGTCTAGTGAAAGTGGTCATCTTTGTTTTGCATTTCGGATTCATCTGAGAGTCGACGGTGAACGACAGGAAACACGAGGAGAGACAGAGACGTGTTTCCTCATCTTGCATAAACCACAAACCATTAATAGGCTCAGGACCCAACACTGAACGAGATAATGAGCAGCTAGAGGCAGGTGATCTCCGGGAGCCGTCTTCTCTCTCTGATGATGCTCGCTTTTCCTCACCGGTCCCTTAATGTTAGCTTGTCAGTTTAACCATATTTTAATACTATACTTTTCTAATGGTAATTTCATAGTCCTGAGCATAATTTCCCAGTTCTTCTGGGCGCATTTTAATCAGCGTTCGTTCAGTCCTGTGATGGTTCTGGTTGGCTACGGTTGTCATGGTGGTAGTTTGCCTATGTGGGGTTTGCACACTGTAATTACTCTTGAATATACCCGTATTAGACAGTGATTCATCCAAGTCGGATCTAATGGATGTACAATCCGTTTTTTGTAACAAGCCCAACTAATGAGCTTATGAAGTGCTGAACAGGCTCTTTGAGTACACAGATTATTACACGAAACATTATACATCTTGTGTAATACTGTTTGGTCAGATGCCTGAATTTAGAGAAATGTCAGCACGATTAGAAACCATGTCATGATAAAACACACGCATACATTAGTTATGTTCAAATATTCATTTAAAATTCTGGAGAAATATGAAAATGTGGATATACAAGATATTCATGTGCTTTATGCTTATTTCATTGGGCAGGTTTCTAGAAAATGAATCACTCAGAATTTAATGAGCTCTGTAACGCTCTGTCTTTACCCTTTAATACAAAATAAGTTGCATAATTGTTATATGAGCACAACTGGATCAATCTGAGGTTTTGCAGATCAATCGGTAATCGTAGTATCCGTATGATATTTACTTTTCTATTGAGAAAAATATGCAATTATAAATCAGAACTCACCATCAGGTGGTATTTTAATCAACAGTGTTTGGACTCTTCTCATATAAACGTGTGTAATGGTGTGAAGGAGCAGCACAATTTAATAAATCACACTTTCTCTTAATTAGCTACGAGGACTTGGCATTTCAGTGACATTTTGCCTCTGTTATTCTGTGTGTTGTGTCGTCTTCCAGTCGCGAGCGGATATTGACTTTTCAGTGACTGTTATCCAGAGATAACAATTTAACGACATTATCTTATTAAATATTACTTTCTCAAGATCACAAGTGAAATTAAAATTAAATTGTCTCTGCTCGGCAGTAATGCCTCCTAATTTAGTTTGATGATCAGAGAGCCGGGGTCCCAAAAGGGACAAATGAAAAAAAAAAATTGGAAGAGGATGAAATAAATAGGCCCTAAAGATAAAAGTGCCATCATGTTAAAGCTGATTAAACAATAAGATAAATCCGGCTATATCAAGCATTAGGATTAGTTAATTAAATCATTATCTCGAAATAATGGGGCTAAACACGTTTTAACAAACCACTGACATGTTTGATATTGTTTTGAAAAAAGGAAAATCAAATCCTTAATCGTGCACCTTTGTCACCAGTACAGGTTTTTACTGGATGACTGAATTTTGACATAACGCTATGATTTAATAGGCTTTTATTACTATGTAGGTCGTAGTGTGGTGATAAATTATAGTATTCAAGAATCAATTTCAGCAGCACTGTTTACACTGTGAGCTGAAATGTGAACATTTAATATTATTACAGTATCAGAATAATGTTTGTCTCCTTTCTTATTGACATTTCGTCTCTTTTGAGATAATAACTTTAAATAAAACATCAGAAATGTTGCCGAGCACAGTATCGCTCGACTGTTTTCTTCACTGCGATGGCGTTCCTCGGGATGTTTGACTCCCACTGTCCGCTTGAAGTCTGTATAATAGTAATTGTGTACAGATTTGCATGTCATTGACATGTCACTTCCCCAGGAATAATCGCCTGTGTGCACGCTGAGATGTGGGAGAGTCTGACAGTCACAGCAAACCCGTCATTATCCACCCCACGCGTACAGTTTCATATTTATCTTTGTATTTGCACAGTAAATCCCGTGACAGTAGGACTGACAGCCCGTGACAGCTAAACACAAGTTCCTCGTGTATTTCGGTGCAAATGGCTCAGAATCTGACAGAAATATATTTTGGAAATGATGCGTTCTGGAGCTTATGACTAGTAGGTTTTTTAAAATTATTTTTTTCTTCCCATCAGCGAGTCAAAGTCATTCAGGATGCTCGTGAATATGCACAAATTTGGATTGTCAAGTAAATCTTATTTGGATCCTCAGAAACAATTATGTTTGAGGGACTGTGGTGGAGATGATGGAAGCTGGTTCAGTTGTAACCAGTGTTACCTGAACAAGAGGACACAGGCAAAATAAACATGGACATTTTACAGTGTATAAATCCAGTCAGTGCTCTAACGGGACAAACAATGTAATGTAGACACTGTTTCTAAAGTACTTCAATTACTATTATATATATATTGTACCACACTAAAGCCAAAGTCATTGGAAAATGAGCACTTGAACATATATCGGTGCGATAAGAGCCACTTTAAATGACAGGAAACATCTTTGTTGTTTGGCGCAGGTCCCATCTGCTAACATGGAGGAAGGGTGTTTGACACCTATACAGCAGCCGGCCACCAGGGGGTGATCCAGAAGATGTGGCTTCACTTAAGGGAAGCTGTGATGTATATAAACTATATATACAGTCGATGGTATGTTCCAAAACAATATATCTTTAGCCAGCTAACATCAGCCCTCATGGCTAAATTATGGGTCTGGCTGTTTCTGACTGTAAACGGTTGATTGATTATCTGTGATTTCAGTTGAACCTTTCAGATCCCAGTAAAAACCCACGATTTACCAGTTAACCTGCAGCTGTCAGAGTGTTTCTAGTAAAGTTTCGGGGTTACAGGTTTATAGAGAGACGTGCAGGCCAGGTCAGAGCTGTGTCACTTTTTCCATTATCTCTTACAACCTTCTCCCCAAATTTCCACCGCAGTCAAACACTTAATAATCCAGCAGCCGCTCCCACAGAACAACACGATCACTGAGCTTAATGATTTCATATTTCATCCACTTCATCTCCTCCGAAAGCAGTCGAGCGCTCGACAAAGACAACAACTGTCGCTCGGAGCCGGGCGGCGCGCGCGACATAAAACAGGAAGCTCAAAGTTAAAAAACTAAACAGCTGAGCCCTTCCTAACCCAATCAACAAAGCAAATTTATCTCAGTCCGATCTAAGTCCATTATCAGCATGAAGCTAACAACAGCTGCTCTGTTGTAATGGAAATCTTAATTACACACATTAATTATGCTGGGATGAATGCAAGAGAGGCGATATATACGCCATTATCGTCAGAATCAATCGAACCATGCACAACATAATGGACTCTTGCACTACATGCAGATGATTAGAAGTGTGCCATATACTTAAAGCTGAATTCATATCACACAGAGCCCCCCCGCGGAGCAGACTCCCGGCCTCCTGAAGACCCCGGGGCCCGCGCTTTGTTTTTATCAGTCGCCACCTTCGCCCGTGATGGGATTTTTATCTGGAGACCAGAGGGAGGGATGTGTTTGAATAGAATGTGGGCAGGACCCCCGAGATAGCCTGCTATTACCACCACCCGGCCCCACAACAACCATCAATCTCCACCAGTTTCTCTTTTTACACGCAGAGGACGGCACAGCAGTCATGAGTCATCCCCCCGCACCTACCCCCACCCCCTCCGCCCGTCGCCATGGACAGTCCTTATCAAGCTGGGTGGTGGATGTACTGTCAGTGACGGGGGGGCGGGTGGTATCTCGCAGACACGGTGAGGAACAGCCGACATCCAACCAGTTATTACACCCAACACTGTTCTCCCTGATTGTAATCACATGTCTGGGCTTTGTCTCTCGAGAAGCTCCGAGGCTCAGAGAGATCTTTGTGATTCCTTCTTTACAAACTGTCACACGCGCCCTCGTCCGTCTGATTCCTCCTCTCTGGCTGCGACCGCCGTCCCTATTCATTTTCTCTGCAACAGCAAAGGATTGAGTCTCTGCAATGTGAGGAGAGAGGTTAGTGGGTGCACGTCCTCAGAGAGTAATCTTTTTATTTTCTTTGGCCCTAATTCTGATGGAATTCAAATGGAGCCTTCTTGGTAAAATGCCCACGTTAAATGCATTTTCTCTGGCAGGCGCCGGAACCGTAAATATCACACAGGAAAACAACAAGTTAGAGGTTGTTATTTGAAGGAAGATACATGAATTGAAGGGGAAAGAAATAAACAAATGTTCTGCTGGCTCTCAGTCAGTCACGCAAAAACACACTGATGCACACGGAGACGTCCCAGCGCTGCCCCCCACTGAGCGCTGCATTACCATCACTTCACAACAAAGGACGGAACACGCTGCCAGGATTTTTTATTAACTTCATTTACTTATGTTGGCAGAGCCGTGCTGGTTTTGTTGGCAATTTACCATGAAATAATCATGTTCCCAATCTGACAGTTAAAGGGAACAGAAAGCTTTGTGGGAGACGGGAGATCACATCAAATCAAAATAAAGAAACCAGATGAAGACGTAACTTTACATAACTTCTGGTTGCCTGAAGGCCAATCGTCTATTTATCCGAGACACAATCTCGAATCTCAAAATCACAAAAGTCCTTGAGGCAGATTGAATTCATATTTAAATGGGTTTTCTAAAATGTTAAGTCTCACCAGTTGGATTTAAAAAAATCTGACGCAACATTTCTTCACTTCAGGCAAAAGGAGCAGTGAGAAAGATCAGAGACACTTTAAGGAAATGTTAGAACTGAACTATTAATAGATCTGATTATTCAACTTATTTGGAAAAATAAACAAAAAAACGACTTTTATTTCATATTAACTATTGAGACTATGTCGCCCTATTCGTATATGCCACGGTTTCTCAATGAGCCAAACGTTTTGTTTACATCATAAGAGATCTGTAATTTAGTGTTTTTGCTCCGTTGCTACATTGATTAGCTGTTTGCAGCACTATTGTCCCTAAAGTTGTTACCATCCACGCAGACAGTCAGATCTCATAGTGTAGCTGCAGTTCTCTCTCTAGTCATTCTGGCTCTGTTGCGACATTCGTGCTGGCAATAACTTTACTCCTCAGGTATCAGGTCATCAGTTGCAAATGATAATAAAGATAAAAAAAACCACAAACACCCATATTTAGACATAATAGAATTAGCTGCACATTACGTCTACACAGTGTAAGTAACATAAGTAACAGTGCAACCGAAAGAATGAACAACTGCACCTCAAATCTCCGCCGTGTGGACATGTGTTGCATTGTTAACATTAATTAAAATTCTAAAAATGCTCTTCCAGTAATGACTTTGACTTTGGTTTCATCCATCTCTTCGCCGTAAGGTCACTTATTCATAAAACAACTACTTCTTCATTGCTGACATCGCTTTTCTTTGCTGCTAACAAAACACGTATTGGGAATATAATTATCATTTTTGCAAAGTTGCTACAGATGAGAGTGACTTGCAGGAATTCTGCATGTTGATATTTCATTAAATGGGCAGAATTTACTTCTTTTATTCTGTGAAAAGTTAAAAAAAAAAGGGAGTAATTCATACAAATATTCTTTGAGCCAACTTCATGGCTCAGCGGTGATGTTTCAGCGTTCATGTTGAATGACACAAAACGACTGAGCCTGGAGCAAAGGTGCGCTGTGGGACTGAAAGCTTTGATTACTGTTTAATCTACTGAATATAAATTAGAATTAAACCAGGATATTGTAATGTGAATATTATGTGTGATTTCTCTGGGCCGGCGATTCCAAAGCAGTTACTTAATTCACACTAAAGCCACATTAATCCGGCGAATTTTGATTAAGCAACAATAAGCAAAACTGGGTAACTTCTGACTTTTTTTGCCTTCAGTTGACTTCAGAGAAAATCACAGCTTCATTGGAAACTCAAACTTAACTCGATTGTTTTCTCAGTGGGAAGCAGAAGGGAACATCATAACCTTTTATCTCTGTGGAAGAGGTTTTGTTGCTCTGAACGTGTCCCATCACAAATGTATATTGTACATGATGTATCTCGCCTTTCTTAATTGCTGCGGTTTATTCACAGCGGGGGGGGGGCGGGGGGGGGGGGGGGGGGGGGGGAGGAGTGAGAGCCAGCGCACCACTGCTTTTTCAGATCACTGCGGGCGATGACTGCGGCTCATTATGCAGAGGAGAGCAAATCATTCCTAATGATTTTCAAAACAAAACCGACACTGAACACGGCGGCTTTTATTTTTAGGTTCCCAGTCACCATCTTACATTTCACCTGAATCTACCTCGACGCTAATTTATGGGTGGAAATTAGCATTGGCCACGTGACGTCTGTTAACAGGAGAACTCTGCTGCCCACAACTCCTCTCCACTCTTTTTATTGCTAATTTTATTCTGAATTTATTATATATACTATATTCAGAGTTCATTTTGTGTCCTGCACATAGACTGTAAACAACACGTCTCCCCTTCCTCCGACATTGGTGCAATACGAACTTCCTGAATGACCGAAATCATCTGTGACATGTTAGCTTGACCCAATGAATAACATGGAGGAGGCAGGGTTTATCAGGTCTTCTGCAGTCAGCCACCAGGGGGCGATCAAGACACTTTAACTTCCCTTTCAATGTGGCACATCGTCGTATACAGTCTGTGGTCCTGCAGCAAAAATAAAACACCTACTTGTAACAGTGACACTTATTATACACGTTAACTTATCCTGTTTGTTTTGTATCAGTTGTGTTTATAAATTCAACATTAAAATAAAAAGAAATGCTAAATTCGGCCGTAAGAAAATGTGTAAGAACCCAGATGATTTCACTCTTTAACAAAGGGTAATGAAAGGTTAAACAGAAGTAATCCAACAAACTTATTATGGTTTGGCCGTGAGGGACGCTCCATTTTACAATGTCCCGTGAAACTGTCAAAGCGTGACGGACTAATTTCCCCTCCGCTGATTCTTCTTTCCCTTCGCCTGTTACTATTTTCTGACAGCTGTCCCATCTGGCCGCTCTTCACAACAATATTAACCAATGAACTTTCATTTCCTCTCTTGTTAAATAGAAATGAATGTGCTCTCCATCACAGGTGGGAGGCACACCTAATTGACTCGTGTTAACATCTTCCCATGCCTCGTACACCTGCTCTCTTTCTATATGCACATTTCATCAAAACACTTTGCTGCAATCTGCCCGTCTGACAGTTAACCCGCTGATGGATCAATCACATCGCATCAACACACTGATTTGACTTCGTATCTGCTCCGTAACTTTAATTAAATGCTGCGTGAAGCCTGTGGGCTCAGAAATATATATTCTTAATATAGTTTTGTAATCATTTACATTTCTCTTTGCTTCAGCCTTTAACCAGATCTTGCTCTTGCTTGCACTCCTGCGCTTTTATAATTTTTATAACTTTCTTTCCTTTCTGTTTTTATGCATTTTTTTCATTTAGTTTTATTTATTTTTTTTATTTCCTTTTCTTTTAAATGTAATATTAACATGTTGTTATGTAACTTAAACTCTGTTCTCTTATGTAAACTACATTTTAAAATGCCTGTATTTTTTATTTTTTTTGTATGTAAAGCACTTTGAGCTTCATTTCTTGTATGTGCTATACAAATAAAGTCTATTAATTTATAATTTTTATTAAGTTTATTCAATACAACAGGTAGAAACAATAAACACAACTGATTTCTTTAAATACCATGATTTCCTAATAATTTGTCATCAGGGTTGATCAATGTATTCTTATTGACTCTAAAATCAAGTACGACTCCGGATGCCCCCCCCCCCACACCCCAACTTTACTGCATTTCATTGTACTTGTACTCGTTCTACAAACAGTGTGTGAACAAACACAAAGTTGCAGACTCAAGGTCACGATGTCAATGTGATTTATACTTTGAGAAGTTTGAGTGAGTCTCATTCGTCTTCCGGTCGTCTGCAAAGCAAACGCTGTACAAATAAGAATAAATACAAAAACCTGCCACGTTAATCTGTATATCACGACTCTTCAAAACAAACTCCCATCAAATGCTGACAGAACCAAATATGACAAATTAAATCAACGTTTCTGCTTCATCCTAGTTGCGTATTCATATGTTTTATTTCAAATTGCAGGAACACAGTTTGTAAACCTTTCTTAACCAGAACTATTGAGTCCAGCTCAAAATGCTCCTCTGCTTTTTTTAAACACCAAATATTAACTATTCTTCCCCGTAGTTTCCTCACTGCAGGAATATTTTAACAAACAAGGAATTCATTTGGAACAAGCACAGCTTTATGCAGCTCACAGGTAATTTTATTAAACCGTAGCGCAGAGTGATGACAATTACTGCACAATGCAGGCTGATTTATATTACCCCTTATTTCCTACACAATTAACCTTGGGCTAATGCTAATTTAAACCTTCAGTGCCCACAAGATACTTCCTGGAAATTATGGGTAAACAAAGGAGAGCCAGGAGCGTAAAACTGTAAAGATCCGACACAAAAGAAATATGCAGATGCACTTTTTCAAAGCCCCTGAGTAAAGAATGCATAATGTAATAATAATAACACAACTAATAATAATAATAATATGTAAATCTCCTGTCCATCATGACATGGTAAACACAGATCTGTTCTGGTCTTGATCAGGAAACAGAAACACTCTCAACACTGTGACTTATTCCAGCTTTGACTGATGGAACAATATAAGAAAAAATACAATTCAATCTGCTTCATTTGTTTTTCCACATTTGAGGTTATCCCATGAATCGTGTATCAAGTTGTCTAACAACTATTAAACACACGTCGGTGAGCCATTGGTTGTCGTGTGGAAACAGGCACTGAATAGTTTATTATATTATGAGATATTTATACACCGTGGAACTACTCACCTGACTACAAGATAAAGATATAATATATTAACCATATAGCAGCGCCACCCTCTGAGGATGAGCGGTACAGATAATGGATGAATGGATCTTCAGGAGGAAACCGGTGGTACTTCAGAGGTGACTTTCAGAGACGAGGGTCGAGAAGGTAAAACGTTGTTAGACAGTTGGAAAAATACAGAATAACAACTTCTCCTCACCTTGAAAGGTCTTTTCTGTGAGAGCCGTGCATCACATCTCTGTATTTACGCTCGGTCTCTGGTGTATATAAGTGAATCACACCTCTCACTGTAATCCTAGTAATTTTACTGGATCTATAAGTACAGTGTAAAGTTATAACAATTGCCTGTGGGAAGGAGGGTATGTTTATGCCCCTGTCGTTACAGGATTACACAGAAAACTACTGAATGCATTTCCAGGAAACTTGGTGGAAGGATGGGACGTGGGCCAAGGTAATTTTTTCATCCCCTTCTCTAACATTGTTAGATGGGATTTTCCCCAGAGAATAATTCATGGATCTTGATGAAAACAAACAGGCATGTTTAGGAGACTGATTTCTATGCGTTTGTGAAATTTGGTGCAGCTTGATGAAAGGGGGGGCTGTGGGGCCTGAGGCGAGAGCTGGAGTTTTATTTTAAGGTAAAGCCTCATCCTGTTGCACGTCAGGTGAACTGTGCTGTCGAACCTTCTCAGGTGGTCAGAGGTATTTCTTCCTCACATTCTGCACGGTTCACATGATTCTCACGTCGACATCCTGGGGCTCACAACATTTTGGGGCGGCCAAGCCGGAACAAGGGGAATAGCGGCCGCATGCTGAGCTAATATATACTTCCTTGTGCCAAGTAGTGTAAATCACAGGGGTAATCATTAAGATGGTTTAAGTAGTTCACCGTGTGCGCTGTGATTACGCTCTGAACAAACCGTGTGGCGGGCGGATTAATGCGGTCCAGCAGTGTTTTTAGATCAGGCGGGGGCGAGAGACACAAAGCGAGAGAGAGAGAGAGAGAGAGAGAGAGAGAGAGAGAGAGAGAGAGAGAGCAACCTGCGATTCGAGGCTTTGATCATCAGTGATGGCGAGTGTAATGATTTACTGCACCCACAAACCCTTTGAAGGCCCCCCCCCCCGCTGAAGCCATGGGGGCCGGTCGGTCCCCCGAGCTTCACTTTTTTATTTACTCATCTCTCTGGATCCACACAAGATGATACTCATCATTCATTAGAGCTGGATCGACGCATAGAAACGTCTTTTAGGAGGATCTGCAGCATCATGAAGCCGACTCAGATACTGTGCAGGGGAAAAAAAAGATCAATGAACCGACGTCTATGGAAAAGTCAAGTTTGAGATACCAAAACTGTATAAATCAATCATATTTTACTAGTATAGCCCTTATTCACAAATGATTATTTATCTCATAGAGCTTCACAAGGTGCGAAATACTCTGTTGTGAACCCTCAACAAGAGTAAAACTACCAAACAATCCTATGGAAGGGGGAAAAACTTTGATATGATACTCGTTTAACAACAATACCACTTTGAATATTATGGAAATAAGGTCACATTAATGTTCCTGACGTTACAGTTGTTCAACTTTCTGAGCTCATCTGAATCACATCACAGCTTCATTAGCCAATTGGCTTTCGTTAATAACACTTATTAAATTACATTAACGCTGAATTCATTGAAAGGTTCAGGGGGCCAGCTCTTCAAATGTTCAGCCGACACATTAACTCTGGTCGACACCTTTTACAACCTTCCCCATCACATGATGTGATAGGTTCGCTTCTGGGGGGCTGTGGCGTAACAGCCACAGGTTTAGTAGATGTCGATTCTTTTCTGTGTCGATTCTTTAATGCAGCCGTGGGTTGGAAATGGATCTGCTTCGATACTATTGAAAGTGAAAGTAAGAGACTGTACCGCTTTAAACACGTGGTATCAAAGTATCGATACTTTTGAAAACCCTAGTGAGAGACGTGAAAAATGGTTAAGTACAATTTTAGAAATGTTGTCAAATTCCAAGTTCACCCTGTGTGTGCTATCTAGCTCAGACGCAGTGAGTAAAAAAAGTCTCTGAGTTTGAGGAATCGACTTCAGACTATGCCTCAACCGTGTGAGAGCCTGAAGACGGTCCAGCAGAATTTCTGACATGTCAGAAACCTAATTTGAAGCCAGTCAGGAGCACGTGGTTCTCCTCGCTCCTCCCTGACACGCAGCAAGACGAAAGAGGAGGCTGTGATTCAGTCCGACAGTAAAAGGAGTCGTGCATCTCAGAAACAGGGTTGAAAACACCAAACATTTGTAGGATCCAGTTTCTACAATATACTTTTCTTCCACAGAATCACTGAATACCTTTGGGTTTTTTAACTTGCTGTTCCATAAGAGCTCTAGATGTTGAGAATATGGCTTAAATGAATGATCAGTAGCTGACGTCAGATGATGAAACTACTCCTGTAATGAAACACAGGTCGATGTGTTGACACGAAAGAAACATACATCGACTGTTGTTCCTGACTCACACGCTCCTTTCCCCATCAGCTGTGTCAGCTGACACACAACAAGCCAGAGAAAACTGAGAGAGCGCTAACGACAAGGATCGGCTAGGAAGAGAATAACGCTTTGCTCACCTTACTGCTCATTACAGCGGCGGAGTCACGTCAAAGCCGATAGTACCACTGCAATCTCTAATTGGCACATTTCATGAAACAGGGAAACGCGACGCACACGTCGATGGATGTGATGATATCAGTGTGAAGTGATTCTTAGTGTTTCTGTTTTAGAAGCGTGGAGTGTGCCTCTTGCAGCCTCTCACTCTGCATGGTGGATGTTGTGGGAGATGAGTCATTAAGGGGAAAGTGGCACCGTTAGAATCTGCCTCTTGGAAATACGTCTCGTTCCCTCAGTGACACGTTACACAACGTCTATATGTGTTCCTCATGCAAACGTGGATCTAAGGTGTAGTTTAGTTCTTTGGATTTATTTGATCTCCTTTCCCTTTTTCCCCAGAATGAGGTGAAAAATGGGCAACGTGTGATACATGTAATGTATATAACTAGTTATCATTGGGGATCTAACGGGCGGGAGTGCAGGCAAGACGTGTTACAAACATAGACTGTATATAAAGATGGATGACGCATCTCCACCTCCTCGCACTATTCAGAAATTAAACAGAAATATCCCAGGTATGAGCGATGCCATCTGCCGCCGTATCAGGGTCCAACTGATACGTGCACTCGATCTGTATCACGAATCGGTCTCAGCTGCCAATCACGATGTTTCAACCTGTTTTTATTGGATTAAATAACGAATCAAAACTAAATTTAAGAAGAAATTAACACTTGAACAAACTAGTGTGATAAGAGTTATCCCAAAAAATGTTGGGGTCCATGTGCCATCCACTAACATGGAGGAGGCAGGGTTTATGAGCTATACTGCTGCCAGCCACCAGAAGGCTATTGAGAAACGTTGGCTTCTTCTTTGGGGAGACATCTTTATATATAAAGTGTATTATTTGTATTTGTGTGATTGTATTACGGGAATTTATGTGACATATAGTTTTTTCCGTGTTAAGGAAAAAACCCACAAACGAACTGTAAAGAATATACTGTTATCGAGAACTGACGTGACAAACCGAGTGTCCCAGTGAGATCAGAGCATCACGTCCACAAAGAGCAGTTCCCTTCATTACCAAAGCATTGGAACATGTTAAAACAAACACCTGGAGCTCCTCTGTTCTCGCTCTGCTCAGAAGTCTGCTCTGTCACAGCTGTGAGGAGGCTCCTTCTGCATCAGGACTGGACTTCACTGTTTCTGCGACTTGATAATTACCTTTTATGTTGAACGTGGTTCAGCGATATTAAAATAAATTAAGTTATGTTAAAGTACTATGAGAAGCTGTGAGGGCTCTGCCGGGAGCTTCCCTTTACAACGCTGTTGCCCATGAATCTGATTAGATCTGATTTATTGAAATCATCCGGTAAATGATGGATTTTGGTTGGAAGACGCTTGCACGTCCACCAACGTGAAGACCGTGGCCTCCTTTCCCTGCGTCGCCCCTGCAGTAAACACGGGAGCTTTTGCATCAACATGTTAAAGCTGCGCCGCTCTGCTCAAGCACCCAAGCATTGTCTGACGCTGGGCTTTCTCCTTTGTGAATCCCCTTGCAGTGTCTGTGCATTGTACATCCAGCGAGCACAAAGCGCAGCAGGCAAACACATGAGCCTGGAAATAAAGGGACCTGAGAACTGTGAGCGGGCTACAGTATGGGAAAGCTCCAAGAAATCTTATTTGTGCTTTTCATGCCCTATAAGCCTCTTGTCTCTAATCTATCCCACTCCATGTGTAGGTGTGTATGGGTGTGAAATACGCTTTTCCCCGCCGTGGCAAGGATTCCACATTGTTCTTGCCAACACGAAGGAGGCAATGTTTGGCAAGATTTGGCCCGATTTTCGAGACCTCAAGCACCTACAAAGCATATTCACAGGAGGGGAATAAAGAGCGGTGTCGCTGTGAGCGCTCACCGGCTTTGTGCGCACCGTGACATCATCATTTCGTGGTTGTGAGCAATTATGTCTGTCACAAAAACAGACGGTGGGATATGTCGTGACCCTCAGACGATCGCAGCATCTCCAGGGGGGGGGGGGCTCCGGGGTCCAGACGGAAAAAAAATTGTCACCTTGTGTGTTTCGTCTCAACGAATTAAACGCTGCATTTCTCCAGACGGACGTATATATATTTCCCAGACGCTGAATATCATATTGTGTATTTACACGACCCACACGCAATAGCCCTCCTCAGCCACGTCCAGTAGAACTGGGAGATCTCACAGATGGTTACACTGAGATGATGAAACCACAGAGAAATAGCGATAAAATGTGAGGTCGTCCCTCAGCAGGTGATTCTCTCAGTTTTGTAATTCACATCCTTGCATGAGAAACGCTGGGAGATTCATATTTTACAGCTTTGAATTATAAATAGCCTGATATTTATAATTAACAGGGTGTAACTCTGGATTACTTTGGGAAAAAGGCGTTGATTAAGCAGTAATTTAGAAGTAATACGTTTTTTTTTTCAATGCCAGAATTAAAGCCGACTGAATGTGTGTGTGTGTGTGTAAAAATTGACACAAGAGACCAACACCCCCACATTCAATATTTGTAGTTGCGTTGCACCACTTTGTTTTGTGTCTTGGTCTTTTGTTGTGGACTCGTGGACATCTTGTGTCTCTTTTTGTCAGTCCCTGTTGCTTTATTGTGTAAATCTGCAGTCGGTCTAGCCCCTGTAACACTTTGTGGATGTGTTGTGTCTCTATGTGGTTGTGTGCATGTTTTTGTGGCCATTTTGTGTTTCTTTTTCTTCGTCTTCTGTTGCCTCTGTAGTTTTCTGTCCCTGTGTGGACATTTTGTGTTTCTGTGTATCAGTGTCTGTTTTAGTTTCAGTCTCATTTGTTTTATTCCCAGTTTTATTCCCTGTGTGTCTTTATCGTTGTTTAGTGTGTCTTTGTGGGTGTGTTGTGTGTCTTTGTGGTCGTTTTGCATCGCTCTGTGGTTTTTGTGTGTCTCTTATTTGTTGCCTTGTGGCTCTGTTGCTGTTTTGTATCTACAGCCTTTGCCGTCATTTTGTATTTCTTTGTAGCTTGTCATCCTGTCATCTATTCATCTATTATCTTTTGTTTGACTTTTTCATTTTCTTGTACCTATTTGAAGCAAATTTTGTATCTCTGTTGTTTTGTGTATTAGTCATTTTGTGTGTTAGTCATTTTGTGTGTTAGGTATCTCTATGATTGGATTGTGTCTCTTTGTTTCATTCTATGTCTTTCTAGCTGTTGTGTGTCATTATTTTGTGTCTCTCTTGCATCTCTTTGTAGCAGCTTTGTGTCATTTTGTGTTCTTTACTCTTTATGCATGTTTTGCATCATTATGATAGGTTTGTGTCTCTTTGTGGTCGTTTTTTGTTTCTTTGTCTCTTGCTGCCTTGTTGTGATTTTGTGCCTTTTTTGTCTCTACAATGTTGTTGTGTTGCTTTTGTCTGTCATTTTGTGTTCATTACTCTTCATGGTTGTTTTGCATCTCCATGATTGGTCTGTGTCTCTTTGTGGTCGTTTTGCACATCTCTGCAGTTATTCGATTGACTTTACAACAAGAGAGTCACTTCAAACAGAGCCTCCCCCCCACCCCCCCACCCCCTCGGCCCCCTGGGCCCTTGTTATTGTGCCCAGCAGGCCTGTCCAGCAATCCATTGGTATTGACGGCTTCATGTTACGTTTTACAGTGTAAAATATCCTCCATCATGTTCTTTTCCTCCTCACCGATTTTAAGACAATCTACGCCTTTATAAGTTGGGAGATACCAGAATAAACTCTGCAAAGTGCTCACCGAAGAAACATTCCCCGTTCAATTGCGAAGCCATTTACACTGTCTTTCACGGTAATAAGTCTCAGTGTTCAGTGCCCGAACAAATGAGATTCACAGTGCTATATTAGATAATGATAAATGAAATCCATAGATCAAGTTAAGTCGCTGCTTCTGCCGGGCACCCGAGAAGAGGAATCTAATATTGTTTGTGGAATTAATGCTCCTTTGCGGGTAAATCTTTAGAACATTATTGAATGTTTGTTTTCTGGTTTTTCCACTGCATCCATTTATTTCTAAAGAGTGCACAGTGCGTGTGTGTGAAGCAACGGGAAAGATGCAGATCCGCCTGCAGGCAAGTTTCAACAAGCAGACCGGGAGTGGAGAGAAAAACCAAACCTGATAAATGCAGTGGGCTGATGAATGGTGGGGACAGCAGGCTGCTGTTAAAATGCATTTTCCTGTTACCTGCTGCATCTCCTGGAATCTGATTGGTCGTCCCTGAAATGAGGCGTTAACTTTGGGACATTTTTAACGCAATTTGAATCCCAGCTCCGTGATGGTGCAGAGGTTACACAACTGCACTAGTGATTGGATAAGAAAATCTACTTATTGTTATGTTACGTAAAATAAAGAATCAGCATTTATGAATTCTAAATTTTGTTCCACTTATTCTCTTGAGTATCACAGCAGCTAACATGTCAATCGGCAACAATGCTGAAATGCCACCGGACCGACTCCTCGCTTCCTGTTTGTGGGCATTAGCTAAATGGATGTACACTATGTAAATCTGAACGAGGCAGGGGAACGTTGTCTCTGCGCTGATGCATGTAAATACAAAGTCCCCCGGTGTGTTGATGGAGGACGTAGCAAATAGTGTGAATCCTGCCCACACACAGGGAGAGCAGGGATTTAATGATGGCAGAGATATAGTGCATTTCACGCCGCTCAGAGGAACATACATCAGTGGTTTGTGCTCGGGAGGTGTTTGACAAAGACAGAAAGACAGACGCTCAGGTGTTTGACCTCGCCACTACCGAGACGATGATGTCGTCTGCCAAGAAATCAGTTAAAGCTGCCAAGTATTCTAATGGCATCCATCCATTTATTATAGATATCGCTGATGCTTTGAGGGCCACGAAGGAGCTGGAGCCAATCCCAGGCGACACATCGCAGCGCTGACGCATGGAAACAAACATCAGGCTTCGCACCAACGGACAATTTATTCTCCTATTAACTGGGAGGAAGTCGTGGAAAACCAGTAAAGACAGGAGAACATGTAAATTCCACACAGACAGGCCCCCAGGTTCAATGCAGCACCTTCTTGCTGTGAGGAAACAGTGGTAACTAACACTGCACCAACGTGTCGCCCAAGTATTCTTAGTGTAGGGCGGATGTACAAGAGCACACACGTTCAAATCCCGTGTGTGGTTAAGTTTAGGCACTTGGTTAAAGTTAGAGACGGATCTGGGGCTTTGGTTAAATGTAATTAAACATGTTGTATCCATCAGTTTGAATTTGTGCCAGAATGAACTTCCCTGGATACACATGACTCCATCTTGCACTTTTGAAAACGTTGTATAACATTTACTTTGACATTTTACTTTGATCCATGTCCCAATTTAAACCAATAACATGGAGGAGGCTGGGTTTTATGAGCTATAGTGCAGCAGGTCACGAGGGGGAAGATAAGGCTGTGCATCAAAACACAATCCAGCTCATATGTTGCTGTGTTGTATCAGGATGTAAAGTGACGAAGCAACAGACCGAACAACACTGATGGAGATTTATGTCGAGAAAATAGAAGAACTCGTTACGCTGTGTGTTTTCCAATCCGTGACAACTGTAACCTTCGGCCCTCATCTGCCAACGAGTGCATAGTGACACACAAAGTACACACACGAGTAGGTAGACAACGCTAAATTGCACTGAAGCCACTTTTCTATGCATCTGTGCTGCTGCATGCAAACATGCTACGAGCCTGTGTTTACTTTAAATTGTGTTTTTCAATGTGCTGTTCCTCCGGTTTTAAATTATGGCCCTAACATGAAAGAAGAAATTCAATGTCACGCAAACCAAGAATAATGAAAATATGATTTAAAAACTAATACAGAAATATGATTTTTCCGGCTGTTGCCTCTCAGGGTTCATCACCATCTTGATGACACATTTAAAGTGTCTCCATAGCAGAGTATTTAGAGTATATAAACCCTATTGGAGCGGGTATGGGGTACACAATGATATTTTCCATCTATATGGAGCCACAGAGTTTTCCTGTCTGTTTTCATCAGCGGCGTCGACATGACAGGCAACAGCAAATTTGGCAGGCTGACACACGCAGCAGCCGAGAGGGGGCTGGTTGCAAGGTTAATTGGCGATGGGAATAATTGGCCACTGGGCTCAATTTGTCTGATGGGAGGAATTGGAAACCAATCTCACTGTCTGTTTGGAAGCATTCCATGTAATTCCTCGATGGAGGCGTCTTTATCTGATGCTCTCTGCCTGAGCCGCATCCTCTGATCACGCTCACTATGAGCGGCTGTGCCGGCGCAGTGTCTGTATCTGCCACAGATCTGCAAAACAGCCAGGAAATTCTGACAGCAGCACTTCTGGTAAGTTGCTTTTTCGCAAATCAATATTCTTCAATGTTTAACTCGGCCTTTCTCGGTGCACACGGCCAAATGAAATTAGATCCGTGGTCTCAAAGCCCGGCCAGCTCGTAAAAAAAATGGAGAACTTGTGCTTAAAATGCATTAATGTCGATAATTCCCCGGATTAAAAGTCAGATTCATCAGCAGCTAATTCAATATAAAGTCCTCCATTAAAATACAAATCAGAGTTTATATTGCTGATATTTTTGTGGAATTCTCGGCTGGTGCCTGTTAGAATAAACCTCTTTCGGATCATTAATTTTACACCGTTAAAATAAAAAAACTGCAGTAACACTCTGGTCTGTGAGGTTGTGTGTTCGATACAAAATCCTCTCAGAACGATTGTGTGTGTGTTTCTTTTTCTGCAGCCCCTCTCACTTTTAGCTGCTTGCTAAGCACAGCCTCGTCTCCAGGGCACGATTTGTCTGCTGGTGAGTTGATGGCCATTTGTTTCCACAAAGGGGGGGGGGGGGGGGGGGGTCAACTGAAGCAGCATCTGAAATTGATTTTTCCCTTCGACTACATGTAAATGAACTTGCCAATGTTTGAAACTCAGGGACGATGATGCAAATTTACTGGCGTATCGGTCTTGTGTTTTTAGATTCTGATTTTTCGCAGACGGCCTCGTGTGAAGACCGGACTCTGAGATCACGTGAAGATAATATTCACCATGAGACTGAAATGCTGAGGTTCACTTTTTCTTCCAAATCACAGCAGATACATGCAGATAGGCCTGTTTGAACTTTAATACAAGTAAAGTAAAGTAGAAAGTAGCCACCGACAGCCTTTTTTTTTTATTAATTGTTGAATTTCTCAACATTAAATAGTCAGTTTGGAGCCTTGGATCAGAATTTGTGTATATTATAAACTAAAAAACGTTGCTGTACCAGATTGGTGTTCCTCATGGATCCATCAGAGGCTCACAGCAGTTTATGAAGATTGATTTCTGATAAATCAACAACATGTTTCTCTCTGATCCCATTCATAATCCAGTTCCACACTAAATTACATCCAAAAAACATTTTTACATCTTATAGAGATTTCATGGTGAATATTTTCTGTTTCGTGCCAGGACATAACAAAAACAAAGAAGATTATCAGATTGTTAAACATGAATAATGAAACGATCCATATTTCACACAAACATAAACAAGTAAAAAAGAGTTTTTGTTCCGTGAATTACCTTCGATCCCTTTGTGTTAATCTTGCGATCAAAGCTTCGGGGGAGAAAATAACCCTCAACTTCAACATCAGATGAGGATTAACAGTCTGGGATTTGTGGACTTTACTTAAAAGCTAAACCTTCATCAAGCAGTTCAACTTGCTCGGTGAAAGCACAAATCAGGAAAAAACACATTACAGTGAGAGCTACTGATTGTATTCATTATATTATTTATTTTACTCTCACAGTTCTTCTTTTCTTTTACTTCTCAGGTTTCTATTGTACTTGTTAATCTCCATTGTCCACATTTTATGTAAATACATTTACCGGGTTAATTATTGACTGTTTAATTTGACCCAGGAGTCCATGGGAAAAAAATGAATCCCTTTATAAATGGTTATAATGGAGGCCGGGTTTTCACTTCATTAGGAACACCCTCAATTTATGTGACACAGGGGCCAAGATGGCAAACATCGGGGGAGATGTTAGAGCCAAACATCAATTATCAAACCACCAGCGAGAGTCACTGAGGTCCCTCGTTTTGCAAATAATAGTGTTTAACTGACTTCTGTGCTCGATGATGTCAGCTGATTTAGAAAATGATTGAAATCGAGGTTTATACAGGATATGATGTACGTTTCTTTTTCTCCTTCCTTTATGAAATAGCGTAATATTCCAGTTTGAGAGCAGAACGTATTTCTCCTTTGCTCTTGGTTTGTTACTGTTCAACAAGTCCCCAACCAATAGAACACCAGGTGAAGAGATGACGAATGAAATTTACCCCGCCCTCGATTCGGCTACTTTTGTTCTTGGTGCTGTAATAGTTAATGTTTCCATAACCTTCTTGCATCTCTGCCTCAAGTTCAACACCTTCAAAAGAAATCGCTAATAGTTTCCTTAACGTGACGCCAGTGTCTTGATGGAAAGTGAAAGGTAATTTGCATTTATCACTGCAAGGAAAGGTTCCTCACTGATGATAATTAATTCCAGATATTTATAGAGCAGGGAACTGAACCTTCTTCATATGCAGTCAAATTCCTGAGGCTCTCACACGCAGGTGCATCTGGGGATTTATTTACTCTTCTTCCATAATTCAGCTGAAATACGAAACCGGTGTGGAAAAAATTAATTTAAGATGAAGTTGAAGATGAAAGTCAAGTATGTTTTTTTTTCTTTTTTCTGTTTCTTCGAGACTCCGGGTCCTGTTTTAGTGATTACGCATGTGATTGATTAGGGCTGCATCGCAAATTAACTTTTGCACAGACCTCAGCAGTGGAACTCGCACGGAACATTCGCTGAACAAGCTGGTTTGAGAACGACGGGGATTTGGGAGGTGGGGGGGGGGTTATGAGGAAGTAACATATCGAGACATGTCTTTATTTTCAGTCTCTTTGAATGCAATCGTCACATTATTTCCTTTTTCTATCTTTTAGGGGTTTGTGCACCGATCCAAACGTGCATGGACGTCTCGATGAACCACAGTACACACTACGAGCGATAGAACAAGAGTAACACAAGTATACACAATGCCACACAATGGAGATGAGATGTTGTCCAATGTCATCGGCCTTGTAGAACAATGCGGTTCATTACGATGCAGATGTGGTGACGGCTCACCTCACTGTGACTTTCTGGCTCGGACGATGGCGAGTCAACCTTTTCGTCCGAGAGCTCTGCTAAACAATGCTTCCCTAATCATCGCAGTGGCTGCGCCTGCTGATGAGCTCGTCGGGTTATAACGCACCCGTCACACTAATCGTTACTGACAGGACATGCAGCTGCTAATGATCTTCTCTTAATCACACTTAATCAGGCAATAATGATTTTGAGGTGAGAGATGAAGTGCTCGCTCTCCGCTTTTGCCACGGAGAAAGGGGCCTTGTTTCACTTGACTGGTTTGGGTGTCGACGGCGGGGGGGATGTCCATATGCTGCACTTCTCTGGTCACTTGTTGTGATTGGAGCGAGGACAGGGATTGTGATTAAAGACCTATAGATCATCAGGGACCCCTGGGGGACGGGGCGGCACAGGAAAACACACACCGAGGTTTCCCCGTGCTGTCAGGGGAGAATACAATATTACCTTGACCTTTTTTAACCGTTCGGCCATAAGGTTGTTCAATTAAATAAAACACACCAGTACTGGGATATTATTTCCATTAAAATGCCTCCATATTTCCCGATTCCATTAAAATCCATTTTGCACATATTGATTTTCCAGCACAAAAGCTGAATTTGAATTAGGCAAATGTGAACAAGGGTTTTTAAAATCTGAATTGCAAATGGGAGCATTCAATTTGACTAATGCATTTAAAACTTCAGACGACAGAAGTGACTTTGAGCTTGTGATCAAAGTTTAAATGTTTCAAGGCTGACGAAGAAATGCAGATTGAAGCTTTAACCATTAACTTTATTATAAATATTATGAAATAAAGAAAAATAAAACATTTTTACGTGAAATGTAAATTCACATCTTTGTAAAACAAATTATATTTGACAAACAAACACAGATACAGATTCATTTATGTCTGTGAAAAGGTTCATACAGGACAACTTTTACTGGCCAAAGGGTAAATTGATCCAGCTCCGTTTTCTTTATTGTAAAAGGAGAAAATGTTACAGACACAGAAAATAACAAATGACAAAATAACAAATAAAATATGTCGATCAATCTCATTCTCTCTCTTTATTGTTTTATTGATCCTACACAGTTTAATACTGATACCCGACTTTTACCTTCTGATATGGAAAACCTAAAACTGTACATGAGATTAACATGAGGACATTTAAATGTATATAGTATATAAATAGTGTGCATATAGTGTGTGTGTGTGTGTTTTTAAAGCGCAAAGAAATTTGTCTGAAGAAAAGTAAAACCACTAATTTAGTTACCGTGGTTACTCTCATCTGTTGCCATTTGAGTTGTTCCAAATATAAATAGTTTGTTGAAAGTTATACTTTGGTTGAGGTTATGCAAGAAAAACTCAGAAATAAAAAAAATACCGCTCGTCCCTCCATGTTTTGACTTTCAATGTGTTCATTGTCAGTCTGCTCTCTGATGGTGTTGGTGTCCATCCATCCATTTTCTAAATCTGTTGTCTCCATTCAGGTTCATGGGGATCTGGAGCCTTTCCCAGCATCCGAGCCTCGCGCAGAACGGATCGGTGGACAGAGCTTAAACTAACGAGCAGAGCCAGACTCACACCTACGGGCAATTTACACCATCTAATTAAGGACACGAGTCTTTATACGTGATTCCTCCCGGTGCTCATGTTTACTCCCACAGTCAATAACGATTTGACCTAAGATAAAGTGAAAAGACATTTTTTTTTTGTCCACTATGGCAACAAGTAGTTATCATGGAACAATACGCCCACATTTCTTCGACATCTCTCAAGGCTGCAGCGTAAGAAACCTCAGTGAGAGTGAGAGGACAGAAGATGAAAATAGAATTTATTCAAAAGAGCAGTGAGGTTACTTAAAGTTATTTAAAGTCACCTGACTTACTGTTAAAATACAAAGAAATGTCCGGCTGTAATCAGCTGGTGCTGGTGGGCAGCAAATTTATATTAATCTGATATAGCTTTAACAATCTTTAAAATATATTATGTTATCTTTAATAACCCCGGTTCAGTGAGTCATTCAAACTTCTATAAAAGCCAAACGGGTGCAATGAAATAAAGCTATTTTTGTTAGACATTAAGATCTTCCCTGCAGATAAACCAGAAAGGATGGACGCAAAGTTCCCTAACTTCCCTCCGCACCATCGACAAAGTGACAGTTTATTGTCGAACCTGTTTGACTCACTAATGACAACGATTAATTCTGAAAGCAGCTCCGGAGCATCAACACAGGGAAAGAGCTACACACAATATACACACAAACATTGATATACACATACAGGTGCATATATATCAATATTTGACATTGATGTAGGACTTTTGAGGAAACTGTTCAAAATGATTCAACATACTGAGAAAGTTATTTCGATGAGCCCATGCGGCACCTGCCAGATGAAATATTTTAAACATCACTCTTCTCCAAAACCAAATAAAACTCCCCGGCTCCCTCGTCCCGCTCTGTGATAACGGCGTGCCGGCGGGCGCCCGGATTTGCCCGCTCTCCTCTCGGTGGCCACGCAGCCCGGCAGTGAACCGTGGCCTTTGCTAATTGTAAACTCAATGAAGCATTCTTAAACAGATGCTGGTGGAACGGCTCCATTAGGCCTTACAGACGGCTGTCACCGACATATCAGAGCCATGAAAAGTCAAAGTGTCATTATCACACGGCTCAAACCGCATCCATCCACCCGCCAATTTAATTCTTATTAAATGCACATTATAAGTGGGGATGGACGGTCGTGGTCGAGTGGAGTTGCTGCTTTGGAGAGTTTTGGTCAGACACACACAGACACACACTCAAAGACACACACACACAGGGCTCAGCAGTAACACAACAGTTTTTTTTAAACCCGAGGACCACAAAGTGTTTTTTCACAAACAGGGAAAAATAAAGCCTGTGATGTCACCGGGGATGAGAATATGGAATATTTACCGCTGTGAGAGTTGAATGGATTTTAATAGATAAAAGAAGGTCCAGGACGAGCTCTGCAGAGAGCGACTGTGGGAGGAAAACAAAGCTGCCACAGTCCTCTGTTGCTCTGCCAGCCCGAGTAAGAGCAACTGCATGTGACACAACAATTAGGCTCTGGGCTGTGTGATGCAGAGGTTACACCGAATGACTCCCAGGCCACCGTCCCACTCATTTCCGTTGCGGCTTTACTTTGTTTGGTTTATTTATATTTTTTAATAAATGAGGGATTAATTATTGCCTCCGAAAGAAGAGGAGAAAGCTGCATTTAGAAGATAAATCTACTGTAGCTACTGTAGTGTTTGCCCCCGAGGGCTCTCGTGGAAAAACGAGGTGGTGGGATGGTTTACTGCGGCAGTAAAATAAATAAACAGGCAGTTTAACTCGTATATATTTTCGCTAATTACTAAAACCAAACAGAAACAATTACTCCTGCACATTTCTCAACTGCACAGAGACGAATGCTTTTGTTGTTGTTTATGTTTTAATGATTAATTGACACACTTTACGATGTAATTAGCATGCAATTATCATTTTCACTTCCAGCCCTCCGAAGCAAATCAAACTGATAATGAACTCTTATCTTTTATAATCACCGTGAGATTCTGTTCCGCGCCATTATTTCTCTTTCTCCTGGTGCAGAGTGACCCCCGAGTTGCCTTTAAAGGGCCTTTTCGTGATCCACGGGGCCGGCTGCTGTTTCAAACTACCGGGCGATTGTGACAAGGTGCGTGACAAGTCTCCCATGTGTGTGTGTAACAACAAGCCAGCTGCTCCTCTGGGATATTACTGCAGACAACCTCCCTTGAATATTCATCAGGCACTGTTGCTGGTGCACACAATGTCTGCGTACACACACACACACACACACACACACACACACACACACACACACACACACACACACACACACACACACACACACACACACACACACACACACCCACGGACGATCATCACATACAACAATGCTCCTCTGATCAAAGAGAGCTCATTATCTCCTGTCGTGCCGCAGAGTGCTGCTGAACTATCCAATCAGTCCAGGCGTTCGGAGCCGCGCTCTCTTTTCCGCCCGCCTCAGCAAACCATCTCCTTTTGGCTGGCACCACTTTAAGCAAGGCACGTTTGATTCCCCTCCCTCGCACCAACCGTTGATTCAAGAGCGTGTGGAGTGAGAGGCCTTTGATTGCATTAACTATAAATGAGAAAGTGTGTCAGATTCATCTCCAGTGGGGGGACTGTTTGAGTCCGCCGCGACTTCTCTCCGACAATTGGCCGCTTGATACGAGTGCTCAAATCGTTCCTCGAGTCGTCCCATTTTCTATGCATGGGGTTGGCGTTAATGCATACGTGATGACCGTCAATTTCCCAGCGCCGAGAACGAGATTTGACCCGGATTATCCACTTTCGGCGGGGGGGGCCTGAATTACAGCGATAATCACGGATCAGATTCGTCAATTGACCTCCTCTCGTGTCAGACGGACCTGCAGCGGATCTGCTGATGAGGAAACCCTCAGGAAGCAGTTTGGACAAAACTGTGAGGCAGTTTGTATTTTTTTATTTCCGTCATTAAAAGTGACACAAGCAACATTTTAGTGGCTTTGCAATAGCTGTGCTTGTGGTTGAAAGACGAGGTCAAGATGCATCATCATGTCATGTTGGCCAAAAATCATATCATCTTAATATGTATCACGATATTCTTATTTCTTTCAAATATAAAGACAGATTTCCTCCTGGGTGAAGGTTGTGAATGACTTAGCACCAAAACATTTACAAAAACCAACTCTTCAACTCCAAGGTCCACCAGTCATCTATTCAAACCACATTCACATTCACCAGGTCTGGAGTTTTTATTTGGATCTTCAGTAAATTGCACACACTCGTAAATATCAGTCTTGTGAACATCAAGATCCATTTATAATTCTTTGAAAAACCAACAAAAATGTGTCAAAAGTTCCTCCCTGATAAATGCAGGGACCTTCCACACAGATTTATGATAATCTCTCCTGTAGTCTTTGTGTAATTGTTCTTAAAAACACACAAACTAACCAACACACTAACGGACAGCGGTTAAAACAACATCCTTGGTGGAGGTAATGATGTGTTATACACCTTGGGCTGCACAATGCATTAGCAATATACATATATATATATATATATATATATTTGTTATACTGCAATGATTATTGTTTTATCTCACAGCCCTATATCATGTGACAGGGTAAAAAAGATACTGGGATCAATTGTTGCTATTTTGATGCACAATAAGTCAGATACAGTTATTTGATTATTGTTATTATTATGGTATAAGATGCTATGGAAGGCATTGAGATGCTTTACTTTATGTCGTTTGCAGATGTATGTTTCAACTACAGCTGTTCCCTCCTTCCATCTTCTCGTCTCATTCCTGTTTGGAGTACCGTGGCCTCTCGTACTGTGAGTGTGAAGTTTGTTTTGAGCACTCGACTGTACTTACGGGGCCTCTCATCCTCCGACCCTCTGCACTGTCTGACGTGACCCTTGTGTAGGTGGTGAAAGTGTCTGAGTCTGTTGTGGGCATCGGTCTGAGGCGTAATTTGAAAAGTATGCTTTTCTGGTCCATGTCAGATGACAGCTCCTGCAGCTCTGACGCCTTAAGAACTCAGAGTGCTATTGAAAGGATGAAGAATATCGCTGGGAAGACAGAATGACAGAATGAAAGATGTTTATCTATCCTCACATGAGCCAGTTCAACAGTTTTTTAAGTTGTGGCTGATGCTCCACAGCAAAAAAACTATATAAATATGAGGAGTGTTCATATTCCAGAACTTTTCTTCACCAGCTGCTCAAAATAAGCAAAGCATGAGCAGTACGACAGGAACAGCTTCAGTTCTCTTCCACGTCTGATGGGTTGATCCTTATCCCTGCAGGTTTTTAACCCATATTCACGATTCTCACAGCCCAGAATGATCAATTTGGTTGTGAAGACATAACAACTTGGGTTGCAGAGACATAAATGGAGATATTTATATAAATAGAAGTGAAGCAAATCTGTTCTGCATTTGAGATGGACGAGTGGAAGGCATTAAGTGCAGATGGATGTTCAAAGCCTCCCAATGCAGGTTGTACATTTTATTTATTTATTTACATTAAATGTTAAAAAAGACATATCATGAAAGACTGCAGTGATGAAAGTTGAATTAAATATGTCGGTGAAATTGCTTCCTGCACCTCAGCTCTGCAGCAGGAGGCCTCCTGCAGCGTGAACTCCCTCAGACCTCCTCCCGGTGCTAACTCATTCGCTTGATAACTTATTTAGTCGATAATAATCAGCTGCAGCTTTCCGTGTACAAAGGTTACAAATAAATACACGGCTGGGAAAGTGAGGGAGCGGGATTCAAAGTGAGGTTTCACGCACACGCACAGGTTCGGCGGCGAGATAAGGAGCTTAGGAGCGCCGGATAAGAGACTAACAGATTCACAAACATCTGTGTGCGCACGAGGCGCTGACGCTTTCATCGTTTTCATAGGTTCTGCACATGTGTCGGTGCTGCGGCGCGGCCTAATCCGACATAAACACCGATCTGCTGCTTAACGCTACCTCGGGCTTCTTCTGCTCCTCTTGACTCATCTCTCTCCGCTCGAAACAGACGTCTTTTTATTATTGTTTATTCGCCTTAATTCAGTTTTATTTGCGCGGTCCAGCCGGCTAATGCTTTTCAGCGTTCCACCCCCACCCCACCCCACCCCCCACAAGCAGAGCCCTCCAGGGGTGTTTCAAAGTAATTTGGTTCCACCTGAGGAGACACACACGCTCGCTCAAATGCGGGAATCAATATTAATCGAGTGTGAGGGGTGGGAGGCTCGTCTTGAAGCAGATGTAGCAGCCTGGAGATGATATTTTAGGGAGGTTGAAGTGTTCGGACGGAGCCGCCGTGGTCACTGTCGGGGGGTTATTGATGACCTCGAGAGGGTCTTTGTCTCCGTGTTTGTGTCTTATTCATTTTCCTCGCTCCCCCCCTCCTTCGCCGCAGTCGCTCCATCACTCAGAAATCTTTCTCTCGGTTTCTTTTTTCTCCAGGCTCATATCAATAACCCGAGATGGATTGAAACAAATGCAAGACGCAGGCTCCGGTATCCAACGTTTTCAGGGCTCATTTTAGAATCTGGCAGATAGAATATCGATCACGTGCCTTGATTATGTGCTGCTCAAATTACGTGATGCTAATAAGTCATTAAAGACTGAAGGTGGCTGTGTTGAATGGAGATGCAGCAGATTCTACTGCTCTATGTGACACGTTTTCAGGCTTATTTATTGTGTTAGCATCTTGCATTGTTTATTTAATCTCATGCAGTGTCCCTCCTACACATGTCCGTATGGAAAGGGGCTGTTTGATTGACCTGTGGTGATGCTGGTTGCTGTTTTTCTTTCTGAAACTGTATAAATGATCTGCAGTGATTGAGAATAAAGTGAATAAAGACCTGTAGAACGACTCAGGCTGCAGAAACCTGAAGCTGCACCACCGCTGCTGCACAGTGAGCTGTTCTAATTTTATTAATATTGGACGTATCACGTGTCTAAATCGCAGCAGATTCGACACTGCACTTCCTTGGGCCCTGAACAACTCTACATGTCAAGTGTGAAGTCGACAAGATGAACAGTTCTCAAGACGTGAGAGCCACAGACGGACAGAGATTTCTGGAACAAGTAGATTAATCACATCTATTTAAGTTTTCAGAATCTGTAAGTGGAACAGATCAACTGTATCATCAGTGATAATGAAAGAAGCAGGTGACGGGACTTGACTTCCACAGAGGCAGCGAAGAACCACGAGGGGATGAAATGTCTGACGAAGATCTACAGAGAAAACAAGAAACTCCTCTTGGCTTGATTTTCAGAGATTATCGCAACTGAAATAAATTTGTGTCATACGTTTATTTCAATTTACCATTTTAAAAATGGATTAAAAGCAAGTTTGAGTTTTCCTGCGAGTCTTTCAGCCTTATAACATAACATGTCTGTATGGATCTGTCTCTCTCTCTCTCTCTCTCTCTCTCTCTCTCTCTCTCTCTCTCTCTCTCTCTCTCTCTCTCTCTCTCTCTCTCTCTCTCTCTCTTTTACACAGAAATGTTTGCTGTAAAACACTTTCGCTCCCACTCTGATCTCAGCTATTCATGATTTGATTTAAAATTCAAATAGTTCCTGTTCCTTCTGAATCTGCTTCAATTCACTCTTGGTATCATTCTCGATATAGATCACTGTTGGCTGACGTTTTCATATTCCTGTGTTTAACCAAACATCAGTGACACGATGTGATAATCGCCCGCCACAGATGTTACAAGTGATGAAAACATCAGCTTCTGGTTTTTCTCTCCTTCAGGAGCAAAGAGGAAAGGCCTCTTTATGGACTTGGGATGTTTTTTTCATAGACTTAAAAATGATCAATGTTGGCTAAAGGCGGAAATTCATCATCTGGCGGCAGCTCCGATTACCCACGATGCAGTGCAGCCAAATGAGATGTAGTGTTGAATGACAGGCATCCTGGGAAATGTAGGACTTCTGTAAACAGTTAGTGCTTCAAACTAGAAAATACAAAACAAACTGAAATATTATTATATTATATTAACTTGTGCCACTATCATTACATCTATAAATATCATTCTTACCATTGTCATTATAACAACCAGTCGGACAGAGCTTGAAATAAGATGGTCACACAACTGGTCCTAGTCTCCCCCCCCCCCCGCCCTTCTCTCTTTACCCCATCTTCTCTCCGCTCACCCCGGTCGAGACAGATGTCGCCCACATCTGGTCTGGTTCCAGAGGTTTCTTCCGGTTAATGAGGTGTTTTTTCTCGCCACAGTCGTCAAAGTGTTTGCTCATTGTGGTATTGACCTACGTTAAGTACCTTAAGATAATGTATGTTATGATTTTCATTTCTTTTCATTTCACCTCCTCAACAAGGTCGGATGATAATGTTCATGGCTACAAACCGTAGACCGTGTATAAAGATGGACAACACAACAGCTGCCCTGTTGGTCATAGACTCCACCTCCTCCATGTCAATGGATGGGACACGGAGTCAAGTAAAACCGGAAATCCTGACTCTCGCTCCAAATGACTTCTTTGGTGCAAGATGGCAGCTTTCATTTGTGGATAGTGGGAGGAAGTGGAGTCCATCTTTACACACAGTCTATGTTACAAACCCACATTTTCAACTTTTAGTCAGGATTTCTGAACTGGCACAAGTTTTGGGTCGTCCGTCCGTCTGCCTGTCCCATTCTCATGAATGAATTATCTCTTTCTGTAAAACCTCTTTGCTCCCATATAACAGGAACAAAAGGGAAAGCTGTGGCCTCAACGTGGTCATGCATTCCTGGTTTGCGGGGGGGGGGGGGGGGGGGGGGGGGGGGGGGGGGGGGGGGGGGGGGGAATGCAACTGTGACAGTTTTAGTTCTGTTTGGCAAGGCACCAGAAGCGTTGGCCCAGACTCGAAATCTGTACATTTCCACCCAGTATTTCAGAGTGAAAAGAGAATATAAGACGTCAGACGGTGTTCAAGTCCTGTGCGTAGACCGGCTTTAACAGCATGAATTCAAAAGAAGCAAAATGAGTGCAATCTAAGTCCTTATTGAACTTCGTCATTATATTTCTATTCCGCTTGCAGGAGTAAAAAACACGAGCTCTCACGCTGATGAAACTGTCACTCGCTGCCAAGGCTTTGTTCAATTTTTAAAATTGACCAACCCTGCTCTCTGGCTCCTGCTTCTACTGTGACGTGGGCTCCTTTTGAACTGCAACACATTTGAACTATGACAAACTGTGTTAACTCTGTGTTTTATCTGATGCTCTCCTCTTCTTCACCTCTCCACTCGCTCCTTCTTTTAGCGTCTCATCTGTCGGTTGCACTCTTCGTTTCCCCCCCCCCCCCCCCCCCCCCCCCCCCCCCCCCCCCCCCCCCCCCCCCCCCCCCCCCCCCCCCCCCCCCCCCCCCCCCCCCCCCCCCCCCCCCCCCCCCCCCCCCCCCCCCCCCCCCCCCCCCCCCCCCCCCCCCCCCCCCGCTCTCTCCTCCTCTTCCCCCTCATCGCAATGAAGATGCAATTAGAATATTCCAACGTTAATCTAACTTAATGTCTTTCTGTTTGATGTGATGATTGGATAACACACAGATCTTTTCTTTTATCAATTTATTTCATATATAGACAATTATTTGAACTCTCGAAAACCATTGATGCACGATCCCATTACATATGGACCAAACAGTCGCATTAAACAGTAGAAGAAGAACAAGTAGCAGAAGCCTTACTGGGTTCTGCAGTAATGGAGTTACCCACGCTCACAGGATTTCTGCAATGTAACGTATGTAACGACCAGTACATTCATTTGACTCCTGAAGTTGGTGATACTGGTAGTCACACCATAGTGATGTCATGAAATCCACTGGTTCATTCAAACAGAAAGACTCCTTCCCGAAAACACCCATAGTCGTTAATAAATGATGGTTTCCCAGTTATAATCACATGTAAAGATTCACCTTGGAACCATTGAGCTATACTACACATTCAGCTGAAGAGCCTAACCTGAGCTTGCTGTTCCTCCTCCACCTCCTCCTCCACCTCCTCGACACCTTCATCCTTTCTTTCTTCAGGTGAAAACTCTTCTGATATCTGTAACCTTCAAGTCTTGTCTCGTCGAATTAGCTCGCTAGCAACCATTATATACCAACAATGACTTGTAGCCGGAGTGTGCTCTCACTCTCTCGCACACAAAATATGCCAAGTAGCAAGAATAGATCAGCTGCTTCAACGAGACACAGAGAAAATATTGTGTGTGTGTCTGTGTGTGTGTGTGTGATATCGTATTATCCTCGAGGGCTTCATTGCATGATCGGAATAACGTATTGATAGATCCAGGGCTGTTATTTGTATTATACATCAGACCCTGGGCTTGGTTGGGTTGTCCAGGCCTAATGACGCCACAGCCTCTGGCAGCCCCACCAGCTTCCACTACAACAAACCACAAAGAGACTCACAACCTGCAGAGAGAATCAGGCTTCAAATTGCCTCCTGGCAAAGGGATTGTTTCACACAGGTCACGTGAGAACAACTGCGAGTGAATGATGAAATCGTTAGGGTTAACGATCTCTTTCCTAAGGCTACGTCCATACCGCTACATGTTCGTTTGGAAACTCGTCAACTCTGCTGAGGACGCGCCAGGCGACCACACAACTCTGGGATTCTTTGAAAATGTTTTCGTCTGGACGGGCAGAAACTGAGATGTATGGAAATTACGACTTAAATGCATTTTACCTTTTGCAAATGCTGTACGTGACAATTGGACTCAGACCCAAAGCACTCATGAGGACTGAGGTCGTTATGGTTTGAAAAGGCCGTTTTCAAATGACCACCTGGTGCAATGGTTGTATTCTTCATACTTTTTGCTTCCTGTTAGCCGACAAACCCATTTTACAGGCTTGAAGCTATTCAAACTAATCGCTGCACGATAATTGAAATATCAAGATCACGTCTACACAAACCTTTTCTCTAAATGGTCATCAAATAGTTAATTTAACTATTAAACAAATCTATTAAAGCATATATTTTTTACTTCAAACACTTTGCAGATCTGATGTTTTAATGTTTCACGTGAAGAGGATTTCAGCTGCTGCCCCGGTGCAACACGTTGTCGATAGTGGAAGCTGTTGATTGACGAGACTGATCCACGTGGAGGCCTCTCTGCAGAGCCAGCACATCGTCAGGTGAGGTTAGACTCCTGTCACTCAGCACTTCAACCTCCATTACTTATTCAACATCCCCTGCATGCGGCTGGTGTAACAGAGAAGGGGGATGAACACAATTAATGAAGCTATCTCTTCAGGATTAAGCAGTGCAGTACACGCGGCTTCCACCGCAGACGCCTGCACCTTGAATGGATTCCTGACGTATATTATATCCCGGCAGCCGCAGAACTCCGCTCGCGTTATCTCGGCAGAAGAAAAGCCTGGAGGATAAACAGCTTCTTCTGCCCTTCAGGCGAAGCTTATTTTTCCGCGCTTGTTTCAAGATGACTCAGTCGGCACGTAACGCGAAGCCGCGGCAGGACAGTCAGAAGTGGTGGGGTAGAAACGCGCCGATTTTGCAACAATCACAGGAACGTATGAGTTAGGTGAGATGTATCCTTGTGTTCGCGCTGCTGGTGTGAGATAAGACAAGGCCAATTTCATATTTTTTACCCCCGTCGACAGCAGCAAGCGAGCTTTGTTCCTGCTGCACGCTTCCACTATTGCTCATGTGTCAGATGTGAATTGCTCTCGGCGAGATCCACAATCCACTTCACTGTAATTTATGTCTGGTTCCTCCACAGAAGTCGGTTTTATAAATTGATTCAATATTGATATCCACAGTCACAAGAAAACGTGTGATAACAATCAGTTATATGTGAAAGAATGTATATACACAACACAGGAACAAAAAAATACAGAGTTCAGACTTATCATCTGAAGAAAAGAGGATGTGTGATGTTGTCATGTTTGTCAGCTCTGATAAACAATCTCATGTATAAACCTGAGGGAGAGATAAGCCTCAATATATCCACATGCACAAACATATTCATTCTGTTGTCATCAAATCATCTTATGTGACTAGTTCATATATTACGAATGTTTCTAGTGCATGTTTTTCTATAAAATGTAAAAAAATATCCAGAGGGGATCTGTTCAAAGATTCTATCATTGTAAGACTTGTTTTTCTGTCACTCAGTTAATCCAGGAATCAACGAATTGTTGCTGCTCTGTAAACAAATTTGACTCTTCATCTGAAATTGTTTAAAGATAACAAAATACAACTACTACTATTACTAATAATACTTATAATAGCAAACTGAATCATTTTCCATTCAAATAATGTTCTCTTTTCTTCAGACCTTAATGAAACCACTGAATAACGCTGATATCCAGCGTTTCCTTCGATACAAAGCAGTAACGCACCTTGATGCCAATAAACCGAACAGATGAAGAAGAAAGGATATTAATTTGTTATACGTTATCCAGGTTATGCGTGAACTGTTGTTGTATATATGTCGTTGTTACTGAGTATTCCTCACAGAGATCAAACACCGCGCTGGAAAACAAACTTTAAATTCTAATCACAGTATCTTGAAATAGATTTATTTGGATGCCTGGTGCTGTAGGGGACCCCTGGAACACGAATTCAAGTTTAATTCTCATAAAAGTAGTCAAAGTTATCAGTTAAAGTATCAAACAGATTGAACAAGTGTGGTTAAAGAGCGCGGGGGCCTCCAGGAGCCCCTCGTTCCCAGGGATTAAATTTTAAATCATACAGAATCCTATTCCAATGCAAATTAATACAATGGATTTTTCTCCTCACCCACACCGTCGCACAGCTCTTTCTCTTAGCGCAGCGACAGGGATCAGATTCAACACCTGCATGTAATCTTAACAACCCTGCACAGCAGATGGGTTAAGCATTTGATTTCCATCTATAATTACCTCCAGGCTGACAGTTGCCAATCCACTGTGTATTGTAAATATAATCTTTGCGAGCGTGTGTTTGTGTGGATTCTCGTTCCTGTCAGAAGAGGCTTCCTGAGAGCTCCGCGCACCTGTCTTTGAACAACTTGTCACAGAGCTCCGCAGCTACAGCGTTTTCCCTGCTCCCCGACAAGAAAAGAAATCACTTCACATTTGATTTAGTATTTATGAGCGCCTCCTTTATTTATTTATTTTGATCAGCGCGTCCCTTTTCATGCTGCTGTCACTTCCCATGACGGAGATCCTCAAAATCGCGTCTCTGGTAGACATTAGAGGTCTCGAGTCCCAGCTGATACTCAGGAAGTCCCGGGTGTAGTCGACGAATCTCAGATGCAACAGCAATCTGGAGCGAAATGTTATTGTTATTGTCCCCCATTGTTGTATTCGTCAAGGACGGAAAACTACCCTCGCTGTGGTTAAATGCAGTGAAAATGGAAAAATCATTGAAAGGCTGAAGTGCTCTTCAGCTCCTCCTCAACACAAAGAGCCAAACCTCAACAGAAAGTATGAGTCTGCAGCAGAAAACACAAATTACATGTACGGCAGAGCAGGTAATGGACATGGTGTTCCACGTCCTTCATAAAGGCCTGATTGTGTTTCTAATGAGAAATACACTCGGCTCGAGAGAGAGAGAGAGAGAGAGAGAGAGAGAGAGGTGGAGCTGGCCCGAAACAATACTCAGTGAAGCAGACCCAATCTGTGCCACTCACCCGGGCAACGAGATGAAAACCCCGCATGTTGTGATTGTTGACGTGAGCGCCAGCGGGAGAGCTCCAGGATTACCTCGTCTCTCCGTCTTCTCTTTGAGCCGCCCCAGCGGGACCCTGGGAAAAAAAACGGTTTGAACCTAAACCCCCGACCCCTCAACACTTCAGCTCAGTCTGACCTCCGGGCAGAAGGTCGGCGGTGCAGTCGGGCCGTGTTTCTCGTTGATTATTGAGACTGTGGCTGCGGACCGTGCTCTCGTCCCGACACAGCTTCATAACGGACCAAGAAATATTTAACCTTCAAATAATAACATAAGGGATCTTTCACTTGGTGTGTGTAGAACCATTTGCCTCATTCTTGCTGATGCCGTCGCTGATCCTATGGCGTGCGAGTTACTGCAACCTACTGCATGCTGATAATATTCATAATGTTTTTACCATCCACGCAGACCTAGTAGTTTCAGCTGCAGTTGTAGCAACAATGCAGTTCTTTCTCTCTAATGCCAGAATTTATCTCTCACCCTTTAGTCCTTGTACCTGTCGCTCGGAATCTGTTGTGCAAGGACAGGCCTGCATTACGGTCGAATGCACGTATTTTGTTCTCCCGGATGCATAAACATGGAGGCATCTCACATTTCTGGCACATATCTGAACCTGCAGAGATGGAGTCAGAATTGATCCCCTGCCAAGCTTTAAAAGGAATTATTTATTTATGACACGACAAAGTTATCCAAGAAAACTTTTCCAAGAAAGAGCTTTATAAAACCTACAAGCCTAGAAATGATAAAAAAAAAAAGGTATATGACCACAATTCATGGCCAGATGCTCTGATTCTTTATGAAACAGAGGGTGGAACAAAGTGTCTATTTATTAAGACGGAGGAAAAATCATTATCGGCTGAAAGAGGAGGAAAGGATCTCTTCAGCTAAATTAGTTCCCTGGGAGACAAGTGTGCTTGTTTGCGGGGCTCGGAACAAATGTGCAGTAAGTGCTCCTCAAAAAATCAGTCGCTCAGACACTTCATCACATTCACGTTGCTCCTCTGTAATCATACATTTAAAGTCGACATGTGAACAGTATATTTTTACAGAAACTTATTATTCTGATGTCAGTTTCTGGGATGACTGGTGGAACCTGGAGTTTAGTGTGTTGGTGTTTTTAGCTGGTTTATATCCTGGTGTTGTCTTCATATCACCACTAGGGTCAGAACAGGCTTTGTAACCCGTGAATGTCATGTATGATTATTTTAAATAAAAAATATGACCGACCATTGTTGTTTTTGTGCTTATTTATTCTTCTACGACCACTAGGAGTCACTACAGTAAAATCTGACTTTGGTGAGAGTCATAAATTAAATTGTATAAAATAAGACTGCAGCTGATGATTATTGTTGTTGATTAATCTGTCAATCATGTATGATTATTTAAAGAATGTAATTATGATTATCGTGGGTTGCCAATTAGTTGACAAGGTTCCAGAGCCCAGTGCAATATTATCAAATTGCTAATTTTAATCAACACAAATGTCCAAAGCCTAAAAATACAGAATTCATATTTAATTAAAATTAATTAAAACAATCGTCCAGTAATCATAAATGTTGAAAATACCTAATTTTCTTTTAATCACCACGAGTGGTAACTACACTAAAGTAAAGTTTCAGTTAATGATAATGTTCAGTGTCAATTAATCTGGTGATTATTTTAAATTATATACATCAATCATCTTCTTTGACTCTAAGTTTTTGGTTTATATTTGTATTTTTTATTCTATTTTATTTTTTTGTTCGTCCGACAGCCCTCGAACCCAATATCCTCTAATTCAATATTTATAATAACCAGCCTGACTTCTTATTACCTGATCTATTAATCAGTTTATCAGTCCAGCTCTAACGTCCATTCGTCTTCACTGCATATTTCTTTTTAAAAGAAAATGAAAAGTCTGTTCAAATCCTTGTTGCTTTGATCCAATTTGACTTTAATGTGTGCAAAGCATTTCAAACACCCCGTCCATGTCTCCCTCTTCTGTGTGAGTCAATGGGAGACGTGGCTCTGAAGTGCACTTTGCTCTCCGTGCTGCTGTGTGGACTCTAATGGCCGAAGATATCCATTGATCACGCAGAGCCGAGTGAACGACACCTTCCAACAACCGCAAGATCACAGAGTCAACTGAAGGAGAGATAGCGAGGCCAGATTTATATTCTGATTCCTCGCCTTATTATTCAGACTCCAGCGGTCTGGAGTTTGACGTGAGATATTTTTTTAAATAGGATTTTTTGATTTCTCTGGGGCTGTAGTGTGAAGCGCTTCACGAGGGCCGGACCAAAGATTGACCAGTAAATTGAGAGTTTGGCTTCTGGCTGAGCTCCGTCTTCACAGCCCGATAGAAAGTCTGCAACGGACGCACCCCGCTCGATCTCACGCTTCCTTTTCATCATCGCTCGTGAATACATTTATGTCCCAGAGATATTTTGAACTCCTTCACATGAGGCAGCTGCTTGCCCTTTGCCACTCACCGATGATGCTGCACATTTGCTATTATTGAACCGTGAGCCCTGATGTGCACTGGTGCGATTACAGGCTCCGTGACGTGGCCGAGATGACGATGAGCACCTCGGAGTCAGAGAGCACGTTTTCCTCAGACCTGTGTGTGGTGAAAACCCATGTGCGTTGGTTAAGGCCAAGCAAGTATATCTGTATTGCACAATTCAACAGCGAGGCGATTCAAAGTGGTTTACAGAAAATATAAAAGGCATAATAACAATTGTATAAGTAGCATTTAAAAAGAAATTAAAAGTTAAAAAAGGAGTTAAATACAGAATAAAATATAGACAGTGTTAACAATACGAATTCTGTTATAATGCATCTTTCCCCCAGTTAGTGCATTATTTCAAATTATGAAACCACGGCAACAATCTCTATAAATATCAACCTGTCCTGCAAATGATTTATCAGAATATTTTGTCTATAAAATGCCAAAAAAACGGAAAAATATCAGATTTTCCAGATCAGAGTAAATGTATTAAAGTTAATGATATAAAACAAACACACGATACACAAATCCTCAGATCTGAGAAGCTGGAGGATGTTTGGCATCTTTTCCTGAAGATAAACAATTACTGAGTCATCAAGTTGATTTTCTGCCACACTGATGATGCATTACGTGAGAAAACATTAGGTCTGACCTGGATGTGTCGAAGCTTCGACTGTTGCCGTGGCAATGGATGTAAAAATATCTTTATTATTATTATTATTGGTTATTCTCAGACTTGAGACATTTTAAATCTCAGAGCTCCTGATCCAACTTCACCGACGCAAGCCTCATATTACAATTTAACACTCCAGCCATCGAGAGCCCTCGTATGATTGGCCTGTGATTTCCATCAACCCCCCTCCAGTTCGTTCTCTCCTGCCTCTGTACACACACCCCTGTGCACGCCCAGGATCTAAAAAAAAGGAAGCCGTGATTTCCGTACAGTGGATATTAACTTTCAACAGCCGCTGTGAGCTCGGTTGTTTGGGACGTACCTGAACTACGGTGCCACCAGGGTTGAGAAAATTGCTTTCTAAACGCATGCTCTCGAATGATACTTTGATACTTGATTTTTTTTTTGCTTTATTCCCCAAGGACACAATTTGGCCTTTGAGACATAGTGGAGAGGTGAATTAAATAAAGCTGGTGTCACAGAACGGGTGTTCATTATAATTTGGTGGTGGTGGTGGGGGGGGGGGGGGGGGGGTGGAGTACAGGTCAGTGCTTCCCCAAGGTTTTAGAAAAAGCCAATTTGTGCCGCGGCATCAGTGCATTTAATCGGGTGTGTAGATATAAAAAATTGCATGTGAAGCGTATTCAGACGAGAATCACGCCCTTTCACTTCTTCACAATTTGTCATGTTGCATCGTCACCCGTTTGAAGCCTTGAGTTTGGCAAATTGTCCGGCGCCATCTTGGTCACATTTGGAGGAGCAGGGGGGTGGAGCCTGACTGAGAGCTTCGAGGACACAGGAATGAGCTGCACCCATTGGACACTACTAGCTGTCAATCACACGGTATCAACGCCGCAATGCATACAGTGCCTTATCGTCTATTTGGCTTCAAATGGGACCGTCGTTTATTCATTGAACATCAGGTTGTTTTGAAGAAGACTTGAAACTAAAGGTTGAGACCATGAACTCTTTAGGAAAGTGTTTACTGACGTTACAAATCCAATGAGAAGTGGTAGAAGAAACTGACTTCTTTTAACATCCTGCAGAATCGCCCTCTGTTGGTCATTCTAGGAACATTGCAGAAATCCTCTATAAACCAGTCTGTCTCATTTCGGTTCGACTACATGTAAACCGCGTCCTCGAAGGGAGACGGCCCCTGAATTGGGACACAGTTGCAGCCTTTTGCTAAAACTGTGAAAGCATACTGTATACGTGTGTGTGTCTGTGTGCATTTGTGTTTGCTCCCTAAGTGTGTCCCCCTCCCACCTCAGCGAGCAGCTTCAGGAGAACTTTGCCTTGACGACCATTTTCAGTTCCCACTGTAGAGATCTGCCCATCGAGCTGCACGGCCCCTTTTGTACCGGTGCTCATTGAAATACTGTCTTTGAACTTCAACGCCTCATCTCTCTCTCTCTCTCTCTCTCTCTCTCTCTCTCTCTCTCCATCTCTCTCTCTCACATCACACTCAGCTTCAGTGTGAAAACACCCTCTCACAGTCCGGTGAAACCGCTTTGGTAACGCGCTGCTCCCGTGTGTGTGTGCGGTCGATTGTTGTCATAATTAATGTGTCTGTTGCACTTTGTTCAAATGCTCGCAGCTGCTCCTCCTCTTTTTCTCGAGTCAAACATGAAACGACACAAGAGGCGAGATTCGTTTCCGAGGCGAAGATCGAGCTTCAATGCAAATCATCTGGTTCTTGAATAAGCGGGGAGCCAAAGTGAAAAATGATCATTTGTGCTCTCCAGCTGTCTGCCTGACTGACGTCCAGCCATTGTCAGGGTTATAAATATTGCTGTTTGTGACTTTCATACATAACAAAGAAGTCAACACTGTCCTCAGACCACAGACTGTAGAAAACCAGAGACAGAACAGGTTTGAATCCTGGATTGAAATGTCGTGCTTGTGTGTCATCTTATTATCAGAGCTAAAAGAAACACAGGGAAGCCATTTGTTCTTGGCAAAATTATCAATAATTAAAATAGTATTTTTGGGCTCTAATATTCTATAGTAGTTAGTCTAATATGAGCAAGTTTTCATTGTAGTTAAGTTGGGAAATTAAGCTGTGATATGGAGTAGTTTGTATATATTTAGGATGGATATGAATACATCATATTCATACACACAGAAAACACACTGTACCATTATACTGTATATATTAATACCACACTATTAAATTTCATACATCATTAACAAATGATCTGGTCTCGAACTCGCAGTGGTCAAAGTTGTGTCTGATTAAAAATGACTGTAATACGCCGAGACTCTGGTCAATCAAGCAAACAGGTCATTTTCTTCTTCCGCCTCATTATCCCTAATGGAAAGAAAATTTATCCCACGAATTTGGCACCAAAGAGAACATTAGAGGAGCAGCAATCAGGAATCCAACTCACTGTGGAGCCGGAAATACACTGACTCTGTATTTCAGGAGCGGAGATAGAGGATTGTTCATCAGACTTCAGCACAGTTTCCTTGGAGTCAGCATCTCGCCGCCGTTAGAAGAAGTGCAGCTGCAGTTGTCACTCGGCTCAGATGAGATGAAAAGTTGTGAACCTTTACGAAAAAGCCTCTCACCACTGTAATTCAGGGACAGAGCGACAGGAGTGGACACGTTGATGATTCCCTGTCGATGCGACGCCGATCGACATCGGCGATCAGGAGGAGCACTCTGTGAGCAAACGTCTGTTCTGATCAACAAGTGGACGCTGCAGAAGAGCTCTAAGGTTGTTTCTCTGATGATCGTTCTTCTCTGAGTGCAGTGACGGGGACGTGAAACACTCTCTTCATTCAACAAGACGTCTCCACATCTGCTCCTTTTCTCTCATGAGTCACGAGTGGTCAGATCGCGCTGCACTTTGAGATCTGAATCATATTTCAACACCTGTGGTTTCAAGTAGATCTGAAATGTTTCTGATTTCTTCATCTTTTTCATTTGTTGTTCACATTTTGGTCAGAACGTTGTCGTGTTCCTGAAATGTTTTTGCTACTTTAGGCTTGATAACAACAAAGTGAAAAGCAGTGGCTGGTTGATGGATACCATGCACACACTGTATATATATTCCTAAAGTAATTATATATAACTTTTTATATCTTCATAATGCTGTTTCATCATTACGTCATTTGTACCATATGATGACAAATGATCGGTTAATTCTCTAACGTTAAATTACTTTTCAATCTATACGAGCTTTCAGTCGTGTCCTATAGGATTCAGGGATAACTCATAACTCATAACCCTAACTCATTTCACTGTAACTTGTTCATGACGTCACTTTATCATTTGATGTCATATGATGGGGGATCGTTTTCTGGTCAATAGAAGCTTTGGAATTTCTCCCTAGACCTTTTATTTGCATATAGATCTTGGAAAATATGTATTTTGGACCATACTTTTGTTGACTCCGACCTTGCCCTTTGACTGATTACCCTCAAAAGTTATTCATCAGGAGATACCTTACTAAGTATTGTTCCCACCAAGTTTGGTGAAAATCGGGCAATGTGTTCTTGAGTTACTTTGTACACACACACACACACACCCACACACACACACACACACACACACACACACACACACACCCACACACACACACACACACACACACACACACACACACACACACACACACACACACACACACACACACACACAGGGGAAAACGATACTTAAGCTTGTCTGCAGAGTAAATGTTAGAGATGATAAGTTTGCTTCATATACAGTGTGTACATATCTCAGGCTTCATCTACTTCAAGGCACAGATTTAATTAAGATTCACTTTCTATCTTTTTATTTTATTTTTAGTCAAACTCCAGTTTCGAGAGTTAAAAGTGAAGATCTACGCTCGAGCGTTGCCTCAGTTGCCGTCGGCCCGACAGGGTTTCACTAATTCTGCAGATTTAAAAGCATGAATGATTTTTCAAGAAGTTGTCAATTAGCCGCTAATGAGCTGAATCACATCAATTAGCTGCAATAGAGACAGCGCGTTTCAAGTCCAAGTAAAAGAGCAACTGAGTCATGAGCCTTTGTGACTTTTCTTCTCCCACAGATCCACGTTCACAAACCCCCCCCACTCACACTATTACCACTGATATGATGAGTGTAAAGGAGGAAAGACACAGATTCAGGCGCTGCTGCTGCTGCAGTAACAGGGCGAGAGACGATCCTCTGTGGAGACACCGGGATACACACGGGCCCCATGCTTCCAAAATGAGTCAGTTTACTTAGCATATGACAATATGAGACCAATAAATCAAGTGCAATGAGAAGGAGAGCTGGAGCCATGGGGACGCATCCCACGCAGCGCTCCAGGCTCGTCTTACTCCACGGACTCTGGGTGTGTGTGTGAGAATGATACGACTTCATGGGGATGTTGGAACAGTCACATGAATCACACTGGGAACTTTGAAATCCCAGTTTTGTTTTGCCTCTATCATTTGGGGACTGGGGATATATATATATATATATATATATATATAAAAAGAAATCCAATGTGAAGGCGGTTTAGATTATTCTTCAAACTGTGATTATTTGAAAGATCACAAAGAGCGACTGCTGCACACACTGCAAATATTATTGACCATTATACTGAGCGAACCTCCCCAAGGACAAATCACCTCCTCCCCGCAGAGCGGCAAATGGAAAGTGCTTCATACTGTTTTCACTTCAGCGCGGTGGAAGTGGCCTCGCGGGACCCGGCGCTGGAGGGCTGGAGGCAGGAGGACTGCACGATTAGGCCGGGGATCTGATAGAAGGTCAGCATCTGTGGTACAGGGCCAGAGAGGAACACAGATGCTATCAGTAACAGTCTGCAGAGCAGCGATAGTCCTTCCAAGGCTGTGATGTACGGAGTGACAGTGCTGCCGCTCCGCCCTCCTCCTGCCCTCCCCCCCTCCCCCCCACACCGGAAGATCTCCAGCAGCTAATCGATGGTGATGTAAAGCACATTTCAAGCCTCCCTGCTCAGGTTTACAGTTCATACATCGTAAATCCAACTGAGAGAATGTGCTCAGAGATTTAATGCATTTAGTTTAAAGAGAAAAGAAATTGTTTTATTTTCTCACTGGATGCAATTATTGGTGATGCAGTGGAGCTTTGCTACTGGCTGTTTGTTTGCTTTGTTGACTGGTAAAGTGAAAATTAAATTAACTTTTCCAGAAAAGGCTTCTTATAACAGACCGGGTGATCGAATCACTTCGGTAGGTCGTCAGTCTTTGTGTCAAACTTTTACGATAGAAAGTTTGTCCAATTACAGAATAGGGTTTGAGCTGCTGGTGCAAGATTATGACTTTATTTCTGTTTTGATTAAGAAATAAAAGTTCAGTTTGCCAACCCTGAGATTTTGCTATTCCAGTATAGATGCATTTGATTTTGGCCGTTAGTGGTGAGCAATGATGTTAAACAAGCCAACTCCACTGGATCCCCCTGGTGGCGGGCTGCGGTATAGGTCATAAACACCGCCTCCTCCATGTTAGCCGAGAGGACATGGGCCAAACACCAAACACATTTTTGTCCTTTTAGGTGTAGTTCTTATCGCACTGATGTTTATTCAAAAGTTCATGTTTCTGATAAAGATATTTGATCCTATTAAAATTGCTGAAACGTCATTATTGACAGCTGATGGCGGCAATATTTTAACTTCATTTTTGTACAATGTGAGGTAGTAGAGATGCGTCATCCGTCTTTATATACAGTCTATAAGAAGAACTAATTTATAGTAAAACTGCAAGCGCAAGATTGTTACCTCAATATGATCAAGCAACTTATTACTTTTAATTTTATCAATTAAAATGGTGCCTCAATAGAACTGCAACAATTACAATATAAAAAAATATAGTTTTTAATAACATTAGTTTATCAAATATGCTTCTGACTGGGTCCAATCAATCATTTGTTATTTTCATATATCCTAAAAATGTTGTTAATTTTCATTTGCATGCAAAGAGAATTATTCAAACTATATTGTATAACTATAATGTGAATATTCCTCTCGTGTTCCACACTAGCCTGTCGTTTCATATTGCCTTGTGCAACACTGGTCGTCCATTACTCTCTAAAAGAAAATTATGTTATTTAACGTAACATCTCTCTTCTTGAAATGTTCACAATAAGAAGCAGCACAAAGACACACTAAGTGCACAAAATTTGCATTCAAAGCTCTTAACCAACCTTGGCCTTTAATTATGCTCAATGCAACAACCGCAGGGATACAAATTTGCTTAAAGGGAAAAATCCGTGTTTTAAAGCCTTTTCCATTAATTGCAATAATTTATTTAAGGCTCCCGAAAAAACATGTGAGCCTCGTTCCTGCTTCAACCGGACAGCAAGGTGTTCCTTATTCACTGTTACAGCTTCTTCTTGAGTTTCTAAATCTATTAAATATGTCTCTCTGTCGGGCTTCCTACTCAAATATCCATCAGGATGAATTTTGTAACACCCGTCATCCGTCCTTGTGTATAATGACGTGCGATATGTGCATGAATAGCAAAAGAGGAGCGGCTCCCATTGTCTGCTGCGTCGGCACTTCTGTATTCACCACATGGAATACTTCCATTTGAGGAGTAAAATTGTGTGTCAACATATCCGCGCTTCCCATCTTCCCTGAGGCACTTTTCTCAATGCAAAGCTGGCTGTAGCCCCTGCTGACCTGTGTAGTTCTGCAGGAAGACGCCGGCCGCCCGTGGGAGAAACAAGCATGAAAAACAGTCCGTCTTTCCAGCACTGTCTTTAATAGTAATGTGGGCCCTGTGGGTGTGCCTCATTTCCTCTGAGCTCCTACACAATATCTCTGAAGACCAGCAGCGCAGGATTGAATGAATCTACAGAGGAGGATACAGACAGAAATCCCTCTTCGTCCTGTTAATCCAAAACATTGAAAAAAATAAAAAAATAAAACGCCTGAGAATGAAAATAACTAATTCTCTGAAAAATACACATGAGTGCGAGTGTGTGTTGGAAGCGTCAGCTCAAATTGTGTCAAGATGAAATAGTATTTGTTCCCTTAACTCATTATTCTCTCCACTTCGGTGCCTCCCAGCAACAGTAGGTGTAACAAAGACAAACGACTAAACATTAGATATGAGAGATGTCACTGTAAAGTTTATAAAAATCACTCAGCCGGCTTGACGGGCCCCTGTGGCTTGATTAAAATCTGTTTAGCGTGTGTCTCCGGAGCAAAGAGTCCATATGTTTTCACGCAGCCAAAGGTTTGCGGGTGTGGAGTTACTGTCCGTGTCATCACAGAGGACGGCTACTCGCTTGACTTTGGGCAAGGACGCACCGGAGCAGACCAGCGCCACATGGGACATCTGGATTTTCACACTTCTCGACACCCACGTGTAATCGACAGCGACAGGCAGTGAGTGACGGCATCAACTGCGATACCGAATACTCAGGTGGACAATGATTCCTCAATCATCTCTGTGACTGGAACAGATCAGCGCCCTCGCGGCGTGGCAAGAATACTTTAGTCACGCGACTCGGAGCGAGGACTTCTCGGGCGAGGATTTGTGTCAGTTGAAAAACCCACCTTTACGTTGTTTGTCTTTTTTGGGGGGAGGATGGCAGGTTATTTGGAAGACGGGTGACAGCTGCATCGTGATGAAAGCAGCGTCCACATACAATCATTTTCGCCATCATTCTTCATATGTGTCAGACGGAAAACAGGGCAAGAGCACACTGATCAGAGTCAGGGGAAATAAATTAAACCTGAAAGAAGTCACGGAGAAAAAATACACAGTTATAAATATAATGGTAAAATAACTATACTCATATAACACATCTACAAATATCTACGAATAATTAAATTGGTCAGAATAATATCATTTACATATATAACCAGAAGTAAATGCTCAATGTATAGCTTTGCATTATCCAAGTGATGCTTTTACTTCATACATACACTGTTGTGACGACACTTAATCAACTTAGCCTTTTACGTTAATTCAAGTTATATTTAAGTTAATTATTTATATTATATTATATTATATTATACACACTTTTAATTCGAAGTGGCCTTTGAAAGATCAGATCTCCGCCAAGAGTAAAACCACATCTCGCCCCGTTTCACATTAATTACATAGACTGTGGCGGAAACAAATCTTTATGCTCGTCACAATAACTCAACCGATGTGTGTAAATCTGTGTTTTGGCTCATTTGCTGCATTGTGCGGTCGCGCTGTCGTCCGTACAGTTTTTACCATCCACGCATAGAGCGGAGACCTCATATTTTCAGCTGCAGTTGTGTCCATATCATATCACTGCAGTTCTCTCCAGTGCAAGAACTTAATCTTTCACTGCTCAGTCTTTGTGACCGTCACTCGGAATGAGTTGTGCTTGAGTGCGACATTCGTGCTAAAAGATTGAAAGAATCCTGTGGGAGACGGAAAAGTCATAAATGATCCTTTCCGCAGAATCTGTCCAGTCGTTATTTTTGCACCATCCTGCTATATAACAGGCAAAGTGAAAACATAACCTCCCTGCAGACTTATAAAAATACTTTTATTTAAGTTTTTTCTGCCACAGAATTGTTGGCGGCAGCAGCAGGTGCATGACGGTCACATGCCAAGAGCCGTCACGTCATTAGGGCAGATTTGACACTAGAGTGACTTGTTGTGTGGAAGCAAAGACACAAAAACAAGAGGTAACATTGACATCGTTCCCCAAACAGCTGGAGACTCATTTTATTTTTGCCTCATTTTACCATTGTTGCCTCAGGCTGTGGTGCAGCCAATCAACAACCTTTATTTAAAATCCATGAACCAAATCAGGGGGACAGAGCCATCAAGCTAAAAGCTGCCTTATTGTCGAAAAAAATCCCACAAAATTCAGACCTTCGCCACATTGATCGTGATGATTAGCAAACATGTATGTGATTGGTTTTAATCCCTGATCCTCATCGGTATGTGGGAAGGATTCAGAGACTGTGATTAAAGACTGCGAGAGTCAAAAACGTGAATTATTTACCCACAAGATGTTCCGTTGAAGTTTTTCCCCCAAATTCTCCAGCCTCTCACCTCCTCTGTCAGCGTGTGGTTGACAAGCAGGAAATGTTAATGTCACAATGTGATAAATAAAAGGTGAATGGGGTGAGAGCATGAACGGCTCCACACAGAAGTGCACGAGACGCATCGTTTCAGAGGCATTAGGTGAGACGGGATTCAATTTGGTCTTGCCTGCTTGAGCAAGTCCCTCTCGTCGCTCTACTGTCCACTTACCAGCGGCTTCTGGGCCAAAGGACGCCGCCGCCGCCACCGCCACCACATTTCCCATCACAGCTCTCCCCTGTTCCCCTTCACACGCTGGACATGGTGACATGGTTAAATCAGCATATCTGACGCTGATCACTCTCCGTCGGATGGAGGGCGACCGTCCAGCCGTTTCAACTCCGCTGCCAATCCGGCACACGGCAGGAGCCGAACACAACACCAGCGTCTGAGGGCAGAAAAACATCCATGAAAAAGGCTTTGTAGTGATTTGAGGAAAGGAAAATCAATCACATTTTATTTGTGTAGCCCATATTCACAAATCACAATTTGTCTCATAGGGCTTAACAATATGCGACATCCTCTGTTCTTAACTCTCAACAAGAGTAAAACTATCAAAAACACAGAAACCTCAGAAGTGCAAGAGAAGCCGCGTGTAACTGAGAACATCAACAAAATAACAGTATTTACAATGTTGATAACATAATGGAAAAGCGTGTCGATGTTTAAAGTATTCATACAAAAGAAAATGTCTGATAGATGAGAGATTCTCGAGCGTGTAGGTGAAATAGACCGATTATCAAAAACCCTGTTGTTTTCAGACAAAGAGTTGAAAATCTGGAGACTTGGAAAAAAGCTTGTTGATCAGATGGAGAAACAGACGAGAGCAGCGGAACAAACGCAGATTGGGCAGGTATTTAAAAAGAGCCTGGAGGAGTTTGGTACTTTCGTTTTTTTACTCAAACAATTCAACAAGACCGAAGGAGGAAGCATAAAGGCTCCAGCTACTGAATCCGTGTTCTATATCGCAAAGCACCACATCTCGGTATTTGAGCCAAAGTAAAAGAAGAAGCTACACAACATTTCTCAAAATAAAAAAATAATAGAATCAGGGTCTGGTGTAAGTTCAACTCTGTGTTATTGATTTTCCACACAGTCTGTCGGGAGATATTATTGTGAAATGATTAAATGAGAAGTATAAGAGGATATTGAATCTTCTTTCTTTTTTTTTTTAACTGGAGGCCACAGTGCTGCAACCTGCGGTGAACGGAGTGAAGAGGAAGATCAGACTGAGAGTGGATTACTCAGCTTGGCTTCCAGGGGAAACTCTCACCGAAGACCTTTACTGTTTCAACACGAAGTAATTTGGCATGAAGATGTGGAAATGAAAAACATTTAAATGGCCGAGACTTTTCACAACAGTCGTCCTTGTCATTAAGTTCTGTTTATTCAAAACAATGTAAACAAAATGAAGCTTGTGTTTGCTCTAAAAGAAAAGTCAGGTGTTCTTTTCCTCAATTATGTGAGGTCTGTATATCACACACAATTTAAAAAACCTAAGCTTGAGCAAAGGTTTATACAGAAAACACAAGTTTTGAGTTTGCTACCGGGAATTTAGTGAATCATCTCCTAAATTAGGCCAAATCAGGGGTTTAGTTATCGTTAAAAGTGGAAAATGATTCAAATTCAGAAGCAGATGTGACTAATTCACTCTAAATTGACCCAATAAAAGATAATAATAATATAGTGGGGGAGGGACCACCTTTTTGACATGTGGTTAAATAAATGTTTTTGATTATTGTTTTTAAAAGAGACTATAGTTCAAAATAAGAAAAACAAAAAGGATCCTGCTTGAGGTTTAGAGTGAATTGCTTTGCTTTCTACACCATTTTTGTGTCAAACTATTTTCCCTGCTGTGGTCTCATGAGTGTTGTTTCCTGTTTCACTGCATTCATAAAATATCAGACACAAAAGTCGGAAGCTTTGCAGTCTGCAGCTACAAGCAGGAATGTGATATGAGATCTTCTCTGGTGTGGAAGCTGCAGCCGGTGCTCTCGGGATCTGTCCGTGCTGCTGCTGCGATGTTCTGCTCGTGCTGTTTTTTGTGAACGCCTGATTTCCAGTGTGCTGCCTTCAGATGGAACATGTGAGCTTGGGCTTACGACATGTGGTTTGTGTTCCAACGTGACAACACCACTGCTGAGCAGCTCGAAACGCTGTCAGTGTTTGACCTCCAACACTTTTGTTGTTGTAATGAGTCCTGGAAGCGAGAACAAGCACTCTGAGCCTTTTGGGCTCCAGTGGTACAACAACATAGCATCAAGGCATCAGCTCCATCATATTGAATTGTGCATTGTGTATAAAGTGAGAGACCTTGATTTTGTGCCGGAAGGTGAAGAGGAAATCTCTTTCTATCTTTTAAAAAAATCTCACAAGCAGTGAATTCACACGTTAAGTGATATGCAAACTTTAAAGTGGATTTTCTTTCCTCAGGAATGTGAAGTTAAATCCATCTAAACTCGGTTCACTCAGCTTTAACATGATATTCCATTGAAATCCCTATATTGTGTTTATAAAGGGAGACATTCAAATGTAAAGAAAGAATCAGTAGTTGTATTTTCTGCGTGTTGAGCATTTTCTCAACATATTACGGTGGTCAAGTTCTGGTGAACGGTCGAAGCCACTGAAACCAGTGAGCGACATTTATTTTATTTTTTCAATGTATTTTCCTCATTTCAATTTCGCCCCCCTTTACAAAAACGTGACTGACACATGTGACGATGTTTCTTTCTTTCATTTCAAAGGGGACACTTCGTGTTGGGGGAGTAATTAAACGGCTTTGAAACGAAGCACAGACACTGAAAGTGGGAATTAAAAGCTCGCTCACTATATTTCAGTTGCATTTATCACAACATCCACTTTGTGCTAATCGTGCTTTGCAGTGTCAAACCCGGTGCAATTAAACCGTAAGAGGGAAATGTTAAAGCATTTCGTCCAGTCAACATGTCAAAGTTAAAAAACAGCTAAAGTCAAAGAAACAAAGTGCTCAGGAAACGTTTCATCAGATAAACATGGAACATTTAATAATTCCTAAATATAATCCATAACCCTGTTTATATGAAGTAGCCGGAAACCACTCAGACATGATAAAGGAACAAAATCACTTTCTCATTCTACTACACTTCAGGTTGATACCAGGTCTGAAACACTGAGGAGAACATCCGCCAAGAAATGTGCACGGATGACGAACTACATGTTTAAACCCTGTTCTGTTGTTTCTCCATCTCCATCAGCTCTGTGCTGCTTTCACTTCAGATGGTCGCAGGACGGGGTGAACCCTCGACAGGAGGCCGGTCCCTCACCGAGAGGACACACACATTCACGCTCACTTTCACACCAATGGGCAATTAAACCGAACCTGCATGCTTTCGGTTTGTGGGAGGAAACCCCCCCCCCCCCCCCCCCCCCCCACAGACACACACGCACCAGTTCCACACAGGAAAGCTCCAGATGGTCGGCAGTTACGACAGCGATGGTGCAAACCGATGAACCGGCCACGATGTTCAATCAGCAAAGAATATTCCGAAATTTCATTTGCTCAATTAGTTCACATACTTTGACCACCCATGTGACACGGATTGGAAATCATGCAAAGCTCTGCCAGCTGAATAAAAATCCTCCATCTCATTCGTCCCCGTTTATCAATGTAGAAATCTGCCTTTATAATCCCAATAATTATCATAGAATCCCTTAAACCCACTATTTCATATCCCCACTCTCAATAATGTGTTATAACCCTGAAATGTATTTAACATTTTCAATTTAATGAGAAAAAAAAGATGTCAGATAACCTCAGAATATTCTGCCCCCCAAAATCTCTATATCTAACTTTTAAAAAAAAAGGTATGTGATGTAATTGAAGAAGGTTTTTATTCCAAATCCCTCAGTAAAAATCTTAGAAATTGGGATTTTTGCAATATGGGCTTCTGGGATTTGGGATTTATGAGGCACATTGGACATTCTAAGAAAAACCACATCTAAAATGTGGGGACCGCCGCTGCAGGGACCGAGGCAGAAGCAGCCGGTTTGATTTCTTATTCCTTTTGGAAAAGTATCATCCACCGACCGGAGTTTATTGTTGTGGTCTAATTACATTTTATACTTGATTCGTTTCAGATTTAAATGAACATATAGTGTATTATTTGACCGCAGCAACATTATGGACTTGAAATTGTGGTGTTTCTAGTGAAAGCACCGGTGAAGGTCAGTGGTTTTAACCTGCGGGTGCATCGGATCAGAGAGAGAGAGAATGCAGTGATGACTGGAGAGCTGACGGAGGCAGCAAATGGAGAGCACGGAGTAAAAGTTCTTCTTGTTTGAACTCATTTCCAGAGAGAACAGCTGCTCTGACGGAGCCGGAGCCTCCAACCTGAGAAAATGCTGCAGCGATGCCTCGCCTGCTGAGACAGGACCTACTTTACAGATGCCAACACAGTATCTCGCCTCCTGCTTGCTTTCTTCTTGCTTTTATTATTTCTTTTTCAACTTTCTGTCAATCCCAATTTTATCAGATTTACACTGGTTAGTGCTAAAAACCCATCACGGCACAATGCACTTATTCAAAGCCATCATTATGTTTTTATACTATAGGGCTGGGTAATAAAACAATGCCGAATATTATTGCAATTTAAATTTTATTGGCAGTATAACAAAATTCCAATTCATATAAATATAACCATTATTCCTTATGTAAGCACGGAGCGGAAGTATAACACGTAACTGCTCTGCCTCCGATTTGTTAAACGTTTTGCTGTTTATCTGGTGTTTGTCATTCTCTGCTCATAGAGACGAGTTTAAAACTACAACCTTGAGAAGCAAAACTCTGGAAACTCAAAACAAGAAATAAAGTGAGGTTTATGGTGATAATAATAGATATGGACTGATTTTGATGGATTTTTGGCCATATTGCAAAAGCCCTTCAAACCTACACTATTATCAGATTCACAGTGGGTTGCACAACAACTCATTAAGTTAGTATTTTCTTTTAATGTTTCATGAGCACAAACCTTTCTTTCATCTTTTTATCAAACTAAAAAGGTTAAAATCAATGTTAAAATCTCCTCTCTCCTTTTTCTTTTAGCTTAATTCACCCTCAGAAAACACATAAACGTGAAGGAAGCTCAAGTGGACGAGCTCTGCGAGGGAGATGCACATCCTATACGGCCAGATTATGAGCCGTGATATGTTAAATTAAAACCGGAACGAATCCAGTAGGAGTCCTTTTGGTGTTCCATTGAATATTAATTAAGGTAATTAACTGAGGTAAATTGCAATTTAGGATGTAATTTGTAGTGAGATGACATTTGAAGTTCAAACAGGACTGGAATGCAGTCACCCCTAACCATATGCTAATGGAATTTCCCCTAATCTTTAGCCTCGCTTTTGAATGCAGCGGAGTTTAACCGTCCAATTAGTTTTGACCAAAACAACCTCTCGGTGGGGAAAAGGAAAGGAAGAGTGAAAGATACATGTTGGCCGAGGGAAGAAATAAGAGAAAGTGAAGCCTATGTGCTGTGTGATGAAAGACATCAACAGAGACCAGCGGATACTGGTGGGATTGAGTTGAACGGGGAGCTGAAGGCTTTGTGCTCCCCCACCGGGGGTAGAGCGATGTGCCGCTCCCCGATTGAAGACAATCATACAGTATGGATCTGTTGTACTGCCAAAACAAAAATTTGCCTCCCTGTGCTCCAAACACAAGATTTGAGGCTGGAGGAAAAGGGTTGATTGTCTATTTTCTCAGATATTAAAGTGCTCACGCCAGAATAAAAACTCTTTGATGGAAAAACATTTTTTTTGTTTTTTTCCCAGCACAAAAAAGGTCTTTGTGTTGTTTGAAGAAATGAGAATTAAATGTCGGCCGGGTTTAACAAAACAGACCTGGAAACAGTGATGATATAAAATACTTAACATGGCAACTTGAAACTTTTTAGTTGATCAAAAAAGAAAACAAGTTTGTGTATAGATTGTGATGATGGAAATCTTTACATCCAGGTTATTAGGAAACTGACAGCACCTCACATTGAGCTCGTCTCAGCTCCTCGTTGACCTGCTCTGAATGTTACAGCACAGTTGGTGTAAATAAGTGCGTCATCGAGATAATTGATTCAACACCGTCGTAATTCAACACGTCTGCACGTCACACCGCTCGGTTCGGCTCCCGCTAATCACATTCACAGAGGTCCCAGGGTCAAAGCCACACGCAACACGCAGTGTCCACAGTAAGACACGTCAACATCAAGTTAACATTCAACATCAATCATCTGACGGCTGGAAAACACAACACAACGATGGGTTGTGTGGACAGAAGGTACGACAGCATGGACGTGAGGGGACAGAATGTGGTACAATCACTGCTTTGCTGGAGAGTGTGTTACAATTTATTTTGTCTTCAATACTCTGATTGATTAACTGTTACAAATATAAACATATATATAAATATAATCAAAGTCAAACATGCAAACGAGGGTAATTCAATGTTTTGATATAATAGATACAGACTATGTGTTTTTGAAGCTCCTCCTATTTAGCATTTATATATATTGTTTAATACATTTTTTATAACACAATGACAGTTGTGAACAGAGACATGACGTCATTTATTGTTTTTATGAATCAATTTGTCAGAAAAATTTGACTTTTCTAACGAAGACATCATCTATTTTATTACAACTGTATATTCACTAAAGTGTCACAGGAGTTATCGTGATTCACAAATACTTGAATCAACACTTACAACAACATTAAATTGAACTGTAGAGCCTGTATCAAAAGTTTATGTAATATTTATGAACGCCAAATCCTTTTGTTTGTAAGAAAGCTATATCAGTTACAATACTCTGTCCTTAAGCTGTAATCGACTGGAAGATAATGGAGACAAGTCATTTACTGTTATTACCGTTGCAAACAATTCTTCTGTCACTTTTAAAAGTATATTTGAAACTTGAAAAATTGAAATTTGAAAAAGGCTTCTCTCTTTCTAGACAAGATATATCTACAAAAGTGTAAAAATATAGAAATTATAACAATGTACATGAAAACATTGAAAACAGTAACAACCGCTATAACAGCAGCAAGAAGATTTGATATCAACATAAGTCATCAAAACATTTACATAAATAACTATATACATAGAATAGAATAAGTTGTTATACAAGATAATATAAAGTCCTAAAGCTAAATATCTTTCAACTACCTGGTTGATTTATATAGAAATCATTTCAACACTAATTTAATATCAATTATCTTAAATACTTGTCGTGCCTCCTCTTCAGTTCCCTCAAAAACAATTAGCCGCGTCCTTACGTGACATTTCCACGATGTTATCTCCTCTGTCGAACAGTTTGCTTTTGTTTGGGAGCTGCAGCACAAACACAGACGATACAGTTCTGTAATTATAAGACATTACCCAACATAAAACTGCTCCCAGGAGGAGACGCTCTTCCTCTGCCTGGTTCTTCAAAAACATCAGTGACCCCATTTTAAAACTTTCTTCCCGTGTTGCAGCCTCAGAGAGAAGCTGCCGCCGCAGACTGTCGGCAGGATAATAGAAGGGAGTCTGGTGCTCGGCCCATCGAGGACCAGCAGGCACTAAAGACTTATCGATTCATCTGTTGCAGCCTTGTTCTGACTTGGTGTACGAAAAACATTTTGATGTAGAATAATAATATAATATTATATACATTCGATTATATGAAATAATCTGCCGGTTTTCCTCTGAGGATCTTTGAGGTGATGTTTATTCTCATCATTGTTTATTTCAGCTTTAAAATGATTCGATATCAATGTAATTCAGTCCAGTGTCTTTATAGCTATATATACATTCAGTCTTTTTTAGCCAAGCTAGTGCAACTTGTCCTTTAGCACCACCAGCAGGTAAAGATTAACCATCTACTGGATGGATTACAATGAAATGTGATTTTGAAAATCCATAGGGCTCTGACAAATCCTTTAAATGTCAAATATTTAAATGTACTCAGTACTTTCCTTAATGACCATATGAAGGATATTCTCATCGCCTCAGATGTAGGTTACTTTTTGATTAGCGCTAACTAGCTAATTGTAGCATGCCTACATGTTAAAATAAAATGGTAACAATGCAAAACATCAGCACTAATCTTCATTGTGAACATGTTAGCGTGCTGATATTAGCGTTGAGCTCAAAGCGAGGGGCTCCCTGTGATCAGGCTCCGTGCATCTAAAGGGAAACGACTTGAATTCCTTCTCTCCAGACTCACGTGCCGCCGCCCCAGGCCCATCTTTTTGCGACATTTAAATTAACACGCACGTCCGAACAAATGCTCCATCAGCCCGTCCACACTCGTGTGCAATGACTCAGCCCCACACACGGATCCCACACACAACAATAACCGTCTGAAATCGAGCCGTTTATCTCCGGCACGCTCCAGTGCCGTCGCAATGACACAGGAGTCACACTGTGTGGACCGAATGGAAGAAGTACACACGTATCTATATTTAGGTTTTTCAGAGATTGAAGCAGACAAGAGCTCGGAGATGGAGGAAGTTAAATGAAGCTGAAAAAATTACGTAGCGGCCGCTGATATCATCAAACCCTCATACGTCCTTGATTATACATACAGTACAGTCTAATGTGGCATTCTAAATGTGTGAGGTGGCGCCGAGGAGCCGAATCACTTTGCCGTCCTTGATTATTCATTGAACCCATGTAAAGTATTCTTAAGTGACGGCAGAGGCAGAAACACGCCTTTCATTGGAAAGCCCTTGGTGGGTAGTAGCGGCAGCAGAGACTCGCACACAGCGAGAGAAGGGTACACAGGATCAAATAAATTCTCCTTTATAGTCGTCGGAAATCAAAGCCCCACTTCAGAGGGCAGCGTATAGTTTAATCCATGAATCAGAAAGTCTCTGAGATCGAGCTGCTGCTTAAAATACCCGGCTGCTGTTTGTGCCTCTGGTGTGTTCAAGGTGTTTTTATCGCTAAAATATAAAATGGACTTTTCTGGTCATTTTGATGTATTGTTTTTTTTTGGGGGGGTCTTAAGATTTTATCTGTTGTGTTGTCTTCATAAATTAAATGCACAGGTTTCCAAGGAGTTTAACGACATCTAACGTTAATCCCTCAAACGTACAATCCCCAAAGAGCAGAGACTATTAAGTGCTGAGGTTAAAGGGACCAAAACACAATACTTTACAAGTTAAATACATTTGTTTTGTTTCAGCTTCAAATATTTCAATCCATTATCTACACTGCTTATATCTTTGAGTCGTGCGGGGAGCTGCAGCTAATCTCGATTGACATTGAGGGTAAAACAAAGTTAAAACAAAACTGGGAACCCTGTTGCTGGGAAGTGACAAAGCTAACAACACTTGTTTTAAATGAAGTGAAAATGCATTAAATACAATATAAAACACACAAATCCAATCAAGCATTTACACATATTCAATTAAAGCACAATAATAGTTTTTAGATAATTAAGCTATTGATGAATTTGGTTAAACTGACAGGAAGTGAATCCTCAATCATTTAAAACTTCATATTGATCAGAAATAACTGGTTCCAGCAAATGTAGATGTGAAAATGTCCTGGTTTATGTAATTGTTACAAAAGTATCATGAAGACATCTTACAGATCAATAGTCACTAATCACGTTTGCACCAGTAATGTCCTCAGTGGATGAAATAAACGTTGGGCAGAGGAAGAAACATGTCTTTGCTTATCACTATAATGTATTTACTGAGGTCAGCAATGGTCCACATAATAGCTTTATAGCAAAAATAATCCATTAGGATCCCTGTGGTGTTGTTTCATGTCTGTGAGATGAATGATGAGGATTATTCATGGCTCCTCGGAGACGCTCTGAACTGATGACTATTAAGGTGGGACTTATTGACCTGCACCTGACTGGCAGCGACACCGGAGACCGCCTCGCGTGGGCCATGGGTCAAATTGGATCGGTGTGAGGTCAGTGCTGACACGGAGGCCCGGACAGGTCCTCTGAGTAATGAGGTGAGGGAAGGAAGCCCGGGCCGCCTCTGAGTGGTTCAGCCTCCGCCGCCGCCGACTGCCACCGGATTTCAACTCTACCCATCGGTCTGCCGCACAGGGGCAGCGGGGGGAGGTTTTCACTGCTCAGTGTAGCACAAAATGGCCGTACTACACACGTATATTATAACTGGACGGATTTGATAGAGTCGTCGATGAATACCGATCGCACCATGATTACTGTCTGTCAGTTTGGAAGACAGACGTCTCACCTGTGGGCATTTCCTGCCTCCAACCCCTCACATGCCCCTAAAAACCTCAGCTCTCCCCCCCCCCGGCTGCTCCCATTTCAATTCCCAGTGCATCTACATGCTCCCGCGTTGTAAAAACCCTGACAGTATATACGTGATATACGCCCTGTGTTTTACCTGCGTGGATCAATAAGGGAGCACAGGAAACCGCCGCATTAAGGGCGCGTGGAGTTGATGAGGTTGCAGAGCGAGTTAATGCAAGTGGCCTCTATCTGCAGTGTAAGCTCCGACACGAACACCAACTGCTAACACGGCTACTTTTCTGTCAACACATGACTTTGCACGTGGGCGACCTCTGATGTGTGCAAGCATTTATCATAAAGATTTATCCTTTGAGGCTGATGGAGCTCCTCAACCCCCAACCCCCCCCACCCTGTGACTTTGGTGTTATTACTGCAGTATTTAATGTGTTGACATGTTACCTTGATATTTTGACATCTAGAGTTGCAGTTGCCGAGGATATTTCTACGGGTGGATCCACCACTTTGGTTAGAAAAATTATTCCAACTGCCGTGGCCTTGAAATGTTGTGTAGTCGTGGTGATTAACGATGCGATGCCCTGACTTCCCTTCTAGGCTACGTGCTAACCTACGACACTGGAGCATGACTTGGGTTTTAACTCCTGAGCCACAGCTGCGATTATTAACATTATACATGAAATCCAAACTAGCACGTTAGCGACTGAGCTGCACATTTCACAGTAGAACAGATATTCCGGACTGTGCTTGGTATTTAGACGCCATGACGTTATCGCATTAGCAGTTAGCTCAGCGTCCAAGAACAGCCTCCGAGACACTAGCACGTTTCCAGTCTCGTCCGTCCGTCAGTTTCAGGCTATCAATAGGTCAGTGCTATCAATGCTACAACTCATTGTGGTTGCATGAGTTCAGTGTCACAAGCTTTCTCTTTAGTTTCAGCAGAAAACAGCAACTCTCTTGGGAATATGAGCATTTTGATTTGAGTGGGGTAACCAGTAAATACTGCATTATTCAGATCGCTTCCCATTGGATCATGTTGTGTCGCTGTTTTCAGGGGGAAACTTTATTTCCACCACTTGGCACTTGTGTACGTGAACTTCTTTAAATGATAAGCACTGAGTTTTCCGGGTGAAGTCATTAATATTCAGATAATAATCTGCTGTCGGTTGTCCGTCTGCACCGAGCCGTTGTAGGCAGGGAATACGCAGAAACCTTGGTGTTCAACATTCTGCTAAGTCTTCATGGGACGCTCTGATATGCTTTAAGGAGCTCATCCAAAATTTTCACCACCTCAGCAATGCCAAGTGTGCAGGGGCCCGTCCTCGGATGCCCCCAGCCCAGATATCTGTGAGCTTCATCGGACCCCTTCTGCTGTGAGCCTCACCTGAGTGGGCTGACCAGGGGCTGAAAAGTAAGCAGATTTTAATCAAGTAATGTTTTAATTATGTCGACTTAAGGGAATTCTTACTTTAAAACTTATTATTTATACTCCTACACATTAAAGCCAACACACCCGGTTTTCACTCTTGGAGCCAAAGTTGCTTTTAACTTTTCAGAAGATGGGTAATTAATAAAATAGGTTTTAAATACTATGGAAAATTACGTGACAAGTTCAGAGGGATCATGCACATTTTGTGCTTTGAGTCAGCCGGGGACTTTGAATAATGCAAATGAAGTTCTCTTTTGCTTTAATATAGTTATTCCTGCATTTATCAAACTGTGTTTCTGCTGCACACAGAGAAATCTGCAGACTTTCTCTCTCAATGTTCCGTCTCTTTCCTTCATATGGACATTTTTACTGTCACTTTATGGAGACATCAAACTAAAACTCATCTTTCCAAATGGCACAGAAACACAACACAGTCCCTGAGCCTGATAGACAAACTGCATGTTGCTCAAGTACACCTGAAGTTTGCTGTCACACAAAACAAACTGTACACTGGGTGAGTGAAGGATGAAAACCCAGCGTCTCCCTTCAGCTCCGATCGGGCTCATTGTCTAAATGTTCCCAAAGTTTTATCCTTCGCTCGTATCAGAACTTTTCAGAAGTCTGTTTTTCTGACGGTGAACTACTATTCCTTACAGCTACGCAGGATTATACTTGTCACAAATACTTTTGTAAATGTGTGAGTGAAGTCAAGTACACACACTATACATTATTTTACTTTCCCGCACTAATGGCAAAATAGAACCTGGGAGGTTCCGCATAACCTGCATAGCTTATAGCTTTAATAATGGAATGTAGTTTGCGTATATACAGTATATACGAAGCTGGTGGTAAAAACAGACTGGTGGTAACTTCTGATTTAGCAGCGTATACGTGCGGTTGGAGCTGATCCCAGCTGACATTGGGAAAGAGGCAGAGAACAGAGTTTTTCTAAGTTGTCTTTTCTCATGAATGATTTAGATATTGTTTTGCTGATGTGTCCAGTTACACGTCTACTGGACGTCTGTCTGTCCTTGGATTAGGATCCTTCACCTGTGATTCTCACTTAAAGCTCCAGTGTGTAAGATTTAGGCGAAAGGGATTTATTGGGAGAAATTGAATATAAAATAATCCTAGCGATGTTTTCACGAGTGTGTTTCATCTAAATTGTACGAATTGTTGTTTTCTTAACCCTAGAATGAGCCCTTTATGTTTAAATACTTTATATTTACATCAGGAGCAAGTCCTCTCTATGGAGGCCGCCATGTTTTTTACAGTAGCCCAAACTAGACAAACTAAACATCTTTTGAGTTTTTATGAAGACTGAAGGTTTCCACAGGTTCTCTGTCATGTTTGGGAGGGGAGGGTGAGGTGACGGGCATTCAGCTGCAACATGACGCTTCACCACTAGATGTCACTGAATTCTACACACTGAACCTTTAAAGACTGTGTTAAGTTTTTCCCCACCCTGGTCGAGGGTTGAGGACGATGGATGTTGCACCTTGTACAGTTTGTTAAACCCGATGAGGCAAATTGTGATTTGTGAATGTGGGCTATACAAATACATTTTGATTTGATGATTTGATTTGATCTCTACGAGGAAGCAAGAGTCTTAAGACGAAGGGCAGAGAAAGAGGATGCAAACTCCACACAGATACAGATTTGTGACTTAGTTAAGACGCAGCTGAAAGTGAATCTATTCATAGCAGTTTCAAATAGTCCTTTAATGTATCTGATGTGACACAAACAATGCCTCCACTGACATATGTTCATATTGACTTTCTGGGCATAGACGCTGAATAAAACTGGAAAAGACTCTGATGTTCTGGCTCCAGCGTTATTAATAACCGACTTACTAACAAGCCTCACTTGAACTCCTGTGAGTCAGATCTCGGCCTGCCAAGTTCTCCTCTTAGTTACCTGAGGCTTAGCAGTTGGATGGGAACGAATCTCTGCGGACGTACCCTATTTAAGTCAGGGAATCACATGCTAATGGCTGCGGTGAGAGCCAAAGTAAAGCTGTAAATGAGGAGCAAGAGAAGAGAAACACCTGAACTTCTTAGAATGAAGTGACGACGGGGATGAGACGGCAGCTAAACACACATGTGATGTATTTACACGCTACAGGTGAAGAGGAACTCCATGTGTAAGAAGAGTAATTAATTCAAACATCGTAAGTAATTAGCAGCAACTGCAAAATGTTCTGTTAGATCCTCTTTGCTGAGAACATAATTATTACTTCCCTTATTGGTGTGAATGGACCTAAAGTTGAGTTCAGCTTGTGAAATCCATTTTCTTTTCTGTAATAACTGATTTGATAAAGAGTCTCACTTCTTCTGAATCGCGTTTCCTCAGGGGTCGTGTCGTTGAACAATGGCCACAGTCACCAAGTGGTTCTATACATCTGATGAAGTTATTATTTATTATCTTTTCTGATGAGGCTTTGACATTATCAGAAGGGTTTGGGAGCTTTTGGTTTTATTTCTGATACAGCTGCTAAATCGATCGATATAATAAGAACGGCTTATTTATTGCTGAGGCAAATTGGAGGTGGAAATTTTACATATGAATTAAAAGTTTAACATTTATTTAACTTAAATACACAAATATAAAATACACAATCACATTATAAATAAAACGTTACCCTGTCTACAATATCTTAACACTAAATAACAACTTCAGTGCTTAATACAGAAATGATTCCTCCTCCAGACTCCAGCACACTGTCGGCTGATGTGCTCGACACGGGGTCACGCAGCATCCCACTGCTTTCACATGTCATCAGGTGCTTCATTAAGTTTGTCCTGTTCCCTTTCTCCCTTCTCCTCTTGATGTTCTTGGCAGATTGCAAAAACAACAAGGTGCCACCAACTCTACAAGCCGCGGCTCCTGGGACCCGGCAGCAGGCTGGAGACACTCTGTTGTCGTGCTGACGCATCGAGTGTGTGTTGCCACTGCGGTTAAATGTGATACCTCGATACGTGTGGTGGGAGAACTGTTTCAGCACCGAGCTCAATGAGGGATTCAAATATGTGTTTTTATTTGTGCAGGAGCCGGCAGCTAATTTTTATCAGATTTAGGTGCAATCAGAATAATATCAGACATATTTTGATGCTTTAAAAGGAATTTGGAATTTGATGGAATTGCTTGATACACTTCAGTTAAAGAAAGTAAACTATACTAAATGAGAAACTTACAATTTTGACATTAATTTAGGAAAGAAGTCAAAGTGGTAGACCTTGAAATAAAAGCACAAGTAAAAAAAAAGATAGTAAGTAACAGTTTGCTCTTTTCTTTGCTGATTCAGTTCCACCTCGGAGGCGTTGATTCCACTGAAGGTTGCTTCCCACGTGATGATGAAGATGATGAGTCGTTCCCTCCTCAGTCTTTTTTCATGCTGCGGAATTTAAAACGGCAGACAGGGCAGAGAAAAGCCCCTTTTATTGAAATTTAAATGCTCCTAATCAAGTTCATAAAAAAATCTCAAGGTCCATTTTAACCTGCTCCGTCCCAATCACACCATCATTTCGTTTATCGTCGTTTAGTTTCCTCATTTTTTTGGGGGGGGGATTTTCTTTTTAACTGACAAACTCAGCCTTGTGGGTATTTCTGCAATTAAATGTTGAATTGGAACGACACCAATTTCGCCTCATTATTTATAACGCGGGGGACGGAAGAATTATATTTTTATCACAGTGTCGAGCAAAAGCTGAAAACGAGTGTTAATGTAAGAGTCTTTACAGCTGTCACCACCTTCCAAATGTCAAACGTCCTCCCTGCACCATATGTGTTTTTAAAAGTTAAAAGCAGACGTCTTTTTTATTCCATCACTTCTACCCGGAGTCAGCCGACTGGTAAATATGCCACTTAAATTCATTAGACGCTGGCTCATAAAGAGAGTCATTATTTGGAGTCCTGTGCCTCCATCCGTTTAGTGTAAGAGTCAATTAGGGTGAACAACTGAATGTTAACTGGCTCATTAGATGGCAGGAAACAAAGCAAATGTCACATTTCCATAGGAGCTGCCTCTGCGCCGGGGAGAGAGCGAGTCGAGCCACTCCGAAGTAGTTAAGTACAAAATCCATACGGACAATTTGATAACTTGTGCTCGGGAATAAACGTTTAGCTGCAACCGGCGTCGCCAGTGAGAAAAGTCAGAGCTCACACGATGCTACTTGTTATCAATATTGAAAAGAGACCATATTGATTTTTTTTTTATTTAACCATAGCAACAAAGACTCAATTTGTGGATAATGAAATTCATTTCTGACAGACGCTGCAGACGGCATAGAATTTGAATTAAAATTCAATACAGGCAGTGAAGCAGTTCATCAGTCTATGCTTTTCTCATGAGCGCTCTTTGTCCATATGCTGGCGCAGTTTAACTTTAACTGAAATCAATTAGTTAAAACTAGTTAATTAGTTAGACTTAGACTTAATTGTCCACTGGGGGAAATTAGTTTTTCAACACAAAAGGACACACTTCAGCAGAGACTGAACATCACATGAAACATAAAACATGTAGAGACATCAGTTAAACTATATAACAAAACAAGTGTCTCCTAAAAAAAAAACAGGTTTCTATGCAACTAAATTACAAAGAGCAAAATATCTTGAAGGAAACATAATTGAAACCAAGGTTATTTCGAAGGTTTGTTGTTACTTCACATCTCAAATATGTCGGTAAAATGTTCAGAGACAACGGGCACTCTCACACCTAACTAGTTTGGTTCAGACATTTCAGTAAGAGACAGTTAAGTCTGACAGGAGGCCAGGATGTAATAATTCACAACAGCGCCCCCTACATTTACAATGTGAAACCAAAACGATCTGGATCAAATGCAAACCAAAAAGCATGAACCTCGGTGTTTTCCCCTAAAAGCCAAACATGCAGAACAGACTCCACTGGGAGCGACGACAGCATTATTACACTTTCTGTGTTTATGGTGAGACTTCCACTGCAGCTCGGTTCAGGGTCAGAAAACATTGTGGTTTGGGTTAATGCAGAAAATATTTCACACTGACACAATGTGGTTTCTTACGCTGAAGCAAAACAGATTCTTCTTCTGCCTTGCTGCTGAACTTGTTGCTGAACTTGTTGCTCCAGTCTCTCGTGTAACATTTGTGCTTCCAACCGACTCCACTGACTATATTTACTTAAATCAATATGTCGTCTCTGAACTGAATCCAACCAGGGATTTCCTACGACTCATATGAGCTGTTGCATTTGTTTCAGTCGTATAGAAACACAACTTCAATGACTTTTATGTGAGGATGCATTGAAGGTGATGAGCCGCACATATTGAACATCACTAAATCAGCTTGTCCTTTTTGTCTGTTTATTCATGTAGTCTGCAAAATATCACAAATATAAAATAAATATAATATATTACAAAATACAAGACTATCGATTAATGCTGGGCAGCAAATGATTACTTGCATCATTGATTTGTGGAATTTTTTCAACCATTTTAATCCATAAAAACGTGGAATAAAAAGAGAAAAACACCCATTAGAGGATTTCAGAGCAGATGTTCACCCTCTCACCGCTCTCATTGCTTTCCCACAGTAAAAAACCTTAGACATTTATAATTTCAGAAGAAAGGAGAACAATCTCTTAATTGAAAACCAGAAAACAGATTTTTGTTGAGGTACAGTTGGTTGGAAATAATGACAAGGTCACGACTGAAAGCATCTCAAACTGGACAAGATAGACTTTCTGTTGCATCGGTACCAGATATATATTCTCAGCTCCATTTACAAAAAGCAACTGCAGCTCTGCTTTTACGGTTGATTTTGAATTTCAGGGTCAAGGATTAAAGGTTGAGACGTGAACTCGTTTTTCAATTCATGGGTGTAGCATTAAATATCATCACCACTATAACCTAAGAGTGAAAACACTGGATGGAAACACTGGGGTCATGTGGAATTAAAAATATGAAGCAGTGTTTTTAAGCTGTGGATTTCCACAATACTTTTAAGCAGAAACTTTAAAACCTTCATAATTTAAGAGACCAGAAACAGCAGCACTTTAGAAAACAGTTTATAACCTTTTGTCTGGATTAATTCTGGGGGGTTGTGACTTGTGTAGGTTCTTATCTGCAGCGAGAATAGATACAGCTCAACAAATAACCCAACACCACACACAGACTCACACACACAGACTCACAAGGGGCTGGATGATACAGAGCCTGACAGATGTAACAAGCAGACTTTTGGGGTGGGTGATAAAACACAGGGAATAACATGAGTGACTCTGGACAACAGAGGCGCTGCGTTTCCTTTCCAAGTGGCAGAGGAAGTGATACTTCAGTATCTGCAGCACAAAGCGGGCTGCTGTTACAGCGCTGATATCGCCTCTGGTCTGAGAGGAATAGCCGGCGACACACCAGGACGTCTCCCAGCAGAGGACGATTCAAACAGAAAAGACGTGTCGAGCGAAAGACTGAAAACACACTCTCCTGCAAATGAATACCGCACATATGCATTCAAACTCAATCAAATGACTGCTTTCCTCTTCCTGCTCGGAGGAGGGAGAGAACGTGAGGTAAGTGCAGGGGAAGCGTTATTCAATTCTTACTCCCATCCATCTCTGTATATCCCCACGACTCTACTGAGAGTGTTTTCCTATTGGCAAATGTGGCAGCGCTTCGGTAATAAATCATGAGCAAAAAGCTGTGGCCCCCAGCTCGGCTGACATGATTCTCAACAATTGGATTTCTCTCGCTGTGCATATGTTATCGTGGCACCGGCGCCATGAAGAGCAGCGGTTCAGCTGCCGACTCTTCTGTTATTTAATTGATAGATATTAGTGCTTTTTTTTTTACTCATGGGGTCACGCATGGGGTTCACCATGAATGTGAACTTATAAATGGTTTGAAGACTTAATTATTTTAATGATAATGTAATAATACGTTTCATTGTTATTAATAATGATTAAATGTGTAGTTCATTGAGTATATTCATTATTTAGGAAGGGATGTATTTCTTTTCCCCACAGGCGAAATGTGAAGCTGTGCAAATTAAACCATGCAACTACAGTAGGCACACGCCGAAAAAATATTCCAAGACTTATCTTTCTTTTTCAAATACAGCTAATAAGACTCTGAGCATTACAATTGGACCTGGAAGCAAGGTTAAACATTTGCAGCTGTGCCCTCTGCCTGAGCTATTTCAATCTCCGTCCAGCAAATGGTGAGAAGTGTTTAGTGAGGAGGAGGAGGAGGAGGAGGAGGCTGGAGAAAAAAAAGAAGAAGATGCAGATTAGTCATCAGCAATTGGATTTGAGGCTCGCCAAGAAAAAAAAAAACCCAACATCCTGAAAACATGTGATGAGAAGAAGAAGAAGAGAGAGCGAGAGAGCGAGGGAGGAAAAGAAGGGAGCGGGAGAGGAGGTGGGTGTGAACAGCAGCTACTGTCGGAGGTTTGAAGAGTCGGCAAATGATCCACAGGGTGAAACGGGGAGTGAAGAACTCGTCACAGTCAGCGTTTCACAAACAGAAACACCCTTATAAGTGCAGGCTGCCTTTAAAAAACAGTTTTGGTTTATACACAGAGACTCATGGAGGCCGGTGCTGGGTAACACAGTCCCCCCCCCCCCCCCCCCCCCCCCCCCCCCCCAAGTCGCACACGGTGAACGGTTGTTACGTTTGTTTAGGGAAGTTCCTCTGATGAACAACCTGAGTGTGTTAATTGTGATTCCAGTTTCCTCAGGTTTAGGTGCCATCGAGGACTGTGTGTGAAGTTGTGTATCTTTTGCGTCAGTGAGGTTGTTGTGTGCGGCGGCAGATGGGGAGCAAATGAGCATCGGAGCGTGACAATATAATGAGTCCACTAATCACAGCACGCAGCCAAGCACACAGTGAAGCAATTGTCAACAGTTACGATATTGGCTCTGGCATAGAGAGGGACAGGAACCTTCATGAGGACGGTCCTCAGAATGGAGACACCGACACCGGGGTCTTTCTGTGAGGACTTTGCATGTTCTCCCCGCGTCACATGCAGCTTAGGTTAGTTGGAGGCTCTAAATTTATGCTAGGTAGCGTCAATGGTTGTTTGGGCCCCCCCTCTCACCCAGTGTCAGCTGGGATCGACCCCGGACGACTGCGCAACATAGACAATGGATGGATATTTATCTAATGATGCCAGAAATCTAGAGAAACATCTTATCGGAAATGCAATGTTGGATTTTGTGCGATTTGGATCCACGAGATACATTCAATATTGATAAACTTTGAATAAACAGGGGGTTAGGGTTTGCAAATTCAGATCTCATCAACTTAAGTGAACAGCACAGGTTCACGACAACAGCTACTGATTCGGCAGTTCGAGTTGAGCTTCCTGAACTTTGAATAAACAGTTGAACGGCTCTCTGTGCAGCTTCCGGGCTCTGTGGACTGAGTCCTGCAGCAGGTCTTTGTTTCCTGCAGGTCACTTTTACAGTTTCAGAAAGAAAACTGCAACCAGCATCGACACAGAACCAAACAAACAGCCCATTCCAAACAGGAATGTTTAGAGCTGGCAGTGAAGTATAAGAAATACAGTATTTGATGTTTGTTTTGATGAGCTAACTAAAATCAGATTTATTTTTTAAACCCCCTTCATCAAAGCAATTTAATAAATAAGTCTCAGGGTAAACATGTTTACTCTTTTGCTAAATATCTACCTTCATATTTTGTTCTTTCTTGTTTGCCAATAAAAACAAAAGAGGAGATAAAGAACCAGGTGAGATATTTGTCACTTTATCAGCTTGTCCCTGAATCCAAAATCCTTTCAGCTGCTGCAACTCGATCTTGAATTTATCAGAGGCAGAGCTGAGTCTCATTAAAATGTTTCTGTCTCTAAATGCCTAAACATCACCAGAGTTTCAGCCCGATACCAAAAAAACAAATAAATACCTCACACTCCAATCAGTATGTTCTTTATCTAGTTAGTAAAATATTCTCGGGACTGGAAGATAAAAATGTGGATCAGCGCTCTAATGTGAAGTCTGTGTGACTTCAGCGTAATAATTGTTATTATCAGCTGCAGTAATCAGTGAGGCGGTTCACAAGGTGAATATTCTGAACATTTACCTGCATTTACCGCTGCTCTTTTATCCGTGTGATGCTTTTACAGACGAATAAAGCCTGTGTGGTAATTTCAGGGTCTGCCACAGAAGTCTGGATTTCTCAGTTCAGGTCTCAGATATTTATATATATATTTTTTTACAGACGTACATTAACGCGTGGCTGACGAGTTGAGGATAACCAGCTCCGACGTTAAATATCACCTCAGCTATATCAAATATTTAAGGGTCACATAGTAAAAATATCCATGATACGTCTGAGGTTCATCCATTTCTGGCTTCTGAGCTAAAACTGAATATATTATTATGTTTTTAAAAATATACACCCACTTGAAAAAGTGACCTATGTAACATCATCGTATTGAATATATAAATAGCACCACGGTCACGTCGAAGCATTTTCAGATTTTCACGTGTCATTTAACATCATTGAGTCCCCACAGACTTCCTTTGTGAGAGAAGTCACACGACCAGCAGCAACAACAGCCTGTCAGACGTTAAGGTGAGAGAGGTTTAGCATCAGAGTAATGGTCTCAGTGGCAAAATCTCCCTCCAAATGGGTTTGAGGGTAGAGGTCAGAGAAGCCTCGGGGGGGAGGAAATAGTCTCTAGGACATCGATGCTGAAGTTATCTTTGATATCCAGGGGGCGCTATTGATCCATATGGACCCATGAACTTTGAGTGCAGTGTTTCGTGTGAATGTGCTTTACTCACGGTTTGAAATAACATTTACAATATATTTGAAACGTACGGTCGTATGTGTTTATTTCTCATCTGACCAGTCAAAGAGATTTCTGTGCTCTGCTCTGCTCTGACAAAAAACATATATCTTGTGTTTTTCTCCCTAAAAATCCTTGTGTCTTTACCCTGTGAGTCTGTTTGTGTTTTTTCTTTTTCTTCTGTCAGCTCTGTTTGGATTTCCTTGTGTTTCCTTGTGCATGAGAAAACTGTCAGGACTCCTGTACATGCCTCAGCTGTGACTGAGCCTTGTGAGTCACCAATTTTACCTTTGACTTAGATCGTATAGTCACAGACGTGACTGTCCTGGCTGCCGTCGAGCTGAAGGTACATCACAGCAACTTGCCGGTGTCTCTACCCACTGTTCCTCCATCTGAAGAAGCACAAGAGGGTTTCAGTGGTCATGTGATGAACTGTGTCCGTGCCAATGGTTTGTGTAACCATTGGCAAAATGGACTGGGGCTAGTTTCTCTATCTCACACCTTGACTCCCCCTGACTACTCCTGACCTGGTATGACTGATCACACGTTTCTTTGGGAGCTGAAGGAAGTGGTGCAGGTATTTGTGGTTCACCTGTCCAAAAGAAACCGTGCCAGATGCCCTGGTGGCCTGGTCCTGCAACAGCATCCTATCACCACCAAGGTATCATTTAGGTCACTCTCCTAATTTGTTTGGACTCTAATTAACTGCAACTAATGACTATTTACATTATTTTGCTGATTATTTCCTGAATGCCAGATGTTAAAAGTGGGTAATTGCTTTTTATTTATTGAACCAACAGTGAAAAACCCAAAGATATAACACTGACCAACTTACTTACTGAGAGAAGCTGTTTATTATTTCTCCTGTTTGGATTAATTTAGTGTTGAATGCAGCGGTCACATCATTTTCTATATTAAATATTAACAGGGAGCTATTCCACCATTTCCCTTCATAGTCATCGGGTAAAACAGCAGAAGAGTTATTTTTTTAACATAAACCCACTATTCAAAAAAAAATATTTAAAAAAACCTTTCTTCATTTACCACGTTTCTAGTCAGACTTTTCTATTCTGATTTAAAAACGTGGGCGATTAATTGATTTTATGAAAACCAACGCAGCCACGCCAGGAGGGTCAACACAGGATTTCAGCACCAAGGACAGCTCCTTAAGTATCCAAACACCAGCACACGAGAATCTGCTCTCGGCCACGAACACAGATTTACATATAATAGATGTGTGATTAGCCCAACAACGCTTCTGAGACACGGGTTTATATCAGGAGATTTGGGTGATTAACATTCACATTTCCACTCCATTTAGCCGCGATATAATCACCTTGAATATCAGCGCTGCAGTTTTTTTGGGGCACCGCATATAGGAGCCGCTTAATTTTTTAATTTCCTCACAAGGTTCATTGCTTGTTTCCCCGCGACGCTTGTCAGAGCTTATACAATCCTCTGTGACCCTCAGCTGTCAATGTGCGGTGTAACTACACGACCCGAGCGAACTTTAGAAATGAGACTGGGTGAGGGTTTTAATAAACCTTTCTCACGGGGGAAACCTTTGACTCTGCTTCACACAGGTTGTATTGTCCACTACATCTAATGTGAGCTGCTTTTATTACCTCCACCAGGAAGGTTGTGTTTTCATCTGTGTGTGTTGGTCTATTTTTTAGCAGGGTTACACAGAAAATGCCGAAATTGAATGTTGGTTCACATTTGGATAAAGGGGCCAGATGCAGGTTGGAGTGCTTTGTGCCAAAAATCATTTAGCTTCTCTGACCACTTCCTTTTTGAATATGAGAACCAGACAACCGCGTGGGAGTCGTCTGGCCTTGGCAGAGCTGTGTGCTCCGCTGAGTGCCCTTCTACTGTTTCATGTGTTATTGTCAAGTCACTATGAAGACACTGTTTCTGCATGGACTTTTCTGAGATAAAGTAATATTCAAAATTCTCGAGTTGAGTTGTTTCTTTTTAATAAAACATTTTACACTTGAAATTTGAATTACAAAATAGAGAAAAAATTATATATTCTGTGGTGTGGGGGTGGCACAAATGCAATTTATACAATTCACACATTATTAAATAGAATGGCACTCAGAGCACACACCTCTGCCAAGACCCAACAGTTATATTATATAATAAAACCACATTTAAATTCAGTATTAATCTCTGAGAACTAAAGGAAAAAATGTTTCAAAAATCGTTTTATTTTTTCCACTTTTGATATGTTAATGATCTGCCCCCCCTGATCCAGATCCGCACCAAACTTCAATGGGTTCTTCCAAGACCCATAATGCATCCTTTCACTCGGTGTCTTAATAATCTGTCCAGTAGTTTTTATCATATCATGCTTACAATCAAACAAAGAACAGACAGAACGTCCTTAAAAATGTTATTAGCAGCTCATTTGAAGGTTTATCTCAAATATTGAATGATATCTTGACATTAGAGCACAGATCACACACACAGATTTGAATTTTAATGTTGCACAGGTACACATCTGTTCCCTCTGGAAATATTGTGCTGCCACCACATCATGTCCTGTCCTTTTATCACAGCTGATACAACAATGTGATTTATCCTGAAATGTCAGGTACAGCATTTGAAACAGCTTTAACTAATAACTGTAGATCGCAGTGGAAGCAGTGTGAAGTTTGGGAGCTCACCAGTAGCTGGAAATGAAAATAACGGTGTTATTCTCCACCAGCCATTGTATTAAGCTGATCCACGAGTGATGACAGGAGGTGTTTACTGTCTGTTTGTGTGGGACTTTCTATTTCAGAGCAGCTTATCATTGCCTGTAGTAATGAAGGCATTGACCAAGGTAAATATACATATGCTCACTTCTGAAGGTTGTGGCTTGTAATTAGTTCCACAATGGGAGTTATTCTTGGAGCATTTTATGCCGGCTTGTCATTCCTGTTTTCTTTACACCTCCTGCTGTTATTTACAGAGAAGCAGCCTCCTCTCTGAACCTCAATTAGTGCAGAGCGACAGAGAGAAAAGGTCAGAAACACGACGCTCGACAGTCAGATGCTGCAGCTTTAACTGTTTGAGGGGTTGGTGCTATCTTTGAATGACTGATCTTTTTTTTCCCCAAAGCAGTGCTGACAGTGGCATCCCTCAGATCCCAGCTCATATCTACAGAAAGCCGCTTGATTAGAGGAACGATGAGCGAGACATCATCCACTCCGCTGCAGATTAACCTCCCTCATTCAGGAGAAACTGCTTTCCAGTACATTTTTTGTCGTCCACTTCAGACACATTACAAAAGCGATGTTCTCTTTCATCTGTTAGATGCCCTATAGGCCAAGAAATGCTGCTGGTTGGGAAGCTCGGGTCGAGCTGAAATCAAAGCTTAAATAAAAACCGGCGGGGGGGCGGGCTACGCTGCCATCTTTACCCATGACACATCTTAGAGAACAGGAGCAGCGTGTTTGTGCCGCTGACGTCTCTGTGATGTTTACAGTGTCTTACATACAACAACACAACATCGCAGGAGGGGTTTGTGTTCCAGAGCGACGCTGAATTATATAATTCTACAAGGCTCAATACACACAGATGCTGTTTCATTAACAATGTAGAAGTGACATGCAGCTGATATCCTATTCACAAAAAGATATACCGGGGAAACAACTGAAGCTCGTCCTGTTATTTTGTTTTGTTTTTTTTAGCACAGTGAGAGTTTGAAAGTCTCAGGGGAAAATCCTGCACGATTATCAGCCACGAGTTTCAACATATGACAGATCTCACTACATCCCAGTAATTAAAGGAAAACTCAAACTGGTGAAAACATTTTTAAGAGTTTATTATGTCAGAGTTTAAGTTACTTCATTTTAAAAGGGGAGCGGTCGTCATCAGGTTATTTTGTTGCACAGTTGATTCCTGTGATTTTCTTCAGTTGCGTTATTATTGTCGTTAATGCTAATGTTGTCATAATTCTTATTGTCATTAATGTTGTTTTTATTGTTATTTCTTTTGAAGCTGTTATAGCTGTTGCTGCTGATATAAGACGTCTGTGTGTGTGAGGACCAGAAATCAATTGCATGATTTATTCTGGACATGAATAAAATTTGAGAAATATTTTCATACGAGTTTACACTAGTGGATAAACCCTATAAAAACCCATTGACACACCCTCATTATATTCCACTTAAAAATTAATAACAAGGTCACTTTGTATGATCAAATATTTCTTTTGCTTTTGAAAACAACGGGACAAACACCTGAGTTCTATTGAGTCTGAAACTTCTTTGTTTTCTTTTTACCAGTGATAACTTGACTTTAAACAAACAAATTGGACGTTTCTTCCCACTTTTTAACAGCAAGTACAGCATTTAACTGTGTGTTCGGGCTGGTGGTAACAGATACTAATTGGAAGACACTCACAACATGAGTGAATAATGGTCCTAATATTCACAAACTGCCTCATTAGCAACATCAACCACAGAGGGAGAGCGAGGAACCGAAGCGGCTCCCTGAGGCACGCCAAAAACAATGCCCACATGAAAAGCTTGCAGGAGAGAACAAAGTCGCTGAAAACTGCTCAACGGAATATCAAACAAAGTCCGAATATCATGTATTTTTACATAAAGCATTTGTCACTTTTACCCTATTAATTCAAGAACAGCATGGGAAATATAATCTCCGTGTTTATGTAGCATTATCAAGGTGACTTTCCTCCCATTAGACCCACTGTTCACAGTGATGAACTGCTGTAATGGGCACATTATGGAAACTGAATCTCAACAAACAGAACGCTCTCGGGGTCATATATATATATATATCTATATATCTATATTCCATTGTGTTACTGCAGAATAAGCTGCGTGTTTTCTCGCTTTTGACTTTACACTCTAAACTGGTGATACAGTGTGAGGCGTCGCACATATTATTCAAGATGTGTGACAGAGGCCTGCAGAGCTTGCAAAGCAGGTAGAGCCAGCTCCTCACAGGCAGCAGAAACAAATGGAATTATTTATAGGTGTAAAATATTTATTTGGGATCTGTCTGTGCCCCCATTGCTAAAATATAACATAGGTTATTCTGCAGGAGAAACCCAGAGTGGGCTGAAACATTGAAAGATTAATTTCTCCTCATTTCACTGCCACAGCTCATTCGGTGGCTCCGGCGCCGTAAAACGAAGGTTGGTATAAATAAGTGAATACGAGACAACAGTTGCTTTAAGTGACCTAGAACATATAAACATCACAATGGACTCTCTTGACATCTTCATCATTAAAACAAATGATAAAATGAAAGAAGTATCATAAATTATACAGAAGAAACACATTTGCTGGCTCGGGTTTGTGTGATTTCCTGCATCGACTGAGTTAAAATGAAGCTGAGGATTGACCTTGTTGTACAAATACGTCCGTGTTGCAGGAAATACTGAGTAAATACACACGGAGGGGATTTAACAAGAGGTGCCGGGGGCGGATATAAGCCAAACACAAATAAGAAGTCATTGTGCAAGTGACACGGGCTGGAGGCTGGAGGCTGGAAGCCGTGATGTGATGGTGAGAATGTGCAACTCATTTTGAAATTGCTCTTTAAAGAATTAGCCACGGTTCTTTATGGTTATCAAGAAGGGCAGTGGAGCATTCAGTGATCTGACCTCTGTGTCAAAGCAACGGCTGCTGTCAATCATCTCATTCCAACGATGAAGTGAGGAGCTTCACACATCGAGGAGGTTTCTGAGAATTATACTTTACGTATTATACGACGATGTGCGTTGAAGCCTGGTTGTTGCCAAAAAATTGCCAAAAAGCAATGTTAAAATATTAAACACTCACACAACTGCTTCAATTCTCCCAGCTCTGTTTTCTAGAATAACAGATTTGTTTTAACACACACACACACACACACACGCACACACACACACACGCACACACAACCGCCCACATGAAACCAAGGTAAAGTCACCATGGAAGCAAGTTAAAAATGTGAATCTTAAGTTCAAGACAAAAACAAAACCTGATAATAGAAAGCCATCATGTCGCAAACATTTATAACTCAGCCAACCCACATCGAAGAAATCTATTATTTAATGACTGTGTCAGGTTTTCAGAGTAGAAAAGCCAATAAATATAAAGTTCAGCGAAGCAGAGACTGAAAACTTGAGCTTGGCCGATGCTAGTTTTGGGGCCTGGTGTCGATAACTAGGTTGTAAAATATTTCTGATATTCTAGCTAATATATATATATATATTTATATATTTTTAATGGCATCTATTCTAAAAATGTTGTATGTAATTGAAGCTTGATAACTTACACTTTGACCATAAAGCTTTTTTATAAATACCAGTAAATAAAGAATAGAAATACACAACTAAAACTTTATTATTATAATAAATAAAGCCCGACCTATCCCAAAACTTTAAAGACGTAATGGTGCCGCTAAGTAAAAAGATGTCCGATGCTTGAGTAACACGCGTATCAAGGCATTAAAACGTTCTCGTCATGTCCAACTGCAGCTCGGTTGCTAGGCAACAGCGGGACGAGCTAGTGACGTCATCCACATAAATCTTCTGTAGACCAGACCGTCGGATTCTGGTTCGGCCTTTGCGATCCACGCTGCCCACGAAGGACTCGTCTTTGTGGGACACACAGACTGCGTCCTCTGAAAGATGCAGCCCTCAGAATTGAGACACAGCTGTTATCGACCAGGCTCCACTGAAGATTCACGGTCATAAAGGAAAAACACCAAAACCATCTTGAATACAAAGCAGGATGGGAACTATTAAACAGAACCCACCAGACTACGTGTTAACAAGCAGCTGTGTGACCACCTCCCTGTGTCGCTGCAGAGCGTCCAGTGAAATGAGACGTGTTCGATCCCAGCGATGCAGCGGCCACACTGAAGCAGCAGCAGCAGGTTGAGATCATGAAAGACCATGAAAATCACATGAATTCAAAGCATAAAAGCCGAGAGTCTCTTCTTATATAAAAGGTCTGAAGTGCTGAGCAAAAAGCAGACGACCATCATAAAGCTGCAGATGAAGAACTTAAGATTTAATTGTAATGTGAAGAATCACACTGGAGTCGTCACATAGACTAAGTGCTTTGAGTGGAAGGTTTTAAAGGTTGTGCAGAAAATGTGTGAAACAGAGGCAGGCTGAATTTTCCATGAAGCCTGTAGTACAGGGACCTAATTACTGGTGTGAGTTCAACAGAAATGTTGACATCTCTACGACCGAGTGTACAAAGGACGCCTGTTCACAGTGAGCATCCCCCCCCCAAACAACGAGAGGCTCCAATGGAGATATCCAGCAAAGGCAGCTTATACAAACATGAGCATCCATCCAGATTTCAGCAAACAGCAAAATACTAAACTGCACAAGGTTAAGAAAACAACAACTGGAAGCTCAGCAAGTTGTAAAACAGGAGCAGCAAACACGCAACAAAGACATGAAGTCACAATAACTTTCTTTGCACAAACAGCACAACAGAAATCCTCTTCACCTCAGCGGAGACTTAAACTTCCAGGAGTGGAGCCAACAGCAGGACAAGAGCCGAGGAGTCCAGCAGCAGATTCAGGCCTTTGGATCTGAACCAATCCTCGTTACTTTCTCCACAAAACCAGCGTGTTGATGTAAAGTTACAGCAGCTACAAGTGTCCGTGAACTTTAACAATCGAGGCCTGAAGCACATGAGCCAATCAGAGAGAGGAGCCGAGGCCCGACAGGAAGTCCACGTGGCGGAGGTGCTGCTGTATGGGGGCCCGCGAGGGACAAGATTCACCTCAAACACACAAAACCAAAATCCTTCACATACTACAAGTGCTGCTGCAGCTTCAACACACTTTCATCAGCCTGCGTTTAGCGCGAGGATAAAGATATCTTTACATTTTTCATTAGATTTGAATTAAAGGTTTTTATTAATTCAGGTTTTAACTGGCTCTCTTATCATATAAGCATTTAATGTTTAAATCTTCTTCAACATGTTTAAAATCATCATCATCAAGGTCACAACTTTACATGAGTATATAAAAGTAGTTAAAAACATAATATTGGTTCATTTTAACTTGACGAATTGTAACAATGAGACAAAAAGTCAAAGATCACATTTATTAAAATACATTTGTAATTACTTATATACTAAGATATATATGGGCAGATCAAGGGGTGGGGCCAGAACAAGCTGACATCTGATTGGTCCCTGAGTTGTCCCTTACTTGTCAGTAGTCGTTTTTTCACGTACTAACACATACTAAGAATAAATATGACACTTTCTTAAGTATTTGTATTTTCTAAGCTGTGTTTCTCTGCTCAAAGCTGTAGAGCTAAAAGTTAAACAAGGATTTAAATGTGCTTCTTGCTGAATAAAGTTGGATGCTGGACATTTAATTGGTCCCTCTGTGTAAACTGTGGCCCCTTCATGACTCCTGATTTAGAAAAAGTCTCGATCCAACTCTTTAACTTCAGTTTTTCTATTAACAAAGAAGTTTACTTTATTCTCGTAAATGTACAAGTTTGTTCCCATAATATTATGACTTTAATCCCGATGTTTTGTCTTTTAATACATAATGTAATATAATAAATGAAACATGGGATCTTATTAAGCTACATAACACACAGACTCACGGCTCCTCCACAGAGAGAAATGTGCAGGATGCAGGATGAACCTTTGCCTTTACTTTGAGTTAATGAACCGATTTCCCTCAATAGGACACGACCACGCGTGAGCCCGCTGAACAACCCTTCTTTACACCAGCCGCGTTCGTCAATTTAGCGTGACCTTTCTACGTATCGACTGGAACCATTACGCTGCTTTTTTCCCTGTACGTTCTGCTTCTCCTCTGGTCACATACAGTCATTAAAAAGGCGGCGTAACAATGACGGCTCTTTATTGCACATTTCTCACAGAGTCTGGTTCATTTTGTGCTGAAAATTTAATTCCCCCTTGCAGCAGCGGCTCTATAATACACGCGCTGATGGGATGGTGTCAGTTGCAGTTATGTCAGTTTTGAAAGATATCTTAGTGCTTTTTTTTTTTTTGCAGGTTCCTCCTTTTATAATTAGTTGATTTATCCCAGGATGACTTTTAAAAAAAGGGAATATATTGTTTCCCTCTGCATTCAGAAATAAGCACGGCTATATTTTCCACATGTCACAACATTATAGGGTTTTTTTCTAAAATATCCCGGCTCTTTATTTTAGTTTTCCCCCGCTTTCAATTAGGCGGGACAACCGAGTGGAAAACAAACGCTATGTGGCGTAGATTGCGAAGCCAAATGTGTCCCATAAAAGAAAATCGGTGTCATAAAAACCCAGTCAAGTCATTTAATATTCACATCGGCCCATCTTCCCCCCCCGTGCATACATATGCAGTAATTGAAGTGTGATAAACAATAGCATTTTTGCCATATATTATCCACATCTGTACACATCTGTTTACATGTTGAATGTGTTGCATTTGTAGAAGGGGGGGGGCATATCGAGTGCTAACTAGAAAACCAAGAGGGAGTTCAGTGTGAATGACTGCTGCTGTCATGTATGTGGGAGACATGACCCCCCTTCTGGCGGTGCTTTACCTTGCAATACCCCCCCCGCCCCGCCCCGCCTCCTTACTCCAGCTGTGTGCTCCATGGGTCTGTCTGCATCCCGTCTCCTTGGGCTCTAAACCATCATTAACAGGCAGAGTAATCCGTAGCCTGCCTCTCTCTCTCTCTCTCTCTCTCTCTCTCTCTCTCTCTCTCTCTCTCTCTCTCTCTCTCTCGCTTTGTGGTTTCACATAAAGATGAAACCTCCTATGTCGGGGCCTGGCATTCGTGAAATGTCAGAAGAAATTGTCCCAAGGCTTTTCCGGCCCCGTAAAAAACGAAGGCAGACATACAAAAACCCGAACCTCTAATGAAGTACATTAACCCGGAGCACCGAGCAGCCACTCACAGCACCGTGTTGTTTGCTTACAAGCCACCGTGGGAGGACAAACAAAAAAAAAGCAAGAGTGATGGGAGGGAGATACACTTGACAAGCATGTTATTGAGGGAAAAGAGTCTGCAGTGACTCGGTGGCGGGGGTTCGCTGATAGATTGTCGTAGCCTATATCTTCTTTAAGGACGGGAGAGATGAAATGCTTTGTCCAACAGCACTGATACCACAAAAAGAAAAGAAGGACGGGGAAAAACAGAAGTGTCTGTGGAGCACATTTATCTGGTCGACACAACTGATGTCCCCACATACCACTGCGTCAAAGTGAGCTATTGCGTGTCCAGCTTTTTTGAAAAGGCTTTAAAAACGCATTTATCCCAATCGTATGCAGCGATTTTGTGCCGCTGACTTTCTGTGGAACTCACACTGGCATTTAGGGTTTGGACTTTAACACTGCGATCTGTCAGCTCCGGACTCAGCCAACAAAAAGAGTCTCCTCTGTTTGTGCCGCTGAGTTTATTATAAGTTCGGCCTCATACATCTGCAGCGTTTGGTTGGGATGTTGATCGATGCCGTCGACACAACGATTACTTGCCCGAGTGCTGATTTTCTGGCTTTCACAATTTTCTCCGTCCATTTACAGCGGTGTGAAAACGACGGGTTGGTGCTGAAGGCCAATGCAGAGTCTAATGCAAAAGGGTATAAGGGGGTTTGTTCAGTTAATGTTGTCTCTCCGCTCCATTCGCTTTCTCATCCCCTGTTGGAGAAGTACATTTAATCGCAGGCTTGCAGGAGCCGTGTCAGAGAATTGTTGATGCAGCGGATGGAGGCGGACGTGAATGAAAACATCAAGGGGCTAAGAACGTCTTTCCCAAGGCCAAGTTTAAAGGACTAATTGAACTTCAAGTCCAGTGTGAGCTTTGTTTGCATAAAGAAATGAGTGCAGGTGGATCTCAGCCGCTCAATGTGAGAGGGAACAAATTGATTTCGTGTTTTAATTCAATTTGTTAATGCACTTAGGTTTGTAAAGGTGATCTGGGATTAAAATGAACATGTTATATAAATGGCCTTGTCCTGTCTGTTTCACCCAAGGACGGTCAATCTGCACCTCAGTAATCACCTTAACAAAAAGTAAATCTTGAATAACTCGTGACAAAATAAGCTCTGTTACTGTTCATGTGTGTGGCTTGTTTGAAGTTTGATTGATTGCTGACATATCGCATGTCCTCAGATCCAAGTACACAATTCAGGCAGATAAAAAGCATGGAAGCAATAAACTGTATTTCGTTAATACATCATGTGTCCTTATTGCACCAAACCCAGCACTGTACCTTCTCTCACACTTTAAAATAGACCGAGTGTGAAGATGATTTGATGAATGCTTTGCAGATACAGACGGACTGAAAGACAAACAGAAGTTTGTGGCATTAGAAGTTAGTTTTGGTTTAAAAAGTTATTTTACCTTTGCTTCACTCCGATTTCACCATGGTAACAGTACTTTTACTCAAGTATATATATATCACCTTGTTATAGTGGCCGTGTTGGAGGAGAAGTATAAGTGTGTACTTTCAGATGTGTAGACGTGAGAGCTTTCACATCTTCTGAATCTTCTGCCTCACACACACACACTGAGAGAATATATGGATGAATTCCTTTGCAGAGGGTTCAAACAGCAGGTCGATAGAGGTGAGCAGCTCCTGCAGCAGCCAGAGGTCAGCGAGCTGCTGAGGGAACTTCCATTCACTCATCCTGCATTAACTTGTTCACAAGGGAAATACACATGACAGGTTTCCACTACTTTACTCCTTATTGATTGGTTAATAGATATATATGTACGTTATGGTAGTTAATTGAATTAGCAACAACAATCTGACAATATCATAATAGTAAATCATTATTTTGTTGATTTATTTGTTTTTATCCCTTCATTATCTACAGCTCTAATCCTGTGAGGGTTGCTGGGACCCCAGCAGTCATTGATCCAGAGGGAGGGTACAGGGACAATCATATTCACGTTTACACCTTCAGGTGATTTAGAGACGCCGTTAAACTTGTTTCTGAATTGTGGTTTGATGCTGGTGAAGCTCACACAGGCACAGGGCGCACATGCAAACGACACACACAAAAACCAACAACCTTCTGGCAACTGTGCTAACCACTGCACCTCCATGCAGACTTTCTGTGTTATTATTTGTCATTGTTTGTCTCGACAATAGATGATTTGTCACAACATTTTTCTACAGATATTTGTGCCTCTTGTGTTTCAGGTCATGATGACAATTTGACAGGGAGGACTAAAGACCTGCATTCGTGATGACATCCCCATTAAGATGGATGACAAGATAAACATAGAGCATCTTTCACACCTGCAGACTTTAATCTAGTCAGTTTCTGCTATAGTTCTATAATTTTGTCCAATAACTCAAACATTATAACACACTGTGAACTGTAATTTACCTTGTGTACAAAACCTGCTGAAATCATTCATCAAATATTATTCAGAAGAGCCGTGCTGCAGAAGCCCGACACCCACATTGGCCCCAGTCGGTCCACACATCTGTAAAATGATGTCACGTCTTTCTACCCAGCACTAGCTCCAAATGCAGTTATTTTTTTTACGGTTCCCCCCGGTAGCTTTTCATTCCAAGTAATGAGTAACAAGTGTAGCAGGTCACTGGTTTACATTCATCTCACAAGCTTGTTTTACAACAGACAAGATGACGATGATCTGTCCAATCTGTCCGGGAGACGAGGAAGAGGCAGGAGGGCCCGTCAGCAGAAACGACGGCGGGACCTTCCAACCCGCTGGACGACTGTCGGTCCATCAAACGGCTCCGCGGTGACAGGAGTGAGAGAACTGCACGGCTAATGTGGCGCTTCCTCCTTCTGCTTCCACGCTCGAGTGCGTTTGGGAAGAAAAAACCTGTCACATTTATGACTAATCGGGTCCAGAATGCGTCTGATTGGTGTCCAACTTTAAGTGGTGACTGCAAAAGGCTAAAGAAGGAGATTTAGAATTGGCCCACATGGGTTTCACCATATGAATCACTCACATCGTGCACAGCTTCTGCAGCAGACTTCACGTCCATGTGGCTCATGCTGTTACCACTGTTCTGGGAAACATACTGTTTGCCAATCTGAAGCCCCCCCCCCCCCCCCTTTACTCACATGGTGAAACTTGTATCTCAATCATTATAAAGTAAGTCTATGTAAAGAAAAAACACGTGTATAGATAATTCATAATGTGACAGAGTGAATGGGGTTATACAGGACGCTGCTGTGGACGCCTCTCCTTAGCTGACATTTTGAATTGTCCCCCTTTGGCAGCGACTGTTTTAAGATGGACCACTCGTCACTGGCCTTTCTGAAACTTAATTCATCAGGAGCCAGATTAATCGAGTTAATAAATTGAGCCAATTATCCCAGTGCCGGCCAATTATCAACTTATGTTAGGTGACAGCTGACTTCAGAGTGATGGACAAGGAGGTACAAGGAGCCGGGTCGTGAATTTCAAGCGATATTGTGCGTAATCAGCGAGTGAGTGAGTGGCAGCGTCACCGATACAGAGTCAGTGATATAATGTGATTGAGTTTCAACTTTTTAAACAGAGGATGATCAAGGTTGCACCTGGAAAGACGAAGAGGAAAGTTTCATGTGTTTTCTGTCGCACAGAGATGGAATAAAATGCATATTTAAAATGTTCTTATCCATCTACAGTGTCACCGGTTTAATGACGTCGATGAATTGGACATTTCATTTTTAAAGGGAAACACTTAAACAATAAAAAGAACAGATTAAATGTTAATTCGTGCAAAGATAATTCTCTTTTTGATGTAGAATTGTTCCGGTCTCTCATGTCTGCACTTAACTTTTCAGTTATGAGATAAGATTAATAATTGTTGAGGTGTCCCAGTAGAGGGCCCACCACTCAACTCAGGCATGAAATGTGACGAGCGCTCTGCGGAGATCAACATGTGGCCGATGTTCAGATCAAGACAGGAAAGGTGACGACGAAACGAGAACTCATTTTCAAACTCTCCATTTCAGTGGCTGGTGACGTCCCCGCCGACTCGCTGTTCCCCCGACCTGTTCTGTGGGTATTACATCTATGAGTCACAGGAAACACGAAGCAGCCTAAGTTATATTCCCACCCCTAAAAGTGCAACCTAAATATTTCTTCCGGTTTTTCCTAATTTTGTTTTTGCTCTTCGCTCCTCACACATTTCCACCCTGCAGACTATGACACCCCCCCGTTAACTAATGTCAGTTTGTTCACCTCCTGGTGCCGGAACCTTCCTCATTATTCCTGACTTGTGGCCCTGACGCTGTCTCCTCCTGGACACACACACACACACACACACACACACACACACACACACGTTCCTTGTGTCCAATCAGCAGAGACGGGAATGTCTTACACCTGTGTTATGTAGAGCGGGGCTGCATCAAAATCAATATAATCAGAATCTTTTCAAGAAGATCTTTTCAGAGTCATCTGCGCTCATAGAATTGGATTTCACAGGCACAAAGCTGGTGTCTCTGGCAAACTCTGAACAGCCGATGGCAAGGAAAGAACTGGCAGCTCCGAAAGACACCAGGAATCAGAATGTGATGTTATAGTGGAATTCTTATATTATTATCATCATTATTTTGAATGTGTGTCTGTTTGGCTAAAACCAAATACAACTACATTGCAGTATAGGTCATTAACCCTGGCTCCTCCATATTAACAGATGGGACTTGGGCAAAGTACACACCGAAAGTGTTCAGGCATGAATGTTCAAGTGTTATTTGGTAAATTTGAGATTATTGTTTTGATGCTGTAGAAATGGGATAAAACATGATGACTGACAGCTGAGACTGACTCCAAATTACGTCAATAGGTCAATGACATCAGATTTTCCCTCCTTACGACATAACGAAATATATTAACGTGTATCTGTATGATTTTCTGCATTGCAAGCAGGTGTACAGGTGTTCCTAATAAAATGCTCAGCGAGTGCACGTTTGCCAGGAGATGCATCCTGTTACACATAAAAAGAACAATAAATACAAAGATAAATGAACCCTAATGGTGGTTGGTTTCTTTTCCGTGAGTTCATATTGTTGTGATGTATCGCTCTGACGGATCAGTTAATAGCATAATAACCTTTTAACTGTGTTTATCTGCTTCATTAGTGCTCAACATACCAAACCACTTACAAAGACATTTTATTCTCCCCTCTAAGAGATGAACCGTGTTTCAATATCATGCGCTGCCTTTCAATAAAAATGTGCAGGAACCGAGGCCTCGGATTTTTAGTGTCGGCACAATGGCTTCGATGTTTTGAAAAAAAAGGCGTTCGAATTTTCTGCCAATTCCCCGTTAACAGCTGCAGCTGCGATGGAACACCAGCTGCTGGTGACATTATCCAGCACCTTATGTTGTATCGATAAAATATCATCGCATATAAAAGTGTGATTCGCTCACACTGAGTTGCCGACATGAGACCGTCGTTAATGGCCCTTTACGCAAGCAACCTGCCTGTTCCCACTGTGAGAGACCTGGTGTGTTCACGCCCTCCTACTTACCTGTTATAACCATGTAGGATACAGAGAAAACACAGAATAAACATTAAAAAAAAAACACTTTACAGTGTCTCATGTGCATAAATTATCAAATACACACACAGACCTGCAGTGAGTTTGATATGAATTTGCTTAGATCTACATTCTCCCATTATTGCAGCTGCTGCAGCTCAGAGTTTTCTCTGGCTTTGGTGCCCTTTAAAATCAGATGTACCAGTCATAGGCGTACAATAATGGTAATAATGGTCCTTATTAGTTCCATCCTGCTGCTGCCAAGGACCACTCCTGTGTCATAATGACCACACAGTACACGTTCCAACTCACCAACGGGGTCAAAGTTTTTAAAGTGCGCAGATAGGATTTTACGCAGAACTTTCAGCGTGTGTGGTTACTGAAGATGACGTCTTTATTCCTCCCACCATGAAGCTCACAGTCTGATTCCCTCGCTGCAGTGGGGCCCATGAGCAGCGGAGCGTAACGTTGCACTGCCTCGCTTCTCCTTCAGATCAAAGGACACGTTTATCGATCGGATGAAGCAGCCTCGGTCGGCTCATCGATAGGTTCACACGACCTTCCTTCGTCTGACCCGAGCTCGTCACACGGCGAAGCCACAGGGTGACCAGTTGCTGACCAGTTGCTGACCAGTTGCTGACCAGCTGCTGACCAGTGTCACCACCTCCCAGTGACCCGGGCCGATCGTTTAACCAGCTCCATTGAACCCACCACCCGCTTCCTCCATCGACTTTTGTTTTACCACAGCTTTTCCTGCATTAACATTAAAACTGGTCTGTCTTTTTTTGCAGGACAGTTGCTGCAATTTTAAATTTGTGGCCACAGAATATTCTAGATCATTACATTTGAATCAGGGGGAAAGTCTGGTTCTGTTTAAAGATTTAATAAAATCCACAACAAGAGCATTTTCTCACCTGAAAGTTCAAACCACGATATCTTTGCTGTTTGTTTACATTTGATCTGGTTAGTTTTGGTTTCACATTGTAATTAAGGGACCTCGCTGAAGAATTTTGTCTGAAATCAACGTGTCGTCAGTTGGGAGGGTTGCAGAAAATTCATGAACCAGTTAATTTTGTTTAAAATACAAACAAAAATATGTTTTCACACTGCAAACCGCAGTCCAGTTTGATCCGGACTGAGACCGCCTGTATTGGTTGGACTGACTTTTGGTCCTGTGGTCCGACGCACCTTCCACACCAGGTATTTTGGTTTGGAGTAAACTGAAAAGTCAGAAGGTCTGGACCAAACCAGGTGGGTGTGAAACCGCCCTGAACCCTGACCAGTTATCATCCATGATGAAACCATACCTTCATCTGTACGATGAAAGCTTCCACATGGATAAACGCTACAAGCCCCAGTCAGCACATATTGGTTTGTTGTGTCTGTTTCCCGTGTTTATGCTAAACCAGGCTAACTAGTTGTTAACCGTCTGCAGCCTTGAATTTAAGACAATGGAAATCTTGTCAGTCTTCTCATGTCTCTTAAACCTTTTAATATTGTTTCTCCAAAAAGTGGAACCACTCCTTTTACCACTTTTTTCAAAACCCTGGTAGCCGGCCAGTCTTTCTCCACCCGACTGTTCTTCTCCCGTCGAGCTCCACTGGTGCAACTCAGTTTTGCTTAAGGGCACCTTGATGGGAGCTGCTGCAAGAGAGAGATCAACGTTTCTCATCCCACACCTGGATTTTCTATCTTGAGTCACCCTGTGCAGTCAGACGTGGGTTTGACCTCTGGGCCGAAACTCCTCATCCACCACCGGCTGCTCCGCGGGACGTCGTCGGAAATCGTTATTAATAAGCACATCTCAAGAGCAGCCTTAAAAAGAGACAATTCAAAGTTAGATGACCATTAAATTAAATCAAATTAAATAACATTACGTAACTGAATAAGGTGTAAAAAGAATCGCACTGTGACAGGGTTTGGGAATTAGCAATTATCTGCAGCTGGATAATAGTACTTTTATTCATTATAATGATACAGTTCTCCCTTTTAGGAGCACGTTTTCACTGGGTCTTAGATAAGTTAATTGAAATAAAGTGCTGCTGTGATAGAGCAGCTCTCACAATTGAATAATACCCATTCTGAGACATTTGTCAATTATGGCAGGTTTACATCCAGGTCATGTGGAGTGTGATGAAGTGCAGCCTGCTTTTCATATTTATCAGCAGCTCAGTTCCAGGATATGAAATTTAAGGTCACGGTGAGTGACTGCCAGATGCATTTATAAATGTTCTCCTTCTTATTGCCTTCTACAATCTGCATAAATAAGCTGTGTTATGAAACCTAATTTTTATTTTAATCTCTTCTGCACTTTTAAATGAATTTAATCAACTGAGCCAAATATCTTGATCAAGATTAATAGTTAACTGTCCCATCGGATCACATGAGCGCGGAAAGAAATGCAGTTTGAAACTCTGCAGTATATATTTGAAATATCTGCAGAGTCATTTTCTTCCTCTCCTGCTTATTAAGTACCCGATTTTTTATACTTTTGCATATTTGGATGAAGCCTTTTTCAAGTCACCTTCAGATGGAGCCATCAGAGTTTAACTTTGATGAAAGCTTTCTGTGGAATCGTCAGCTGGAGTCCGAGCTCCTGCCGAGTTTACACAAGGTGGCTGAGATTGGACTTCAGAGCAGCGAGGAGCAGAGATGACAGACACGAGAACAGAGAGTTAAAGAAACAGCTTCATCTGATCTGTGTGGAGGTTTTTCAACTTGCTCTCTGTGTGTCTTCTCGGGATTGGACGCCTGCAGAATCTGTCACGTCTGTTTGGACAAAGTTAGAAAAACTACTGAAGATATATTCAAACTGTTGATTCTCTACAAAATCCACATGATGTTAGTCGGCCTGTTCATCACCGTACAGCAGCTGGAAAAATCCTATCAAACCACATTTAAATCTGGATAAAGCAGATTTAAATGTGGTTTGATAGTATTTTGATAATATATTTGGATCTGCAGCAACTTTTTACTGGGTTCTTCAAGTTTCATGGAAATCGGTTCAATTGCTTTTTTGCACAATCCTGCTGAAAAACCAACGAACAAAACAAATGGACGAGGTGAAAACATAACCTCCTTGGCAGGGGTGACTTTTTCTAATGTACCTTAAAGACACATGAAAGTCTGCCAGTCGCTCAGCGCCTCAGTGTAAATGCCACAGTGAATATACGATAAACTTGCGTCTTCAAAAAACCCTCACAAGTTGCTTCTTCACGCCTCAGCGTGGCATTTTAATAATGTAAACACTACAAACCAAGACAATAAGCTGGAAACACAGATAGAGGATGAGTTTGAGGAAAATACAAAACAAATATGTCAACATGTGAAAAAGCAGCGGAAACAAAACTACAGCGGCCCTGGTGTCAAAACCCGAATCACAACCGGTGAAACTCCAAAAGAAAGAAGAAGCTGAATGAATGAAGTGTTGGGGGGGGGGGGCGATAATGAGAAGCACCGCGCTTGTTTTGATTTGCATGAAGTTCACAGGCTCTTAGTCGCGCCGTTGTTCAGCGCGACTCGATGAGTTAAAGAGGGAAATTAGCTTGAAATGTCTCCAACATCACAGGCAGCCAAGAATGAGGGAGTTTAAAGGTTGGAGTCGGCAGCAGATTATTACTGCGCCTCAAGAATGATCAGGAATAATCTCTGTTGTTTGTTGTCCCACTTTGATACACACACACACACTCACACACACACACACACTTCAACCGTTTGAAGTGCATTGTATGAAAATTACTTCCTACACGATATCACGCGGCACCCTTCTCCAACCCCTTATCTCCGAGGTTGTTTTTTTTTGTCTGCCTCCTCGCTGTTGCTCTCCATTTATCAGCTGCTCTGGCGTTTCCTGTTAAAGCCCCCCCCCCCCCCCCCCCCCTTCGCCCGTGGCTTGTCTCCTCAACAATGATGGACACAGGTGGTCAGAGAAAGTGTCCACGTGGCTGAGGCCGGGGCACCGTCCCGCGGCTCTGGCAGTGGCCTTGAAGGCTTATCGTCCCCGTGCAGAAGTGCTCTTTCATGCTTTTGATCTCGTGTAAATTTGTTTCTCTGGCTTTTTTTTTCTTTTCTGTTAAAGCAATTTCCCCCCCCCCCAACCCCCTCCCAACCCCCATCCTTGTCACTGATAATCCCGGCGGCGAGGGGTGCGATCAGGAAGTTATGGGAGTGTCAGTTGCGTTGCCCTCGCGTCTCTGTGGCGGTGACCTTGATTGGCAATCTTAAGGGGGGGGGGGGGGGGGGTTTAGGAGATAAAAAACGTTATAACGAGATAAATACAATTAGCTCATTATCCGAGCTCGCGAAGAAACACATCTGCCATCGAGAAGAGGTCACAAACAAACCGTCCTTTACTAATTCATTTGGATCTGAAATTTAATAGCTCTCCTCCCACACTCGATTAGAGGCGATGAATTAAACCAAATAATTTGAAAAACATAACCATAAAAGACAATAACAACATAAAGAGATGACATCAGTAAGGAACACATATTGTTAGTAGCATGTGTTATTTGACAAATCAGACTTTACAGGTAGAAAACACTGTAAATGAATGCAGTATTTAAACAGCATTTCATTGGATAAAAATATATATATTCATATATATAAATATACTCTTTGTTTCTCTTCTGCTGGCAGTCCTCATTGGTTCAGAGAAACCGTGCAACACAGGTTTACTCACCTTAAAAAGCTCTGTGTGTTCTAACACGCGTGCCTTTAAGGAATTAAAGGCAAGGAAACACAAAATAGCAGAAAGAGAACGTGCAACACTTAATGAATTTATATTAACACGGAGCCTGTTAATTCAGGGGTTCATCTCATTAAACGTGACACATTGCTCACCTCTACCTGATGAGTTGCTGCTTATAATAAAAAGGAATGGATATCAGTGGCTGTCTTGATGATCATGTAATTGTTTGTCTTGATTATAACCACAATTCACTTTTTTATATATGCAGCGATATTCAAATAAAGACACCTTAACAACTTAACAATTTGCTGCTCACGTTGGGTTTAGTGGGAAAACACTGACAGACTGATCCTGAACCTGTGAGCGATTGTTAATTGTCAGTGATCGAGGACATAATCAAATCCATCACTGACCGTGTCTGTGACGAGGAAACACACAGGATCCTCGAGCATCACGTTTCTCAATCTACTTTATTGCAGCGGTGCAGAAAAACCTTTGGCACGATCCTGAGGAGGAACTTTAATTCCTCGCCGAGGCCTCGATGGATGTTTAGCTGCTCTGCTTCTGCGCTTCCTGCCCCGAGGCCTCCAAAAAAAATAATGTTATCTCCTATTCATTATTTGACTTGTCGTATCAAATAAATTACGTGAGAAGGGAGCTACTTCCAAATAATATGAATCAGTTTGGAGAAACTCGTGCCACAGTATCAATAAACTGCCGCCAGACTCAGCCGACCAGAACGGCTCCATCAACAATATGTGATTAGGAAACAGAGGAAAAAAAGGCTTTTACTATTGGGATTGGATATGATGTATAGCAAGAGGAATAATGCTTATTGGTTGTGGCCCCAGCGAAGGAAGAGCCCGTCTCTCGGCTGCCGCGGCACATCACATGGAATTTGTTTCCATTTCTACAAGCCACCGAATTAGTCAATTTCGTCCCTGTTTCCCTTTCCTCTTCTGTGCATCCCAATAAGCTTAACGCCATATCAGAGCATGGCAGCGGGCTGATGAGAAAAAATGAGCAGCGAGCCCGTCTGAGCTGCTGCTTCGGCACAGCCGGCTCCCGTTTCCTGCAACCACACGCGAGATCTTTGATCTCGCGTGTGGTTTGATCTCCTGCAACCAATCTTTGATCAACCCGTCTTCAGTACGATGCACACTCACACATACAGAAACACACACACACACAGACACACACGGAGCAGATGCATTTAATATGCTTGTCTGAAAGGTCAACCGTTCAAAGGTAATTGCCTCATCCAACTTAGTGGAGATGGTGATGAGATGGAATTGTTTATGCGTCTTCTGAACACTTGTCACAACTGATGCTTTTTCTTCTGGTTATTCTCACGCACAACCGAAATTGAGAAAATCACTTTAGCTTCATTTAAAGTGTGTTATTTATTCTCTACTTTTCAACACCACGACGGTTGGAACAAAACTGTAAATGCGTTCAATCGCAAATTCATGAATATCTCTCCTCGGTAGCCACCAACAGAACTCTGTAAAAAACTACAGCTCGGTTTTATAGATCATTTAGATCATTTGTTCGGAGCAGTTTGCTTTCGGTTCCAAATTCAGATCAATGCGGTTGAAATAATGTTGCATTTTCACAGACGAATGAAACTTCACGCGAGAAACAACAGATTATTATTCTTTTCTGAAGCTCCGTCACTTTATTCCACTTATCGATACAAAATTGGTGACAATTGCAATGAAATGTGTGATTATATAGAGAAAATAAAGGTGTAGTTATCACTGAATAGATGTTTTTCTTCCGTGTGCAGCAGGAGGTGACAATCAGTGTGATGCTGAAGAAAATGTATGATGCTACGACGAGGACAGGATCAATAGGTCAGATCAGCACTTAACTTCTGATGATAATGGATAAACAACACATGTAAACAATGAAACTCTAGCTTTTTGGTGTATTTTGTTATTGATTGTGTTTGTTTGTGTGTCAGTCGTATTAAAGATGAGACAAAGAGGAAAGAAAAAAGAAGATTTGTTAAAATTTTGGTGCAGATCTGAAAAAAGAGGCGTTTCCAGGACTCTATTTTTCTTCTCTTTAACATTTTTTTTATATTTTCAGTAATTTCCAAGGGAATAATTCATAGATCTTGATGATAAAACCCTGATATATGTGAGTCTGTGTAATATAATGTGGCTTGATTGAATTCTCGGGGACTGTTGGCAGTGATACGCGCTCTGCCGAGGGCTTCTGTGTGAGTACATTAAACTGTGAGAACAGATGGTGAAATACAGTGAAGCCCACTGAACAACGCTTTTGCCTGTGTCTCTTTATCATATATTGTTTTACATTACCCGGAACAAAACAGCTATTGTTTGTTTCTAACACAATAATTCATCTGTCGTGAGAGGTACAGCAACAGTTTGTTTTTGTTTTTTAGCTGCTCGGCTTCAAATATTTGGGGATGAGAAAGTCGAGGTTCGGAAAAAACAATATTATGTATTTCGCGATTGTTTCAAGTTGTTCTTTTGGTTCATTGCACTGAAAGCAACAAATAGTCTTATGGGAGAGGGAGAGAGAGAGAGAGAGCGAGAGAGCGTAATGCTGTCGTTACGGCAGTGTGAGAATATTCCGTTTGAAATACAAAGTGTATTTTTGCAGCAAAGGTTAACTGACGTGCTCCAGAGCGTCTTTGACTGTGAAGACTTTTGAAAAACGTGAACATGCAATCGAGTGTGAAAACAGTGGTTTGAAAAAAGCTGCTCCTGCTCACTTCTCCTGTCTTTTATTTGAGGTGTGAGAGTGAACTCTGTAAAAAAAAAACCTGTGTGCCGCAGGTCGGCTGATAATTCCCACACAGCCTCCCTGAGCTTAGCTTCACTCGTCGCCTGGCAACCAGGGAGCTCGTTAGCCATTTGTTTTATTTTCTGAGGTACTGTATATGGTGGGGGGGGGGGGTGAGATATCACACGATCCAAAACAAGAGGCTTACAAGACTGTATCCAGTCTTTCTGGCGACGGAAATAGCTCAACACCAACATGGCAGTTTGAACTGAGTCACATTAATAACGACCAATGTCAAGTCTGAGAAGTAAAACCAGAAGCAGTGACCTTTAACCATGTGTTATATGATTGATATGAACTACTGCTATAGTCACACCAGTGCCACATGTTGCCTGTCCAGTCTACGGGTGTTGATTTGTGCACAGAAAAGCCGAAACAAAGCTTCTGTCGTTTTTTGGCCCCATCTTTGTTTTTTGTTCGTTTGTATTGAAATAAATAATGGCGCAGTTTGTCTTGCAGCCCTGACACAGGACTCATTTATGATGATCAGTTTGTGTGATCATCATAATCACGCTTGGGACTGACGGCTTTCAAGGTAAAGTGCCATGCTAGCTCTTAATGCTAGCTCTTAATGCTAAAGACAAGCACACGGAAATAAAATTAAGAACACGAGCAAGTCCAGTTGCTCACGTTCACATCTACAGCTCCTGAACCTGTTTTGATCAGATTGGATTGTATTTCCGAGGCTGTTGTTCGTAACGTCGTCAAACAGAACAATCGATAACAAGTCAAGTCACAGAGGAACATGTTATGTTATATATTATTGTATTAGAAATTGGCCAATAACTCTTTATCTGGGTACATGGAGTTTACAGAGTAATTATAACATTTCAATAGGTTATTAGTTGACATATAACAATGCAACTGTCCAACTACTGAGTATTTGTGTATTTTTGAAAATTGCTGAGAATAACAATCTTCCACAAACAATTAGCGACATGTTCCAAAGACTCGTGGACTTTAAAAAATATTTTGTAAAGAGCCACAGACATGAATTTGTCTTTTATGAGGAAAAAAGAAACGGTTTAACACATCAGCCAATCTTACCAGTGGAACTTTGCACAAAAAGTGATGTCATACTGTAATTGGTAGAAGTTAAGTCTGTGTTGCTGGCGTCTGTTACAGATTTAAGAAAGACAAAGCAAATTGAGGAAGAGCAGACAGACGTGTTACATAAAAGTGACACAGAGGATTTGTTCCAGAAGACTTCACCCAATTCAATTAAGTGGGCTTTTCTGGATGAGCTCTCAAGCGTTTTCTTGCATCTCTCAGGAGAAAGCACTCAAGTTAACCTGTCTTTTGGTAATGGTGAAATGAGCTTGTTTTCGTAGGGTTACAAATGTGTTGTTGTGCGGGATTGTGTACTGCCCACACAGACACACACACAGACACACAATCCCCAGCACTGCAGGGTTTAAAACTGAACGCCAACGAGAGATGTGATCATGTCTTGTTATCTTTTGTTCTCGGAGGATTTTCTGCAGCACCAGCAGACGCCTTTAAATAGCTGAGACTTGCTTTGTTCTGTCAAATATCACTTTACCTGCTGTGGTGATGCTCCAGACTTTGTTCAGCAAAGTCTGAACAAAGTGTGTGTGTGTGTGTGTGTTTGTCTTTGTGCGAATGTGTTCCTCTGCTTAATTACAAAGCTGGGAATTTGTGCCAGTCAAGCCTGAAGGTCAGACATGATGATTACTAGCAGAAAAATATGTCTTTCATTATTACAGAATAGTCTGCAGGGGGTGGACACACAAACAAAACCACATGTCAATATAACACGATACAAAATTCAGCTCAGACGCGTAGCAACAAAATACCGTCTCCTCCTGTAATGTGCAATTGTATGGTAATTTAAGTTGTGTGATCAGACTACATTTTACTGCAACGTACATTTTATTCTGTCCTCTCCACCTCCAGCTCTAAATATATATTAATCATTACCATTTTTGGGCTCCCAAGCATTTCCCTTATAAGATAAACAGATTATGAAAAGAAAAAAGAAAAACATTGCCTTAGTATACACCAGGGGGCGCTGTAGATGCTGTGCCGTTACTACAGAGACACAGTTCATGACCTTTATGATCTTTGAATTCTGCAAGGAAAAATCTGTTGTTTTTAAAAAGAATAATCAAATATTTCAAGAACAATGTAGTAATATTACGAGAAGAAAGTCGTTATTGAAAAGTGGATTTGTAAGTTAATGAGAAAAAAGTCGTAATAATATTAATTTAACAACAAAAAGGTCATAATGTCACGAGGATAAAGAAAATAATTAGGAAATAAGCAGCAACATGAACCTGCGTTCCTCTGTCTGGATCCAAAATGTTACACACGCATCCATATCTCTGTTTCCTGAGAAACTACAAAGTCCCTTTGAATCCTGCAATTTCCTCCAAGTCTGTGTGAATCTATCTCTGGATTATACAGTCACTTGCAAAATAAGTTTCCTTTGATAATGTGAAGCTGAAGAAGTATTATAGTTGTGAAACGTGCACTAAAGTAAAGCTTAAGATGTTCCACATTCCATTTGAATGCAGGCGACGGACGGATCTTGTGATATTCCTCCTCTAACATGACACTCATCTAATATTATCACTTATTGCGACATTCTAAAACTTTCTTGTGAATTTGAAACTTTATTCTCTTAATATTCCAACTTATTCTGATAAATTTACAATTTTTGGGACTTATGAAGTTCAGCTGTATTATTCTCACTGTCCCTAACATGTGGGTGGTGTAGATGTAGCTGGTGTAAATCCAATCAGTAATGTGCTCATTAGAGAACTAACAGTTTACCGCTGCTGATTGGTGAGAAGTGGTGGAGGAGGAGAAATCTATATTTACACAATAATCAGTGCAGCAAAAATGTTTTCTGTACAGTTCGAAACTCTCAGGAGAGTCAGACATTGAATTTAATTTCAGTGCATTTAAAATTAAAAACGTGTCTCCACAGTCAAAACCCGGGTCTATTATTCTTTTCCGTGCACACAGCAGCAGTTTGTCATTCAACAACGCTCGCTTGTCAAGCCGAGACGTCGTCGGGACAATGGAACATGGAGGCTTGAGTCCGGCAGAGAAACCTTTAGAGTTTAATTGCGGAGAACAATGAAAAGCTTCCAGTCAGGTGTGCAGACTGACTTTAACACCGAGTAAACTAAATGAGTTCACTGTGAGTTCTTATTTCATCTGTTATTCTATTTATTTTCCGCGGCAGGAGCCAAAGAAAAACAGAGCAAGGTTCTGATGAAAGTGTCACACGCTGCCAACGCTTTGTTCAATTTTTAAAACTGACCAACCCCCGGTCTCGTAGCTGCTGCTTCTATTGTGACGTGGGCTGTTTTTGAACTGTGACGATCGTGAATTATGACAAACTGCGTTGACTCTGTGTTTTTATCTGAGTGTCTGACGCTCTCCTCCTCTTCTTCACCTCTCCAGTGGCTCTGTCTCTTTCGCTCTCCTCCTCTTCTTCACCTCTCCAGTGGCTCCGTCTCTTTCGCTCTCCTCCTCTTCTTCACCTCTCCAGTGGCTCCGTCTCTTTCGCTCTCGTCTGTCTGTCACCCTCCTCATCTCCTCTCCTCCCTCGGGGGAAAAAGAAGGGATAAGAAATACAAACATACAGAATATGTCAAACAAAATCCATCACTTGTTATTCTTTATCATAGAAATTCACACATTTTTACATTTGCTAGTCAATCAGCATTATATGGCTGACGATCATTTGTTTGTCTGAACTACTGAATGGATTATTATGAAACTTGGTGGAAGGATCTGGTTCATGTGATGATATACAATATTTTCTTTAACGTTGAGAGAAGCAGCATTTTCCACATTTCAACATTAAAGCACGAGCCATTCTAATTTCTCAATTTTCTTTTTGAACACAACAACTAATATCAGATTATACAAACTATTAATCCATCGTTTCATCCTATCGTGGCTAAATAGTCGTCAACGCTCACTGTATTGTTTTATATTCTCATTATATATGAGCTGACAGTCTCACAGCAACACTTCTTGATTACTGCTGCAGACCAACGTCCGATCGATGTGCATCAATCCGCATTATATGGCTGCTTATGACTTTATATGGCTGTTTATTACTTTATATGGCTGCTTATTACTCACTTTATAGTGCAATCAGTGGATTCTACGCTCAGATAACATCCATCCTCCAAAACCTAATCTAACATCATCCCAGAGACAACACGTCTGAGTACTTGAAGCAGCGGGGGGGGGGGGGGGGGCGGCCGTTGGGCTGTTGTGTGATTTCGAACTGCGCCACACAGAATAAATCAAACCTTACAAGTTGTTGTTATTCTGTTGAGATGAAACCATGTTTTATCCAGCGTGTTGGAGATTTGCGACTGGGACCCACAGAGAAGTGACTCTGTAAAAGTCACAGGTTCAGTTCTGGTACTTTTGGTTGCAGTGTTATTTTTGATCAGCTGCCTCAAACACTGCGTAGGTGTAACTGACAGAGCTCTGCCGACTATAACTGCACCGACGCTCTGGATTCTTACTGCTCCTGATAAAACGGGCCTCAGAATCAAAGGCTTTTGAATATACACACTCTCCTAAATCTAGTTTTTGAAGTATCCCCCAGAGGCTGATTGTCTGAATACTGTACATTGCAATGAAAAGTAGAAACACGCGGCATCAAAACAACGCTGAAAATCAAGCCCTTGCATGTATTACCAATATTAGACTGTATACTTCTATAACTCTGTTAAAAAAAAGCCTCCACTTGAGATCACATTCCTCCCACATTACCGTCTCTGTATTGGATCCCTGTAAAACCCTGAGAGGACAAATCTTTTTCCTTCTGTGCAAAGCCCTTAACAACCGAACCCCATCATAAAGAGCTCACAGCAGCGTATTATCTCAATGGATACAGTCGGGGCTGGCTCGTTATATTATATTTACGCTTCTATAGGCCGAGACTGCTGGGAAAACCTCCATGATGCACTGGGCACTTTCCTCTTCTGCTCTCTCTCTCTCTCTCGCTCTATTTCTCTAATGTATTTATTTTACATTACAACCTGCTTTCAGAGACATTTTCTGAAAAGGTTCCTGCCCTCCCCCTATAGCTAAAATGTCTGGCAAATGTGTGAATGAGCCCAGCGAGCGAGTTGGAGTGACGATGACGTTTACGTGCATGTGACGAACATGAAACTGGAAGAACACAAATATCTCAGGACGTAAAAAACGAGGAGCCGTGCACGTAGAAGAAATCTACAAACGTTATGGACATTTTTCCTATTGTCGTGAACACGTCTGAATCCTGATCATCTCCTGCTGCGTTCTTCACATGAGAAAGATAAACTCTGGAAAATGTATTTTCATGTCTGAAAACAACAACGTCACTAACCTCCCTGTCCTCATGATCGTCATTAAAAAAATCCCTTTTATCATTATTAGTTGCTTTTCTCATCAATGCTGTTATTAATTATACTATTAAATCAATGAGCATAAAGTGTAACCGTTATAACAGCCAGTCTGTTCAAAGTGCATGGGCACCGTTGGATTTCTCTTTATAACATTGTAAGGTCTCGACCTCAATCTGTAAAGCACCTTCAGGTACTGATACGGCATTAAACAGCCTCTATATATAAATAAAACCGAATTGAATAGTCAGATTAATTGAAATCCTTGGACCCAAAATGTAAAGCAGCAGCAGGAGGTCAAAAAAACGATTTCTTCCTTTTAGAAATCTGTGTAAAAAGGCTAAAATGTTCTGACACGACATCCTTCAGCAGCTGTTGTGGGAAATATGTCGAACTCTTGAAGGACGTCGCAGGAAGGAGCCAAAAGATCCAGATGAAGAGATGTTGTTTTGATGTGTTGGACACGTTACACGGGAAGTTTCCTTTAACAATTTTTTAATGGATGTTTTAAAAAACATGGTCTCTGGGCATTCAGGTCTTTGAAATGCAGGTCTCACCTCGTCCAGCTCGGGTCCTGGGGCTCGCTGTAGGCTACACGCTCCCCATCAGCCAGTCTGCAGCCCCCTTTGGTGCCTTTGAGTCCGGGGTGATGTTTTCTTTGTGTTATTAATTTGTATCATTAATTCATTTGTGTTTTTTCCCAGGTTTAGATGAACTCACATATTTCCTCCACTTCCTGCCCTTTGTGTGTGTCCTCCGCCCTGATTCGTTCCACCTGGGTCTCGTTGTCGTCCCTTCACTCGAGTGTTGCCCTGTTGGTTGCTTCACTCTGTACGTAACAAATCCAGCTGCACTCTTCGGGATAAACACCCGTTTTCGTTACCATGGTTACCCCCAATTAAATCTTACCTGTGGCATTTCATTTTCTGTTTTTTTTTTTTATTACATATCTTCTTGTTTTTTCCCCTTTGATATTTATAAGCTCCATGGTTTCTGCAACAGTCCTCGTAACTATACAACACTTTGCAATAAAATGAACACATGTACCTTTTTCTATGCCGGAGAAGGGGTTGGCCTGTGTTTGATCTGAAATATAATATAACCTTTAAGTTGTATTTGTACATGTTCGGCATTGATACTCACTCACTGGTGAAGGGTTTTAAAACCAACTTTCACTCCCTGCTGATTAGTTTGTGATGGCACAGGGGGGGAAGTGGACAGTGAGAGATTGACCGGTGGTTTGAGAACAGGTTTGTCTTGGTCCCTTGTGTCCAGCGGTTTGTTTTACGTCTCATTTTTTCCTGGCTGTTGGTTTATGATGGTTTATTCTAACCTCACCTCAGTTTACTACGCGTCAGATTGGTCTGCCTGATCCTCTGAAGGTGTTTTTGAACCTTGACTATATCCTGGGTCGAGCTTTTTGTGTTTTGTGTCCAGTTACACGAGCCAGGAACAACTGAGTGCAGTTGATTTCACTTTCAGAGTAATCACGAGTATAGATTCGAGTGATTTACTGCTCATTTCGTGTGGGAACTCAGCACTTTACACACTGATGATTAATCAGCAATCCAAGTCACAGATAAGCTACGGCTGCTTGGCGACGTCCCTTATTGGCAAAATAGTAAAAGTGGCTATAAGTTAATGTTATTAGCTGAACATTTTAATGGCGTTTAGGTAAAAAAATTATAATTATTGACGTGATTAAATTCCACGATGCATTAAATCATTAGCATATTTCATTACATGCTGCCAACACCAAACAACAGAGACAGAGTTAGCAACTGGGTGGTGAGCATTTAGCTGCTTAATGTTTCCCTCAGGAATTAAAGGAGTAAATATATTATTCTTTTTTGATGAGTTTTTCAATAAGTGAATCAATAGTGAAAACAGTCGACAACCATAAGACGGGTAGTTTGTGAAGTTTAATGTTAAACTGCATAACTTGTTTTTTGTCACACATCAGATACATTGTTAATATATTTACATCAAAACATAACTCCAAATAAAAAAAAAAAACACAGGTTAAATCGAGTCACGTCATTTCAATTATTTCAGTCTCGGCAACAAAAAAAAAAACACAAAAAAAACCATGATCCTAATATTTATTCAGGTAGTATCCTTCCACAAAATGTACAATGAATGTCAAAAAGAAAAGTGCTGTACGCCTATACATATGTATATGTTAAAAAAAAAACAAATAAACCTAAATGTTACAGTTTTACAAAACACAAAACAACGAGGTCAAGGGTGAAAAAACAAACATGGCCATTTTCTTCAGGACATTGGAAATAAATCAATGCGACTGAAAAACGTAAGGATGAAAACAGTATATGCAAATGCAATCTTAAGCGCAATATAATAATAATAATAATAATATAATCATGATGATAATATAAGGAAGGATCTCTTGAATAGTAGATGTGTCACAAAAAAGACAAAGTAGTGTTTCAGTGTTTTTTTTTTCACACAGCGGGTACGGCAATATCAAACTCCTTCAGCGGTTCAAACCAGACACCGCTGCTTAAACTAAATGCTAGCACACATATCGAGCCATCGCAAGACAACAAGGTGAGCACGGGAGAAAGTCTCACACGTTTTTTTTACTCTCTCCCATCAACCAACCAGTAAGAGTAAAAACACTAAATTACCTTCAACATCTCACGGATTGTTATTATTATTTTTTTTTCACATTGAGCACAAACACGAGTATTTTCTCTTCTTTGTTATTTTTTTTTTTTGTCCAAACATACATCTAACATGGCAAAAAATGTGAACTTTCGATTTTTACGCGAATTAGCTAAGTCCGGCGGGCTTGTGTGTGTGTGTGTGTGTGTGTGTCTGTGTGTGTGTGTGTGTGTGTGTGTGTGGGAGGCAGTATCCTGGAATTGGCTCGTCAAGCACATTAGCTTATGTATGGTCTGAAATCAACAGTCACAATGTAAATTCTGAAAATAAGCGGCATGCCTTCGTATATAACCGAGCATTCTCTAAAAAAATACAGTAGCAAGCTTTTCTCTTCAGCGTTTTTCTGATTATTTAAACTCTATTACTACAAATTAAAATTCCCCAAAATATAGTTAAATATGTTCAATGTGCGGGTTGCCCCGGTCCCTTTTAGGTTTCTACCACAGCGACGGAAAATCATTTGCGCTGCGTTCCGTCCAGGACAACCCGTGTATGTGATTGTCTTCACCTATCACACCTGCACTAAGGAGCGCCTCCTGGTGGCTGGTAACACAAAGGACCCATGAATCTCACACCCACCTTCATGAGGAACTCAAGTTTTTTTCTCACATACAGATATGGAAAATACAGCATATGGCATAAGTCTCATGTAAACTGGGAGCGTATATAGCACATTGCCAATCAACTTCGTTTAATTCACATTAAACCAGGTCGTTTTGATGTAAACGCTTGCATGAAAGAAAACGGATTACAAAATACAGAATGAAACCATATGTCTTTGGCAACTACTGGTAGATAATAATAATAATAATAATAATAATAATAATAATAATAATGAAATTAACCAGGATAAATGAATAGTAAAACATGGAGAAATAGAAGAAAGGCGATACTGCTAAATCTCAAGCCCTTTGTTTTTTTCCCCGTAGCTGATCAGGATAACATTCGCTTCCGATTGGCCGAAATATCCACGACAGCAAAGCTGCGGTGAGACGGAAACGAAGGGTTCAGTTGAGCGGCCGCCAATTCACGTCTTCACACAACAACCCTGTGGTTAACTGTCTTTAAAGGGGTAGTCCGCGTCGTTATAGATCGATAATTAGCTTCACAAATCAAATGGCAGTTGTTCCATTTTTTTGTTTTGTTTGTTTGTTTGTTTGTTTTTTCACGAGAACACATCCAATCACACAAACAGCATAGTATACGACTTTCAAAGAAGCAAGCATATGATTGACATACAAACAGAAAAAAACAGAAAAAAGAATAAAGAAGAAGCACGATGCTCGGGAGAAAGGTCACTACCACTGCGGGAGGTGTAGAAAAACAGAAGGAGAAAAAAACAAAAAAAAAACATCTTGAGTGATACAATTTCAAACTCTGTACACAGTTTAGACGGTTGGCATGAAAGCAAAAATATTCAAAAGGTTGAGGGAGCAGTCGATAACGGACAGCGTGAGTGGGAACAGGTGAGGGTGGTGGGGGGAGGGGGGGGGGTGGAGGTGTCAGCTACGCTAACGTCAGTGGAGCAAACGGTGCACAATACACAGAGGGTTCAGGGCCACAGGTTACACACACTTCCATCATAGCAGGGGAAGGGGGGGGGGGGGGGGGGGGTGTTTTAATCTTATAGAATAAACAGACGCAGGGTGGGGATGGATGGATGGATGGATGGATGCACGTTCCGTTCAGCAGAGCTTGGTTTCCCGTGAAGCGCTTGCGGCCCCCTGATGCGTCCCGTGGAGCCGAGAGTTGCGTGGCGCGTCACACGGACTGCTCTTTGGGGAAGGTGAACGGAGCTCGGGGGCCCGGGGGGGCGGTGAAGCTGGTGTTGGAGTACATGGGCTCGCTGGCCAGTTGCTGCGTGTAGGGGTGCTGAGGCAGGAAGGTGACAGGCGGAGGAGGGTAGGCTGCGGCGGGCTGGGACTCGGGGAAGTGTTCCATGTTGCAGACGCGCTGGTAACTCATGTATTCAGCCGGGTTCAGCAACTCCTCTGGGCGCCCCCCAGAGTCCTGCGAGCAGAAGACAAGAGGAGAGAAGACGATACAGCAGGGTCACAGGGTTTTTCTTCATCTCAGACGGGGTTCGACTGAGCCCGACATGGAGTTTCACTACATCAGAACATTACAGCGCACGAGAGGACAGCGTGTCTGAACTACAGAGACGTTAGTGAGCAATGGCACAATCCAACAATTCTTCATAAACTCAAATTCAAGCAGATTCCTAAAACATCTTCATGCACATGTTCATTTAGAACGAGCAGCCAAGATGCCGAAATGCTGAATGTCTTTGAATTCTCTAATTTATACTGTTGTGTCTGTTGTTGACCTGATTTCTGTATTGACTTACCAGCTTGTTAAAACATGGCAAACCACTAACGTCAGCCATTATGTTTATATATTTATTCTCATGATTCAAAAAAGGTGCAGAAACAAATGTTGCACGCTGATTCAGGTCAGCAGGAGTTCTGTGGTGGTGTAGATGTGAGAGGCGACAGATATACATGTATATATAGCAGTGGTGTTTGTTTTAAGGTTATTGTTTTTTTATGTTTGGACTTGGATCAGACAAACTTTGTAATACAATAAACACACAAAACAAAAACACAGAAACAAACAAAAGAGATTTGCATTCAGTTGGAAGATTTGATATTTGATTAAATGTCAACAGTGGGAGCAGCGTCCGTTTAAAGAAGAAGCTCTCCAGAGATTTGTTTGTTTTGTTGTGCATTTATCTATGTGGGTGTGTCTTCGCAGCACGTTCCTGTATTTGGTTGTGTTGTGTGTATTTGCAGTGCATTTGTCTATTTGGTTGTGTTATGTGTATTTGCATTGTGTTTGTACATTGGTTTGTTGTGTGTATTTGCAGTGCGTTTGTATATTTGATTGTGTTGTGTTTGTACATTTGTTTGTTGTGTGTATTTGCAGTGCGTTTGTATATTTAATTGTGTTGTGTATATTTGCAGTGTCTTTGTATATTTGTTTGTAGTTTATTGTGTGTATTAGCTGAGCACGCTGTTGCCATAGTGACGTTGTCTTAGTTTGTTCATGTTCTGTCTATTTGCATGTTTTTTTGTTAAGTGTGTTGAAGTCTCTAAGGCACCATTAACATTACAGTTCCCACAATGCAACCCAGTAGGAATCGTTCATGTGCCACTCAGCGACTGGTAAACTCTCACGTCTCTCAGACCCAAACGCTCAGTTTGATGTTTTAGACTTTTTTATTCTAAGAAAACAGCCCATAACGACACAATGCGTTAATCGACAAATGCCTTCGTGTAATTATCATCATCTCCACAAGGGTGAACATCCACTTGACGCTCGGTCCGGACAGAATCACACGAAGAAGACATTTAAACTGCACTCGTTTTGTTTCCTGCAGCTTTCAAACAACTGCAGCCATTATTCTGCTGAATATCTCTTACATCATGTTGTTTGAAACAATCCATTCTCTGTTTGTCTGTTACATTTCCAAACACAGCGCTTCTACTGCTGCTGCAAAGTTTATAATGGCTCTGAGATGTTTGATGGAGCCGCGTGCACTCAGTCCTCAGGGTGTCACTCATCACGCCCACGTCTAAACCTGGAATCTGGCGATGCAGCTTGAACAAGCTTTGTCTGCAAGAAAGTGCTGAAGATTCTACTTCTCAGTGTTTTAAGCTGCATCCATGACACCAGGTTGAAACCGGCATTTTGAAACTAAAACTTGTCCACACAAGCATTTTAGCACTGAATCAGTTTTAATCCCTGTTCATACTAACACGCCAGAAAACACATATCACGAGTCTTCAAACAGGTGCAGCAGCGTTTCCACACTTCTATGTTTTAGCAGCTCTTAAACTCCAGAGTAGTGTGAACGTCAGGAGTATTCAGAGCAGAGTTCACACACACACTGAAAAGCAAGAGAATCGTACAGTACATCCTGCTTAGTGGAGAAATGCACTGGTTGGATTTAACTTGATGAAAACTCAGATTTTCTGATATCATAGCACTAGGATGCACTTTGGATTTGTGGATATCTAGTGTGCGCCCTGCTTATTTTGGCCATGAAGTTACAACAAAATACACAAAGCCCTAAATATCCTGTTCTATGCATTGATTATATTAACATTGTATATTTTGGTTACTAAAAGGGTTTTGGTTGGGTTTTAAATAATCTTATATGAGTAAATTAATTGAGCAAATAGTTTTGGGGCCAAAACTTCCTTCTTTAGAAAAATCCAAATGTTAATGGGGAAATAAAACAACAAAAAATGGAATACAAGCAACAAACAGACTATTAGATAAATAAAAATGGATGTTTTCATTGATAATTTGCATTCTGTGTCCCCTGGTGGCCACATGGTCCCAATTTTTGATTTATTTTTTGATTCCTTAAATGAGTTTGATGTCTACGAAAATGAAAAAATGAAAATCAATTAAACGTGAGTATTAAATGACAGCAATGAATAACACACATGCAAAAAAAAATAAAATAAATGAGAGTGAAAATGGAACTTACGAATATTCCTCAAGCATCTCTACTTCTACGAAAACGATGATCCCAGCTCTGAAAGTGCATCGTGGGAGGCAACAAAACCACAAACTGACTTCAAGCTTCCTATAGATCATTGCATTCGATAAACAAAATATAGAACTGTTGGCAAAACCATGAAGCTGGCACATTAAAAGATATATGTCATGGGTAAAACATGGGGAACAGAGCGAGGGATTTGTTTTAATAAGCAGGTTGTAAGCAAACAAACGTAAATATATATAAAATCACGTTTGTGTAGTGACTAATATAAGAAAATAATGTTGCGTCCATCTTCTTTGAAATTATCTTTTCCCTCAGCTTTATTAAAAGGGATTTTTTAAACATAAATTTGGACCAATACAGAGATTGAACTCTCAAGAAGTCATTTAAAGCTCCTCTGTGGGGGATGAGTGGGGAAACAGCGGCTCTCAGACACTCAGCGGGCCGAGAGTTGATCTTGTGTGAAGGTGAACGGTGTTTCCACAGCAGAAGACACACAGGTAAACCCGTCCTGACACACACGCCGCGCTCCACGATCCGACACGAGCGCCCGAATGGCTTTATTTGTTTCAGGTCAATATCAAGGACCGTTTCAAACTGCCGGAGAAAACTTTGCCCGGAGACTTTGTCAGGTTATTAATTTCTTTGCTCGCCGAGGAGACCTTGGTGAGTTCCAGCCGTTTCCAGCAAATCAAAAGCAACAGCGTGAGGAGAGGTTTTCTCTGCGCGTGGGTTTGACTCAGGACAGTTTGAGAGTCGGAGCGGAAACGTAAGCAAACTGCTGTCGACAGGAGTTCTTATCTGGTTTCTTGAATCTGTGCAGAGAAAATAAAGCATAAAAGGGACAATTGTGTATAACGATGAAGGACAAGTGTCAACTTCTTTCCCTTGTACAAAAATAAGGCCGAAATACAAACGAGTCTGCGCAGTAGTACTTTGTTGTGTGGAGCCGCGGTGTCAAGGTCACATCAATACGCATACTTCAGTCAGTCTCAGCTGACATCATCAAATAAATAATAAAAACCACCAACTTATCAGAAACATGAACATCTGAATGTACATACATGTGTGATAAGAACTTTGTCTATGATTGTACATGAGATAATGTGTCAGACGAGGAGAAAGCAGCAACTTCCTGTCGTTTTAGCTTTAGTAATAGTTGTTTTTTTTCAAAAATGTCAAACTATTCCTTTAAGAGCGCAGCGTTAACACAGTGAAAGAAGGATTTTCTTTTGAATGGTAAAACTCTTTGATTTAAGAGTTGGTGACATTTTGGAAATAAATGTTTTTCACTGGACATGAAAGTATTTTGAGAGACAGACACAGCGAATTCAAAGTAAAGGTTGTTCTGTTACTTCTTTCACTTCATGATGATTAATTCATCATGTTACACAAAGGACTGTAGATTTCTTCCATCAGAAAACTGGAGACGGTGAAACACATTTCCAGGAGCCAAAGAAACACATCTTTCTATAAATGCTGTGAGAGCAGCTCGTCAAAAGGTTTCCTTCATAAACAATATTCTCCAAAATAACCTTTAGATTTCAGATTCTTTTTTTCATTGTACCACTGGGGGCATCACAATTTAACCTCTTTCAAATCCTACATATTGGGGATTTAAATAAGTTCATAATGTCAATCCGCCAATTATAATAATATCAAAAAAAATAAAGTTGTTTTATTTCCTTGAGTTCTTAAGTTTGAGAGTTTGACCCGTAACTTTCTTTTCTTTCATCAAAAACATGTTTAAGACTAAAGTCTCTTCCACCTCAGCTGAATGTGTTTTTTCTGTTTCTCAGCTCTTCCAGAGTTTCAGCATCAAACTCCGGGCAGCGGTCCAAGGATTTATATAATAGATGGACTATCGGATAAAGGCCAATCTGAAGACATATGGTTCTTGAAGGGAAATTTAATGCAAAGAAGCTCATAAATGGAAAAGAGGAGATAATTAGATGGTCAATAAATACTAGCAAATAATTCAGGAGCTAAATTGCTCATCCGCAGAGGGTCAGAAGACGGCTGGAGCCAATCACAGCTGATAGTGGGCGAGAGTCAGGAAACAGTTTGTTCTGAGATACAGAAAAACAACCGTTCACACCTCAGAAATCTCACAGAGGCAGAACATGGAAACTCCAAAAAAGAGCCCAGAAAACTTCAGTAGATAATAATACATAAAGAATAAAGCAGCTCCTCGCAGGTTTTTTAATGTAAAAATCAATCTCATCGTCTCATAAATCACAAAATTAGTAAAGCAAAGACTTGTGGGCGTGTTCCCTCTGAACGTTCCCGTTACCGGATCAAACTCTGAAACAGGAGTTGATTGAAAACAGTGACTGTTAACTCTTCAGTGCTCGTTCTGCCTCTTTCTTCTCGTTCTTGTTTGACACTTTACGCAGAAACAGATGCAACATCTGCTGGGGAACAACATCTGGAGCTAAAATTAAACTTTCCCTTCACAGGATGTTATCGTGAACTGAGACTGTGTCAAGTCATTATCGTAATTCATTACTGTTGCTCGTCTTGTCTTTGTTATATGAACCTCATGCAGCATCTTGTGGGGCCATTTTAACAGTGATTATATAACTTCAATTCAACAGTCAACAGGGGGATACTTGTTTCAGAAAGTTTTACCACACTTGCAGCTGAGAGGATGTGTTTTGCTGTTTTTGCACTTTTCCACAGATCCAGCTTTATCTTAAATCACTTCCATATCTTGTTCCAACGTTTAGCAGAACAGTAAAAACACTCATTGCCCCGGTTGCTCGTTGAGATTTATTCCTGCGTTGTTCAGCATCTGGGCCGCGTCCGAACCCATGAATCAAAAGATCTGTCAAACAAGAAGCTGCAACTCAATAGTCTGATCGATACAACTGAATTTTAAACCTGTGCAGTTTTAATCTAAACTTATTCATGAATTTATTCCATTTACTTCCACAGTGGAGCATAATGTTATGTAAATCAATGTCTTTTCCTCACACGTCCCTCCAGCCTCTGACAGAAACTGTGTTCGGAGTAAATAATTTAGAAAAAGGCTCAAAACCTACAAAAAAAAGTTTTAAAACTATTAAAGAAGACGACTTATTGTGTTTGATCTGATTCTGTTTCTACCTACTGAAGAAAAAAACGAAATGAAAACAGCAGGTTTTAAAAGCCGAATGGACGGATGATTGCACTTTGATACCGTTTCAGGACCCTTTGTTAAATCTGCCAGTCGAGCGAGTGCAGACACTGAAAAGCACAGATCAGAATAAAGAGGTGTTTCCATACATTACATTCAACTTCACAGCTGCTCACACAACAAGAATAGAAAAGTCCGCCGCTCGGGAAATGGAAGATTCCACAATTATTCAAACAGCAAAAAGCAACAGATGCTTTTCTTTGTGATTTATTTTTAAAATCAATAACGCAATTGTTTGTGGCTTTTGTACTTTTCTGCTGAAAACGTAAGTGGCGAGGTGTTCTCTAAGTTTAGTGACCCTCTTTCTCTTTTTCTGTCAGGTCCGACTTTCTCCTCCATCCCTCGCTGAACTCAAAAGCTCTTTATTGAAAGTTTGTTGAAATGCGCAGCTTAAATGCATGAATTTAAAAGTGCGGGTTAATCTAAATGAAATCTGGATCACCTTGAAGTCATTCCCGAGCAACAGCGCGTCGGGCAGATAGGATAACCTTGGAGAAGAATGGCCCCCGTATAAGTTTCTGTATCTGAGAGTATAATAACTCAACTGTCACAGCAAATGGATGCTGGGAAAATACAATCAGGCCGTGATTAACAACTGGCCGATTTATTCCACTGATTACTTTCCAAGTCACTGACCGAAGCCTTTTATTCTTCTCCCCAGAATAAAGTGAGGATTTTGTGGACTCTGGATGTTCGGAGCTCGTGGTTCAGGCTTTGGCTCGGTAAACAAAGATTTTATTGAGTGGTTGTAACCTCGTGACTGGAGCGAGTCAAGACGAGGCCTGGTGCCTTATTACAAACACAGAACGTCAACAGGCAATTCCCACTGGGACTTTTGTGTGGAAACTGTCGGTTCCCCGGTGACAGTAAAACCGCCAATTCACAGAGCTGCTGATTGAACAGCTTGTGAATGCCAGGGTTAAGAAATGAATCGATATTGGTTCGTGTGTCTGGTCTGTGTCAGAACTGGTGGTTGAACATGTTTCCATGTCTCAGGGGGAAGAGCGGGTTGTCCACTAACCAGATGTTTGGTGGTTCGATGTCGTTGGGCAAGACACTGAACCCCTATTAATACTGGGTGAATGTGATTTGAATACATTTTTTTACTGGAAAACCTCAACAAACAATAGAAAATGTTAACGTCACTTCACATATCAATTGTATTAGGGTTTGTAATCCCTGAACACTTTGAAATTATGCAACTGATTCATCTAATCCCCTCCTATTGGTCCTCTCGTCAAAGCCACGCCCCCAAAATCCCATGAACGTGCACTGCCTGAGGCGACGACTTTTCGGGGATTTACTCACTAACTTCTGATTCAACGAATAAAAATTAAAACTATCTCAAAAACAAACTTCCAACGCTACTTTCCAACAACTTAATGCCTCACATTCCTGATGAAAGAACGTTATTTTGCTATTTCATCCCCATTCACTCCCGGACATCTTTAATTGTACCCATGTGTTAAAAACATGGTGACATTTTAACTATTGTTTTGGAGAAAGAAAAAAAAAAGGGAGAAAGTAATGAAGAAATTTAAGGTCCAAAAGTCAGAATAAATTATATCTAACTATGGATATTTCTGCCAGACTTTCAGGAGCTGCCTCCCACATGCGGCTGCCAAAGATTTAATATCAAAGATAAGTTCGGGATGTTAATGCAGCCCTCGTTCTGGAGCAGAGTTACAGTGTGTGAGAATATTAAAATCTGCTAATTTCCTCAGGCTTAATCACGGGGGGGGGTGAAAGCAGCATTTGGTCTCGTTGAGTTGAAAAACTGCTCTGTATATATATATTCAGATTGAGTTATGGTGTTGGGTGCATCGCAGTGTGAAATGTTCCGTATCCATGGCGACCTAATCGATACCTATGAGACCCCAGTGTGTTTACTTATTTTTCTGCCATTATTTTTGAAAGTGAGTTACACATGGAGTGAGGATAGCAAAAACATTTTTCTGGCCCAGTTTCGGCCCACGTCCATGGCCTGAATTAGTATTCATATTCACCACATGAGCCACTTTAGGTCCAGATGCAGATTGCACCATGTTTGCCGTATTCGTTTTGGAATATTTGGGCCACAAGACGACCAGAGGAGCCACATTATTGCCTGATCCGTGTGCTGTCTGTGCCTGATACGTTATTTCCAGGGGACGGAGCCGTGGGGAAAGTTTATTTGTTCTCCCCCCACAGTTCGGAGCCTGGTGTGTTCTTGCATCGAGTGTTGAACTCAGGTTGTACATATTTATTCACCGGTACAATGAGGGAACCGCTAATTTATTCAAGAGGCAAATGAACCTTTAAAACCAGCAACAATACAAACTGTCAAATGGAAACTTGACACTTTAAAAAGATAAAACTGGACCTTTTGTCTTTTTTGTGCCTTTTTAATCTTATAAAACCCATTTTTATAATAGACCTCGTTTGTTTTATTCTTTTATTTATGTTGCCTTTAACCAAATTTATTGCTTTTGTTCTGTTTTACGTATTTTAAGTACTTTGTCAACCTGTTTTTTAAAGTGCTATATAAGTTAAGTTTATTATTACATAACGCGCTTGCAGTTCACTCACGTAACGTCCCAGGAATCCCAAGCAACTGACCTGGTCTAAATTCTAAATGTGTGTCCTGTTGCCGTCCGGCGAATCCCAACGAGTGAATAATGCAGCTTTAGAATTCTGTTGTGTTACAGTTGTGAGTCGCTGCAAAAGTTCCTCAGTTAAATCTTCTCATTCTGACGCGGCTCTTGATACATTTGAGCATCACACCCACAGATTCTCCAAAACTGAAAAACAGCTCATTCCACTTATACAGTTGATTTAATCTTTGCAGGGCTTTTATTGCGCCCATAACGCACTTGACGACTACATTTAGATGAAATTGTCTTCACATGAGAAGAGAATTGCTGCCACAGTATATTTCTATAATAAACTCTTTGCCGTGCACCTCGCCGCGTCTCAACGACTTCCTCGAGAAAAAACCTCCTGCATTGCCTGGAGAATTATTTGCCTTTGGAAGTTTCATGGAAAGAAGCAGTCCCAGCGACATGGCGATTTGTGTCCCCTCATATCACACTTTGCTGTGTGTGAATAATGAATATTTCGAGTGGTACAGGGGGGGATTGTATTTGTGTGTGATGGCAGGATGTCTTCCTCTCCTGTGTGGTGCAGATGAGACATCAGAGCGACATCTCGGAGACGAGAGCGTGTTTTGCGCTGCCGCCAATCAGGATCGTCAAGTATGCCATAATCACTTGAGGAACCCGTTTTGCATGTTTGTGTCTGTTCAGGAAAAAATACTTTGCACTCGACATGTTCAATATTTTATACCGTCTTTGTTGTTGTTGTAGGAAAAACAGTGACTTCAAATACCCTACAGCACAGTTACATCCCGTTTTAATATTATTCAAAATGCAAATGCATGGATAACGATTCACCATTCCACCGAGATGTTCATGCAGAAGACTCATGCAGCTAAATCTCCCATGTTTTTGATATTAGAGGGGATTGTTAACTGTTTAGGGAGACGCTATAGATTTCTCCAGGATCAGGATTCATGCAAATGAAGTCTAAGAGACGATATGAAGATGAAGGGTTTTAAAAAATGTATTTTTCTCGCCAATGGGTCATATTTTACATGACATTTTCTTAAAAAATAATAGAGCTCTTATGCGGCTGATCCTATGATCTTACGCAATAATGTGCAAGCCGGGCTTAGGCTGCGTTGTTCCTCTGTTGCATCAAGGAACTGCATGTCTGTGTCTGTGCTGTATTGTAGTCGAAATAATAGCCTGGAAATATATGTCTGCCCTCAAACTTTCTGCAGAGCGGCAAGGGGGGGAAATCAAAAGACGGCCAGAGACTAAAGAGGGAGGTAGACAAGGGAACCACATGGAGCACAGAAAGGGAGGTCGTGGATGTGAAGGGGGCATGAGCGGCGGGAAGGAGTGCATCAGTCTGTGTACCTTGAGGCCAAAGTCTGAGGGGAAAGGCCTATAATGGCATGCGCTAGTGTGAGCTAGGCTGGATGGTTGCATACTCGACAAGGTCCCCAGGGCCAGTGTGAGCAGAGCTTCGTGGGCTGGGGGAGGAGGCCAAAGCTGCAGTATCCAGCTCCGCATACTGGACATCACAGTCCTTGTGGCCAGAGTTCTGGAGACAAGAGAGGCGAGAGGTGTGTGTGAGGAGTGAGGCAGCCAAAAATATGAGAGTGAGAGAGCGAGAGAGAGTGAGAGAGAGAGAGAGAGAGAGCTTGTGTGTGTGTGTGTGTGTGTGTGAGAGAGAGACAGAGACAGAGAGAGAATCTTGACTGAAGATCTGATGGTCATGGGGACATTTTTTTGCGTTTGTGAGCAGTGGTGTTAGAGAAGGAAGGCAAATAAAAATGTGTTAGCATGGAACATACAAAATGTCAGATTAAGACCGAGGCCACATCCACTCCAGCACATCTTCGTTTGAGAACGGCGATTTCAAACTAAAATGATCTCTGCCCACATGAGAGTTCTGGCTCCGTATCAGTTTTCATCCCTGTACATAACACATGACGACTCACAAATACTGGAATTGTTTGAGTAACAGCAGTTGTATCATTGTAAAATGCAGAATTTAACTGCACAACAGCTGTTAGCAAAGACAACAGAGTCGGCAACGCTTGTAACTGATGATCAATGTTGCGATCGTTAGCCGAGAGTAATGCCCGTTGTTTTCCTCCAGAAGGGGTCATGTGATAGGAGCCTGACGAATCAGCAAAGGCTACGTTGGGAAAAGACCCAATCAGCAAGCGGTTTGAGTGTCGAACTTTAATTTAGGAAGGTCTCAGTTTCTGAATAAAATGCTAAACGCACAAACTAAAGCAGAACTAGCAGCGTTTCCAAACTTCTCAGGTTCAGCGGGTCTCAAACTCCGGGGTTGTGTGGACGCCGCCTCATCCTGAGCAGAGCTGATGCGTTTTCAAACGAGCACGTGCAGAGTGGATGTAGCCTTAATGTGACAGACAAAAAAAGATGGAGATGTTGCACAGAAAATCATCAGACAGACAGAAAATGTATAATTATAAAGACCATAAACCAAAAGTTTGACACACGGAGAAGGACTCACACTTCGTTTACATGCACATCGGGTTCAGTTACAGGATTTTGTTTTCTTTCTGTGCAAAACTAGAAACCAAACACATATTGGACATGTGTTGCATCAATAAAACTCGGATTGAGGTGAACTCATGTCCACACAATCTTTCAAAAGACTAAATCTATGAGGACAGTCAGTGGATTCATGTGCTGCTCACATGAATCCACTGATTTTGGCTGTAACCACAGTGACTCCACACATGGAGGCATTTACACAACCAACCGTGACCATGTCCACGGAGCCGCTGTGCATGTAAACGCAGACAAAGACCTTCATTCAACCAGCATCCGACCGCTGTGCACAAACACAAGTCGATGATTGACCGACCGATTGACTCGATGGGCAATTGGCCGAGTAGATGATTGAGTAAATGACCTTAATGGGATAATCAATAAATGACAATGGAAAGCTTGCAGCGCTGTTTTTCCAATTCCCCCCACCCCACCCCCAAAAAATAACTAGGTTCTGAGACTTGGAGACACTGACACACAGAAACACGAAGGAATAATAAGAGACAACAAGGTAACACGAGCACATTCAATGAGGTTTTGATTTCCTCTGCCCTTCTCTGATGAGCTTTTTAATGTTGTGACAGAACTGACACGTAGTTTTAATCACTGACCTGAAATGGACGTTAAAGATGGAATAACATGTCATTTTATGAAAAAGCAAAAACAAAGTGGAGGTGGGAAGCAAGCGTGAATCACAGAGCGCTGATGTATTAAAGAGAGAACTAGAATTACACACGATGACAGGAATCAAAAGATAACGCTGCCCACATTACCAGGAGTAAAAACCTCCCAGACGTTTTTTTTCTTTCTGCTGCATAATGTTTTTTATATCTATTCCTGGAGCAGAATTCGGCTGCAGGAGAAGTGATTGGATCAGATGGTGGTGCCTCTGCTTTTTAGTCCGCCTGCTTTAATGAAATCAGTGGAGCAAAAAGAGGGTCAGGAGGAAGTCAGTGCAAAGCAGAGCTGTGATCTCCCTACATCTCAGGGTGGATGTTAACGGGGGAGTGTGATGGAGGAGATACCTGTTGTCCCCCAACTGCACCAGTGGACCTTATTTCCATCTGAGAAAAAGGATTACACAGGAATGATTGAAGCCTTCACATTAATAATTTAAAGTCTACAGTGCAGTCGCTCCACCGTTGCACATTTCCCCACCTCTCACACTCTGCACTCGCTGGATATTTAAATATCTGGAATATTTGTCATGACCAGTGTGCAATCAGGGGGAAAATTACAGCCACATCGCATTCAAAATTGGCAGATAGTGTTTTGCCCCCAGAGAATCATCATTAGTAACACTTGATGCTCAGCAGTCAATGCATGTCTCTCACAAATAGTGTTTTGCAAACCTCAGTGGTGGCTCGTTCATCTTAAGAGCAGCGCTAAACTCCAATTTAAGTGGAATGTTTGCAGAGATAAGAAAAATGGATCTAAAGAAAATCTGTCCTGTGTCCAAGGATTATCAGAATTAAACATCCGGTTCCTTTGAGCAGAGAATTGAAGATGATAGTTTAATATCCTTGAATAACTGCGCAGAAAATTAAAAAATCAATTCGTCCAGGGGAAAGGAGGGAGAGTGATTCAGACATCCCTGTGAGTTTGAGGAAAGAAGAGGAGTTATTTAAAAAAGCATAACATAAATGCAAAGCAGCAGATTTAAAGCGGCTTGGCAAACAGGCTAATGCATGAATCACAAGTATGCATGTACGTTTATTAAGAGCATGAGGGATGGAGCACAGTTTCCATTTAAGGTGATGTTTAGCCCGAGTTGTGCATCAACTTCACATTTGAGCCACATAAGTTTTGATAAACACAGCAGGCAGCAATTAACATTGAAGTTACACAGCGGAGAAGAATGTCAGAGAAAAATGAAACACACTGAGATGTCTGTAAACTGACAAAACAGATCAATTTAGCTCAAAGTTCCCCTGTTCATGTAATAACTTTTCAAGATGTAAAGGACAAATCAGGTGAAATATATATTTTTCTTATCGTCAATAAATCCCATAGAAAGACAACAACCATCAATGTGTCTCTTAACCTGGAGCTTTTTCACTCCCACTTATGTGTTAGCGGCACGTGTGCATCCTGGAAAATCTTCTTTTTAATTTTGGCGTCGGTGTTTTCAGGTTATAGCAGCACCACTGATCTTCAAGTCGGGGTCTCGCCTGTTTCTTATCTTTCTCCAAGTGCAGTTAACAGCAAAATGGCCAATTCTATTTGTGCAGCTTCAAATCATAACACACATTATCTTACATATCGAGGTCAAGACCTTAACGATCCTTCACCTCAGTTTCAGTGTCTGTCGAATATGTCACAGCATAAATATTGGAAACACTTCCTCTATCTGTTTCAAAGTAAAAGCACTCTCGCGTTTCTACTGACTGAATCCATTCATTTGTTTTAACAAGGTTTTTATTGTAGGAGCAGAAGCAGTAGATTCAGAGCTTTAGTTGAGTACAGAGACCGACTGTTATTCATAGAAATACAGTCGGTCTATACAGGAGCCCGCGGCGTCAGAGAAGTGGCTACACTCTGCAGGTACTTCTACTTTGAGTACTTGAAGGACATTAAACTGCAAGTACTTTTTTGACTTGTCTTTTTATCAATACTTTTACAGAGGGTAAAATGTTTTAGTACTTGAGTACAAGCTCAAAACAAAATATGAGTAAGTAATAAAGTAATAAACTACAGTGGCTGCAGTTTGGAGCTCGATGACTCAGAGGAATAATCTGTTGGGGAGGCTGTGGATACACAGAAATACTTTTTAGTGGCATCAGAGTTCATTGGTGGTTTTTGTATTTCGTGGCATCGACAGAAAGAAAAATACAAACATGTCGTAGTAAGTTCAGAATTGGTTTTGAACAAGTTATTTAAAACTTTGTACGAGGTTTAATTTCCAATTGCATGAATCCAGATCCGCACCCACATCAGCTTTCTGCAGGTCAAACTTTTTTCATATACAACATGAGACTTCTGACCTTCAACAGCAAAGCAGGCAGCAACAATAATATTAATATAGAGCTGCTCTTGGTAGCTATTCTATGGCAGACAATTACAACAGTGAGACACTTTTCTGCTTGTGCACACACACACACAGACACACACATGCACACACACACACTGTCCAAAAGACCAAACGACTTTATATTTTCTTTAACTCAAAGCCGAGACTCGAGCCAAAATCGAGCAAAGCCCCAAACGCACTCGAGCATCTGCGCCACTCAGGGAGGCTCACCACAGTTTAGCCGAGGAATCTGATAACAAGGCGAACACTTCACAGTCAATACACAGGGGCGTCGACGAACTGAGGAGCATCACGCCGAGAAGTTCTCTGCACAGAGTTGCCATGCAAACACACGAGTAATTACGATGGTTCGGAGGAAGAGGACGGGAGGTGAGGCCGAGGGCGGAGTGGTGAGTGCTGGGGTCAGGGCATGATACACACACACAAACACACACACACACACACACGTTCAACAACACACAAGCACAGACGAAGCAGCAATGTTAAAACATCCTCAGCGACATTCAGGAAGCATCACAGCGCCGCATTTCAATTCTGAATCAATTCTCAAAAAGCTCCAAGCAGCGAGTTCCATCCTTTCACCGGCAATCACGACCAGCCGGAGGGCGGCGGCTGCTGGTGACCCCGACACAGAGACGCTACTTTCAACCTGCTCGTGGCGTCGCTACTCACCGGCTTATCGGTGAAGGGGGTCGACTCAGAGGGCGCCATGTCGTAATAAGGAGGCTGAAGAGGAAGCTTCTGCATTTCCTCGTCCTTGTCGAGATGAACCACCTACAGGAAACACACAGGGCTCAGCAACACTCATTTTTTTTCAGACAGGAGCTCTGGAAAATGTCCAGACGTTCTCCAGAGTTTGACTTTCACATATGGAGAAGCAGCAGGAGGTTCTGTGCCTTAGATTCACAGAGATAGGGAGAGATATTTGTCGTGTTTTTACTTTTTTCAGTTATGCTGGTTTATGGTGAGTCGTGTTCGAATGTGTCAAAACCTGAGAAGCTCTCTCAGCTCACTGTCTCGCTAGTGTCCTTTCACAGGACTCCCAAGATGTGAAAACAACATGTAGACAAAACGTCCATATTTTGTGTATGCGCCAAACGCCTGGAAGTTCAGTGTGAATCAAAACATTTGCAGAAAAAGGGCAATGTCAGCATCTAAACTTAATATAATAATACAAACACATTAGCACCTTCATCTCATGGTTCTATCCTGCAGATATTATTACCACTGTTATATAAATATATTTATATATATTTGCTCACTCAGACATTAACCAGAGCTGGTAAAACTCCAGAGATTGTCCTGAGGAACTAAAACGTTCTCACATACAGCTCCTGCAGATTATTTCAGAATATCAATACCAGATAATAGTACATGATAGAGTTCAGTGCTCGTCTGAAAGTAGCTGCAATGACCTGAAAAAACACCACAGACCCGTTTACACAGTTTATTCTGCACTACAGTTCTGACCAAAGTTGGTTTAGCCTCTGGCCCATCACTGACAATACTTCCTTTGTTGCATAATACTTTAAGATGTAAAAAACGTCAGCGGCAGAATATAAGGTTTTAAAGTTTTTTGACGTCGTTTGCTCACAAACGAGACGTGAAATCTGACAGACGAGCAGTTTGAACTCCGTCTGCTCCGCTGAACTCTGTTTGCATCAAAGACACTTTGTCTAATTAATCGTCAGTCAAAGGTGATGATGTAAACGTCTGAAATAAAGCAGAAGCCAGAAAATGCTGTAAATCTAAACTGGGGGCGAGAGACGAGGCCGCGGCTGAAGGGAAACGAGGACGCGGGGGGGAAACGGTTGTGAAGGTGACGCGTGATTACAGAGCAGATTAATTACAGCTCAGCAAACACATATTGTCAACATGTGGATGAGGCTCATTGAGATCATGTTTATAATATTCAGTCTGAATCCATTAAGGGACTCGCCGCCGTCTTTTTACAAGACAAACAAAGCATAAAACAAAACACTTTAACGGCCTCGCAAACTGGGCTCCCTGTCTGGATGTGAAAAATCCCAGTCTGGTGTTTACACGTCCCCCCCCCCCCTTTTTTTAATAGTGTGATGTTGCTAAAGTGAAGTATTTAAATTCATCCCAGAGCCAAAGACGCCTTTGAATGGAGACTTTCTACAACTGTGCCTTGGCTTTGTCACATTTCCAGAAGGAATATCTCAGCGTTTGAGGATTTGGAACACCGGACCCCCCCCTGATAGATGTAGAAAATTTAAATTTGAAAAAGAGCCTTTAATGTGTCAAATGCTTTTCTTTTTTATTTACTCTCTGAAGAAAAACTAAGGCGACGTGCTTATAAAAGATACAGAGGCTTCGATTTCACTTAAAAACATTTAGGAAAAAATGTTGAACAATCAGGGGACTAAACAAACCTTGTGAATTCCAAAAGCGGAAATAAGTCAACTTCCTATTTGTTGAGGTTAACGTTCAAAGACGACACAATAATACATATCAGGACGATTTCAATGACAGGAGCCTGAATTTCATAATTGCATAAAGCTTTCACTTTGTATAAATTACTACGTGGCGCAGATAACGATGTTATTCCCGCAGCAACAGCAGAAGGATGTTTAAAGCATCGTTTATATTAGAATAGAGCGGGAAGTGAAGGGTGAAGACGAGAGGCGACGCTCCCATTTGCTTTCAAACACGTGTGTATCTCACCATAACACACAAGTCACACCCTGAAACCACAGTTACACCGGTTTCCGCAGCCCGTCCCTTTGTGTGCTTCAGTTTGACTAATCAAAACTCTGCCAAATGCTGTTTGATCCCCATTTTTCTCACCCTCAAAAAAAAAAAATTGCTGTTGAACGCCACTTGGTTCGTGTGAGCGTTTCCATTCATATTACATCAAACGGCAGATAATTTAATGGCTGAGCGGTTGAGAGGCGAGCGGAGCACCAGGCTTCATATGTAATTAGCTGGAGGAAAGCGTTTGTTTTCGGAACATAAAGACATCGGCCTCCTGGACGCCTGTCGTCTGCTTGGCCCCTCCGACTCCGTCTCACGGCAACGTACGCTGATTGTTTGTGATGTAGCGAGCGCAGATGTTTATACTTTGGCTGCGTTGCCAGTTTTGCTTTGTGCATTGGGCGATGATAAAAAACCGCCGTGCTGCCAATTTCCACAGGCCAGTCAGGACCCCCAGCAACCGATCCTGAAATAGAGCTGCAGCATCCAACTTTTTCCAGCCTCCAGTTTCAATATTGGGATATTTCATATGCCATTTCCTCTCTCTCTCTCCCTCTCTCTGTTTGTGTATTTGTGCCTGAATCCAAACCTTTCCCAAAATCTGCTGTTCTCTGGTGTTCATGGTGTTTTGGACTCAGAACTGTGGTCAGAGCTGAGCTGAGGATGTTGCAGCCGCAGGAAACAGAACAGACTGATCCGAAAACAGTCAGAAAACATTATTATGCCTTTTTCTTTTTATACCTATATTAGACACTAACGATATATTATCCTTGTTTCTGTTTCTTCGTTTAAATAAGAACATTATTTCATGTATATGCGGTTTATTAGATTTTGTATTCCTTATATCTCTATTTTTTATATTTTAAGTTTTACTGTTGCACTGTTTTCACTTTCTTTTAATTACTTTTACATCTGCTGTGCCATCGTTTTACAGGCGATGTTCATCTAATGCACAACTTTGCATAGGATCAGTTATTTATCTTTAAATCTGTATTTAAATCTGGCTTTGTCAGTTTCAAACAAAGGCAAAAAATATACATTTAAATTTGAAATGCAATTCTCCAGAGTGTTGAAACTCCTCTGGTATTATAGCTTTTAAGTCTCTTAAAGCTTCTGAAAAGGGAAGATTTAAAAATAAAACGGAGGAATTCAACCTGCAGCAGTTACATTGAACAATAAAATAAAAGTGAGTTGTTATTATTATTATTACAAATCGCCTGGCAGCTCAACAGATGCTGATTATCTCAGTGTCAGTTCAAGACACAGCTCATCAAGATGATTGACAGGCAGGAAGTTGTCTCTCTGAAGGAAGGAAGGCGGAACTAAAGACCCTGCAACCCTCTATTACTGTTTGTTCCATCATAGTATGTGAAGTATAACGTGCAATATCTCATATTACTGCCACTTTAGTGTAGTATTAGTTTTCTGTCTCAGGTAACGTACTTACATAATTTCTGGTTCTGCATTTACTCTGTATACACTTTATATTCTATATATATATATATATATATATTTTGAGATGTTAATACTAGCTTCATTCTCTGTACTCAAGAATTATTATCTTATCTTTAAATATTTTGTTGTACACATGTAATATAATAATGTATCAATAGAAATAGTTTATTCCTGCATATTTTACCCATCACGTATATATATATCTCATTATGGACCTGCTGTGATATATATATATATATATATATATAAATATATATATATATATATTGGTACTTTGCTAACTTGCTGAGCGTGCAGCTTCTTTTAAAGTAACTGCAGCAGTAAAGCTCAACACATTAAATCCTGTCCGGTGACAGTTGCCGGCTCATCTTCCCACTAATCACCAGAGAGTCGGGCGTCAGGTGCTGTTCTCTGGTGCTCGTGCAGGGAGGAGAGCACATTACCCCCCCCCCCCCCCCTCTCTCCATTACTTCCCCTGCACAGATGTCCAGCAGTTTGACCTTGGAGCGATAAAGACCGTCATAAAGTTGCTTTTAAAATCTCAGCAGTGCTGATGCACGGCGGCCAAATCGATGGTTTGAATGAACCTGTGATTATTCAGATTCTAATAACTCTTTTTTTTTTGTTGAATGACTTGTTATTTTGTTCGGCAGTAAAGGTCTGAGCCGGCTCGCTGTGACCTCTGTTCCACGCCTTTGATTTCTTTCTTATGAGAGTTGCCATTTTTCTCCTAAACTGTGGACCGAGCTGTGGACAAAACAACAGCAATCACATTATGGTGACAGACTGTGTTTTCATGCATGTCTGACCACCAGCTGATTTAAAATATTGCTCCCACAGATCCAGTCATCAAGGGAGCCGGGGGCCGAGTCGGGAGAAAATGAGATTTCAGATTTCCATCGGGATTTGGGATTATTTGTTTTGACCCGCGGCAAATCAAGTTTCAGGTTGTGTCGCACACAAGTAACGCAGCTTTGTTAACTCCACTGTGAACAGCGACATGTCTGCTCTGACCGTCGTCTGCATACAAAGATGGACGACTCGACGGGCTCCCCGAAAGTGAACCCAAATCACCTTGATCGCCCCCTGGTGACTGGGCTGCAGTATAGGTCATAAACCCTGACTCCTCCATGTTAGTGGGTAGAACATTTACTGAGCTAAAAAGTCAAAGTAAATGTTGACTACACTTTTCCAAAGATGGTTTCTGTCATTTCAGGTGCATTGCCTTCATATCATATCTGATCATTAAGATGATTGGCAGCTGAGACTGACTCCTGATTGGTCGAACGCGTGCATTGATTAAACCTCAATACTGTGGCTCCACACCACAATCACTACTGCACGATATGGCTCCAAATGACACCAGGAGCACATGGCAATAACCGAATCCGAGAAATTCTTGCTCCATTTTTGTACAATGGAAGGAAGTGGAGATGCGTCGTCCAGCTTTATAAACTGTCTAAAGCTTCGACAGGTAAGATAAGATAAGATAAGATAAGATAAGATAAGATAAGATTCAGTTGTTACAGCAGCAGGCAATAAGTCTGAATATGTCATTATTCTCTACATGCTAATTGCTAACATGAAGTAGTGGACATTAATCTTTAGTGTGTATTTTTTTGGCAGCTAGTATTGAATGAATCCACATACTTCATTTTGTTGTGCAGAAAACTATAGATTGTGGTGAGAGTCATGAATTTTGATGAGTCGCGTCACTTCTCCACTGAAACACATCAACACGTTACATCTTTTAAAATCTAAATTGATGAGGTCTGCCCCAGGAACTTCCAGCATCAGGGATCAAACTCTGCTGTGTGACGGTGTTTTCTTTTATTTGCCTCTTCAGCCCAGATCAGTGATCTGAGGAAATTGCTACGGCGGAAATAATTCTCCCCTCGCTAATCCACTCGATGTTGACATTTCAGTTTGTCTCTGATTAATAACAAAGCTGCTCGTTCAAGTTATGAAATCATATCTCCTGCTTGAAAAAAACAACAACACACTGCTGAGAGATGAAAGTGTTTATGAGAGTCGAGTGGTGCTTTAGAATCTATTCCACTCGCCTCCTCCAAATTTAAGATACTGAATTAACACTATATACTTGTAGTACATAGACCTATGCTGCATAGATCAGGTGCATACAGTTTTCACCCTATAGACATTAAATCTGCTTCCCAGCATTATCATGATTATTATTACTAGCCTATTATTTATTATCAGCATTAATGTTATAATTTGTGCCGCTATCATTGCTACTGTTATTATTAGTAACATTATTACATCTATGAGTATTACAATAATTATTCTCATTATAAAGTGCGGTAAACAAACTGATCCTGGTCTCTCTCTCTATTGCCTCCACCTCTTTCTCTGGTCTCAACCCGACGGGTCGAGGCAGACGAGCGCTCCGAACCAGACTCCACCCCGAGTCTGGTTCTGTCCAAGGTTTCTAACTTGGTTCTTTCTCCACTGTTGTCAAATCCATTCACACAGTGGGAACTGTTGGGTTTCTCTCTGTGATATGGTAAGGTCTTGACTTTACAGTATAAAATGCCTTGAGATATTGTATGTGGTGGCGCTAAAAGAATAGAGTTACATAGAATTGAATTCAATCTCGGAGCCTATTGGTTTATTATGATGACGAATTAGCCTCTTAGGACAATTGCCAATATACTTTGTTTGGTGTTTTAGGTCCAGACATCATTTTGGCTAATCTCAATTAAAAACTTTCTACATATGAATGCAGATAAACAAAAAATCTGATATCTGATGCATTTTGTTCTCTGTGCTCTGCTTCTTTTGGACATGAACTGTTTACCTGCCGGCGACCAAAGCCGGCCCAAGTGTGATTGTTTAGACAGGAACCGAAAACCAGAAGTTTTCCGCCTCAAGTCCAACTGTTCTAATCAACTGTGATGTGTTATTTCTGACGTGGCTCCCGAACACATTTTGATATATTTGTGCTTGAATTGGAAACATTTCACTTAAACGTTGGAGACACATTGACAGAAATGTGATGTAGGATTCTGGGGGAGATTTCAGAATCTGTACCCGTTCCAATTGAGTGAATGAGAAGAAGAGACGAGGAGGAGGAGGAGGAGGAGGAGGTGGAAGAGGAGGAGGAGGAAGGATCTCTCTTACCTGGATGTCATCAGATGTCAAGTGTCCCTTCATGTCGCTGTTCTTCTTTTTGGGCGGAGGAGGGGCCGGCTTGTGGGCGGGCGGGAGGTCTGTCCTGTTAAGAGAGTGAAAAGATAACATGACACTCAGCACAGTCAGAGATCGTCCCTCTCTACGTCCCTCACCTTCTACAGCACTCTAATGAGAAGTCCTGCCTGCACTTGCCTTTTTTCACTCTTTCCTCGGATTTTGATAGATCTCGTGTCGGAGGCTTTGTTGCGGCGGCAGCCATTCCCCCTGCCCTTTCAAAGGCTCTCGCTGGAGAGACACTGTGCTAATGAGAGTGGGCTGTAATTGGACACTGAGGTGAGGGGACGGGGATGGAGGGGGCATAGGGGGCAGGGAGAAGGGCATGTGTGAGTCAAGTCCTCGGGGTGGATCGAGCCTCATCCGGAGTGCCACGTGGACAAACACCCTGCCCACTGCGAAGCCACTGTTTGTGAGACATGTCGTCCTGAGTGGTGACTCAGAGAGCTCAGCAGGCAGCTCCTGCTCTCCACCTTTCCCTGGACCCCCGGTACTAACATCCACTAATCCCAGTGCACTCACCCTGCCTCTCTGTTGACACACCTGGGGAAGAACAAAGCCTCAACACCTGCGCTCGTTCAGGAGCCGCCATTAACAGAGCGGCAAACGACTAGTTCCTTCGAAACAGGGGATGAGATTTTTCGCTGGAGACGAGGGCCACTCCAGCACGCAGTCATTGATGCGATGATAAAAAGGGAAATTAAATCGTGAACAGGAAAGACAGCGGTAATTGAAAGCTTGATGTTGAAATAGTTTGAAGTGCGCGCAGATAATTATTTCAGACAAGGAAGCAGAAGGGTTGTTGCAATGAAATCGTTACAAAGAAAACTCCTTCCCTCAAACACGCCGGCAGTCAGATGTCATCTGCCATATTGTGACATGATATCAGCAGCGAGCAACGATAATGAAGTGGATCACAGGCACTGAGCTGTGTACCTACAAGCAGCATCTCCGGCTCCTCCCGCCTCCCGACCGCACCGGTTTGCGTCCTTATTGAATAACATGACCTTTCCTGCAAGGCCAAGTCGGCGTTTTAATGTGCAGAAAATTCGTGCATGAGTGCTCCCCTTAACTCTTTCTTTCACGCTCATTATTTCCGGTCCGTATCACCTTGTCTCCAGACAGGGCTGCCGTGCCACTGCCAGATTCATGTGGCACCCTGTTCAGCCTGCCTGCAGCACCGAGGCACAGCAAACACACACACACAGAGCGGCAGCGTGCAGCAGACTCCCTCGTCTACAGTCGCAGAGCCTTCACAGGGGCTGGCATCCATTTTCTCACAGACAGATAATGATGAGTCTTGTGGAAATGCGGTTTGTGCAGGTGCAGCGGTGCGTGCTCATTATAAAGAATCGTAATCCGATGCTGATGACGGACCGGATTCGGATACAGACTTCTGAAATCTTGCCGTGACAGCAAACAAGATCGTTTGCTTTCAAGAAACGCACGAGACAAAGTGTGACTCTCAGCCCCGTGCACACAGCGAAACGCCCCAATCACGAGTTTCCCCTCGGTTTGCTGAGACAGAATCGTTGACGACCGCCCCGTGCAGTGACCTCATTGTCATTTTGAAATGTGGCATCACTGAATATATATTTTTTTCTCAATATTTACTGTGTTTTTTTTATACACATCTTAATGTCGGGTCAGATTTATTCAAGCAGTTTATGTTTAATTCAGCATTTTTATTCAGACCCTGCTGCATTTTTCAGCTTCCATTTGATCCCCGAGGAGCCCGATGATTGCATTTCAGAGCACATTTCGAGAAGGAGCCTTTTCATATGAGCAAAGCGTCGGGGTCCCTGTATGCAGAGTAGGTTTATTAAATCTGACCAAACATGAATACAAACTCCACATAGGAACCACTTTCCCCGTCATACTTCTCTTTTCTTTATTCAATTCAGCTACTTGTGTAATCATGTTACGAGCAGTGGCCTCGGGGGACAGGCGGTGGTAGACTGTCACTGCAGGTCGACACAGAAGCCGGAAAACAGCAGGGGAAGGTATCATCGGTGTTTGATGAAGCGACGTGTGTGCAGAGCACGGGGTGTGTGTGTGCTCGGGCACATGTGGATTTAGATGAACGTGTGTGTGTGTGTGTGTGTGTGCTGTCTCACTGGTGTACGGAGGCTCCTACGACTCTCAAGAACTGATGTAAAATATCATTGTGTGGCAGCAATGATTAAAAGAAGACATTATGCTTATCCAAAGATTTAATGCTTCTTTGATCTCGAAACTCTATTCACGATTTGTTTTCATTTTTTTTCCAGCTGAACGCAGCTCTTCTCTTTCCTTTGAGCATCGAACTGTCCATCAACAGCTCATTTAATAAAAAAAAGCACATATCTCTGAGTCTTCTTACAGTAACTGCTCCTTACACTTATGAAAGTTATAAAAAACATTAAACTCAAGTATCTGCCGAGATCGCGACAGGTCGGCTGTGCCAGGAAACACGTGGTTAGATCATCAGCCGGATTTAAAACAAGATAACAGCTTATTTAAATCTATTCATCAGAAGAGGAGGTGAAAAGTGAAAGTGAAATAAGCCACGAACCCTCCTTCCCTTTGTAGAACATGTGAATGAGCACGAGTGCGACGGGTCAGAATTCAATGGGGAAGTCAATCTGCAAACTGTGATGAATGTTTAAAAGACACTTTGGTGGATGATTTTAAAAGTTTCTTTCTCTTTGTCTGGTTTGGCAAACTGTATTTTTATCATCTCTGTTTTGTTCCACATCTCTGGTCACATTGTCGGCTCTCAGAACGACGACAGCGACGGATAAACCCAAGAAAAAAAAGACAGAAAGCAAAATGTTTTCTCCAAAAGATTTGATATATTTTTGTTGTTTTTGTCGAGGAGGTAAAATGTCAACTAACGGAGCTGAGTGAGTAAACATGTCTCGCCTCTTTTCCAACGATGAATGACCATTCATCACATTTCAAAGGTCTCCACCACAGACTGAACATAAAGATGGACGACATGTCAGCTCCCAAAGAGTGAAGCCAAAGTGTTTCCATCGCCACCTGGTGGCTGGCTGCAGTATAGGTCATGCACCCCACTGCGTTAATGGTTGGAACATGGTTTTCTCAAATATGCTTTCTGTTATTTCAGGTGGTTCTCGTCACACTGACGTTTCTTCAAGTGTTCATTTTCCCGCTGACTTTCATTTTAATTTGTTATTTTATGCTATAAAAAACGGAGTGAGACATCATCACAGACAGCTGAGGCTGACTCGTGATTGGTCGAACGTGTGTGTCAACGATCCCACGCTGCCACAGCTTCATCCCACGATCGTATCTGCGATATCTCAGCTAATTTCTGGGCAGAGGACGAAGAGGAGGAAGAGGAGACACGTCGTCCATCTTTATCTACAATCTATGGTCTTCACGCTAACGCCGTAGAAAAGCACGGGCGGCCACTTTATAAATCATACGGCACAAAATCAAACCATGTCTCTACAAATCACTCCTCTCAGTGTCATCTTTCAAACTGTGCTACAAGAGCAGTCATCCATTTTTACAAGTACAACATCCCATTTTTCTTCTACACACGTTTTTTCCTCCTCTTAAGTGAAACCATATGTTCCGAGCGTGCAGCTTGAAATCTATTCAATATGTATAAAGGTTGTTTTCCTGCTATGATGTACGCTTCTGCCATATGGTGAGTGAAATATTCAGCACGTGCGTGTGTCATCCTGCATTTTCCTGCCTGACGCAACACGACCCAATTAATTCTGCACTTTGTGTTTTAAAGTTAGCGCGATCCGTCATTAGTCAGAAACGATGAGGCTCATCTCGGGCCCGGCCACCTCGTGTGCAGCATCTCAGCTGTGCAGCCTCCGCGCACACTTCCTCCTCGGAGCTAAATGCGATGCAGGCAGCATGTGGGCGTTGGCTTTGTGAGAGGCAGACACTAATGAAAGCTGACAAGCACCACAAGCCTGTGGGGAGCAGAAAGCACCGGGCAGGGAACCATAAGCTACATTGGAGTTTGCACTGTTTCCTCCTCAGACGTCCACCTTGAAGACCTCGCTCCTCCTCGCTCTGCTGGCTGCAAAGGGATCAGGGCGGCTTAAGGGGAGATTTAAGGAGGATAGCGAGGAGAAAACATAACTAATCCCTAAACTGAGAAGAGTAATCTGTGACGGAAGATTTACGGCAAAGAAAATGACTTGTACAATGCACTCACAAAAAAAGTGACCTTTCTATTAGGAGAGTTTCGGGCACCAGTGCCGCAGCGTTGAGGCGAACGCCGGTTAGAAAACGCTCCGTGTGCGGCACGTGAGAGAAAGTGAAGTGTCGCATCGCCCACAGTCGCTTGGATTAAGCGCCGCCACATGACCACGGCCCCGCTCGTGGAAAACAAACGTGAAGTATTGGAGCTGATCCCCGGTGCTCCGCATTGATTTCTGTTGATCACAATCTTACTTGGCAATTTAAATGCTAATGATACTTTTAATTGCAAGACGGGATAAATGTGATTTGATCTTTAGGAGGCAATTACTTTCATGCTTTGTCTTGCTCCGATCTTTCCAAAAGGAGAACGACAATTACTTTGCAGAGATCGTCTTTTTTTTTTGTCTTCTCCTCACAAGAAAAAGAAAGAACAAAACAAGAATGAAACAAAATGACTTCTGTTTTTGTTCCTTGACAAGTTTATCAAAAACTATTTCTGTAGTCGGGGCTTTTTTTGCTTTTTTTTTTTTTAAAACATGTATCTTTTACAATTATACACACACACAGCCAGTTTCCAACACCTCAGGCATTGATACTAGATAACATGCACTGCAATACAAATGAACATGATTAAACAGGTGATTGTTATAGACAGTTGTACTGCATGTATAACATTCTGTACAGAGTCACCAAGCACCATAAAACAACAATGACAGTCCATGTTGAATGACCCAGAAAGACAAGAAAAGACAAAAACCTACTTTGGTTACAGCTTAAAGCTAAAAAAGGTTTCCAACAAGGAATGACCGTTCATCACACTGTAAAGGTCTCCACACGGCAATGGTGAAAAGCATGGGTGAGCAGTTTGGAAATTAAAAATGGGGTTACACAAACTCAAATCATCGTCTCTGCAGATCACTTCTGCACGACGGAGAGTCGGGGCCATGTCGAGGAAAACAAAAGCTGGAGATTTCCCAAAGAAAAGTTGTAATATTACGGACAAAACGTTGTAATTTACGTCATATTTATGAGATTAAAGTCATAATTTCAGGCTCCGTGCCATTTAAAGGGGGAAATATCGGAAGATCAGCCTGTCGCTGTGTAAAAACGAGGAATATGGAGCGTCTGTTCAAGTTATACCTGAGTATAAGTTTCACAAATGACAAAATACTTCGTCTTCTGTCTCATCAGCTCCTCATCTTCATCAGTATCAGGACTCATCGACAGTGAGATTATCATCGGTCATATATCTGCTGTTCGTAGTTTCTCAAGAATCAATGAGATTGGAAATCAAGACTCTGAACTGCTGACTATGATATTTATAAAATTATATTCTCGTGAAATGAAGACTTAATTCTCGTAAATTTCTAATTCCTTCTCGATTACGACTTTATTCTTGTAACGTTACGACTTTATTCTCGAAACTTTAAAACCGATTTTTCTTCACCATGGCCCCGATTCCTCCGCCAGTGTCATCTTTCAAATTGAGCTTCAAGAGCAGATATCTCTTCTTTCTTTTTATTTTTTTGTTTTATAACTGCAACATCCCATTTTTTTCAACTTGACTTCACTGTTAGACTCCATCAATAATTTCATGTGTCCTCCAAAATCACAATGATGCGACATTTTCAGTCCTGGAAAAAAGCATTTTCCAGCCACGGAGGTTGGAAGAATTTTGCTCCCACGCTTTGTGAGAAAGAAATAAAAAATGGGCGTTGATGCCATTTAGTGACATTGACGTCGGGCTCATGACTCAACGTCCCCTTCGCGTCCCGCACGTGACTCCGCTCAGATACTGTGGTGAATGCGGCCGGGGGAAGTTGGCATCAAAGTGATTTATACCAGCGAGTATCTGCAACTGTGTCAACACCAGCTGCACGTCAGGAGCACTCGCGAGTTAATTCATTTTGCGGGGGGGGTTGGGGGGTGAGGGGGGAACGAGTGCCACGATTGGCAGTGCTTTTCGGCATTTTGGAGGTCGTACATCACACTGGGGCAAAAGACAGAGTGATGAACACATTATTCTGAGAACATCGCTGTTGACAATGCCCATCCATTTTGATAATCAGTTGACTATTGTGCCAGTGCGGCCTCCGAGGGGCCGGTGATGTGTCGGGATTGACCAATTTCGAGTCACATCATGTGCTGCTTTGTGAGGGCAAACAGAGGCGTGACTGGCGGTGCAGTCAGGCATGTTATCAAATGCCCAGGCTTGATTAACAGCTCATCAACATGCAGAATTAAACAGTCTGGCTAAATGCTCCCCCCCCCGCCACTCCCTTTTTTTACCCTGACGACAGACATTCATATAAAACTATGAACTTCTCCAACATTGAAATAAACCCCCAAACATTCACTTGCAACCCATCTGCCTTCAAATGATTAGACATTTTCAAAGTAAAAGTCCACTTTTTTTTTTCTTCATGACAGGCAACAGGAAAAAAAACAAAAAAACAGAAAAAACAAATATTCATCTAGACAATTAAAGCTCTGAGTCACATTTCACTACATTAAGCATCACATGCCGAGCTACAAGCAGGGAGCTAAGACATCAGTTGAACAGCACTGACACGACTTTGACTCTTGTCATGCATATTTGACGACAATCATGCACACAAAAGTAGGGTAAAGAGCGGGGGGGGGGCAGGGGGGGGCGGAGGAGAGAGGTTGCACAATGTGGTCTGTACGACGTTATCGTGGCGTTTCAGCAGTTAACATCGCGACGGAAAAAAAAATGGACGAGCGTACAGATTCGTCTCCGATTACCAGTTTTGATATGTAGGTTCAGACGTGTTCGCCACAAATCTGATAAACTCTGAGTGGAGCCGGATATTTTATCTCGAGCCTTTTAATTAAGTTTTATCTTGGCACCGTTTTGCTTGATTTGCATCCGTAGTTTATCAAAGTGCTCTGACGTGACGTGATGGAGCGTTTGTCACGCACGTAAATTACATAATCGTACGATAAAACAAATCGTGAATTTCACTTAAATCTTTGAATTTGTTGAATGCAAAAGAACACACAAAAATATCTGTTAATTCCAAGTTCTTTTGCAACAAGCCCGGAGGGAGTGTCTAGTGCATGATCGTGCTGTCGAGCGTTCGATGCCGTCAGTGCTCACAATGGTGTGCTCAAGTATGTCACTTGCAGGCCACCGTTACATGCAGGCAACAGGACAGAGGATCCAGGAGGACAGGGTTCAGCGGGGGATAGACTGGGGTCAGGTGCCTCTACTTTCCTTGTGGGGGACTCTGGCTTCTCGGGAGCCTGTGTCACACAACTATCAGCAACAGCAGCAACAGCAATGCTGAGGGAGGGGAGTGGGAAACAGAGAGCAGTTACTTTGGCATCCGACTGAGAGAGAAAGATAGATTAGCAGGGAGGGGGAAAGAGACAGAAAGCAATGGGAGAGGTAAGAGTCTCTGTGCTTCATTTGTCTTGAGAAGCATTCCTGAGAGGTGGAGGCAGTGTGGTCTCTGGGCGTCTGGTGCGAGCTCAGCGGTGGACCTGCCGGCCGCCGCACAGAGCCCAGACGTGCAGCAGGAGGAGCCGCCGAGGCCACAAACCCTGGCAGCGCGTCTCGTCTGATGCTCGATGTTAGCATCGCCGCTTTGAGTATCAAATCAATTACACGATTCTGGAGTGGGGGGGGGGGGGACCTCTGAAATATGTATTATAATCTCATCATGTGAGTTGATTAAAGGCTCGTGTGCACCCTCAGCCAGATTCTGCACAACCCCCCTAACCCCACTTGTTTTGGTCATATTCCCAGGGAGGATGGTCCGCCAACCTCTGCAGCATCCATCCCATGGGTGTGTGGTTTGCATCTTGTATATCCAGTATACAGCCCCGAGCATAATGGAAACCCTGGCAACCACTGAGCTCTATGTCGTGACCAGGTGTTTTAGACAAAGACGACAAAGGATTCAACTTGAACGCTGATTTCTCTCTCTCTCTGGTGAAAAGACATTTCTTACTATTCTTCCTAAACGGACGGCAGAAAGACTTTTAACCACCTTCGCACAAAAATTATATTTCAGATTTTCACGGCTCTGTCGCTTGTTGTTCTCTCAGCTGCGTCATCTGCAACTTCTGTTTTCCCTTCTGTGTGGAGGCAGCAGCTGGTAATGCTCAGAACTGTCATGGCCCCTGGTTTGCAGGCAGAACAAAATTATCTGGCTGGCCGGAGGAGGGGTGGTACGGAGTAAATAAAGCTGGAGAGACGCAGGGTCCCTGAATCTTTACCAGCAATCTGCCTGGGAAACAAGTCTGACTCATTCTAAAATGCATTCTGAACACTGATCTCCAAATTAAACCACCTACAGATGTTGCTTTCGCAGGGTTCAGACAATAAATACCTCAACCACCACCTGAAGCCCAATCTCCGGGGTTTTGTTTTACTAGAAACTGTTTCAAATAAAATAAATTAGCAAATTTCCACCATCATTTCTCGGAGTAACATTTAGAGACGGCTCAACAATCTCCGGGGAACATCTCCCCTCGCTTCCTGATGATATCCCACCAGAGGTGAAGCTGTTCCCAAGAAGAACTCGCCGCACATCGTCCTGTGATCAGTCCTGATTAAAACAACACTGTCTTAATGGGAAATGGGCTCGCTGCAGCTCACATTACAATCAAGTAACCGCTTAATAGCTGCTGTTCTAATGATTATCATCTATTCTATCTGCCACTGTAAACAAAGATAAACTCGCACTTCTTTCACGTCTCGGTTGCAATTAGATAATTTTTCATGCACTGACGTGTGAGAAGAGGAAGATCATTGGCTGTCAGAGAGAACGCGAGGGAGGTAACGACATGTTTTTCTGCCTCTGGACACATTTTCTCCCCCAAAAAAGGAGTTCTGTCCTTCCCAAAAATGTTCCTCCCTCACGGACTGACAAGAGTTCACACTCCATCTTACCACCTGTCCAGCCCTGCTGCAATACTGTCTGGGAGAGGCGTGGTACTCACAGGTCATTGTCTGTCTCGGTGCGGGTCTTCTGCTGCCGCCGATGGACCATGAAGACGGTAACGGCCACTCCGACGATGAGTCCGATGGCGACGACGCCGCCAAGGATCCCTATAACGCCACCCGGGGGCCCCTGTGCCATTGGCTTCTCTGCGGAGAGGAGGAGACAGAACGGTGTCAGATTAGCTGCTCTCTGAGTAATTGATGCTGCTGGGTTGAACTTAAAAAACGGCAGCCAAGACAAAAAAAAGACAAACTCCGCCAATGTCACATCTCAATGACGCCCTCGGGCGAAATGAGCAATAAATCACAAAGACTCTGGACATACTTCAGAAACTGGTTAAGAATATTTCAGAATGAAGCAGGAATCCATCCAAAAGAGGAAGAGAAGAGAAAAGTTTGACTCGTGTAAAAGGAAAAATCGTTACAAGTCATTTGACATTACATGTGCCAGCCTTGAGGGTCTCTGTCGTAAAACACATCCAAACCCTATTTTCAGACACACATTTCGGGGTGAGACCATTGTCCCGCCCGGCCTGGCGCTGGGTGAATACCTCACTGTTGTGGTCACTCGGCAGCTGCTGCATTTCTGATGTGTTCCCCCTAAGTTGGCTCGGCTTTGACAGTGAACCCACATGCACTCTCCAAAGCATGACAGACCTATTATATTTTAAACTCCTTGCCAGCAGGGGGGCAGAGAAATTCAAAATACATTTTGGAGAAAGAATGTGCTCGGTTCCCAAAGTATGTTTTTTTTATTTTATTTTTCTCCACCTCACCTTATTGGGTTGAAGTGTACGGCTGTCAGATGGACTGACTCGTGAAGGAGACATGAAGGTCTAGTAAACATTGCAGATTTATAATGTTACTCTCTCTGCACTGAGTTCAGTCCTCCAGTCGGCCCCTGTGTTCATAAAGCCAAGGTTATTAACTTTAAAAAGGCTCAGGACTGCAGAGGGAGAAAATGAAATTCAAGTTATTGATTAAATCTTTTTTATAAGACCTGCACGGGGTTAAATATGTCCGCTAAAGGATTTACAGAGAGACTGTAAACTAATTCTCAGGTGCATTGAAAGTTGAGATCACAGCCTGTTGTCTGCAGACTTAACCCCACCCCTTTTTCTGTATTTAACCGCACCACGATCTTCCCTTTACCTTAATCAAAGCACTTTTATTGCCTTAATCTAACACAAACACACACACACTCGCTGTGATCACTGGTCTCTGAAAAGTATTGTGCATGTTGGACTACTGTGCACGTTGAAAAATGACACTAAACTTCATGCACTGCATTAAAAAGAGATGCAAACAGCATCAGAACATGAGGAGTTGAGAGTTGGGTCGAAATGTCAGAGGATAAAACAATTTGTTTCGCTCGATTCGTTTTCCTTTATCTTTTCTGATTTTACAACCTCTCGCTGAAATTAATCATTCCGTATTTCAGGGCTTCAGGAGAAACTCTGTGAGAGAGAAATTCAGAAATACAAAAAAACAAACCCAGAAATAGAAAATAAAAATCCCATGCCAGTATTTTATTCTCGGAATGAAAGAAACAATATAGTAGCAGACAGACGTCCTCCAGGTCGGTCCCATCTGGCTGTTTCCTCTCAGGTCACAGTTCAGGTGCAAGAAACACAAACAAAACTGCTGAAAAGCGTCACGGTGACTGTCAGAAAAAGAGAAGTAGTAGATGAGGAGCGTCGCACTTTCCAAAAAGAAATTTACTAGTGTTTGATTTTTCTCGGTGTGTAAAAAAAATAAACTAGTCCACCCAACGTCCAAGGGCAAAGTCGCAGTGATGAAATCCAGAGTCATTACAGCTGGAAACATGCAGCCCGACTGCAGGAGCTGCAGGAACAACTGCTCTTGGATAAAGTTGACGCTCTTTGGTGGAGTTTGTGTGTCCAACGGGCAGCTTTTACAAAAACACACATTCTGATAACGACACAGAGACAAAGTACCTGTATTCTGTGTATTCTAGTACTTTATTGTGTTGTATTTACTTAGGGAACGAGTGTTCAGTTTTTAGTAGTTTATTAAATTCTATTTTGAGTTGTTTTAATTCTTCGTATCTGTTTTATCGCTGCTTCGCTCTATGTGCAAGGCCCTTGACATGCTGCTGTCTATCTATCTATCTATCTATCTGTCTGTCTGTCTGTCTGTCTGTCTGTCTGTCTGTCTGTCTGTCTGTCTGTCTGTCTATCTATCTATCTATCTATCTATCTATCTATCTATCTATCTATCTATCTATCTTTCTATCTTTCTATCTATATATCTATCCAGATGCTTGGGTTAAGTGTGATATATGTGATCAGTAATTTAAAACGGCCCCTCAAAGGATTAGAACAATTAAAATAGCCCTTAATAGGTAAATGGCTGCCAACCCCCTGCTGCGTTAGATCAGAATATAATTCATCCGTTAAAGAAAGTTAAATCACTGGCGGCCCCACGTGAACCACCTGATACTGGACCGTCCTCTATTGTCAGAAGCTTTTTCTTTTCTCATTGCAGCAAACAGCACTTGCATCCGTCTTCTTCGACGAGAGCTGTTCAAACTGTCCTTTTCGAGACGAGGGCCAAGGGACCAATCAATGTTCGCGAGGTTGTTGTGACGGGACGCCGCAAATTCTCACCATCTTCCACTCTGAAAAGGAGAAAGCCTATCTGCCGCCCTCATGATGTCTCCATTATTATCTTGCCGTCCCTCCTGGTAGTGACAGAACAAGGCCTTGCTCCCAGGGGGGCTCTTCTCAACAGCCCCTGCCTGCTCGCTTGATTCACTGCCAGTAATGACGGACACAGAGGACGGCTTCGCATGCGGCCACACAATAGCCGGCACTTCGGCGCACCTTGTCGCTCGCTGCCTCAAAGTCTGTGATCACATATCATGTCCATCAGTGTCACGTCACGCCACAGTTGTTGCGGCAAATGGTCGCTCTCATAACCCCTTTACATTTCTTTCCTGTGATGCATTTCATTAAAACAGGCGGTGGAGCAGCTTTGAAGACTGATCTGGCTGCAGCACGGCCACAGATTTATAAGCTGGAACTCCTACTGTCGTCTCGTCGGGGCCACAGGGTGAACGGGCTGCATTTCATGGCCCTAATGCAAACGCCAGATACAATAGTCTGTTGTGTAACACGCACAGGAGTGGACGGGATGAGAATGCCATTTCCCTGTTGTGGAGCCGTAGGCGCTTGGCACACAGGATTTAGACTGTCACCTCCCACAGCATAGGTAGTGTGGGCAGCGACTGGCTCTCATATCGAGGGAGAATCATTACAGAACAAATAATGATTGAGGATTACATTTTTTGGGGCTTTTATATCATAGCATCCCAATCATGTTAAGTACAATGGAGTATATGAGCCATATTGGAAATAGAAAATCATATTGGAAATAGAAAATCTGAGATTTCAAGAATAATGTCACACGATTACAAGAATAAAGTAGTAATTTAATGAGAAAAAAACATATTAGAAAGTAAATTTAGTTAAAAGTTATAATATTACCAGAGTAATGTGGTAATTGAGAAGAAAATCTTAATATCACAAGAATAGAGTCATAATGTTATAGGAATTAAAATGTGTTTTTAATAAGAAAAAAAGTAATAATATAACAAGTTTAAGTTGTAAATTCTTAATATTGCGAAAATTAAGTCGTAATTTAATGAGAAAAAAGCCAAAAATATTACGACAATAAAGTAAAAACTGACTTGGAAACAAGCAGCAAGGAGAAGCTGTCGGATTCCACACCTGAATCCAGAGTCTTTGATTAAAGATTGTAATATCAAAGCTAATATCATTATTTTTGTAAATCTTCAACCTTTGTCTCATAATATTAAGACTTTATTCTAATAAATCTTTGATTGTATTCACCATTTATGCGGCTCTGATAGTCGTACGTTTTGAAATGTGATGAGACTCTTTTCGCGGCTCCTTCCTGTCGGTGCGGATACGGCGGTGAATGTTGTGGAAGGTGAAACTGAATGATTAGCGAACACGCACCATTACTCTCTCACTGCACAATAATGCTGAGCTGGGATCGTTTTTATCACAAAAGCGAGAGCTACTCTGTACAGAAGCCAAGCCCCTCCGCTGTATGTGCAGCCAACAACACACCTTCAAATTCAATTAGTGCAGCTCAGATAGTTTATCATTGCACCAGATAACTGGTGGCTAAATGACTCAATTACTACAGGGAGTGTGTTTCAAAGGGCATGAATTGCTGGGAATTTGGAAAAGTAACAAGACAACAAAGGTCAATTCTATTTGGAGAAACAAAGCTGCGGTTTCTAACACTTCGTTGGATTGTTAACGACATTAATAAACCCGGAGGTTATAGTTCAAGTCACACGCCGCGCGAGTCGAGGAGAAATGTGATGATCTGGCGAGCGCGGCAAACAAACGAGTCACTTCCAAATATTTATGTATAACCTTCGGTTGCGCTCCGCGTGCTAGTTTTTTTTCCCCGACGCCCATGACTTACTCCTGTGAGAGTAAATCGCTTGGAAATCCCCACCACACTGCACACAATGGGCAGTGCTACACGAAGAGGGCTTTGTCCTTGGTGTAGAATAAAGAGAGTGGATTGCCAACAGTAACCGGCACGGGGGCTGAGCTCCCGTACGCAGGAAGTTCTCTGCAGAATACGACAGTGCCAGTAGCGACAGCAACACCAAAGGAGCAGAAACTGTCTCTCAACTCACTGCACATTAAAGAGAGGAACATACTAAGTGGGTGAAGCAGTAGACCACGACTTTCATATAATGTAATGCCCCGCTTTTATTCAAGTATTTCTACAACGTTCTTGTCTGGGAAAGATGGAGGAAATTATGCACTTTCTGCTCCACCGCAATTTGTTGCAGAGCTCGGGCAGAGGATCTGAATAGCGTTTACACGACTGAGTGGAAAGTAAAGTGCGGTGAAAAGCTGCAGAGAGCGTCGTCTGGAATTTGCTACAGGAACAACAATTAAAGCAAAACACGACCTCCTTCCATTGAGATGTCGCCAAAATCAAGAAGGACAAGAACCCTGCAGAATATACCTGTAAAGTATAAAATCAATTAACCTCTCACCCCCCCTTTGATTTTTTCACAAGTGGAAAACCTGCATGAAAATGTGACCCAGCTCTACTGAGTAAAAGCTGCTGTTCAAATATGTCTTGTAGCTGCCACTGAAAGATTGCTATTGATTTTCAATAAGTGTAAAGCACCCCTCCGCGCACTGGCTCTCTCTCTGCTGTCAGTTCACCACTGTGGCACATCTGAGCTGACAGACTTGACCTTGGCTGTTTGTGGCTGCAGCTCCGTCTGAGGTGGCGGCAACCTTCATTCCTGTCACATCTACTCCCCAGTGTTCATTGAGCTGCGCCGAATATATGAGCTGTTGTTGTTGTTTTTCTCTGCTGCACAGTACATCCAAACACAGGCTACAGTCACAGGCCCGCGCACAGTCCTCCTGCAGCTTTGATAGGCTTTGCGGCATTACTTTTACGTCAGCTGGAAGCCCACGGAGAATCAAATTTCCCTGACAATCCGTCAAGATGGCATCATTGGCTCAGTGCGACTCCAGCCCGGCAGGTTGCTCTGTTTGATGCAGTGCAGACGTGCAGCCAGCCACAGGTCTCAGGGGATTCAGGGGACACAGAGAATTGCTGCTTTGAATGTGATTATTTCTCACTTATTCCTCAGGCAGAACCAACCAGAGTTTTATGCATGGTCCCAGCACGCGGCGAATGCTATTTAGAGAAGATCTGGCAACATTTTCATGGTGCAAAAGAGGCTGATCAGCCGAAGCTGCGGCTCCTTTTTGAGTAAATGTGAAGTGCATGCGGAGCGGCAGAGCGATTCGGCAAATGGACCGTCCAAATGTGAGAGAACAGTGTAATCTGGAGCGTCAGCTGCACTCGATAGCCAAAACATGTGGGCTCTAGGGTTACCAGTCTCCCATAGAGCACGTTAGTCACACATACCAGAACAGGAAGGGTTCAGGTGAGAGGCCAAAGGGTGAGATATCTCCAGCTGGAGCTGGACGTTGCCCACTCCAAATCCAATCTGTCACAGAGTGTGCGGCTACGCAGGATTTAACTGGGAACAGGTTTTTGTTCTGCAGATTTCTGCCATGTACCTGCTGAGGCCTGGTGTGGTTCATCAAGCTCTGGCACGAGGAATTCACGGCTTTTATGACGTCTTTAAATGTACAGTCAAACCGTGGCAATCTGACAAGAGACAGCAAGTGTTTAGAGGAACTATAAGGCTGCACAGTGATGGTATTAAGATGATATTTGTGCAGCGCTGCTTTGTAGAAATGTTCCAGTCGCACGTCTGATCGTCGTCCAAGAATGAATGCGGCTCCTGGCGCTCTCGCTCTCTCCCATCAGAAATTGTAATTGCTTTATCCTCCACAGGGGCCACAATACTTTCCAGCAAAACTGGGGAGTTTTCAAGTGGACAGATTGAGAGTCTGGCTCCTAACCCTCGCCAGCTCCACGCCACCAGTGCCAGTCTGAGACGGCCACCTGTTCTAATACCACAGTGACTGGTTTCCTTCCACCGCTTGCACGTGTTGCCAGTCGAGCAGCACAGGGAAACAGTGAAGGTGTCATCTCTCTATTCATGACTTGTACACTTGTATGTGGATGTAAATGTCCGGGCTGCTGCTAATTTATCTGGAGGGGATTTTTAAACAATTTTTCCACATCGGGTAAAAGCTGTAGGACCCAATAAAGAGGAAAAGAAATGTAATTTAATGTAGTTCATGAATTTGTATTTCTCAGTGCCAACTCCGGGCAGCACAGGCTGTTACGTTTCCCTCTCCCACCCCTGCTGGAGTTGGTAATCTCGTTAAAGTTCAATGTTTCCAGAGCTGTCTCCTCCTGTGGGAGCCGGGGTTCCTGATGTCATCCTTTTTCCCGCAGTAGTTTAAACCTCTGGGGAGGTCTGCATCCTATTTCACCTGGATTCACACTGATGGCCTGTTTCTCCACCACCTCTCAGACCTGATGTGTCAAAGTGGAGATAGGGGCTGCAGGCGATGCACGGGGGGGAAGGGGGGGATTGTTTTGTGAGTGTGTGTGTGTGTGTGTTTGTGTGTGTGTGACTGGTCTACATCACTCCACAGAGAGCAGCACTTCATTAAACACAAATTGCTAACACATGGGATGTGTTTATTAAGATGAAACCAAGCCCATTATGAAGCTAACTCTACTGGACCTGCTGGGGCCTCCAGGAAACACACCTGAGCCCCGAGGAAAAACAACAAAATACCCTTTTCTTGTCTTGGTTCGTTTTTAGAAGATGTTTTCCCGAGCCTAAGCCGAGAGCCGCAGATCTCCGTGTAACCACGCACGCATCAGCAGGAAGTGTCTGGCGCACCGCTGAGTCCGGCGGGGAAGAGGACGCGGCGACGAGCATGCACCAAAGCCCCTGTCAGTGAATATGAGATTGCAGGCTGCCAGGCTGATGCCGATGCTGTCATGAGGTATTACCTCCTGTGACAGGCTACATAACAACAGTTCTAATTAAAGAATGATTGGAATGGGTGGACCACTGCCTCCTAATGGGGGAATAAACCGCAACATCCCTCCAGGAAGTGAATTGCACTCATTTATTAACTTCAGGAAGCCGGTAGCTGCTGTCAAGATGTAATAGCTTATTTTAAAAGCCATTCCGCCCATTAGCTTGTTCACGCCGGCACTTTAATTAGAAAAATATACATATAAACATACAGCAGCGTCACATACAGTCGACTGTCGGGCTGTGTGAAGTGCAGAGAAACGCTGCTGCACTTTCCTTTGCCATGCATCACCACTAATCTGTACACTGGCTCCGGCTCCGGAGAAAAAGAGCTGGCCAAGCAGTGTTGGTGATGGAGCTCCCAGTCTGCTTTAGCAGGCCCTCCAGCCCTTTCCATGCCCTCGCTGAACTCCTCTATGTGTTGAATGTTAATTTATTGGCTGCTCCCGGCTCTGAACTGGAGGAGCCGCCGCGCTTATACAGATCCGTAGCCTCGTCTCTGCACCTCGTCTCCACCTCCCCTACCTTCCTCTCCGAGTAAGCAAAATTACTCGTCTCCCTCTTGCCGAGCGCCATGAGGTCACAGCTGTAATTTTCTTTTGCCTGGTTAAAAGCTGACAGAGTAACGGACCCAGTCACTTTCGAGAGCGGGTTTTCAATTTATCAACACTTGGCCTAGTAAACCTGAAAATCCCATCCCCAAAGGCCCGGCCCCCCCCCCCCCCCCCTTCTTCCTGCCTCTGCTGCTAAGCACGCGTGTCATCTCAAACACCGTGCACACTCAAATGCATTCACTTAACCTCTGTGGGATTGAGAGTTAGATGTGAAATACAATATATTTATATTCCTGCACGGGACTGTTTGTGTTCTCACTGGAAAATTACCCATTGATTCCTGCGTGCACGCTGGCAGACCTCGGGATCTCAGAGCAGGGAGTATGAATCCACCCTTCAATATTCATTTGTTTTCGCTCCTGTCTGACATTTTCATTCCGTCTCAGGGATCTGTCCTCAGCTGCTCACGCTGAACATTTGATGACGTTATTATTTGTTTGTTTTCCGCTCTTTGCATTTTGAATTCACCCTTTTTATCAGATTGTTAACCAGACACTTATAACACCTACAGCAGATGAGGCTACTTGTACTTCACACCTTCATGTGTCACCAGTGAACATAAAGTCATCTGCTTCCCTTTAAAGGTGCGAGGACGTCGACATAATCTGCAGGTTTGGTCTATGAGGTATGAATCCTCCCTCTGACATTTTCAGTTTTATGTGCCATAAATTCTGCTGCTCATAAGGCCACCGTGAGGACGGGGGTTCACCCCTGAAGTGATGAAGAGAGCCGAGCAAAAATTAGAAACCTCAAAAACTCATCTGCAACTCGAAGGGAAATGACTGCGTGTGCAAATCTGAGCAATGACGATATTTCATCTGGATGTCAAATTAAGAATCAGAATCTCCCCCCGTGAAGATTATGTTCTAATAACATCTGGGGATGAAGGAAGCTTAATCACACACCTGACATTACGCTGATGCTCTTTAGAACTCCGTTAAATGAATTGTTGACGGGGGTTATTGTCGTCTCACGCAGACACATAAAGTCATGGAGCTCATCACTCAGAATCATTGTCCAAATCCTAATTAGAAATCACCTAAATGTTGTGATTGATCACGTGCACGCACATCGCTCGATACGCTCGCAGGCTCAATCACAGGCTGGTGACAGTCGCCTCGGTGAACTCTCAGTGTCCATTATATTTCAGCTGTCTGAGAATCTCTCTGCTGGGTTCGGTACTTTAGGTTCAGTGTATCAGGAGAATAACTGTAGCCAGAGGTGAAATAGGTTTTTTATTTTAGGAATTTATATTCAATTGCCACCGTCAAGGAGGTTATTTGTATGTTTGTGTATAAGCAAGATTATTGGACGGATTAGCACAAAGCTTGGTGTGGCTCCGGGTCAGGGGGGGGGCATCCAGGAATAAGTTGTTTTAAACATGTTCCTTTGTTTCTCAGAGAATAATAAATGGATCGTGGTGAGAGAAGAATCTGGGATATTTGTGTGTGGAGTGTGGGGAATGTGGTGCAGATCAAAATAAAAGATCTTGTGGATATAAATGTGGTTTCATAAGCACACAAACAATGCAACATGGGCCAAAAAAAAGAAGAAACCATTCAATTTTGGTGAATATATTTTCCTGTATCCGCCCCCTGATCTGGATCTGCATCAACATTTTAATGAGTTCTTTTAATATATATATATATATATTACATTGTGAGATAAAGTGTTTTTCAACATTTTCGTTGATGTGGGTGTGAAATTTGGTTCAGCTTGATTGAATTTCAGGGGACTATTGGGCCTTGTCAGAGGAATGTGCCACCCTCACTCAAAATAGCATCAGTCCGCCTGTAAGACTTTTAATTTTCTCAACCTGTCAACTACTGTTGTTCTTTTTCTGCAGTATTATAAAGTATATTTAATGTGGTATGATGTTGGGAAAGAAAAGAATCTCACACAAAATGAAATCCACTTGTACGATTGACGTTTGCACGGCCGGACACGACTTCTTCCTTCCTTTCGGGGGGGAAAAGACACAAAACAGACTAAGCTCCTTGGGAAGCCACTCAAGAGATGACCATCTCGCAGATAACCATCTCGTCTGTCCTCTGCAGCTCGGAGCCGAGACGGAGGTGAGCAAACATGTCCCCCGACGTGGTGAGACCCGTCGGCGGAGACTTCTCGAAGTTGGAAAATCAGTGACATGAGCGTAAAAGGTGCAGAGTTGGTGTGTTTCCTGAATTCCAAACCAAACGGATGTCTCATCTCTCAATACAGGAGCAAAAATAGACTCCGCACAACAAGTCATAAAGACTCTGGAGGCAGCGAAAGAAATGAACTGCAGCATATTTCCTGGAATGATTCGCAGGCCCGACTGTAATCTAACATATTAATGATGTTGTACGAGAGGAACCCTCACTTCACCCCATTTATATTTATAGAATTCAAATTATCAGTTCTGTGCTAAGAAGCTTATTTCAATGCAGATTCGAAAATAGTGCAGGAGGTCTTTCAGAGGACATATTGCTCTCCTAAAGGAAACAGCGAGTGGGGCTCGTTCCTCCATTAGCTGACAAACATGTAGAGTAACCATTACTATCTTGTAAAAGACATTTGATTTGCTCGGTAGACAATAGTTTTACTCAGTCGTGATTAGAGCTAAATCGTGTCGGTGTGATTTCAGCCCAAATGTGGAAAACAAATCAACGGACTGATTAGTGGAAACAGAAAAAGATAAAGTCAATACGGAAACTGATTAGATAAAACAAATATCACAGCAGTTCTCGTCTAAGCCCCCGTTTGCCGGGAGATGACTTGATGTGCTTTAGCAATGACGGTAACTCTATAAATTTCCCAATTAGAACCAGATTAAATTTGTTCATAATGACACACACAACAGATTTGAGCTGTTTGTCTGACACGTGACGGAGAAGTGAAATTCCACAGCCCTGATGCGAGTCGTGTTGTCGTCTTTCCAAACTAGAAAATCAACTCGAAATAAAGAAAAGGAAAAAACGAATGAGGACTTTGGATGATGTTCTTGGATCAGAACAAACATTCGTTGGATCATAAGTAACAGAACCTCGTACGATTCAACTCTGTGTGAGTGAGAAGGAAATAAAAACTGAGCACATGCTCCCTGCCAACACAATCCACACGTTCTTCACTGTTGCTGAATCAGTCTGAGGCTGTTAGATGACATCACATACCGGAATTGTTTCGAATTTGTCGCTGCTCACAGAGAAAACGTCATTTCTCAGCTGGCGATTTTCAAAGAAAGCCGAAGCTTTGCGACCCCCACGTGTCCATGTGCACGAAATACATGGAAAGTCAATCAGTATGTGGTAGATATAATGACTCCCAGTTAGTCAGGACAATTCCACTGGTAGGTATGGCCTCCACGCTGCTTTAACGGGATGCAGATTCCACAGACTGGCACTAATGTGCACTTCATTGCGGTTTATGGGAAAAGCCAGGCTGCTGCAAGGACTCTGCAACTGGCTGTTCTCTCCTGTGCTCGAGATTTCAGGCAAACACTTCAGTGAAAACATGATGCGGCACTCACATGGTAGGGGGAGCAATCGATGGGATGGATGAAATGCTTTCATCCTGGATCCCTCTCTCTCTCTCTCGCAGCGGAGGAAGCTAAAGAGAATAACACAGTATGGGTGCATACCGAAATTTTCCAAGTGGAAATAAACCCCTTAAAATTCACACAGGGGGATTCGCTGGATCTCGACAATCCCTCCACCTCGGCTGCTGAGAAAATACATTTGTGTCGCCGATCTGTTTATTGTCTCAAAAGTGAAATCCACACATGAAGCTGAAATCTCTGCTCTGATGTGACAAACGGAACCGACGTGTCTCTGACAGACGAGGAGACTTGAGCGGGGACGGGTACAGTCGTTAGAAAACTGTGCTGACGCAGCAGAGAATGACCACTGGGATGACTGGGACCACCATCGCCGCAAACTGTAATTTTATGGCCATTACACCCCCGAGGAGGAGGAGAACTATTTGAGATTTCTGCCGTGAAGGTCAAACCCCCGAGTCAAAAAAAAATCATTGAGCAATCTCAACAGAGCAATTTCGTCTGCTTGTGTTTTACCCCGAAAATGAGATGGTATCCAAAGAACAATAGCAGAATCCATAAAGTTGAGTATTTCCGATGATTTTGTTTGAGATATTTTCACTGTGAAGCAAGAGCATGAGGGTATTTTGGGATTATTTCAACTGGGCGGCCGGCATTCTCCACTGAGATTGATTTCTTTAAGGGCAGTTGGGCTAATATACAAACCTGACCCGCCCTCTGTAGTCTGACTCAAGGTTTGAAGTTAAAAGACGGAGGAGTGTCCTCCTCTCGACGGACAGAAGCAGCCTCAACTCAGATCTGCTTCAGAGCGTGTAACAGGGGCGACTATTGTGATTCTGCACGCATACCATCACACCCCCCCCCCCCAGCTCTGCTCCGAGCACTCGCTGCTCAGACAGACACCAGAGTTTCAAAGGAATTTCATCGAGCTGCTGAAGCTGCTTACTTCCACTGCTAAATACTGCTGGGGAATCTGAAGACTCTGCCGTGGTCACTGAAAATGTTCTGCGGTGGGAAATCTGCGAGGGTAAAGAGCATGGGGAGGAGAAGATGAAGAAGAGGAGGAGGAAGAAGAAGAAGAAGAAGAAGACCCCCTAAAGAGATTAAGGCTGTGCAAGTCTTTGGAAACAAAAAAACGAGGGCACTCGAAGCGGAATGTTTTCTACATCCCTGCTGCAATTACCTCCAGCTGAGAAGCGCAGAGCAGAGTTTGGATTTGTCATTGTTTTGATATAAATGCAGCTCCCTTTTCAAAAAAATATGCACGGACACGCACATGCGGAGTTTAGAAAAATAATCTCTCTCTCTCTCTCTGTGCAGGACAGTGAAATGACACCAGGTTTAAACATTTACACATCGGCCTCCATTTTGAGCTCCGTTTGTTACTTTTGGAAACCACTCAGCTGTGGTAAAATGAAAGAAGAGGGAAGAAAGAAGATGTCAATATGACCCAGTAAAAACACATTTTTTTATCCTCAGCAACCCAGGAAACGCACACACACACACACGCACACACACACACAGCTTCTCCCAGAATCCAAAGCAAACACATCTAACCTTAACCCTACCTTGACGGCAGTGACACAGTTCATGGAGACTGAGTGAAGATTCAGCTGTGTGATGATTCTGCACATCACAGCTTCATCTTTCATTTGAAGGAGAAGGAGGATTTTTTTTTTTTACTCCATCCCCTGATCCTCGTGCAGATTAAACAGAAATGCGCTTCTTGGAGACGCTGTATGTGTTTCGATTGTCTGGGCTATAAACCCCTGCTGCGTTTGGAGTCACAACATTGTTGGTTTGACAAGTGAAAACACAGAATTTAGAGAAAAAATGCATGAATTAGATGCACTGAAACACCTCAGAGACCAAAGACAAAGGCTGAACTCGAAGCCCGACACAGACAGAGGAGCCCCTGCTTTGTGTGCTGGTTTGTAAAAGACTCGCAAGTTGTTATGCCTCGACACTGCATTAATTTCAGATCAGACCGTTGCCACCGACCATCCCAGTGCAAAGTGGATCCTTTGACTGGTAATCACGTGGGAACGAGGGGAACTGCTCTGGAGACAAGTCGCTAAATGGTCCCGTCCACAAAGTGCTACCATGTGGAGGTTCTGCGGCGCCATTCGCAACCAAATGCTCCTTTGTTCGGTTTCACTGGAGCTGCAACAGCGTAATTTCAAGGGGGATTGGAAGCGAAGACCCCGGTGGGCAAATTGTTTCAAAAACCAGATGCACAGAGCGAGGTATTCAGCCTACATGAATATTTGGCTTGGTGAAGTTTCCAGCGTGTTTTACAGGCTCTATGAATAGTGCTGTTGGAGGGGGGGGGGGGGGGACAGTTTCTCTTCTCTGAACATCAGCAGGTTTAACAGGACTAAATATCACCGGGAGCAGTTAAAGTCCAGCTGCATTTATCAGGGACAAATTGATACCCATTAAAATTACTGGTACTAATACATATTTTACACCAAAATAAGCAGGTATACATAATGTTTTTTAAGCCATCACCGCCGATTGGAGCTTATAAAAACTTCTGCAGAGTCATTTGATGCAGGAGTGAATGCTGATTGTTTCTATTCCCATTGCAGACAAATGACAGTGGCCCAGGCTGAGGGGCTTGAGTGTGTAAAAACAGCCATCGTTTGTTTCAATTGTTGATTTTGCGTTTGTTGTGAGTGTGTTGCTGATGTATTGTTCCACAATTAGCCGACATCTTAAAGCTTCTTTGCATTGTTTGCAGCCTCCATGTTAAACACGTATGAAATGAGGCTGAATTGGATTGACAGGTTTATCAGGTGGCGTTTTTTTAAATTGTAACTTATCCGCTTTCTATTTTATGAGTGCAGATTTCACCACAATATTTTTTGCAATGGAATTCTGCAGTCGTCAGTTTTCCCCTCTTAAAAACAGCCGAGGTTCCAGCTGTACAGGTGTTAACTGCAGTTAGCTTACATTATATTGAATAAGTGCACGAGATGAAACGTTTTCCACTCACACGGACGGGTTTTCCCCTGGAGTTGCACCGACTCGGGTGAAGTTTCATCAGTTTGTGTCAATTTCAGTTTTTTTTCATACCGGATTTTGCTGCTTCTAAAACTTGCTGATGTTCAGTCTGAAGGAAAAACCTTCACCCTCAATACTTCATGTACCACGAGAGGCACCTGCAACCCAGATCCCACTTCTGCTGCACGTCAGGACAGTAGATGGGGAACAAAACTCTATATTTCATTTTAATTAAATACAAATCTGCTTAAACAATGCATTTAATAATCTGTCTCTGCAGAAACAATGCTCTGGTTACTCCTCCGGCTTTCATGGACATCTTTTATTCTTAATTAATAACCTGTCGTCCATCCATATCATTGTATTTGGTTTGCATCGAACCCTGCACAATTAAAACCCAACACTGTCTCATTGGAAAGGTACCAGCAAGACCGTTTAAAAGTCCCCACTGCACCTCGGTGTTCCTTTACGACTCAAAGGCCCGTTGACTTTCAGAGTGCACCTCGCTGATTAATCTTAACAACAGAGGGACAGACAGAGGAGCCTCCAGATCCAGTTAGCTTCCACGCTCACCATCTACTGATCTCTTTCACACTACTTGATTGCTCCCTCCTGGATTATCTGCTGGATGTGCGGCCACGTGCGCACTCCTGTGTTCACCTGTGTGCGCAATGTGCATGCAAGTGTGTGTTTTAATTAAAGTTCGAGCAGGACTGGGGAAAAGTTTAATTTAGCGAAGGCAGGGTGAAAAATCGTCTAGTTTTCTTGTCTTCATTTCTGTGTCGTCTCTTATCTTCCTTTAAGCTCGGTCACTGCACAGGTTATCGCCAAATTACCAACAGAACTCATTTATTCTTCAATTGAATTAGGTCCCGGAGAGAAGACCTGCACATCTCTCCTTTATAAAACAACCCGCCTATCCACAGCTACAATGATTAGGCCACAGCAGGTCCTGGATCAAACACCTCAATCAGACAACACCGCTCGTCCTCGCTGTCCGTCTCTCGCTTTGTCTCGTTAACAATCCGCTCTCTCCTCCGTCTTTCTCGTCCCGACAACAGGATCATTTTCCAGGAAACACTTTCACGGATTTCTTTCATGAGCAAAACTCAGCAGTCGCCGCCCTGTGACATTTACCCAAAGACATTTTAATTACAGTTTTTCTCTGATTCCGTTGAAAATAAATAATGTTTCGAGAACAGGCAACAATGCGACAAAAGTCGTGCTCCGGAATGTCTTTATGCTCTTAAAGCTGAGGAACAATCAACACAACATGACACTAAAGCACTTACACAGTCAACAGTGGAAAAACAACCTTGACACTGAAGGCAGCAGAGAATATTTGCTTCGAAACATTAAGTGATGTGAGACCATGAGCTCACACCTGCAGATGTTGAGCACTTAGCAACATCTAGAAACAAAAGGATTATTCATTATCCTCAAGTGCATCAAAGGTGATCATGTTGTTTATATTCCTTGTAAAATTGCTATAGTACGATAGCAAGTCGATTGCATTTATATATTTTCTATTATGCTATTGTTATTTCTATTATGTAATTTTCTATTCCTAACAAGCAGGCAGCAATTTCCACTCACATTCACCAAGGACACTTTCATATGCAGACTGGCAAAGCCCGGGAATCGCACCACCGCCCTTCTGGTTAGTGGACGACCCGCACATTGTCCAATTTGTATAAAACTAATGAGAAAGTTGGCTTCCCCTCCGCAGGGTTTCCCCCCCATCACGATCGGTTACACTGCGACATATCGAGTTTAGTTCCTCCTCAGATTCAGGCTCAGGGAACAATCCGACACATCTGCTACAGATTTGCTGTTAATTTGTACAAAGTCTGAGCAGAAAGTTGACGCTAAATCTTTAACTCGAGGACTTTGTGCGAAAAGACTCAAGGTCTATTTCCAATAAGATTTCATTTTTTAGATGCGGAGAGAATCATGTGAAATGAATCTGATTCTATGGAATGTAAGTGCAGCTCTTGGGAGGAGAAACAAGGATGAAAAATGCAACCAAAAAAACCCGGCAGAAACCAAAGGAGGCTGATGAGCAGCAGGCCGTCGCACCAGAGGGGCCGGATTCTGTCCGATGACCCTCGACTCCTGCAGGTAGAGGCTGTTCACGGACTCCCGGCTGCATATCAACTGTGTTCATCTCGGCTGCATTTTCCCATTGGCCCGGTTTTTGGTTTCACAAACATTTATTGGAGACAGCTGGGGGCCGGCACCATGAAGAAAGTTCAAATTAGCCATGTCTGTCATGGGGTAATTTGGCAACACTGAGCCTAACATTGGCAGCTGTGAATAACCAGTATCACAAAGCTGCTAACTGCCTCTGACGCTAATGATGAGCAAACAAGAATGTGTGATGCACTTGCACATGAAAAGTCACAAGCGATGTCAAACTCGTTCTGCTGCCAAAACAGAGGAGAGGGGAGAGGAGGTGAAATATTTATCATAACAGTTTGGAATTCTTTTTCTAACAAAACATGAAAGCTAGATATTAGTGAGATTATTACTATTGCATGTCATTGGTCCAGGAATTACTAATCAAGAGAATTGGCAAAACACCACTTTTTATCAATAGCATAAGGTGTTCCACATGGTTCTGTTGTAGGTCCCTTTCTTTCCACTGTTTATATCAACAATATTGTTTAATCATTGACATATGGTGACGGAATTCTGTCTTAAGATCCAACTCTTTTGCCGAATCCTGATAAAACAAGCTGTTCCTGCTGTTTTCCAGAAGCCAAAGCCCAAAGCCACAGGTGTTGATGAACTTGATCTTTCTACTTCAAATAGACATATGATGTGGAGTGTCACATAATATAATTATCACTGCATGTGGTCTCACATAAGCCTCATTTAAATTTCACACGGACAATCGTTGTGCCGACTCAGGCAAAAGGTCAGTTGTAGCTACAGAAATACAGAATGTGGAAAATGGCTTGTTAGGGCCCGATGCCGACGTGATTCACAGACACACATCCTCTTCCGCTCTGTCTACTAATCTGATTTGACCTGCTGGTGATTCCTATAGTACTATAACACAGCTGTATTTCTTATCCGGAGGTCGGGTGGTCTTTGGGAAAGACGTGATGCTCACGGTTATCTTTTTATCTGTTGAGCTCTCCATGGAAGATTAGCATATCACCTGTCAGACCTCCTTTGGTTCTCAGATGGGCTTCATCATCTCCTCTGAGCTGCTCTTGCCTCATGCTCCTCGAGTCAGGTTTGATCTCGGCAAAGACTGCTTTTAGTTTCAGTGCACCTGATTCTTTTGCAAAAATTAAATAACCTCCTTGAAAGCTGATTGTAAACCTCCCAACCGCTACTTGTAATTGCTTTATATAACTGTATTTTACTCTGTTTTCTTAAAGTTGTGATTATTTTTGAATGTTTTAGAGTTTTCCTACCATCTTCCCCTAATTTGTTGGTTTTAATGGCTTTTAATAATTAGTTATGATATTGCCTTTTCAGTGTTTTTTGAAGCAATTTAACTTGAGATGATTCTAAGAGAGGATGATGACACAGCTATTGAGCGTCTTTCCGTCGCTGCGTATCAACGCTCACAGTGAAGGAGCAGCTGTGACCGATTCATGTTGATAAATATTAAAGTTAATTAACCGTGTTCACGTGTTAAGTTGCATCAAAAGTGAAATAAATAGTGTGAAGAGAGCGAAGTGACAATCCCGGGAGCATATATAGATCAAAGATGTATCACGGCATTCGTGGTGGTTGGTGCAGAAGAGGAGACCAAACAAAGAGTGAAGGCTGGGGGGGGGGGAATACAGCAAATGGCTGACTGTCTTTAATGGTGCAGTGGGAGTCTGACCAGGTGAGACCAATTTTCCTTAACAACCCCCTCGACTCCGCATCCAGCCTCCTGCGGATAGTTTGAGTTCGTTAGCTGCTGCTCGTTGTTTTCTCCCCGGTAGTAATAATGTTTGGGACCAGTGCATCTTGAAAGCTGACACTGGCTTGTGGAGCTTTGACACAGCAGCTGCGGAATCTACTTCCAACAATTGGCAACCGAGAAGAGAAAACTACTCGGCGAGCCCATAAAGTGTAATTGAGGGTATTCTTGACTTTTAGTGCGTGTGACTCCAAATTAGTCACTATAGAGTCTAAAGAGCCTCTGTTTTGGTCGGCACTAACTGCTCTTGTCTTTAAAAGTTGCCCCTTTAGCCATTTAACTGTTTTTTTTTTTTTTACACCACCTTGTCGCCAATCTCGGAGCCAATGGGCTTTTGTCTGATGAGGAATCAGCCTTTTGGGGGCTTTAGGCAATATCTTGGGGTGTCTGGTGTAGACAGTTGATATCCAGGCGAGGACTAGTTTCTTTTATCACACAGCGATACTTTAAGTACGTGTTTCGGGTCCAGATGACGTCGTTACTAATCTCCATCAACAGCTAGCTGATAGCCGATGCATTTCGGTGTTCCGCCTCTTTTACTTTCCACACAGACGGTTTACAAACTCTGTTTATAGAGATTCATTTTATGCAATCTGCTTTTTGGTGTTGGAAAGGTATGTGTTTCTCAATGGCCGTGTACAAAAGTGACCTGACAGCCATTACAAGTGAAGCAAAAACATCTTGGCTACGTTATAGGTCATAACCCCCCCCTCCAAAGTACATACCGAATAATTGTTTTCCATGATGGTTCCTGTAGTTCTTATCTCACTGGTGTTTGCACAAGTGTTCGTGCTTTTCTGAGGTAATTAGTTGAATTAATTTTATTATTATTACACAGACTCTGGCTCCACATGATGTCACCATTGCAAGATGACATCGCCCGTACCCTGGATACTTCATCTCTTTAATAGTGGGAGGAAGTTCTGAGAGCTGTTGAGCGCAGTGTGAATTAAAGAGACAGGGCGATTTGAAGGTTGTAAATAACTGTCACAGAGCTGATATTTCATCACTGAAATATAATTCTCTGCGGGTTCTTTTCATATTAATCATTTCATTCTTTGTCAATATAAATTCTTTTTATTTCCTCCCCCCCACCCCACCACATACAATTATAATGTTAGTGGAGCTTTAATGTAACGTAGCATGTTAACCAAAAAGAAATTGCGGCTCTTTGGCACCGCCCATTGTGGTTTCGCCCCGGCCAATGAGATTGTTTGTGCCGTGTGAGAAATGTTTGCATAATTGAAACCCCACTTGGTCGGTCGCTCTGTACACAGCGAATACTGCAGTATAAATATTGCTTTAGATTTATTCCTACAGTATCTATTGCCGGAGAGACCTCTGCTCTTTGAAGACCGCCTCTCTCCCTCTCCCCTCGTCTCCCACATCTGCTTTCAGTTTTCTGTGTGTATGACAAACAGCTAAGAAATTCCAAACTGCGGTTGTCCTAAGCCAGCAGCCCCTCCTCCAGCTTTCTCTTGGCAGGACGGCTCGTGTCTCACATTTAATCACGGATGCTTTGCCAGGCAGCTGGGCCTGAGGGAGATTCAGCGGGGGGAACGGTAGAAACTTGATCTGGTGAGGCAGGCAACGTACAGTTAAACCTCTCCATAAAGACCCGGGAGCCAGGTCATAACAACACCATCGTGATAGTCGAAACCAAGAACAACTTCGCTTTTGGCCGCAGACCAACAAAACGAGCAGTTATTTCTTTTTGGACGTCGGCATCGAATTAGAAGAAAGTGGCAGAAGAATACATAAAGTTTGGAAAAGCATCGGGGGCACTTTTAATGGCAAATTAACTGAACAGATGGAAAAAAAAAAGAAAAGGCAGCGTCGTTCTCTTTGCATGCTGTCCCCTCAAAATCTTTCCCTTTCCCCCCCCCATGAAAGAATACGAGTCTTGTCTACTGTATGAAAACGCAAACATTGCCAAGACATGTGTGATCCATTAAGCGGACCGAATTTAAAGCTCCACCAGTGGCCAGCCCCACATCACAGTCTCCAAAATCCTCCTTCACATCCATCCTGTATAATTGCATTGTCAAAGGGAACGCTCCCGGCGAACAGATAATTGAGTGGCACGTGAGCCTAATCGTGTCTGCAGTGTCCCGAGGGCATCGGGAGTGAGGAACTCTTTATCTCACGAGTCTCAGAGGAGAACCTTCCCCTTAATCTCACGCAGAACTCAAAGAGACGAGCCATTGGCCGTCACCTCTCCCCCCCCCCCCCCCCCCCCCCCCCCCCCCCCCCCCCCCCCGCGCACTTCAGGTCCGTGAGGTATTTCTCTCCGACTGTCGGAAAAGCGCGGCAGTCGTGCGATGTCAACCGCAGATTGATGAAGAAATGTTTTGAAGGTTCAATTTTCCCCTTCGCTGACATCTTGGCAGTGGGCTACAGCGAGGGGGAAATCCAAATTTGCTCAACGTAGACAAAACTTAAGTGGAAGTGAGGTGAGGATGACTGGCAGAGACACCTGTCAATCACACAGACATGTCCAAAAGCATATTTCCTTTCCAGCTTTGACATTTCTTCAACCGAGTGAGGATTCGCGAATCTACAGCCTAAACGAACATCATGAGGGAAAATTACTCTTAATCAAACTGTGAGGAGAAATCAATGTGTCAGTCTCGAGGAGCCACATCCTACAGCAATTACACTCGGTTTTGCAGCTTGAATTTCAGTATCCTGGAAATTGCACTCATATGGGATGAGTCAGCTGTTCGTGACTCAACGTCCAATGAGCTTGTAGCATGTGAGACCTTCACGTGTGAGATTCATGTTCAAGGTCTTGTCACAAACATGCAATCGACCCAGTCTCCTCCTCCTCCCATTACAGCAGCTATAATCAATACCCTTATATTTCCAGTGGATCGCACGTTCCCGCTGATGAACCAACGGGGAATTCTCACCAGACGCTGCAATTCCCCCCCCCGACTCCATGGAGCGTTTCAACACCTTCCAGCTCACTGTGTAGGTTTTATGGTGCGCAGCCTTATTGTTCTGGTTCGCTCCCACTGTTGTTAGAGTGTCGCTCTCGGCTGCAGCAGGTTTCAGCTGTTTTCAGTTAAAAGGCTCTTAAATGTCCAACTGTCCACAACCTGCGCGGCAACAAAGGGAGCGCGGGACGAAGTTAGCGAGTTTATGGAGACAAAAAGAAAGTGATTAATTGGACTGAGCAGAATATGACTCCATCCATCATGTACATGACAACGCTGCAGGTTTATTAGTTATCCCAACTTCTCCGAGTGAAATAAACCAGATCCTGGATTTAAAAAAATAAGTTTAGAATCGATTTGATTAAAGAGTTGTATCAGCAGCATTGAGGAACCTTTTGTAGAAGTCGGAAACTAGAACAGGAAACAGAGCACGTACCTATTGTCCCATTAAATTAAATCAAGCCACACACACACACGCGTAGAGATCAGTCTCTTAAACATTTTTTTTTTTTCACCATCAAGATCCATGAATTATTCCCTTGGAAATTGGAGAAAATGTCCAACAAAACCCCCACAAAAAAAGCCCAATCTCACAATGTTAAAGTGATAAAAAATAGTTGTTTCCAGACCCATGCTGCCTCATTCCGTTTCGTGGAAATCCGCTCAGTAGTTTTTACATAATCTTGCTTAGAAACAAACAAACAGGAGTGAAGATACAACCTTTTGTAATTCACGATATATGACGAATGAAAGGAATCAAGCCATGGTGCAGTTATTAATGTCACGTTTCCGAGAGGACATACGAGGTACAGAAAATGTCTGTGGGGAGGATTTATAATATAGTTTCAGTTCCATCCTTCCCAGGGTTATTTTTAAAACTCATTTCACTCTGTCATCTGAAGCACAACTATTCAAATCTTTGTCCAGTAGAAATTAATAACCCTGGCCGGGCTCCAATGTTTGCCTGTCATGACTCATTAGAGACATCTGTAGTAAGCATGTCATTACCCACTCCCACACCACACAGCTGACAAAACTGTTCCACGGGAGACCTCGGAGCCGACAATGTGTGGGAGCCGCCGCACTGGCCCGAGCTGGCAGGGGGTGGGAACACCGGGTTATTTCTTTAACTTTCACTCAGAGTCGAAACGAAGGGCCACGACCAAAGGTATCCGAGAGGGACCGAGTGTGAGCCGCACTTGATTGTCAGCCTGAAAAGCACCGTGGCACCGGAGACGCACTCTAATGTCATTATGAGGGAGCAGGATAATTACGGTACAATTTAAAAAACCACCAGGCAGAAAGCTCAAATCAGATTTCTATAAAAACCTGAGAAAGAGATGAAAATATGTGGTTGGACTAATGACCATGAATTAAAAAGAATCAGTAACTTCATTAGAGAAAGAGCTCTTTAAGAAATATTGTTGAAATAGTGTTGTCATAGTTCTCCCAACGACCTTATGATACTGATATCATTAATTAAACTATAATTACCATGACTATCGTAGGATTTTGGTCGATACGGTTCAGAATCAACCAAAGTTTGGAAATCTCCAAGACACAGAAGGAGAAAGCAACATAGATGTTTCACGTAAATAGTAAAAACACAACTGTGCACATAAAACAAACACTGATATTATGTTCTGCCTTTCAGACGTTTGACATCGATATCTGCACTTTACATAACCAGTTTTATAATCCTCTCCTCTGCTTTGAGAGCCTCTCACATTCATTATCATTATTTTCTGAAATTGCAGCTGATATTATACCAAGACTTTTGAAAAATCTAAGTAAAATGCACAACTTTGCACATTTGATTCACTCATTCAAGGTTGTATTCATTTGAAACTGGCATCACAAGACGTTGCCATTGTAGAATTAAATCCTTCTTCTTTTAATGTTAATGTTGCACAGTTAATATGTTGGTGAGTGTATTATTTTATTACCAATAAATAAAATATATTTAAATATACTTTTTCCTGACCAGTGATCATTTTGGTCACAATAACCGTGACATAAAACTTTCACTTATTTACCTCTAACTACAATATCATTAAATCTGAAAGATGACAGTGAACAACTCTCAAGACTTACTGGAAGGCAGAGGTATCCGTAAACACAGAGACTCGAGTCAGGGTCAGACATGAGGAGATAATAAACTGTGTATAAATGCTGGAACACTGACAGAAACTTAGGAGACTAACTGGAAACCAACAACAGGCGAGACACACGGTTTAAATACACAAACTAACGAGACACAGATGGATCTAACGAAGGCAGGTGAGCAACGAGGAGCGGGAAAACAGACAGAGGCAGGAAATATAACGGGAATGACCTCAAAATTTAAACACAAACACAAGGTTAAAGACTATAAACACAGCAAAAAGTCCAACAAAAATTCCACAAGGGAATAAAACAGAAGTTCTCAACAAAACTCCAGACGGGGGCAAAAATCATAAAACATTAAGACTTAAAAAATGGTGGTTGGCGTATTCAGGGTTTAGTGATAAACAATTATATACTGAGTGTTTGAATGTGGGCACCATTGGCTCTGCTGGGTCCCAAAAACAATGTTTAAAATATTGAGAAATACTAAGAAACGAGCCTTGGCATCGGCGTGGTATTCAGAGGAATGGTTTTTTGGGGATCAGTAACCTCGGGGCTTGTCAGAATAATCTCTCTTCTTTTTGAGCCCAAAACAAACATTCATTGTTCCCAAAGTCCTCAACCGCAAGAAAAATGATGCACACATCCAAGAAATTTCCACCAGATCCCTGTTTTGTTTCTGGTTCCCCTCCATCCTCAGCTCTCCAAACAGAGAGCGTAACACTTTGTTTACCCAGCGTCTGGGCAGCTCCAGTCTGAAGAGCACAGGCACTGACTGACAATGCCGGGCAAATGAAGACGTATAAACCAGTCCTTCCCCCCAGTTACTCTGGACTCTCGCAAATACAAGAAGTAAGTGTGTTCACATTAGCTCACCGCAGCCCCTTCTCATTGATCAGCTGGAGCGCCGGGCGAGACGGACAAACCCAAATCAACTCCAGTCGTCTGCTGCTGCTGGTTGTTTTTTTTTTCTTCTTCCAGCCTCTACTGACACGCCACCGGCAGCATCGACATTCAGTCGCTGCAGGGGGAAAATATTGCTCAATTTTCAACCGGCTGTCACGCAACAGAATTATTCCCCCAAAAAACTAAATGTCAGGCTGATTGAGGAGCTGCAATCAAAAAGACCATTGTGCTGCCTTTTTTTAATGAAAAAGCCAATTATACAAAAAAAAAGAAAAAGCTTTTGAGATTCTTTTGGGGCTTCATTTCAGTCCCTGGCTTTTATTTTTCATTTACTGGAAAATGCAGAGCTGCTCCCTTTTTGCTTTGCAGGAGACCCTGATGTGTGGAGAATGATCTGGAGAGAATATCAATGTGATAGCGACTCCTGTCAAAGCCGAGGCAGCGTCCTGCGGGGGTCACCTCATCTTGACATATAAACTGGTGAAATCATTAGGAAGCGCAGCCCCTGGTCTTTCACTGCGGCTCTTTCATGTCAGATTATAATGTACCCTGCAAACTTTCAATACCTTTGTAGCGTCTGCCTTTTTTTTGCAGCGAGTCGTGAATTCAATGGAGAAAGGTCCCCTCTCGAACACAATAGATCACCTGATTGATGGCCATTCCTGAAAGAGCTGCCAGAACAAAACAAGACCCTCTACTCCAATTCCCCGAGAGCCGATGAGTTTTGTCGGGTGTCAAAAACGAACAAAAAAAGGGAGGAGAAGCTGATTCATTCGGGCCCTGAAAATAGATGACAGGAGAAGAAAGCTGCAACACGCGCGGCGGCACGGCCCCACGCCGAAAAAATAAAAGGATATCACCTGACGGATGAACAGGCACTTAATTATGAACTACACAGAATCACATCGAGCCCCTCTACGATGAAGTTGCTCAAAAACACAGGGAGAGCTTCCGTCGTGCAAACGGCACAAGTCTTTGTCCTGGAGACAAATAACAGCTCGAGATTACAGAGCGGAGAGAAAAATAACAAAAAACCAAATGTACGAAATTATGTTTCTAATACAGTGACGCTGCAGCAAATGGTCTTTACACCGTGAGAAACTCATTAGGTTCCATTTTGCTGAGGCTGTGAAGACAATTTCACCACATTTACTTCTTATTAGTTTAGCTTTTGTATCCGTTGTTATTCAATTAATTCCAATCCACAAATTCTCTCGTTGTTTCCTGTAAGATCGTTGTGCGTTTGGCGTCGGCAGCAAAGAAATGCAATCAGAACATATTTAATATATTTAAGCGTATTGTTCTTCTTCCTTTATAACGTGTCTTTTACCAAAGTTATTATAGTTTCACAGTATTTAGACCATAGACTGTAAATAAAGATGGACGACGTGACAGCAAAGCGTCCCAATCACCCGGCTGGTGTACGGCAGGTAATAGACTCGGCCTCCTCCATGTTATTCCTCCACCCACATTGGGCGACAGGCGGACTACACCCTGGACACGTCCCCAGGATAACACACCGCCAAGACAACAACCACTCACACTCACATTCACACCTAACAGCCATTTTAGAGTCTCTAATTAACCTTGTCCCCAATCTGCAGGTCTTCGCACTGTAGGACGAGGACGGAGAACCCAGAGAAATCCACACAGACACGGGGGGGAACATGCAAACTCCACACAGACACGGGGAGAACATGCAAACTCCTGATAAGTTTGATGCCGTCTCATTGTTCTAGCACGTGTATCGGCGGGACCTCAACAGTGCGGTTCAATTTATGGATATTGGGAGGAAGTGGAGACCATTTTATTGCTGTTATAGTCTGTTTCTTTTAATATCAAATACATCTGCCTGTTTGAAATCTACAAAGCGCCGCAGTGGTCATAGAAAAACTCTATTGAGGCCAGGTTTCACTACACTGAGGGCTGGAAATGCTGTTGCGTGCACAAAAGACACAGTTCCTTCCCATGTTTTGATTAATTCATGCACAGGAGATGAGTGTATTTATACCGAGAAGCAGAACAACAGACCGGCCTTTTCCACAACAAGGTGTCGGCTCGGGGGTTGCTGACTTTACTCTGTCGTCCTTCTCACTTTTCAAAGACTTAGAGCGGCTACATGAAATCTTTATTGTATCCAAACACACCTCAGACGATACCATTTATCAAACCGTGCCGGACACGGTGAAGTTAGCGGGAGGATGAATGTGAGTGTTTGGTTATCGAAATGAGGTGTTTACACCAAAAAACACGGAAACGTGGGGACGTGTGGTTCGGTACCTGTCGTCCTAAACAATTTGTCGTGTGGATGATGGATTATTCTCGTTTCTGGGCAGCTGAAGCACCTTTGCTGGAAAAAAAAATCCACAATGAATCTGTGAAACAATGAATAAGGTGGTGTATGCATCATCCAGCGACATCACAGCATCACAACATCACTTCAGCACTATCCCAAAAGAAATACCTTCCAGAGTCAAAGAAATCCTAACAATCCGAAGAGCAGGGTGACGCTGCTGGTGTTGTTCTCTCACACTTTCACGCTGCAACACTTTGGAAAGTGAGGACGTCAGAATAAAGTCACTAACCCGTCGTGTCAGCTCGCTCCAGGCCATTTTGAAAAGTCTTTGCCATAAAGGTTAGAAAACGAATGCTCCCTAAATTTAGGGGCAACTGGTTTGACAGCCGGGGCTTCAGGGAGAAAGGTGGGCCTGTTGTGCTGCTACTCAATGTTTTTCATTACGATACCTATATAAATGTGTTATTCTCCTTTTCCCTAATATTCAAAGACTTGGAGATAAAGGTCAGAATATGGGTGCACTCTAAAATTTAGGGGTGGCTGTTTTGACAGAGTAGTGCTTTGGGGAGAAAGTCAGTGCTGTTGTGCTGCCTCTCTGTTTATATACATGTTTAATTCATGCGCACAAATAATTCAAAACCTGGGAACAAATTCTCCTGTGTGCATGCAATAGCATCTCGAGTGCTCAGTGTAAACCATGGCCTTCATATATATATATATATATGTATGTATTTTTCTGTCGAGGACCACACTTGGCCTCTGCAGTAATTCTCCTTTTTCGCTAATTTTCTAAATCTTTTCTTGAATCTCAATTCAACCTTGGACACGAGAGCCACTTCTGAGGCTGATGTCACTTTCCTGAGAAGACGCCAAGGCCTGAACTAACTCGAAGAGTCTGTTAAAGAGTTTTTTTTTTTGTCTTCATCCGTCTCATGGACCTTTCCTCTGTAGGTCTATTTACGAGCTGTTATGATAGTTTGTTGTTATTATTCTCATAAACTGAATAAAGCAGCATTTTTTAAATTATTTTAATTAAAACATGCCACCCTGGCTTCAGGGAATACATTTCACAAGCTCCCGTTAGAAAGACAAGTGGTGGCGACTGATTAAGCTGCTCTCCTGTTGAAGAAGAGGTCGGGAAACAGGGTTGACGTTAGAATTCTTTAAATTGAATTAGTTGTTAAAAAAAACTATTCTGCAGCCACTACAGCGTCGCTGCCAAGCTGTTCATCCTGGTAATGCTGATAATTGACAACACTTTAGTTTGGTTAATTTGCCTCTGGGTTGCTCAAGAGCGAGCGGCCCCAGACAGTGGAGCTAATTGGTTGAATTGTTTGACCTTTGAGTCGGTTAAAAGCTTTTTAAGTAATGAAGTACTTTAAGGTTTAAGAGCAGGTTTGACTCCTGCCAATCATCAATAACCATGACATCGCGTGTCAGAGGAATGTCAGGATGTCTCTTTTTAAAAAAAACTACTTAATTCTCATTGGTCCAAACCTTCGAAGAACACACACTCACACAACACACACAAATAAGCTCGTACACTACACGACAACGGCCCTATAGTTAAAACAGGCCCTGGACTATAAAGGACAACACCATAAAACACCAATTCCTTTACAGCACAGAATGCAACAAAACAGCATTTCATCAGGTTTAGCAATTTAACCAACACTAAATAACACACTTTTCCTCGTGTACTATAATACAACATCGCTCCCAAGTGCTGAAACTCCATTCGACCGCTATAAATGAAACAGACCTCCGTCTCTTAACATACCCCTGCACCCTGTTTACTGCTGCACTGGAGGGTAGAGTTTGTATGTATCTGCGAACAGCCAGTGCAGCGGATGCTTCCACGTATACTGTGTGTTCGTTGCCCGTAGGGGAGAAGTAAAGTTTATTAAACTCGGCTGTATTTCTCTCGATGTGTGATCTGGCCCGTTTCCCTTACATCTTTAATTCCAGTTCCTCTAACACAGTTGTGCGTAAGTGAGATCACACACTTTGAACATATGTGTGTCGGGATAAATAATTGGTCCAAAGCAATGGTTGAACATTTTGAAATATTAAAACTGTGTGAATATGTTATTGAATTAATAATAACGTCTTTCTGCTGATTAAACTAAATTGGATATAACGTGTTAATCAGAGCTGTAGCAGCGGTCTATTGGTAGATTGTGTTAGCGTACGACAGCTGGTTGCCCCAGTTTTCATCCCATATGCTAAGCTAAGCTAAGCTAAGCTAAGCAGCTGTTGGCAGTAGTTCCATATTTACTGTACAGTCATGTAGCATCAATCTTCTCTTGGCTACAAAGAAAATGAGCCAATTTCCCAAATTATCAAACTATTCCTTTGATTTAGTTTCCCAGGAGAATGTCTGAAGAGGGTTCTGCATCACCCCCTTCAGGTTGGGGGTGTAACTGCAAGACAAAATAGTAAAAAAAAAAATTTAAGTACACATAAAGTTAGGATGGTTGTTTATGAAATGCCTAACTCCGACCTTTTTCAATGATATTCGGTTTCATTTTAACAACGTTCAGTGTCGGCTGTTTTCTGTGTCTCTGATCACTACTGATTTCACCACCAATAATTTCAGATTTCTTTGTTAATGGCCTCAAAGCCAAACAGCAAAGATCTTTAAGGAACAGAGCAGCACCAGCTGAAGCGTTGTCTGGGGCCCAAGCTGAGAGGAGACAGCAACTCCAACAAAGTTCCCCTAACTCGGCCCCATGCCATGAGATTTCTGCCAAGGACTTATCGTGTATTAAACTTAAACTTTAATACTCTAATAATATTTTGTGTGATTTAAAAATTGGAATGCCGTGGTGGGGGTTGAGTGTTGGTTTCTCTTTTCCTTGGGGCCCATAAAGTCCCTTAAAAAACACTCCTCCTGTAATGATGAGAATAAAAACACCATTATACGTTTATTTGAAGGGTCAGTGATATATATCAGTAAACTTTTATTGATGGAACAATCATTTTAACCAAACTGCCGTTTCACTCCCATCACAGTGATTGTTCATATTGTGCTGCAGCTCAATGCCGGCTGTGTGTAATGGTGGATGGATAAAACACTGTGTTCGGAGTGATGTCCTCTGAAGACAGCAGAGGACGGTCGCCCTGGTCGTTATTCATTCATGTGATTCTGTCATAAAGAAAAGAAAAGTCGAGGTAACACGAGTTATGTCTCGACACACTTCTCATACACTGCAGCTTAAAAGACGTGTTTTCGGGACGTTGTACTTTTTTTTTTTTTTCCGGCGTCGTGAACATGCGGTGCTGCGGTTTGAGGCCCCAGGGCCACTCGCAAGAAAACATCCCTCAACTCTGGTCATTGAAACAGCAGAACAGCCCTATGTGCAGTGTGTGCATGAAAACCCACTTTGAAGATGTCTGAAGGCCAGATATACTTCATACTTACAGTGTGGATACGAGCTGCGTATATTCTTGTCCATCACATTTATTATCACAACCCCAAAAAATAAATAAAGGACAGGACAAAATAAAATGCATCTGACACGGAGCGCGAAGCGAGAGACGGTGTCGAGAGTGGAGCTTGGGTTTTTCTTGTGTAGTTTGTTTTGTCAAGAGAGACACATTATTCCACGTTACGCATGAAGCCCTCAGCCAAGCTTCCACTTGAATACCTCCTCTTCAAACAGGAAGCTTTTACCCCACAAGGCTTTTCATTAGTAGAATGGAAACTTCTTAAATCAACATTAGTGGCTCACGTTTCCCTTTGAGGGAGGCGCCTCGTGGCAGGAAGTCTTTGTCGATACCTGCACATGTCGAGTGAGTCACTCCCTGGCGTTGTCCCGCTTTGAGAGTTACCTGTCGGAGCCCCCGAGACGCATTTGCAAGTGAAAGCATAAAATGTTCCGAGCATTAGTCCACCGAGAAGTTTGATATATACGGCGCTACTGCAATTACCCAAGAGTGTTATCCGTCATGTCAGAGATGTAAATAAGGAACAATGTGGAAAGCGAGTGCGTAGATTTAAAGCCGTTGACTTCACAGCAACAAATCCAGGTCCTGATTGTGTAGAAGTGCTCACGTCAGGGCGGAGTGCAGCGGCTATAAAAGTGATTTGACGATGAAGAACGCAGAGGGAGGTTAATGCAACGCAAACACTGCGATACGCAAAGTCCAAGTAATAAATAAAGATCAACAAGTAGTTAAAGTAGTCAGAAATTCCACTGGAGCTCACGGCCTCTGGCAACACCTCTGCAGAGCAACATGACAAAAGCTCTGAGTGATAATCAGCTGCTTCGCCTCTCTCCTCTTCAGGGAGAGACATAAATAAACATGTCATCAGTCACATGTTAAATTATGCTCACACATTTCCAACTTTGATTAGCAAATTAAGGCTCAGATAAAATATTTTAAAAATCTCATGGCACTTCAACCAGAAAAAAAAACATCAATATATTTAAGTACAGGACGCGTCTGATATTTATTCACATTTTCTAAAAGTAACTGCTTCCATAAATCAAAAGTGGTTCCTGGTACATCAACAAACTCCTGTAATGTGGATAGTGAAATCTGGAAGACGCTGCAGCTGAGATTAAAAACGTATAAATCTTTCAAAAACCCAGTAGCAGAAGTTCATGAATTTAACTCCTCATGTGGTCACATTTTGTTCCTCACAGCCACAGAAGAGGTTGTATTTAAAAACATTTTTACAGCTTGAGTGTGTTAAAAGTTAAAAGTTTTATTTATTTTTCGGTTTAATCCCCCAAACACTCCCAGAGAGGACAGTATGTTGTCGGGTTTCAGCTCCACGGTGGAAACACTGTCTGTCGACATCACCAGATAACGTACGTGCTGGAGTCACACGTCGGTCGTTGCGCTCTGAAAGCTCAGTGTCAAGGAAAAGACGAGTGTTGACTGTGACCTGCTTTCTGAGAACAACGCTGATGGAATGTGGACAAGACGCCAGGCAGAGAGAAAGACGGTGATATATCGAGGCTAGAGTCCACATCGCTCATCAGCTGATTAGCTTGCTAGCTAACATGTTTATTAAAATACTAGACGTCTGAGCCATGGTCTGATTCATGTCTTTGCTACCTTGCAAACATTTAATCTGGTTAGTTTTGGTTTCCAAGCAGCAAAGATTTGGACGTATATCCTGCCGTCATCACCTACATGGGCTGCGTCTGAAGATACTTGACATCGATTGGTTTGTGGACAGGCGAGCGTCCTACGTCGGTGGGTTACATCTCCCCTGTGATATTATGAGATTACGAGCAAAATTAACGTTGTCGTCATTCAAACGTGTTTAATGTTAAATCTTAGATTTGGTCCACTGGTCTAAATTAAGATCAGAGGAACTTCTCACGCCTGTTCAGCTTAAAATAAACTGAAAGGTCCAAAGGTCTGGACCAAACAGGGAAGGCGTGTGAATATTTCTGAATATTACAATGGGGGTATGTAAATTCACACAGAGCTCAACAGAGTCCACTGTACAAATACTCAGCATCAGTGATATTTTTCTTCAACCCTGTAATTATCGTTGCCTCAACTCAACCCGACCTCAACCACAGTATTTGTTTCTCAATCGTATATGATTTGGTTTGGAAGTTATGGACGTGTGAGTTATTTTATGTGAGGACTATGAGTGAGCCAGGCGAGGGGCAGCTGTAGCATTATGTTATCTGATCGCTTTGTTTGTTATTTTTACATTTAATGTAGAAATCCATCCTTTCCTTCAGCCGTCTTAAAGCCCCGGCATCTGAAATAGATCCAGTCCTGAGGCCTTTTTCTTTTGCTCAAATGGAGATTTAGATGCCACCGACACATTCGCAGAACAAAGCAATATCGGTTCTGCTGACGCGAGCTCAGTGACTGACCTCAGGTCTGTGTATTGAAACCTGCTGCTGCAGGAAGCCAATCCCCCCGAGGCAACTAATTGGTTGTGACTCGTCATGGCAACCAGCCACGAGACTTCAGGGGAATTGGTCCCAACAGGCGAAGCGTTTTTGAGGATCAGTTGGTTTGTTTGCTGTTTTTTTTTAAATTTTCTGCATGCGTCAGCTTTAGAAGGATGGAGTTGCAAATTGCAGTGAACTCTAATCAATGCGTGGCTCTGCATGCGTATTCGCACGTAGTAAATCTGAACTTTCACAGACCAGGGTGGGGTCAGAGCCTCGAAGTTCTCCGCGACAGATTCCCTGACACATGAGCCAGTGTAAGACGCGGAACTTTGGACTCAATTAAATATTCTCTGATGACCCCTGGTGCCCAAAGATAATTGAGTGGTTAAGTCGGACGCCGCCACCGCAGCAGCAGCAGCAGCTACCTGTGTGTGTCCCTCCTGGCGTCTAATCAGATCCCACCTCTTCATTTTCTCCACTGCCTCCACATCTCGTCTCATTTCCTACACGGACGGGAAAAAAAGCTGCTGCTCGTTTTTTCTCTAAAACTAATCACATTTAAACTTTAATTGGCACATTCCAACTTTTTTGGGGGGTTTATAGCCTGCAGTGGGAAATGTTGTCAGCATGAGGTGACTATTTTAATTTTTTAAGCATCAAAGGTTAGTGGACACAATGTGGTGCATTATGATAAAGAAAAGAAAACCACATCTACAGTGTCCAGCTACTTTCTACCTCTGTCGTATTATTCTCCCTTTTAGAAGCTGAAGTTTTGATTAATCTCCGCCTAAGAGGTTGTTTTCATCGACATCTGTTTATTGGTTTCTTTGTTTGTTTGTTGGTGGATTTGTTTGCAGGTTTGGATTTTTTTGTCCTGTTGACTTGACTTCGAAGTAGCTACTTGCTAAATGTAGGCTAATGTTAGGTGCTGCCCTGTAGAGAGCGTGTTGTCCACCAGCGTGTGGAAGTGATGTTTGTGTTGTTTGGCTTTAGCGGATGTGTGCTCACTACTGCTTGCCATTCCAGCAGGTCTTAATTTAATTCGTTTGTCAGTCTTGGTTTTGGAGACAGGACACAAGACAGACCACGAGTTGGACTGATAACACAAGTTGGTTAGACACACAAATTCTGCCCTGTGCAGTTTTGCATCTTGAATTTAGCTTTATTCTGTATCCTCTGTAGCATTATTTGTTTTGAGTCTCACTGACGTTCCAACCGAACGCCGCAGCCTCGGCCTGGTGGCTCCGCTGACGAGGATCGTTTCTGACAAAGGGTCATTGGCCGCACATGACGACAGACATGCCTGTGTGTGCTGATGGACTGCCTCCTCCGGCACAGTTGCTCCAAATGTAGACTGGCACTGACGCTAATGTACACTGATAAAGCTGTGAGAGTCAATAGTCAGGAGAAGAGAGGGTGGGGGTGGGAGACACTGGATTCTTAATTTACCCCATTTGTCCCATTTGTCAGAGGCTGGAACTCGTGGTAACTGGGTTGATGAATCATTGCGAGTGTGCACGGCGGCGGCGCTCTCCCTCCCAGTCGGAGCGGGGCTCAGCGATTCTTAACAGGTGAAGGTTCAGTCCGTGGCGAGCGCAGCGTCTGGGGGCCGGGGGAAATTTTAATTTCAGCTGACATATTGATGCTGAGTGAGATTTGACTCATCCTGAGTTCTCTCCCCCAACGAAGAGCGGCGGCCTCATGCATGATGATCACCAAGGACACTGGCTAAGATCTGGAGTTTGCCCGAGGACATGTTTCTCTTTGTGGATACAGAACATGTCAATACAGACTTAATTGGTCCTTCTGTATCGGCTGTATAGTTAATGTATAACATTTGTAGATAATAAAGCGTTCTGGCAATGAAGCGCATGTTGATATGTTATTTAATTTCGGTTAATTTCATCTCCCGGGCCTCACTGTGGAACCTATTAGCAGAATATGTCTCTTTTAGACTAATAATAAAGCCAACAGGTGATAGGTTTCCCTTTAATTATTGTTGCGGAAGTCAAATTTAATCAGTAAATACACAGAAATGAAAATATCTTTACTGAACAAATTGAATAGGCGCATTAAATTATAATCTAGGAAGTCAGCTCATGCAAAGAGCTAGATTTAAATGTATTTATTAACATTTGGAGACTTAAAATCCCCCAAAATTATGCCAGAAATACAAAATATGAGGTTTCTGCACCGTGTTCTAACTGGGACATGTATTATTGTGCCTATATGAACTGTGTCGATATTAACATACACTAAATTTAGAAGGTGGAAGGTGTCCTTGAAATGTGTCTGTCTGTTCCTGCGGCCACGCCCAGTCTGTGTAATTGAGGATTTCAGGGAGAGCGTCTGTCACAATCGCTTTCATCATCCACGAGCTCCTTCAGGAATTCATCTGCAGAGGGATTTTAAATTTTTAGGGGCGTGGAGAAGGACGGTTCCCGTACCAAGCACTTCATGAAAGGAAAATGTCAACAAGCCGATCACCCACGCAGCGCTTTCTGCAGCTTTTTACCACTAATACGGAAAAAAGAAAATTCTGAATATCGCTTCACGTGTTTTTCTCACTGAACTTGTGCGGCCGTGCACATGAAAACTGTAAGTGTGTGGTTGTGAGCCTGAGGAGGTCGCTCGGGCACAGTGCAGGGAAAGCATTGATAAACAAAGGGATGAAGAGGATGCACACTGACTCCCCCTCCGCCCTCTGAACACACACTGTCTCTCACACACACACACACACACAAACACACACAGAGAGCTTCGGTGACACTGGGTAAATGGTCACAGGGACAGAGTATTCCCAGCAGGACTTTGTAGACGAGGGTTGTCAGCACTTTTCTCACCAGAGGGTTTAGGCCTTTCGTTCTGCTCTGGGAAGGCTGAGTTTAATTGGAGAACGCTAATGCGCAGCTGGATAGCAGAGCTGCTCATGCCATGGCTGGCTCTGAAAATGGGAGGGCGTGAAAGCAGGGCTGGTGTGTGTGTGTGTGTCTGTGTGTGTGTGTGTGTCTGTGTGTGTGTGTGTCTCTTGTAGCTACTGCAGGCATCCCTCAAGATGCCAACAAATTTATTCATGGGATCCGAGCCGTTTGTTTATGAGCCGTCTCATTTACAAAATAATAGGCAATAATAATTTCACCAGATTGATCCGGGGTTAATCCAAATAATTGCCAATTCATTAGGATTTCACGTTTTCTGGAAATAGAATTGACGCGTTGTGTCGATCAGTGTGGGCGGAAGCTGCACGCCCAGTCCATCAAGTTATCCGCCAGACACATTGTTTCGTCAGACAAAAGGCGAAAGGGATGTCAGAAAATATTCCGCAAAACAATAGAAAACAAGTTGGAAAAACGTGTTGCTGCTCCACCGTGTGATTGTGACACGATTAAAGCTGAGAGAGAGAGAGAGAGAGAGAGAGAGAGAGAATTCAAATGGTTTAAATAACAGAGTGTCAGCGAGAGTCGATATACAGTACGACATTAAATGAACGATCTGAGAACAAAGATAAAGCTTTCAGGGTCTTTATTTCTTTTTCGTAAACAATCTTTTAATTTGTAGATGATCAATGGAGACTTGTTAGTGTTTAGATTTGTGGTATGTGACTGATTTTTATATCTTTTTCTGGACTGAATATCAAAGAAAGGAGGATGAGCTCAGGTCTGATGGATTTATTGTTCTCTGCTTCTCAATACATAAGAATTGCTTTTATTCTGATGACGATTGCACAGAACAATTGCACAGAACTCATAGATATCAGTCACTTAAATACGCTTAATAGTTTGTCTTACTAGAATCTACGAGCTATTCCCTTGGAAATCAGTGAAAGTGTCAAAAAGAACGCCCTATGTAGTAATGTTAAAGAAAGTGTTAAGAAATTCCTGGAGCTCCACCAAAATGAAAGTTTTCTGGAAATCCATGACGTTGTTTTTGCGTTATCTTGCTTAAAGACAAACAAACACAAAGGGGTGAATATTTTAAATAACCTTTAAAACACAAAGAACATGTGTTGGCACTATTTGGCTAGAACTTTTATTTTGCAGACTATATGGTCAGTCATTTCGTTCAGGTTCGCTAAGTCGCTCCAACAGCGTGTTTGGTTTCGCAGGAGGAGGCCGAGGATGACGAGCTTGCTCCTGAACGAGTCCGTCACTTCGGACGATGAGCCTGGACGGCACTAACTTCCACACGAATCAATCTCTCCCGCGGAAAAGGCCTCGCTGTCACCTGACAAGATGGAAACAGGCGACCTCATGCGAATCAGAAGAGGCATGAGGTGGCGGAGGGGTTGGCCAGCACAGTGGTTCACATAAAGGAAACAGAGCGATTGACCAGCTGAGTTCATTGTAAACAGTAGTTTTTATGTAAAGCCTATAAAAGGAACAGACACTGAGCCAGGTGTCGGCGTGAGAACTAAAAAAACCAACACTTCTGATCTATTCATGTTCAGCAGTGTTTCTGTCGGTGTGACCGTTCAGTCGGCTGCAGCACTAAGAGCCAAAGCAGCTCGTTGTGGAAAGTGGTTTCACAGGGACGGACAGCCTGAGCTCAGCCTGAAATGTGAAATGGGCCTTTTTTCTTAGCTCATTTTCACTGGTTTGGTCACGGGGCAGGAATTCGTCTCCAAACGACGTGGCCCTGTGTTTTGGACGGCGCTCCGAGAGAAATTTGTCATCTTCAATCGCACAATTCGTTGCCCGAGAGACGAGAGCCGAGGAGACAGAGTAAAAAACCAGAGTCAGGATGCAGAAAATGGGAGCGGGGAGACGGGGGCGGCGACTCAGGACGTCTCTGATCGAACGACCAATGAAAATACCACAAGTGAGAAGGGAAATTATCAGCGGCTAAAGTAAGCAGCCTCTTTCCTGATAATTATCATGGAGCTTTAGTTTTGTTTGGACTCGAATCAAGATTCAGAACAAATACGCACTGTGGAATAAGTGACAATAGGTTTTTTTTAAAGTGAGACGTGTCATTAGACATAAAACCTGAGGAGTAAGTTGTGACCACAGTGGCAGTTGTGTTTCAACTGCGGTTGAACATCTGACAGTAAAAATACTGTGAAGGTTATAACTTTGGAATATTTAGCTTTGTGGTCAATCGACCCACTTTAGAAATAAATGCATGTGTCTACAGTTGTGTTTGTTGGCATCAAATACAAAGATAACTGTTTTCTCCGATAGTTTTTGAGAAATACATTTAAAGAAATTCTTCCCATGCTTCTTCACAAACTTCAGCAGAATGTCCAATCGCATGGATTCTTTTACTTTCCACAATATGTTTTTGCCATTGATCACATATGTTTTCTTTGGATGGACGGATGGATGGATACACATCTGACATATCTTCATATTGAACTACACCATCAACGCTCCTGATTCGTGGTAAGAAAGGAAAAACAACATGTTTTTTAAAGATTGATGCAAGATGATTTTAATGAGCTCACGTTGTGCTCACTCAGTGAAGCCAGTCCTCTACTTTGGCTCAGAGTGAAATATCTCAAATCTACTGAATTAATTGGCACGAAACTTGGCACCTTAGTCTTAACTGAGATTCAGTACATTAACTTTTGAAAACACCTTAAATCTTTTTTTGATGGTGCGGTTGATTAACCTCCTTCCAAACTTCTATACTTATGGCGTGACTGCATTATTTTTATATTACATTAAACATCAGCTCTATTAAACCTCTTTTTTTTAATTATGGAAATCGTTTTTTATTATGGATTCACCCATGTGACCCTAAACCTGCACACACTGAAAACAGGTAGAACACAGGAGGAGGAAAAACAGATTTTAAAATAAAAGGTTATTAGGAAGGAACTATGAATAAACACACTGAACAGCATGGGGAGCAAACAGCAGTTTTTTTACAGCCTGGGGCACAGGTCAGGTTACTGAGCCTTTTCATAACAGCAGGATTTAATGAGAGAACATTTCATAAATGACCGAGTGTAGATGTTGAATGGAAACACCAGTCGTTGGAAGGAATCTGATATTTCCTCCTCTTTCATGTGGACGTTTTGAAAGAATTGACCTCGTTGCTATAGTGCAGCTTAAAGTCATTTACTGATCACTGTTTAAAACCTCTGCATCCAGCACAATGCTCGTGCATATGCAGCGTGTTCATTAATCACATAATCACTGTAGTTTAACGACTCTTTCCTGAAGTTCTTCCAAATGATTCATTTTCCCAATTTCCAGCTCATCGACAGCGAAACAATCAACAGTGGAAAAGAGCTAAATTTAAAAGTCCAATCCCGAGCTCGGTGAGCGATCGTGGCCAATGACCATCAGACCGACTCCGAAAAACACAAACTTGAGAGTGAGACGATAATGTGATGCCCGGAGAAAAGCAAAGAGAGAACTAATCAACCCGAGGGGCTGCGGGGAAGTTCAGACGACTTGTTGAACTTCTAATACGTCTTTACATACTTGTCTCATTAGTCTCATTAGAACCATAAAAAATTTGAATTATAATTGTGTGAAAGGCACAGTTCAGATGATTTCTCTTTCCTTCTCCGCAGAGATTACAGTCTTTAACTCCACATCGCTGTGATATAGATCCTCTGATACGCTGCATTGAATAGAATCAGATCACAGGCCAGTACGAGGCGCTTTTACAAACTCACTTTTTGAATTCACGGCCCGTGAGGAGCATATTTTTAAAACACAAACTCCAGCCATATTTCATCCTGAGAGGTCTTTGATGGAAATGTTGTAGAATTCCTCTAGCGGCTCTGTTAGGAGAGAGTAAAAAAAACTAGTTGGCCATGCATGTTAAAAGCCTATGTGCTATCAAAGCCCCTTGGGCTACAGAGGGCTCTTTTAGCAAATGGATGGCAACAGCTGCAAACTCTGGGCTGTTCTTAATGTGCACGGTGCAGATGTCTGCACTTGAGTCGCGCAGTCTGAGACGGATCTGTCTGGCTCTGCACTGGGCCTCGCTTATCACTGCGGCTTCATTAAGCACCGAACTCAATATCAGCATCTGCACGACAGTTTCTCCCTCTCAAAATTCAAAGAAAAATCCCCCAAAAAGCGACATTAATAACCATCGGAGACACTTCTCATGTGTCGTGTGCGTCGCTTCGCCTGTTCGCCTCGCTCACCAGGACCGTTTAACGATAACCAATCCTCAAATGATGCTTCTTCTTTACCTGTAACACACACTTGTGTTTGGAGAATAAGACATTTCCAGATAATGTTTGTGATCATTGTGTTTATTTATCAGAAGATTTGTCTCATGCTCAGGCACAAAAAAAAACTGGGGCGAACAATGAAAGGAACCATCCAAAGAAAATCGTCCCTTACTTACGGACTGTAGCCTTTTAATTCTTAAAACTGAATATTGGATGCTGCGATGCATAAAAAAAACCTAAAAACAAAACAAACATTGGCTCTGTCTAATGGCTGGATGCCTGAACACTCTGTGCTTTGATGTTTGGATCAAAGGGGGAAATTTGTTCAGGGAGCAGAGCTACATCTGGACTTCAAATATTGTTCTAACAAAGTCTAACTGTGTTTAAACTGACGTTAAAGTTTATTTTGCAGAACAAACCCTTTTAAAAGTCGACACACAGAAAGAGAGAACAAGCTCCTGCACGAGGCGAAGGGCGACTAATCAAAGCTATTGTAGGAAATCAAAAATCAATACACGGCGATAAGAAACGTGGCCGCACACATGGACCACATTGAATCTGATAACACACATCTATCCAATCAGTGAACTGGGACAGAACATCGTTGACTATTGAACTCATTTAATGCTTAAAACAAATACAAGTTACTTCACTGGGTCATCACAATTGAACAAGAGATTTTTTTTTTTTTTTCATATTTGTAACACCCTCAGAAATATACATTCACATGGCTGCATACAGACAATTTCCTCTCTTTTCATTTTTCTTTCAATAACATTAAATCAACAGACTGTATGCGTCACCCCCCCCCCCCCCTCCCCCTTGGTATGACAGTGAAGCCGCTAGTGGCATATTAAAAACGTTACTGGAGGAGCAGTTTCAGGTGGGACTTTGGAAATAAGCTACGCACTGTATGTGTCCGCTTCATCTATCCATCAACGAGTCTCCGTGTTCGCGGTCAAAATATGTGTATTTTACATGAACGGGGTCCCTACGCGCGTTTGTCCCTAAATAAATCCCGACTATCTCGACCTTATGTACAGTATTTACAGTGGAATGTTGAACATACTGAATACAAAAAAGTAGATTAGGATGGAATGGAGTTACAGGCAGTATTACAAAATAGAAATTCATAACACCCCGACAACATGAAGACGATGTTTACATCTACCGGTACGTTAACGCAAATTCTCCGTTCCAACATGTCTGGCGAGCGAGCGTGGCAGTGGTTTCTTTACGGGGTTGCAGGGAGATGAAGAAACCGTAAGCTTGTGCTTTGATGAACAGGAAATAGAGTTTTATATTTGAATCGGGCCGAAGATACATTTCCTTTTTTTTCGTTTTAAAGTTTTTAGTCATTTAAATTTACAAGTAACTTTACATGTCTTCTCGCTTCAATTGTTTTGTGCTTAGAATAATCAGCAATGTTGCGAAAAGTCCGATTTCTTTAGGGCTTTTTTAAAAAAAAAAAGTGCTGTATGACCATTTAGCCGTCATTCCACGTGAACATGGTGATGAAGGCAGCTTTTGAAGAGATCACTTGATTTAAGACGCGTTGGAAGTTATCATGCTGGAGCCGACAGCCACTATATAAACTGAAATTCACTGCAAGCTAAAATATATATATATATATATATATCGTCTGATTTTAAGAGGTTTGCAGTCCATGTCATATTTCAGTTTTATTTATCATGTTATTCTGCGCATGAATAACTTATATACTAATAATAACGGAGCGGCAACTGTTCACACTACCCTCATGTCTACTAAGTTCGATAGGCACTGAATGCAAGAATAAAAGATTTAAAAAAAAACGTGCTTCTCATATAGGCTATCTTTGTGTTCTGTTGTGATGCAAAGCACATGGAAGTGAAGTGAGTTACAGCAAAACAGTTTATCTGCAGGTGATTAATAAACTACAGGCTATAAAACTGCAATTTGCTTTGCACGTTGAAAGTAGAACCCCCCCCCCCCCGCGACTGTCAATTAGCTTCCCTCCTCTGGAGCGTTCTGTGGCGAAGCTTGTGTGTATCGCTCCCCGACTGTCGTGGATGCATTAAACAAACAAACAAACAAACAAACAAACAAACAAAAAAAAACTGTAGAAGTGAACTTGTGATAAAAAACACGATGTTTCCCACTTAATGTTAATTTGTGTTGAAAATACAATAAAGTTTGAGGCTCGTGATTAACATGCTCATCTAAAAACATACGGTCGACAAGCATGGACTGGAAAACATTCACATCTCCAGCTGACAGAGATCTGCTCTAATGGAGATGTTATTTTTTCATATATATATCTATAAATATATAGATATATATATATATACTTTATCCTTGAATTTTTTGTGTGTTATCCGCAGTACTGTTGCTGGGTGCTGTGTGCCTATTAACTCATACCTCTGTGAATACTGACAACACTGACAAAGTGCCGTCTTTTGAGCTGCAAATGAGGACAAACACACTGGAATTGATACAGAAAAAGAAAAATAGCAACATACGCACTTCCACTCCCACACAAAAAAAACATGCATAAAATAATACAGTATTTATATTGTTCAGATATGTTGCTCATATCCACAGATTTACCCCATTTGCTTATATTTTATCCAATATTTCACATTGAACTTTCTTTTTTATTTTTTTGCCGATTGTGAAATGAACCTCAACGCTGAGGAGACATTTCCTATGCTAGCATCCACTGGCACTTGATATATATATATATATATATATAGATATAGATATATAGATATAATGCCTCCAGACAGGGTCATTGTTTCACTATTGGCGGATTCAGAAGCCAATATTCAGGTTAAGACAACTAATCATTCCTCTAAAATCTCCCAAACAGCTTCTGAAACGTGTTTTTTTTTACGGAGGAAAAGAAAAAAAAGGAGATGGATCAAAAAACGTCATGAAAGCAGCAGGTGACTGATTATACTCCAGCATGGTCACCGTCGTGTTTTGAATTCCCTTTAAAAACGTTAAGATATCTCCTCCGCAGACAAGTAAATAAAAGCATCAGCTAACATTTTTTCCGTGTCCTTTTTTTTTTGTGTGTCCATGGACGACTCCTCAGAGAGAAAGCGCTGTTGGTGCGAGCGGCGGAGGCTTAAGCCAATTCATCAAGTACAAAGTCACACAATTATAAGGAGAGACAAAGTCATTATTGGGGGAAATTCCCCAGACGCTTTTCTCATTTTCCGTTTGATAAAAAAAAAAAAAAAAAGGGCTAGAACCAAACATAATTATGAGAACTCCACACACACACACACACACACACACACAGAGAAAACAGACATTTCATTATAGTGGCGAGATTTTTCGAGCGGGCGTCCACAGGTCAACCTGTTCAAGTCAAGTGACAATCATGACATTTCAGAGCACTATCGAAGGTTTTCACCGTGAGACTTACCAAACCCCCCGGACGTGATCGCAACGCAGTAATTGCTGTGTGTGGTAGGATTGCAGCCCTTCTCTCTCTCTCTCTCTCTCTCTCTCTCGCTCTCTCTCTCTCTCCTGCTGCTATTCTGATTCACTGATGTGGGGCTTAGTTCGACATGATTGAAAAGTGAAAACACTCAGTATTTATCTGTTACTGCATTGTCAATACGGCTCAGTAGACTGACTCCCTCTCGGTTAAAGAGACAGATCAAGCATATAAACACAGAGGGGTCAAGAGATACTAAGCATGTCTTTGGAATACAGCAATAACATGTCTGCTTTTTAATGCTGTAAATGTACAAAAGTTAATAATTCCATGGACGCTGACCCCAGTGACGAACACAGGAAATGACACAGGTGCTGTATGGCATCGTTTTTTTGTTTTTTTCTTTCCTTTCTCTGAACCGTAACCGACCACAAAATTACAAACACTTAGAACTCCACCTGTAATCATGTCAGACATTTGACTCTCAGTTCTCGGGTCACTTTAGAAATCATACAAAAAGACATTAAAAAACATCAAAAAAGGCAATGGTAATAGAAAAAGAAACAACCCAAATCAAATCGTACATCCAGTGTAGGACTTTCACAAATGTGCTCAGCAAAACCTCAACCTGCAGTCTCATTTTATACATTTAATACATCTATAACATGGAAAAGTACACAAAAAGAATAACACACCAGTTTGATTCAACCAATGACCTTCCCCCGACCTCGTGGGTCGGCGACAACGAGTCCTCTTACATACCTTTAGTTTTTAATCTCTGCCCGTTCACCTGATGGAACTGATACCAAATGTTGTCGTGCTGAGAAAGTTGACGTGGCGAGCACTTTGAACTGACGCTTGATTTTTCTAGTTGAGATTAGTCGAATGGGGTCTGATGTGAGGGGGGGGGGGAGTCAGGGTGGGGGAAGGGGAGTACTAGGTTGACCGAGTGAGGAGTAGGAGGACTGGGATGGGTGCGGTTTGACGAATGGGAGGGCGGGGGTTGTGATGGAGGTGAAGGGTGCAGTGGAATGCAGGTGGGGGACAAAGGGTTGTTTGGTTTGGTTGTTTCATGCCCCTACACATACCACTCTTTCTTAGAAATGACCGAGCCGTCGGTTTGAGAGACCATATCGTCGGCTATCTCAGGTTCAGGGTCATACTGGAAAGCCAGAGTCCGCTCGTCATAATCTCGGCTCTCCCCCTCGTCCACAGTGAAATAGGGCCTCTTCAGGTCCTCTGCCTCGGCTTCAAAATCGCGCTCGCTTGCCTCAAAACCTCCAGGGCCGCCGATCTGGGCGGGTTTCTTCTCGTCGTCCGAGTCATCCGGGTACTGCAGATTCTTGGGGATGGGCGGGTGAGCGGGCAGGCCGCCGGCCTTGCTGTAGCCGTTTCCGAACACATGTTTCTTGGTGCTGTAGTCTCCCTTGAAGGTGCGCTGGCGGCGGCGCAGGAATACGAAGAGTAGTGTGGCCGCCACCCCCAATAGGGCGACGCCCCCCACAGCGCCCCCGATGGCGGCACCTGCATTGTGCTGCTCCGGCGTGATCTCACGGCCCCCAGGTGTCGGGTTGATAGGGAATTCTGGGTAGGAAAAGACAGATGGAAGGGAGTGTGTCAGTGCTCTGGTGGGAGGAGGTGCATTTGTGCAGGTGCAGATTTTTTTTTTAGGAAAGGAAAGATGAAGTAAGGGAGACAAGGACGGAAAAGCAAAGGGAAAAGGAAGGACCCCCGGCTCCCACGGCAAAACCCACCCAACCCCGGAGAAGAAGCCCTCGCCAGGCGTGGCAAGGCTTCGACATTCACAGTCACATGCAAGGACAAAAATAAATGAACAGCCGACAGAGTAAAAAGACTGAAGAGAGGTTTTGTCATCATGCATTGACATCTCTGTTTGGAAGGAAGAAGAAAATTAAACATTTTTATAAACCGTAGAAGCATTAGTTCTTGTGGCCCTTCAGTCCATGCATTCGTCGTACACACACACACACACACACACATTGAAAGAAACAGGATAGTTTCAGTCCAGCTCTGAAATCGTGTTGCATGACATAAAAACCCAAGTTTACCATCAGTGTCACGGTAATGAGATGAAAGAGCACTGGCAGAGATGATTATCAGCAGCCAAGCATTCACAGGCGAACACATCAACATGAAGCATCAGAGCAGACAGCACAAAATAACACACAGACGCTTCCAGGAGGAGCAAAGTATCATTTGAAAAAAAAAATAATAACTGCAGAAAATTATCAAATGAGGCAAAGACGTGGTGTAGTCTCTAAACAGTGCAGCACTAGCTAATGGCCTGCGAGAGACAAACCATAACTAAGATGCCAGAGTTGGGAGGCTGAGATTTTACCTTGCAAAGATGTGTTTTGAATTCACATCTGCCAAGGCCAAATCACATCTCCAGCTAAACTGAGCCGTTCCACCATTTTCAAGGGAGCAGAACACCTCCTCACAAGGTGATAAATAATGCTCAAAAGCAGAGTCGAACTCTCGCAGTAAAAACCAAGCCGTGAAAATGATGCCGCTTCCGCACACATCTTCACTAAAAACCCTCCTTCAAGCCCGAGCACGAGAGACTTTTATATCCGAAACGTGATCAAAGCCTCGGGGGGTGCACGGGCGGTAACCTGCAGAGCAGAGGCGCGTTTATCTTCAACGGCAAAAAACACTGAATCCTCCACAGGAAGACGGAGGAAGAAGAACAGCACAGCTACTTATAACGTCGACTAACAAATGGTGTGGGAGAGGAGTGAAGAAGAAGTGAGAAACAAAGACGGGAGCTCAGCGTCTCACAGGACAAACCGGTGTCGTGTGTACAATGTTCAACAAGACACACAAGAGACTCTCTGCTGTCGAAGCTATTTCTGTTTTCTATGATTTATTAGGTGTTGTGACACATCATGATGATATCAGCACGGATCTTAAAAACATCCAGAAGATATCTGGATCAGATAATCACCTGATACACACAGAAATACTCAGATAGTAAATAAGTCACATATATTTAACTGAGACAAATGTGAACGTGACGTTGTTTTGATGCAGATTCATTTACCTCTTCTCATATCACACACCCTAAGGTTGGGTACCGAATATAAAAGCCAGCCAACCGTAGGTGGCAGTGTTACACCCTGAAGCCGAGAAATGTCGCTACATTATTTGTGATGTGAAATGCTAAGCAGGTCTAACCAGAGGAAACACAGGCGCCGCCGCAGCTAGCGTTAGCACGTCTGCAGCCCGACGCCTCCAGGGATGATGAAATATCAAGTGAGATATAGACGACTTCATCACTACCTGCAGGTAAATAATCCACCAGTTGGAATAACACAACACTGATATTACAAAAATCTAAATTCCATACGGACAAGATATTGAATTCACTATAACAATGAGTGAGATTTTTTATTACGTAAGAAACCCATCGTGTGTGAATAGCAAACAATTTATAGTGAAATAGTCCAGTGTTATGCATTATGCATTACACGCACTATGCATTATGCAAGCACTGCAGCAGTGACAACAACAACAACAACATTATAATCGAAAATACAAGTGTACTGAAGGACAGTACTATGAGGTACTGGCACCAAGGTTCAGGTACTGTTACCACAACATGTGAACAATATCCAACACACAATTATAGACACATCACCAGTGAGGGCTGGTCCACGGTAAAGGGGTTGTCCTAAAACAATTGAATTTTAATATACACAATTACGCTTGAAGATATTAAATTCCAATGTTTGCTCTTGTAGTAGGTCAAACAGTAAAATCTCATAAGCAAAAGATTATTTTCAAATGATTGCCCTGAAATGTTAAATCAATTCAATTGCACTCATTTGTTTTAGTGGAAAAGATAAACGCCAGGGCACAGTGGAAGAGGATGCTATCTGGTGAAGATGCTATTGACGCCCGGCTCTCTGTGCTAATTACAAGGGCCCTCAGTCCGTGCAGAGGAGGGCCCTCCCAAACACAGTCACTCTCCTCTGCTCCTCTTCCTCTGCGCCCTTCCTCTCAGGGCCGACAGCAAAGCTCTCCAATTTCTAAAGCGGAGCCCGGGCACGGTCTCAAATATCAGCTCAGGTTTTAATCTGACCACCTAATGGGATTATTCAGACACAGGCCTTCATTACACACATGAATGAGAGAGCAGAGCCAGGTCACCCCTGCTCGAGAACACATCCTCCCACCGAGTCCAAAGAGGGGGTGAAAATCCAGAGGATTTAACGAGGAGGGAGAAAAGGGAAAAAACGCTCTCCTGTAATCCGCTCCTCTACCCTTCACTGTCTCTACTGCGAGGATCCGTCTACGCTCCCCGTCCGTCCTCTCATTCAATCTTAACCAGGCAGATTCTTGGCGCGCATTCCTGAGGTCGCAGAGACTCGATATTTACCGCTTCGAGAGGTGAAAAACACGAGGCAGCACCCACGAAATAGTGGCAATAAAAGATGATGCATCGAGCCTTCAAAAGAGCCCTCAGTCACCCTCATTTCTATAAAGGATCAGGTGACAGCACCTCTTGACACCTGCCTTTAAAGAGGGCGGGTGTCAACGCTAATGATTTGAAAATATGTTACAGCCGCACAAACTGCACAGACTTGAAAAGCAGTTGTAAACACTCGGGTATTTTTCCGGCTTCTTTTGGTCAGAGCACCTCAGAGGAAGCCTTGGAAGTTGCCCAAAGAGGAAAAACACGAAATTGAGTTGCTGTTTTAGAGGTGGGATGGAAATGAGGAGGCGTGAGGAAGTATTCAGACGGTTCCACGTGTGTAATTGGGCGACATTAAAGCAGAGAGAGGGAAAAGCTCATCCATCTTCCGTGCCGTGGTGGAACACACAGCTTTTTTTATCATTCTGCGTTTCAAAGAGGGGAGCGTTGGCAAAGAGGACGACACTCTTCTTCTGTGCACTTATCCCTCCGCGAGGTCACACCACAACACCACCTCCCATTCAGCACGCCGGCCTTGTGCACACACAAACATAACAAAATGGCCCCAAAAATAAATATTTCCTAATTTCTCTGGCCTTCGTTGGCTTGTCGTGCACATGTTAAAATCACAGAGGCTACGGTGCAAACTAATCACATTACAGAAACACTAATAATAAAACATATTTGGAATGGTTGGGGTGCGTGGGGGGGGCGTTTGACAGCACGGGGGAGGGAAGAGGCGTTCCACCAGGAACGCCATTGCTACCGGCAGCACCTGCCAACAGATAGATAAAAAAGACCTCACAGCAGCACAACAGCAGCCCTGATATTGTTCCAGGCAACAAAAGCCGGCGTCATTTAACTCCCAACCTGCAAACACGCAGATAGTGGCCTAACCTTGAGATTCAAAATTTACTATTGAGATTAATAGTTGGGCCAGATGTGCAATGAAAGGCTATAATTGAATCCAGAGGCACGGTAGATTTACGCAGGTGAGACGTAACATGAAATACTGCAGCCACTCAAACGCAGTCCTGCAAGAATCGCACTGTTTTGAACATTAACTGGAGCGAATGATTTATTACCTGCAAACGTTTTAGAGACACAATTTGTTTCCTCTGCAATTTGATAAGTGTTTTCCCCCTCGGAGTCTTAAAGAGAAACAAATGAGGTGCACGCAAAAAAAAAATAAAAGACTGAGATCTCGCTGCGGAAATGACAGTGACATCAAGTCGGAGCCAGATTTGTGGCTTCAGAAAACAACACACAGGGTTTTGTACTTGGGTGTAAGCTATAGCACCAAACAACCAGTGGCAGCAGCAGCGGCAGCAAATCTTCAAAGATATTGAAGGAGAGGCATGTCTGAAGCAGAAGGGGCTTTAAAAGAATGAGAAACTGTTTCACAACTCTGTCCTGCAGGTACTGTTTCTGGGTGTGCTCCAGTCGTGTCTGAACACGAGAGAGAAGAAGAAGAAGGCGTCTCATTCCTGAGTCTTAGCGCAATCACTTCGACAAGGTGTTATGACAGAGGCTGGGAAAATGAGAGAGGATTTTCAAAGAGCGGTGCGGGGTGTGGCGTTTTAATGCGACTAAATGAGGAACAAGCAGCAGACAACAGAAGATGAAAAGAAAATTGAGGGCTACTCTAAGAAGTTGAGGAGTGGCAACAAGGGGCGGGGGGGGGGGGGGGGGGGGGGGAGAGCGCCTTTGAGAGGTTGAGGAGTGACGACGGCAAATAAAGAACGGCATAATGAGTGAGTGAGGACGGGGACAATCAGGGAAGATGCATTAATTCGGTGATTCCGACGATCCTCATTACTCCGCTGTCTGCATTTGCCAGTGGTTGTTAAGTCATGGAAATGTAATGCTGCCACGACGAATAAAAGCCCATCGCTGACAGGAATTCAACACGCCCGCCCGGAGAGTCGACGGCGAGGCAAAGCTCTTCCCCCCCACCACCCGCTGCGCTTTACTTCCCAATATCAACCATTTCCTCTCTGTTTGTCAACTGATTTCCCTGCTATCACTGAGGCGTGACTTTACTCCCGCACGCAGGTAAATGCCACTCGCGCCATTAGAAACCTGCGTATTAGTAATTCAAGTTCAATTTGCCGTGAAAAAAGCCAAACGGAGGCGCCCGGATGTGCCGGAGGAGATAACGCTGTCAGAGACGCGGCATCAGAGCTCGGCTGACATCATCTGTGGCACCGCTGTGAACAGGTAGTGACTGGCAGAGAGGTTCTCTCAGGGGACGACTTGCAGCAGAAGCAGCAGGTAACCTTTGACTAGATTTTTTTGGGGCCCCCGCTGGTGACCGAGAATACTACACCAGTCTGTGGATTTATGGGGGGGGGGGGTTCACGGCTGAAATAAACACTAGAGTAATATCTGTCATTGTGTGAACACAACAACAAATCAAGAAGCACAACAGCATTAGCTTCTAATGGGGAAGGTGGGTACAAGCTATTGATGAGGCTCGTCGCTGATTGGACAGACGCACTGTTCATCTTTTTAACAGGAAGGAAATGCTGACAAAATAAAAACAAACACAAAACCTTGTGATTTATTGTGTTGTTTGATTTGCCGTTGTGTTTGTTTGAGTTGCATCAACAATACATGAGCATGAGATCCACATAAATATTGTGATCGGTAAAATGTCTGCTCCTAACGATTGACAGAGCCCAGTTGTCATCTTTTTGCTACGAAAGGTTGCAATAATCGTTCATCATGCCCCTTTAATGCGTAATGAATATTTAAACAGACGTCTAAGTATTAATGCTCTTTTGAAAAACCCACGTTTGCTCATAAGGCCCCATTATTAATGCATCTCCACACTCTCCCTGCTAGCCGGGCGTGTGGCTGAAGCGCTAAGAGGAAGTGTGATAAGGGTTCAATTATTGGGTCAACAGCCGCGCAGCGAACAAATCTGCATGTTAGTACGTGTTAAGCCAGAAAAAGGTCGGGTCACTGTTTGTTTAGCACAGCATCCTTCCCTCAGCTTCTCTTGTTTTCTCCATCTTGTTTTTTTTTTTATTCGTCTTGTTGTTATGTTTGGAGCTGTGTGCGTAATGAGTGAATCACCACAACATCATCAGCAGCAGCAGCAGCAGCAGCAGCAGCAGCAGCTCTGGAGCCAGTGGTCAGACCCTGGGACAGCATCTGACCTACTTCATCAGGCTCTCAGGGAGGCGTGACAGAACCAACACCACACGGGTGGACGCAGACGAGTCGTAGGAGGAGGAGGAGGAGGAGGAGGAGGAGGAGGAGGAGGATGGAGGAGCAGAGCCGGGCTGAAGGGGGCTCGACCAATCCCCCTGCTCCATCTGTCCGCCACATCCCCTCTCCTCTGCATATCCTCCGGAGAGCAGAAACGGCAAGCCATGCAGAAACAAATGTTAAGATAAATCACTACGATCTCAGCTGCTCTGCTCTCACATGCTTTCCCCTGGTGACATTTCCATCTCACTCCTCCAGCCGCGCTATCTCTTTTCTCCCCCCCAAAAAAATATAAAAAAATAAAAACTGCAGCCCCAATGTCTTCCCCCTCAGTGCTTTCCCTGGCACCGCACAACACAGCAGAGGCTTTATGGGCGGCCTATGGCGTGTGAGCGGGAGAGGGGCTCATGCTAATGTCTCATTTGGATAATGAGGTGTGATCTTGGCAGGATCTGAGCAGCTCGCGGCCCCTCCTAGCCCCCGCGTCCTCTAGAATGTCGCTCTAACAGCCCCGCAGGCCGCGAATCCTTCTCGTTTTGTGGACGCCTGATTGGCAAGTTCAAGGGTGACGAGAAGGAAGGCTAGCACAGGGAGCTGGAGACCGCGCCTCTGAATGTGCTCCTCAACCTGCCTGACAGCATGTGTCTACTTGAAGTGAGGATGTAATGATATACAAGATCTACACATGTGGCCTTTGGATCCATGAATAATGCAGACGGGTGATGTGCGAAGGCGACAGCGCGATGTGCTACAGCGCAGAGATAGAGACCGACTCCACCATGACAGGCGAAGACAAACAAATTTCACATTGCTGGGGGAGCCGTTGCAAAGCTGACATCATAATGTCTCTTGTCTCTGTCAGAGAAGAGAAAGAGACAAATGGCTGCGTGAAGCGTCTCCGCCGCTGCTGGATGTCAGTAACACACGAGTGCGATACTTGTGTTCTTTGAGGATGTTCTCGCCACAGCACGTTGTATCACGTGACGCGATCGAGAGACAGATTAACATTTTCGTACCTCAGCTGATAAAAATGAGCAGCACAATCAACACCTAGAGTTATTTACAGATTGCTGGTGAGGGACTGAAAGCTGTTCAGAAGGAGACACGGCAGAGAGTCAGCGTTTGGAGAATTCCTGCAGATTAAATTATTTTGAGAGCCACTATTAACAGTTTGATTGTGTCGGGGGGGGGGGGGGGGGGGGGGGGTTCCGTGTTCCGTGAGAACCATCGTGAGCGTCTTGTCGCATCAGTCTCTCTTCAAGACCCGTGAGATTTGAGATGTAAAGTAAATTATCTGTCCGTTCTTTAATGAAATACACACATATTTAATTCAAATTTCTAAAAGAAATCTACATTTATGGGTTGAACGACGTACCCTACAGGGACCCCCCCCCCCCATCCTCTCCTGTGCTGCTACTGGAGTCAACACTAGACAACCAGGATGACTAAGCTTTGGTTAGCTAATTGGCCTTAGCCCCGCCTCCCAACACTGGCCTCTCAAGGTATTTCTTTTAAATTTCAGTAACTTTGAGGAACTTCAGCCAAAACTTACAAGTGATGCCAAGTATTTCTCGTTGAGACACGACAGTGGAAGAATCAATCAGGGCTGCAGAGAACATTTTTTGGGGGGGAAAGTATCTTGTAAAAAGAGACTAATGAGGCAGATACCAGTCTAATAAAGAATAAACGTCTACTAGATTTCTCATGTAGTTATGGATAGTGAAACAATAGTGAAACAATAGTGAAACGTGTGCTCCGGGTCTACTTGTAATAAGTTTTATGACAATTAAAACATCTAATGTCAGCTTACAGCAACTTCTCCTGCACAGTATTTTAAATTTATGCTGAGCCAGCTCCCTCTGCCAGTGCTGCAGCTTCCCTGCCAACGTGGAGGAATCACTGTACAGAACCCAGCGTATGTTCTCGGCCTCATTTGCCTGCTTTGGATGTGTGGAGCCAATAAAATTAAGATTGGTGAATAAAAGGTGAAAAGGTCGAGCCCATTTCTGGAATCCACTTCCTCAAGTAGATTCCAAAAAAGTCAAACCCAGTGAAGCATCTCCGTCAGTCACATGGATGCCTTTTTATTTATTTATATTTCCACTGTCCAATGTATTATTCATCTCATTTTCACCACGTGGGTTTTCGGATTTTTCCCGGCCTCACCTCTTCTCCCTCAACTTCATTTTCGCACACGGGGAGCCAACGATTGCTTGTTCAGGCGAGCGTGAACGGATGTCAGCAGCGGTTGCCCGTGCTTACAGAAGGATCCATCCTCGCGCTTTCTTGCTGAATTGAAGAGAACGCTCTCGCTCCATCCAGTTTAACCCGAGTGGTAAAGCCCTGTAGCGGAGCCGACTGCACCTCTGCTCTCCAAAGCCGCTCAGCGCCACGGCCCTGACAATGGAGGATGAAAGTTGGCGCTTTGGGGGCCGTAAGTGGAATCACCTAAAGGTTCACATACTGACTGACCCCGAGCTTATCTGATATCCTCGCTCGCAGCTCATCCCTCAGATGTGGCAGGAATTATGCACTGTCTTTGACTCCGTCCGGCCCCTCGTCTGACAAAGATTAGCGCTGCTGTGTGGGGGAGTCAAGGTTAAAAAATATCTCATCGAGTTTATACGATTATTCACGTGGGTAAACAAATTAATTCCGCAGTGCGATGTGCGGCTTTAGCAAAGGGGGACATTTTCCCACGTCACGCTGCCAAGTATTAAACCACATGCCTCCTTTTCTCAGGGCAGATAATGACATAATTGTAAGGCCATCCTGACAAAATGGCCGTTCATCACGTCCCATTATGTGCTGGGAAGAAATTTAAGATGGCAGCATTGATTTGTTTCGAGCACAAAAACAAGAGTGTGATGTTGGGGAAAGCTGATTATCTTAATGAAAGGCTGAACCGCTCTCTTAGGGAGGATCTTAGAGTTTAACCACACTGTCCACCGCTCTTCCTGTGGTTTCTCTCTGCAGCAATATTTTACAGGAGTTTGACAGGAATTTCCTCCATTAGACACTTATAAGCTGCCAAGGAATGAATCGTCAAATACAACTTCTCAATGCGAGGCTGTTGTAATTGTCTCCCTATTTTTTTCCACATGGCCTCTGATAGCCGCTCGTAATTAGCTGATTAATCAGATCTGACGACTTGTCAACTTTGCCTCGGGAGGATTCTGAACTGAATGTGAATGAGAGGTATTTTCGAGGAAGAGGTCGAGTCAAATTTGAATCCTTATAGGGGCTTAACAATCGGGAAAAGCCTTCCGACAGCCTCCGTCCTCTGAAGCTCATCTCTCTTGTTATAGATCCTCTCCTCTCGCTCTCCGTTTTCCCTCTGACTTCCCTTTTTCACCTCTTTTTCTGAGAGCAAGGATTGATTAAAGCAGGAGAGCGCTTCATTAGATTCTGACACGCGACGCCCATCTCTGCAGAACACATGTCCTTGGAGAAAGCCGTCTCAGTCCATGTGACTCACCGTAGTCGATGGCATCTCCACAGCAAACATCATCCCCAATCTAATTGAAACAAGGTGATGAGCGGCCCCGCTATCTGCCGAGGTGACAGTTCTGTGGCTCCGACAAATCCGTCCATGGAAACTGAGGGAGCTTGATTAAAACCTGCCTTTACTACGCTGCCGTGGTACAACAGCTCTTCTGTGATACAAACAAATCTGACATTTTGGTTGGGTTGTTTCTCTGGCAGGTCTGTATTGCTGTGTCAGGTTCAAAATCAACTTTAAAATGAAAACAAACAGGGGCTGCCGTCAAATACATGCACAGTGCATCTAGTAGCACTGTGTTGGGTCTTAAAAGTGAGAAAAATATGCGTTGGTTCAAAGTAAGGCTGGGCAATTAACCGGAAATGTATAGAAACCGACATTTATAACCTTTAAATCGACTTAATCTTAATCATGTCGGTTAAAATTCAAGAGCTGTCGGGTTTCTGCTACGTTCATTTTGCAGCGGCTGCCCAGGGAACCTCGTGCCATGCTGTATTACCCTGCCCTCCCTCCTCGCTCCCCCGCTGACCAATAAACAACAATGAACACCGACACTAATCAGAAGTTATTAGGATCTGAACAGTACTGAAGTTTACTTTTTGTTATTTTGATTTGCTCGAGTTTAGGAGACACGTATTTAAACATTTTGTGTGGACGCAATAATCAAAATAATCGTTCATTATTGGTACTCCAGGTAAATGTTTGAAATAATCGTGATATTGATTTGAAGTCATATCACCTATAACTCAAAGAGCTTAAAATATTGTTTAAGTGGCAAATGTATTGTTGCTCTGATATAATTGAAAGGACTGAAGACTACGACAGATGAGTTGTTGACTGTCGAGGCACAGAACTCTCCTGATTGCATCTACATCCAAAGACTAATTAAAATGTTTACGTCATGTTTAGCACTATGGTCCAGATATCGGTGGCTCTGTGCACACATCGGTTTGGTCGCCTTCCTCTTCCTCACACAATGCTTGCATTACTGAGGCCCGCTGCTGCAGCCTTGAACCGCCGCCAGCACTGGGCTCTCTCACCTTCCTCGTCTGAGACTGAGGCACAAAGATGCTCTTTGAAGTTAATGAAGCATCAGCATACTTCTTTACCTCCGCTCCCGGGGTCATTATGCGCAGCCAGTGTCAAGGCTGCGGCGAAGAAGTGCTTCAAAGCATTGAGTTGAAATGCCAATGCTCGGCCTCCTCTTCCGCCTCTAACACTTTATTCACATCATCATACCCGATGTAGAGTCGACCAGGAGCTGAAGAGACGTCCTCGTGATGGCGAGGTGTCCTTCACACATGTCGTGGTGTTTCCGCTGCAGTTTGGGGGATTATGCTGACGAGCCCGCGTTAAGACAGGAACAGGCTAACATTTCACAACCTCAGCAAACAGCGGTGTGTGATCCCATTGTAACGTGTCCATGTAGCACCTGCCTGAGACACATGGGCGAGACAGCCCGGTCCCTGTTTGTGCTGCCGCTCCGCTCTCTGCATCCAAACCGCACTAATGTCTGACACTCAACCGGAGCCGTTCGCGAGCTGTTCCGCAATTTGACAGGACGCCATGTTGAAGCCGAGGCTCTGAGCGGCGCTTTAGGAAGGGAGAGGCTGGCTCTCTTCCCTTTAACTTGTCACTGTTACTATGGGAACTGGCAACATGCTATTAAGGCTTGTATAGGACCCTTTGGGATTGTGTCATGAACAAGGGCCTTTTGCCATCGAAATATATTGAACATCACTTGAACGACAACCCTGCATCCAGCCAGATTAATACTAGAGAGGATACAGGGCGGCAGGTGTTTTGTTATATTAAATATTCAGCATATGCTTAAGCATGATGGTACCTGGTGTAACTCCAAATAATAGGAAGGGAGGAAAAGTGACAATCAAGATCAGGAAATGTCCATTCAGCCCATTCTCCCTGTTTGGAATGGGCTGTTTGTTTGGCCTGTGGTGATGCCGGTTGCAGTTTTCTTTCTGAAAATGTAAAAGTGACCTGCAGTGATTGAGCCGTGGCCGTAAAGACCGACCACAGAGCACCGAAGCTTCTGCACCGCTGCACGCACCACGCTGCACGCACCACGCTGCACGCACCACGCTGCACGCACCACGCTGCTAACATGGATGAGTCCCATGCAGCCACGGCAGTAGCAGAGCGCCGGACGCATTATTCAAAGTTTCTTAATATTGATAACGAATCGCTGCCCTTCCTTGGGCTTTAAACAAAACACGTGTCAGGTGCGATGCCGATAAGATGAACAATGCGAGCCACATAGACATTTCTCACACAGACACTTCTGAAATCATTAGACAGATTGACCCAGTCTGTTAATGAAACCTGCAGAGTGATGGAGCACAGGAGCGACTACGACCAGCAGAGATTTCACATCATCACAGTCAAAAAACCCATTTCCTTTTAATCTAGTGCTGAACATTGTTCTAAATGTTAAAACAAATCTTTAGATTAAAGTCTGGATGCAAACAAATTAAAACTGAAGCGCACACACACAATTATGTGCCCACACACTGTTCACCTCACTCAATAAAAATGACACGGACAAATGATGAGAATAAGCAGTGGGACTTCGGGGACAATAGCAACGTGGCTTGTTAATTTAAGCAGTCAATGAAAAAAGCAGGAATAGAAAATGACCTTAGCGCCTTTGTTTTGCCTTTTCAAAAGGGATGAAGTGCTTTATGCCAAACACTACAATCTCTGGAACACAATTACTCAATAGACGCTGGTGCAGGGCGATTTCCTGACGGGAGATTACTTCCTCCTTTTCCTGTTTGATAAGTATGGGTTGCTCGTGCCCCCTTTCAGATTTCTGTCAACTTCTCATGTGCAGGTGACGACATCACATCCTACAAAGCCGCATTGTCCTGGCGTTACCCTTTATAACACACTATGAGGGAGGAAACAGAAGTGGGGGGGGGGGGGGGTATGCAATGATACTGTAAGGCACAGCTGTTCACTTCACACCGAGCAGAGCGTTCCCAGAGACACAACATGAGTCAACATGCAAAGCAATGCAAGTTAGAACACCCCCGCTTCCCAGAAACCAAGCAGCGCAGAGAGAAGAGAGAGAGAGGGGGGGGGGGGGGGGGGGGGGCCTTTCCAGTCTGACCAGAGCGAAACTGTGACAGTATCCCAGTACCACACACACACACACACACACACACACACACACAGCTGGTACCAATAGAGGAGGATCCCCACATTAGTAGCACGTATAGCAGCGTCAGATCTGCTGCATATATTGTGTCAAGGGCTTTGAGGGCAAAACGTCGTCTCCTATGGACGAGAACCCAGAGGAGCCACAGTGCGTGTGTGCCAACAATTATGTGGGAGGCCGGGAAACTGAATCAGTTTTGTTCAGCATTTTGTGTCCCCCCCCCCCCCCCCCAGGCAGAGACAGAAGACGGAGAGGAGACAAAAGAACGAGCTCGGCTGCAGAAGGAGGCGCGGGCTGTTCGGAGACATGTGAGCGTGATGCGAGCAAAGTATGATCAATACAGTACCCTCACCTCAAACCCCCCCATTTTTCCTTGATGTTACTTTAGGCGCTAATAATAGACAACGCTTTATATCTCTCCCACACATGTGCCTGGGTGCGTAGCGAGGCGGGGAGGGAGGGAGGGGAGTGTTGTGTTCTCACAGTGTGCGTTTGGAGCTCTCATATACGAACCCAGAGGCTTTTTTTTTTCACATCTAACCTTCCACACAGCACAGTGGGGGGGCCGCACAGCCGGGGCAGGTGGGAAAACCACATTAAATCACAGCCGATCGGCGACTATCTCCATCTCTGTGCTTGTGCATGGATGTGTGTGTTTATAAGGGAGCGTAGGGGTCTGATGTCAAAAGTATTTTTGTTTTTTTCTGTGGGGGTACTGTATTGATGGCAAGCCATGCCAGACTGAGAGACAAGAGAACGGAGAAATGGCAGCGTCTTTAAAAACCTACCTGTGATGTTGACGTCCGCGATGCCCGTGCGGGTCCCGATGCCGTTGGTGGCGTCACAGACGTACGTGCCGGCCACTTCGTAGGTCACCAGGCCCTTGAAGAACAGGGTGTTGTTCTTGATCTCCACGTTAGCGGGCAGGGAGCCGTTCAATCTGTGGTGAAAGAGACAGAAGCAATAATACAGACGCCGTTAAAAACAAGAACAAAAAAAGGCAGAACTACACCGGACCACGGTGAAAAAAATAAAAAAATAAAAATCCCTCTCTCCGAGGAGCTGCAAGGCAATTCAGAGTGGATGAGAAATACAGTCTGTAGTGCCAAACAAACCTGGGTGTGTGTGTGTGTGTGTGCGTGTGTGTGTGTGTGTGTGTGTGTGTGTGTGTGTGTGTGTGTGTGTGTGTGTGTGTGTGTGTGTGTGTGTGTGTGTGTGTGTGCGTGTGCGAGAGATAAATACCAGGAATATTTGACAGCGCTATATTTCAGCCATCATCCATCAAGTCCAAACAAAATTATGAGGACAGGGAATCCCAGCAGGTCCAAACAGGTAAGACATAGCTGATGCCTAAGGACACTGTTTTTTTTCTGGCATGTGAAATACAAAACAGACAGTGCTGGGTGGGGGGGGGGGGGGGGGGTTGAGCTCACGTGGCTGAGCTGAAAAACCCACGGGAGCCATCAGGAGCGGCAGCTGATCAAGCGACGAACGCACAATCTACCACACGGCGGGCTGTCAATGAGGAGTGGAGCCCGATACTCCGGCCCGAGGTGTTTGCCTTCGTGGTTCACGCCCGGAGCTCGTTCATGAACCTCTGATCAGGTCAGCGCACTTCCAGGTCACGGATCATGAGCTCACCGACGCTCCGCACTATTATCCAGGCCCCCTTTCATGGAGCCCGGAGGCTGAGAAAAGGTATTAAATTTCGTGGCAATTAGCCATTTCCTGTCGCCTTCGCCTCCGACAGGCTTCATCAGCTGCTCTGAGTGGATCCAAACTAAGTAGAGCTGCAAACATGATAACATTAAACGGGTCCTCTGGTCGGTGGCCCCTGCTGGGGGCGTCAGCGGCGGTTCTTTTCTTAAAACAATCTTCACGTCACTTCTGGGCCTGCTCCCCGTCTGCTAACACTCTGACATCCGCTGGGGTGTGAGGACATTAAAAACAACGTAATGCTCCATTTATTAGAGCGAGAGAAAAACAACATGACATTACACAGGCAACAAAATTAGGCCTCACGCTAACAACAGCCACACATCAGGCGTTTGAGCTAAACACTCAACAGGCTTTCACTAACGGGGGTGGGGAGAAAGACACTGTGATGAGTTTATTTGTTAATGAATCTGTCATGAAATATCAATTACCAACAGCTGATCCATTTGTGGTTGAGTTAATTCCCCGGAGAAATCGTTCATGACAAGTCGAGGTTATTATTTTCTCCCTCTCCGCAGCAGCAACGTGTTCGTAGTTCAGAGAACGAAAAAAAAAAGGAATAAATAGAAGCGGCGGTCGAGTTGTTTTTCCACCGGCCACCTGTGTGACGGGCAATTGAACTGCAAACTACCCTGAGTACAGTATGTCACGATTCAATAATCAGTTACCGTGTGAGCAGCTATCAAATCCTGGGTTCTGCAAAGCCCGATTGATTTGCTGCAGAAATGAAAGGCTGGCAAACCGCAATTCACCACAGAGAAACCAGAGATGTCTGAATTTGTATTGACCATCTGAATGTGTGCGTGCGTGTGCGGCTGTGCACGTGTGTGTGAGAAAGAGTGTGTGTGTGTGTGTGTGGAGCCTGAGGGGCTAACAACAAAATGAAAGGCTAACAAACAGCTTGAGAGTGATGCAGATTCTTTGGTGCACACATGTAAGTGATGTGTGAATATAGATGTGGGAGACTTTAAGACTTCATACATCAACCCACTCCCCAGATTTCACAGATGTGTGGAGATGTGTTTATATCCGGATGCAGGGAAACAAAAGGCATGTGTGTACACTACGTGCTACTTAAAGACCAAAATTAGAAAATGTCCTCATTTATATTGAGATTTAAAAAACGAGATAATTCACACTGGAAACAAACAAACGATTAGAGGAAATTAAGATGTTTATCAGGACTTCAAATCCACAAATAAGTGGCATTAGAAGGATTGCGTCTTGAATCAGACACACATCTGTTCTGTTTACTGTTACATTAATGTTTAATGTAGCGTGGCCAATACGTATCGAGGTTATTTGACAAGATTACTAAATATTTATGACAAATCGCGTCCCGGAGCGAGGACGAAACTGAGGGGATTCTACCACATGCACGCAAAACGATCGTATGAAATATTACTCAGGTCGGTCGTCCAATTAAACTGAAGAAAGAACGGTCACTCGAATTATTGACGTCTGCAGTGAATACGCACTCGTCGTGATCGGACTATGAATAAAACTGTTTCAATTCGCTCGTGCTCTCGAACCATTTTTTGGAGAAATTAAATATTAATATTGTGAGCAAAGCCTTTTACATCAGCAACCCATTTACACCCAGAATGACTCCAGTGTGGTCAATTTGTACAGTATTTCCATTTTTTGGGCCCGTTTCTGCAAACAAAACAAAGATCTTTGCATCATTAAATTATTCAGCAAGTTCTGGATATTTAGTCATTTAAAAGCTGAACAACTCGATAACTGTAGAATTACTGAAGCAAACACAAACCTGCACAGACGGATGAATCACCACTTCGGAGTCAACTGGACATTAACAAGGTGGAAAGGTCCATGTTTAATAAAGATTACTGGTAATCAATAATCAAACCATTATGGTCCTAATTGAAGCTGGATATTTCATTGTTTAACCATAAACCTTTAAATATACATAAATTCACATCTTCTGTGAAGTTTATTCTGTAAAACAAAATATTTCCTTGGTGCATGTTGACAAATGTAGATTCTGTTAAAGGCTCATATTAGTCAGCTTATCAAGTCTTTATCAATCGTTCAATGGAATCTAACAGTTCTGCACTACAATCTCACACCACACTTCTTATCTCGTTATATTTTCAATTACATTAGAATCTTGATGCAACACCTTCTAACCTCTGGTGGTGTCTGCGCTTCATCCTTTAGAGTAAACGCAAACATAAACATCATTTAAAGGGGCCACTGAAAGTAACTGTTGGTTTTATCCGCAGCTAATTGTGACGGAGGAAACTGAACCAACACTCGGTGGCTTTTAATCCACGTGATTAATAGAATCACATGTTCACAATAGCGATACGTATAAGCCACCGCTAATTAGAGCAGATTTTGAGGTAATTACACTGCGAACAGCCATAATAACAATAATACGGCTGCTTGTATTTATAGCTACTTCCCGTATCTCCGAGCGAGCGGAGCTGCTTCGCGCGAGAGCTGGAAAACGGCTTTTCAGGGAGGAAGGAACATATTCGGTCGAAAATCTTAGAACACGACTAATTGACTTATTTGTGAGAGTAAACAACTCTTCAACCCTCTCGTCCCCGGATTGCTATTCCACTGCCGACTGAAAGCGAGAGAGTTCGCACACACTCGACAAAGGAAGAATACCCTATGAGTAGAAAATCTCAAAAACAAACAATAAAGTTCAAACAGGGGGCGTCCTTTGTTTTTAGTCGAGTCTGCTGTTTCGTCGCAGCTCCCCATTAACGCGCCTTTTGAGAAAAAGCTTTGAGATTAACGCTTTAAGAAAGAAAAAACACTCGCCTTCCCCAAGAATTGAATACATGTACAGTAAGTACATAACGCAGGAAGAGGGAGAGTATTTCTAGCTTCCACAACAAGCAAAATGAATTCGAGGAGGAACACGATCCCAAAAAAACCAAACTATCACCTCTGGGCCTGACGTGGATCTGCACCAAACATCTTAATATTTACTGGATCTGGCTCCACCTCTAGTGCGTGTCTGTGTGTGTTTGTGTTGTTAAAGTGTGACGCAATCGTGCCCGGCCTGTTCCGGATCGTCTCAGTCCTGTGCTGACCTCCACAGCGGAGCCCTGGGGAACCTTCACAACAGATTTGGCATCTCATTTTCGGTACAGCAATGGCCGTCCCCTCGTATCTGTCAGCACAGTGCCCTCGTCTTTCCAGATCACATCTCTTCACCCTCCTCCTTATCTCTCCCCCCCCCCCCCCCCCCCCCCCCATCTCCCTAAATCTCTCAAAAAACAGACACACAGCCGAGTCGTCTCTATCGTGTCTTCTTCTTCTGTTCCTGCTGCTGCTGCGTGTGCATCACTGTTACTGCCCTGGAAGCTAAATCTATGCATAAGGAAGAAGAATGAAAAAAGGGTAAAAAAACAAAGTAACTCCCCGAGCCTCATTAAAATCCAACAATGGCCTGTTCATCCACATCCACTCAGGGCCAGTGACGTATTTCACAAACCAACCTTTACTGTGCAATTACAGGACAAATTGCAACATTTATCTCTTGATTTCATTGTGTAGTACTTTCCAAAAAAAACCACGGTTAGTCGCTTTATATTCAAAGAGCCGCGCCGACTTTTCTGTCAAGTTAAGAGGTTTGATCAGTGCTAATTGCAGAGAAACAATCCTCCATCCTGGTCGTATTCCTTCCTCTTCTCTGTGCTTTTATCTAAACTGCATCATTTCCACATGAACGACTTTCACGCCGTTACTCACAACACAACGAAGCCGGGGTTATTTGTGCGATTCCCGTGGGCGCACTGTATCTCCCCTGGTTTGTGTATTTGCGGTGATAAAAACACTGATGTCAGGCCTGTGGTACGCCTCCTGTACTCTGTGTGTCGGGGACAAGCCGCTGCCTTCTCGAGCCCCGTGACAACACGACGCCGCTGACAGTGACGCTCCCTTGCCCCTCCACCTGCATGCTGGTCCCTGGACTTCAAAGCGAAACCCCCCCCCCCCCTAAAAGCAAAGCAAAGCGTGCTGTGTTTGTTCTCCCAGTATCTGTGACCATCAGGCCGATAGGGGTGTGGGCTGCTGCCGTAATAGGCCCATCGTGCTCTTGCCTCAGGTACTGGTCTTATCTCTTCATTACACGCAAACAAACACGTAAAAGGGACACACATTTCTGCAGAGGAGGAAGGAAGTTTGCGTGTTTTTTGTCTTTGTTGTTTGCCTTAAAAAACAAAGAACACAGAAATATCCTTCCAGAAAAACCCCTTGAAATCTAACACGAGTGAAACAACACAGAGCCACAGTGTTGTCTCCTCTCCGGAGCCTTGAGGGGCTTAGCTGGGGTTTACTCAGACTCACAGTTTCCACTGGTAGATGGTGACAGGGGGGTTGGCGTCGGCTCGGCAGGTCAGCCGGACGTTCTGACGGTTCAAGTACCAGTTTCCATCGAAGCCCTCGATCTTCACCTCAGGTTCATCTGAAAGGAAGAAGGAACGCTGATGTCAGTTCACCACGGAAATCCACACGATATCACTGTTTCATCGCAGATCGGCCGAAGCAACAGTTTGGCTGCGAGATGATTGAATCTTTCAAGGAGGTGATTGTTTTGTTGTTAGCAGAATTATGCAAAAACGTTTTTAAATGTAGGTACGAATGTAGATGAAAGGTTGTATTTTGTCACTTTCTTTATGAAAAATAAATTATTTAGGTTATCAGACCACTTGTTCTTTTGTATGTCTACAATACGAACTGAAAGTCGTTCCAGTTATAGAACAGAACTGCTTTAAAAAACAACAATATGATTCATTATTCTAAACGTCATCCATTGTTGTAAACAGCTCGAATTCCTTCCGATCGAGACTTTAAAACTGAATCCGGTTTTGATTTTGCTCCGTTTATTCCAGCGATTGTTAAAAACATCTGAGCTATGTCCACACACTTAGCCACATTAGCTTTGCTGCTATTTTACACTAAAACTGACGACTACAATATAATCTAATCTAATCCACACCTGAGAGACAGATGTGGAAGAGAAGAAACAGCTGGGTGATATAACAGAAAACTATTCATATCAGTTGATATCGATAATTATCATGATAAATGTCACATTCTTATTCTTCCTCACTGTGTTATTTTAAAGTTTAAACAAATCTTTTTAATAATGTATTTCACTATTTTAAATTAATTAACATCTCTAAAGAAATAAATCCATAATTTTCCAGTTTTAGATGAAGCAGTATTTTCATGTATCATTAATACAAATTGGAAATGTCTGGAAATGTATAAAAATACTCTTTGGTCAGAAGAATTCTGCTGAATACTCAGAAGCTTATTCGTGTAAGTTTCTCTTCCCTTTGTATAACTGGAAGTTTCTGAGCAGCGTTTCCGAGAAGACCTCGATCTTGTTTTCAGTAAACAAAAGTGACATGTGTCCTTTTGCAACGTCAACGTCACAAAATCAAGATTAAAACATGTTTTTTTTAAGGACTGAACAATAAATTCTGCACAAGAATGAAAACCTCATGTGACCGTGTACGAGATGGGATTCTTACACTGCACGTTGAGCACCACGCTGTCTGTGATCCTCTCATTTCGATACGTCACGATGCACGTGAGCTTCTGTTTGTGGGTCTCGCGGCTCGGCACCACCACGTAGTTGCTCCGTACCGTCACCGTCCCGTTTGCGTTGCGGGTCTCCTGGAAAGTGGCCTCGCCCTTCAACCTGGTGTCCCATTTGATCACGCTCTGGGGCTTGCCATTGGCTGACAGGCAGGTGGCGACGGTCATCTTGCGTTTCTGAGCCCTGGCAACGATGGTGGGCGTCGTCAAGGTCATACGCGTCATGGGCCGAGCTGCAGAGAAGAAAGGTTAAAGAAAAGCAATTATTGAAAAGCAATTAAAACTAATGTCGTATATTTTCCACTTCATCGACGATCAGTCTTGGATTTGATCAAAACCTCTGTTTGAAGTAAACAAAAAAAAAAAAAAGCGACGGAGGCGAAAAACCACGTGACTCAAATGAAGCAAAGTTAAGTTTCTTCTCCTCCTCAAAGCCGACGCAGTTGTCAAAGCTCTCACACGTGTAGAACCCACTTGCCTGCCCAAAAGCACAGTCTTCCAATTTGAATCCTCTGCGAGTTGCCAATTAACAATCTCCTCTTAGCACATCAAAAGGCAGGCACGAGTGAATGCACAACTGAACCAAATAGACGATGAAGAGGCCTCTTTGAACGCCGCCGCTCGGTTATCTGCACACAGGTTCCTGCCGCTCGCTGAGCCGCAGAAGCCTAGAAAAGGGCCTGAGAGGCTCAGCGACAGAGACCGGGGACTCGGCGCAGACGAGGAGCTCCGGCAACCCTGAGCACTTAAGCCAAGTGGGGTTTTCTTCACTGGGATTTAATGGAAAACACACCAACACTTAATGTCTAATTAGACCTCTAATCAGAATCAGGGCACAACCTTTTCAAATCTGCCCCTTTCCAAGACAAACGACATCTCGGGGCTCTGCTTTCTTTACACCAGACAAGATTATTCAAGCCAAATTACACACTCTGAAGTGGCCTTATTGATTTCTGTCTCACCTGCCATTTTTATTGACCGCTCTCTGCGGCGGTTTCCTATTTTATCGGAGCCATGTGGGTTCAACCGAGATTGGAGTTAAACGACACGTCACCCCAATCATCACATCAGCAATCCGTCAAAATGATTTTCATTTCCACGCTGAGCATGTGAGGTCCGCGATGGAACAAGAACATCAGCTGTCGACTGGAGCGAAATCGTGCAGCCGCAGCAGTAAACAGCACATCTGTAGTATCGAGCTTAAAGCAGAGAAAGACCTCCTGGTTTCACTCTCCTTTACAGCAAAGCCTGTGGCAACACTGACGAGAAGAGCTGCTCAAGTGTTTCCTTTCAGTCCTTCAATAAAAAGGGAAGATGGTCGTTTGACCCCTGTCTTATCAGATTCAGAAAAATGTCCTTTTTCTGCCTAGAGTCAAATTCAGGTGACAGGTTCACATCCCTCTGACGGCTCATCAGGCGCGTGCCAACATGTCGGGGGGGAAAGAGCTCCAAGCTCCAAGATCTAGAACCTGATATTTATTTTAACTTTATCTCGGCTCAAAACACAATTACAGACGATTCGTTGACTGCAACAATTTGATCTGTAGATTCTGTACATGTCAGATGCAACATGTAGAAACTGAGGCACATAACCCTGAGTGCAAATACATCAGACTGGGGCCCTGAATGTAGATGTATAGTCTCTGTCCAGTGAAGTTTTTGTTAAATTTGACATTTCAGCGATACATGTTCTGGAAATATACATGTTGAATAAAAGTTGCCTTAAATGCTGACGGGACTTCAAGCTTTTAAAGATGATAACGTTTTAACGAGGAAGAAAATTCTGTTTGGGCCAAAAACACATTAAAAATCTATGCGGAGGGTTTAACCAGTTCCTCCACTGAGATAAATCAGACCTCAATAAAGTACACAAACAAACTACATGACACACAACAAGAACTTAAATTAAATTGGTAAGATTAAGAACTCTACAGCCGAACTTTGTTCTCACTTTAGTACAAGACCTTACCAGTTTTACCGATCATTCAGCTAAAGTCACTTATTCTCCAGAATTTTTACATTTCACTATCACTAATATTTCTATCTTCATGCTCTTACCAAAGACGGTGAGGTTGACCATGTTCTCCCGGTTTCCCGCAGGAAACGTGGTGTACTCGCAGATGTAGGCAGCTTCGTCAGACAGCTGCAGGTTGGAGAACACGATGGTGGTGTCCTCCAGCGAGGGCGTGCGATGACGCACCGCGGCCTGCTTGAAGCTGACCCGCTCCTTGAAGGGCGGCAGGACGGACACGCCGAGCGCCGGGTTGGCTATGGCCACGTTCTGCTTGGTGCCGTTGAGGAGCTTCTGCCAGGTGACCTGAGAGATCTTGACTGGCGGGTTGCTGTTGCTGAAGATGCAGCGCAGCTCCACTTGTGAACCCACGAAGCCGGACTTAGTGGAGTCCATCTGTACCATCTGGCCATTGCCAGCTAGAAGAGAGAGAGAGAGAGAGGGAAAAGAAAACATTTAATTACGATTACCAGGTGTCCGAGGCCAAGCAAAGCACTCCATTCAATAGCAAGTACATGCACTGAAAGTCAAGGAGTCAATTCAGCCTCCTAAGTAGTGCATGCACGCACACCGCTTGTAGTCAGCTCACAGGATTTGGCCGCACACTCGCCTTATGCTACATCTGCTCCCTATACATCAGCGCAGAAAGTGGGTACATGGTGATGGTTGTGTGCGAAAGCTGTGGGAGTAGTTATTAACATAATGGCCACATCCATACAACCCTGTCTTTGTCACCGAGGGTGCTGTTTCTGATGAGATGGGAGGGCTGGGCGAGAACCAATGCATCACTAATGAATGAGTACAAGGGCAGCGAGTCGGAGCCAAGGCTTCGTCTGCTGCGTTCCCCTCCACCTACCCAGCAACACACTGGCTAGAGCCATTGTCATTTTAATTACATTTTACTCTCAAATACTTCAACGACTGCCTGGAGCTCCTATTAAAAGAAACAATGCGGAGGCTTGTGTAAGCACACAAACACAATGAGAACACACACACATTAGCTCCATCAAAAAAAAAAAATACTGTAATTATGCCGCTCGCTCTGGTATCTGAGCCTGTGAGGAGCTCGGTCGCCCAAAAAAGGGTCAATTAGCAAAGACGGACCCTCTGTAAACTCGCCTGTGGTTCAGTCTTTCATGCTGATGATGACCTTATGCTAAACTGAAGTGCCGCCTCCCTCCTCTCTCCGGCCCATCTGCTTTCCACTTGATGCATGGTATGGCCACAGATTAGCAGTTAACACCTTTCAATTAGATCCTCATCGAAAAACAACACCGGCTTTTGTCTGGAACCGATTATAACTTCAGGCCTTTATTAAGAAAATATAACAACTAGTTTTCACAAGTGAGAATCTGCTTCTCCCTGATTTATATCACCTGTCCATCATCTACACCACTTAACCTTTGAGGGGCACGGGGGCCTGCAGCCATTTCCCTGAGGGGACACACCCTGGACAGGTTGCTCACATTCACACCTACAGTCAATTTTACAGTCTCCAATAACCATAATGGATGTCTTTGGAATGTGGGAGGAAGCCGGAGAACCTGGAGAAAACCCACACAGACACAAGAGAACATGCAAACTCCACTCCGACCCGACTACAACCTGGAAACGCTCTTGCTGTGCTGCACTGTTCTGGATCATTGTAAACTGAATATCTTTTGCAGTTATGTTCTGTTGGACATTTGAAAGTCTAGAACTTGTTGCCTCTGTGAAACTGAGATAAGAGCTATATTCTGACTGAGTAATTCATTGCAGAATTGATTGATAAAGACGTAAAATAAGAGATTGCAGCTCTCCTTGCTGCCTTTCCTTCTTTATTACTTCAATATAAGTCCTAGTAAGTCTTAACTACAACTTTCATAGACTCCTGGGGTCTGAAATATCTGAAGTCTGAAGAGATGTGTCACTGAGCGGCTGCAGGGCTCCTGCATCCTGTTGTCTCTGACACATCTTCGTTATCTCAGGCTGCGATTTATGTTCCTGTCCAGGTGAACTCTGGTGACGTCCCGTTTCCTGGACCGACAGCCCACCGACCGCACTTGTATTTACAAGCAGCTGCGGCTATAATGATCTCCTATGCACAGGAAGACAGACTGAAGTTCCTCCGTTAATCACACCGGACTCATAAAGCCACCAATAAATCAAGTCATATAAACGGAGGAGGAAATACGCTGCTGCCCCGGGTGGAGGAGCGGGCGCTGCATGCATGCACCACAAAAACGGAGCGGCTCTTTAACACCGAGTAGCTGCGTCAGGATGATGAAGAATCCCTGCATTCGGAGATAAAGTTTCCACAGGGGGGGCTTTAAAATGTGTAAGAACACATGAGAGGGATCCATTTATGTATAACCCACTGAATACAATATCTGATGGAGTCTATCTCCTGCTGTAGAGGAAGCTGAAGGGGGGGGGGGGGGTGCGTGCTGGCTGTCAAACTGCCTGAGCAGCAGCAGCAGAGTGTTCTGAAGATTTTCCTCATAAAGACTGCAGGTAGTCAGGCGAAGGACACTGGGGCACAACACATGCATGGAGACGGGAAATAGTTGGTGGAGATTACAGCTGGAGGACCATTAAGATGAACAATGTGTTTCTCTCCGGCTCGCGCAGTGGGCGCAAACCTCTCAGGTTGAATGGCTCATACGCTGGGAAAGCAGTGCATTACCAGAGAAAGGTTATTTCTATCCACGGTTATCTGCTTTCACTCAGACTTTCGCCGCCGACATCAAATCCCATAAAAAAAACAAAGTGACAACCTCTCGCAGTTGCTGAGTGCACATCATCTTTCATTTCCTCCGGACCACATCGCCGGGACCTTACTCTTATATAGAGATTCAAACTTGTGGGATTCGAAGATGACAGATTGATTTGCTAATGCAGTTTGACAGGGAGGACTGGCAACCTTGTCATCCGCACCCTGAGCACCACCTGTGTCCTTGTGCACCTGGGGGCGAAGCTTTACCCCGTTTTATCACAGCTTAGATTACCAGCGGTGGCAGCTATAGGATGATATTATTTGAAATAGCAAACACAATTTACTGTGTGACAACACTAGTTAAAGTTTAATCTTAAGTTGAAGGGGAAGTGAGAGGCTGTGAAAACTCATAAATATGTACCTGGCCAGGCCTCCCCTCCCCTCCCCCCCGCCCCGGCTTGAATGCTAAAACAATACTGGCAGGGGCTGTTTTTTTTTAAAAAGCTGCAGCCCCCTCCCTCCAATTCTCTCTATTCCCCTTCCTCCTTTGAATCTGATGCTCCCCACTCTGATTGAACCAAATAAACAGCAGCTCGCACAAATGGAAACCAGAGGAGAAGGCATAATTACGCAAGCCACAGAGCCCCTCCGTGAAGGACCAGGGGCACCCACGGGGACCCCTTTCATTCAAGGACTGGAGGAGTCCTTGGCTGAGCGCACAGCAAAGCTTTAATTACAGACTACACCACAGAGCAGCGAAGGCAGAGGAGAACAGAGCCCGCGTACATGCAAGAGGCATTAAGGAGGTGGCTTTTGTGGGGGGGTTACGAGAGCCAGCGATACAGAAGGAGAGGTGGAAAACAGAGGGAAGGGAGAAGAGAAGGTAAATGCAGTGCAGATGCAGAGCTGGCGAGCGGGAGAGCGAGACAAAGAGGGAGGCGGGGCTTTGGGGAGATTTGTAGGTGCGCTGCCGGTTTGAGGCTGGCCGCTGTCGTAGCTCGAGCTGCTGCTGCTTTGTTCTCCCGCTGACAAGAGGGTGACTGAGGGGGCAGTCATGCTATAATACACCCGAGGCTGCACATTACCTTGAGAGTTGCCAACGGAGAGAGAGGAGCCCCTATTTCTGGACGGGGAAAACAACACAAACAAACAAAGTATGCCCAAGCTGGCAGGATATTAAAAAAAAAGAAGGAAGTGTGGTTTGATTCGCACCAGGTGAGCTGACTTGGATGGAGAGGGACATAAGGGGCAGTATTAAAACAGCTGCTGCAGCGTCTGGCCCTGCACTGATAGCGAGAGACTCCCAGGGCCTCGGTACAGGACTGTTTACAGAGCTGTAATATGATCCGGCCCCGTCAGGCAGCAAGGGAAAGCATGTGCTCTGTGTTGTTTGCATATGGCGCATCAGACAATGCATGGGGCGCGTTGCACCTAATAACAGCCTTCAGTCCAATGGCCTCCCCGTGTTCTACAGACAATATCCAGGAAGTATTTCACAAATATGAAAAAAAAAGAGCATGCTTGATTCCTCTTGATAAGAAATGTAAACGACCAAATACATGACATGTATTCATCTTCTTTGTTCCCAGATATTCTTCCGATCACGTTCAACCAGACTCTGCTCTTCATATGAAAGAATAAAACACCATAAATCCCTAAATTGAAAACCAGGGCGCCGTCTCCTCAAGCTTAGGAAGCTTCTTTTCCATAAAACAACTGCGATTTGGCAGCTCATCCCCGTAATGGATATGTAACGCTATTGAATTTTTTTTTTTTCTGCCGCTGAACTGGCCAACTACCAACACTATTTCAAAAGACAATTATTGGCTCGTTTAGCACTACTTTGGCCGCGCTCGTCCAAGAAATATCCATTTGAGCCTGAGTCAGACAAAGTTCAGCATAATTCACCTCTCGGTGCGGCAACGTGAGAAAGGCTAAAAGATTAAATAGGACTGAATGCATATTTTAGAAGAGGCGCTCATTAATGTCTTCTATTTAAAGCTGCACGGGGCAACTTGGCTCCCCGTCAGTCCCAAACGGCAGCTCGGCATCGCCGTTTGAAGTCAGGGAAACTTCAAAACCCCCAGAAAATGAGCAGTGTGATGCCATTAAACTGCACTCCTCTCCGACTTAAATGGCGTCCTCTCTGTGGCTTTTCGGGGCAGAGATGAAGAGGAGCTTTTTTTTCCACTGGACCCGGCCGGCGCTCACTAGAAAGGCAATCGCGGCCAAATTTTGTCATATCTGACATCGGTTTCAGTTGCGTTCACTTTTGCGGAGATTCAAGTATCAAACCACCGTCACGTCACCCGTTGGTTGAAGCTGACCAGAGTTGGGCATTTGTTAAAGCACCATCTTGTTTTATTTAAACCAGAAGTGAACATATTTGGTGAAACTAGAGATCGAGACCAAAAACTCTGCCTGAACATGTTTAATGTTCTGATTGGAATAAGTCACCTTTAAATATATGTTATCAAAAATGAGCTAATTCTGAAATGTCCTGTTTTCTAATTCTAAAACAAATTGCTTGTTTTTCAGTATTGTTCCATATTACCGTCCCTTGTACTGTTCTGTAAAGTCATTTTCTCGTATCTCGTGTCATTGCTATAGAAACTGATTTCTCTTTGCAACCAGTGGAGTCCCCCTCTACTCTAAATTTCCACATTCGCTTCACTTTCCCCGTCTTAGAGTCCACATCCATTTTCATACAAAGCCCATGTTTGTGTATTTTGGTGTAAACTTCTTGTTAAAGACAGATTTGAAAGCTTATCTCACGAAGACGCATCTCCTCCTCTCGCGCTTGCTATGGTAACACCATCGGTTCTTAAGTGGGATGCTGCGGATAGAACATGGGCCGACCCACGAGGGATAATGACTGTTTAATGTAGCCCCAGTTCCCACGGCGATGGGGCAAAGTTGCTTTATTCATGACCACACATGGGGTGTATAGGGGGAGTCCAAATCTGACACACACACAAACACACACACATGGAAACCCACCCATTAGCTGCTTGTTTTTTCTCCTTGTGGGACTTTGTTATTCTTCTTTTGTCAGTCACTTGTTTAGAGCTCATCCTCTGGCATTTCTGCTGACAGTATGTTATCAAGAGACATAAGTGCTTTTACAGACGCGCTGTAATATAAATTATGGGACTACACTCGGAGCTATCCCACTGTGCTGGAGGCTTTAACACATCCACTCCATTCAACCAGGCGCAGGTATACACACTGTGTTTTAACGTTGCTATTGGTCGACCGCGGCCCGTTCAGCTTTTTTTTTTCCAAGACGCAGATAATTTGTTTTAATCTCCACTCAGACACTGTTTGATGGTGCTTGAGCCGGGTCTCTTGGGTAAACAACGACGTACCTGCCAGAGCAGCACTCTTTACCCTCCGTCTCCCCGAGCAAACATTCGACTGCGGAGCCGAAACCTCACTGGAGCAGATGGTTGGTAGACCTGTTCCTGATTTTCCCTCGATCTGGTTCAAATTTGAAATGCTCTTTTGTACAACACGCTCGTTCATTGAGGACAATGTAACATCTGCTGCGCCGTAAATGTTAATGATTATCGGGAAAATTTATTATGGTAGGCGACTTCCCAATCTGGAACGGCTCCACGCGAGGCGCAGTGCATTTCAGCTGAGCTGCTCCCAATGGCTGTTTGTTTTGGGGGAGACAGAGAGAGAGAGAGAGAGAGAGAGAGAGAGAGAGAGAGACACATGTAGTGGACTGCACCCCCCCCCCCCCCCCCCCCCAACACAACAAACGTGTGTTTTCCACCGGGCTTCCAAAGAAATTACAACTTTCAGGTCTGCAGCGCACGGCATCGTCCAGCCGAGCGTAACCACCGATTCTCACCTAATGCAGCTGCATCCGTGGTTTCTCAGGCAACACGAGCCCACACACACACACACACGCACACACACACACGCACACACACACACGCGCACACACACACACACACTCACGCCCCTTGAGCAGCTTTAAGGCGTTTCAAATGTCAAGGGGATGCATCAGTTTGCCTGGATCTGAGCGTCTCCTCCTTAGTTCAGCGGGAAAAATTATTCATCCTTGAGTGAAACACTGGAAAACACAGACGCTCCATTTTGTTATCAGACAATTTCAAAGAACGCAGCACAGATGACACAGTGGGGTGGATTGTGCCCTTTCTGAGCGCCGCACACCGTCCTCCCTGACTTTTATATATGCAGCAGGGTAACAGCGCCGGTGGACTTGCTGTAATTAACGCTTTTTATTGTGTCCTGATAGGGAATATGCGAGGGGTAATCTGGGATTTGAGTTGTCTTTGACTGCGGCAATGACAAATAAAGCTCGGCCAAAAATAAGGCTTTTGCCCTCGAGAGACAGAGAGAGGGAGACAGAGAGACAGAGACAGAGAGAGAGAGAGAGAGAGAGAGAGAGAGAGAGAGAGAGAGAGAGAGAGAGGGAGAGTGTATAGCACATATCGAGTGTAAACACAGAATCCAAGAGCTGTGACCCTCCTCCCTCCCGCTGCAGCTTAACTAAACAAGGCCACCACGGTTTCGGCCCTGCAACACAAAATAAACAGCGCTGACGTTACCTGACCAAACGGCGAGATGACATCACCCCCCTGATACCAGATAGCGAGCGACTGTCAATAAACAAAAGGAGAAGGTACCAGTTGCAGGGGAGGGAACAGCCACCTCCTCACGCGGTGAATGAATGACTGTAACCGTTACAGTTGTGTTTGTTTGACTGAAACCCAGATAATAAAACACACAGGGCACAGATCCAGGTACAGCCTGTGATTAAACGTCTGGTATCCGAAATGTGTTGTGGTGCGAGAGCAATAACGGAGAGAGATAATAATACACTTTATCAGACAGATCTCAAGCCAAGGCACCGGGGAGCACTTGCCCAGGCCAGACAATTAGTCAACAGAACATCCCATCCTCAGAATGGGCTCAGCGCACACAGTGATGCGTGCTGGTTATTTCCTCAATAATGCAAAAGTATCCCTGGGCTTTCAGACGAGAGTAGGAAAGGAGATGATCAATAAATAAAAACGGGGGGCCCGGGGGCGTGGGTGCAAAAAGTGTTAGTGCATTATGGTCTCAGGTGTGGGTCTGGAGCTGGCGGGGGGGGGGGTTACATAAATGTGATGTAGGGGATTGTGGGGGAGTTACAGGGGGGAGGGTAAGCGGTGAGAGTGACACGCAGCAGGTCAGACGTGGTGAGCAGATTACAGCACTCAGGATATTAAAGCGGAGGAGAGACGATGCTGCAGGCGACAGACACACACACACACACACACACACACACACACACACACACACACACACACACACACACACACACACACACACACACACACCTCCCGCGGAAAAATCTCAGTATTAGCACAGGGGCGACACACAGGCTCTGTCCACATCTCCTTTGACACAGTCGACATAACAGCACAATAACACGGAGGGGCTGCAGGAGCCGGCCTCGCCTCCGGCCTCCAGGTCAGAGCGCCGTCAGAGCGGCAAAGGTCACGGAGGTGCAGACTGAAACTCCTCTTCACGGTGGAGTAGAGCAGATATGAAATAATATGACTCGTAACAGGAACACGATGCAATATTAAGTCTGAATATACACGTAGATATAGGATTCACTTGCATAAATAGTTTTTATTTAATTTGATATTAAAACATAGACCAATATTGATTGGCTAATATTTGGAAGATACTTTTTTTTACAGAATGTACTATGTAGGAAATATGCAAATTTCTGTTAGTGTTTTACATTATATTACAAAAATTATGTATTTGTTTCGTTATATCGGCCATTAAAGCAATATTAGAATTATTTCCTCCCCATTATCAGCCCCAGAAATCCATTTCCCTTGAGCTCTCTTCGATATCTTTGGGTTTCGAGCGGTTGATTGTATAAAAGAAGCAGTTTTGGTCCCCGTGAAAAATCCACAATCATCGTTTATGAAAATTGAATCACCGCTGGTTTGCGACCAGGTGTTCATTTCCCCTCGCATGAGTCAGCGTTAATGCTGTTTTACAAAGTATTACCCGCGGACTTCGCCACTGCCGAGCTGTGCAGCACAGAGGATAATCTATAAGACTGGGCTTTGGAGTGGGACGTATGGAGCAGCGGTGGCACAGACTGCAGGCTGCAGCACCCTACACCTCCACTAATCACTCAGCAAACGCATATAAAGTCCTGCCAGGAAGTGCTGAGAAGGAGCCCGGCCCCGGACGACCATGCACGACAAATCCCTCTCTCACACCATCTGCTCCATTGTCCACAAGTAAAGATAAGTCTTGCATACACTACAAACACGGACTACTTCCATGTGGCTATGCCAAGCACTTGTGCTGGACACATTCGTAAAACATTAAGACTTCAAAATCAAAACAACGACTGAAACCCGGACGATCAATTATCGACTTGATGTGGAGCCCGGCTGCATTCTCACATCCTGTGGGCGTAAATCCATACACCCCGAGCCCGGTAACCTTTAGAAATACTCAGCGAGAGAGAAGAATATTGTTTTTTTTAGCGTGTGACCTGTGTCGACCTTTATCACTGGAGTTTTTCCTTCTACCCCTCGTTTTTTTTTTTAAACAAAGGTCAGCTGATATCTTACAGGCGAGCAGGCGGGGGGGCGCGGCCTTTTGGGGGGGTAAATAGGGCGCGGTATAACCATGGAAGGAAGCACTGTTGCATGACCCGTGGCTTATTAGACCAAGAAAAGAGAGCATACAATCAATATTTGATTAGAGTCACTTGTGATTTTTTTTCTCTTTCGCAGACAATTTCCATTCTGCGTTTATCGCAGCGGCCTCCGCGGACCTCTTGAAAGGAATGGAAGCTGTGCATATCATACATTTTTAAACATGTGTGGAGAAAAAATAGAAGAGCCGGCTGTCATCAAAGTGCATCTGTAATTGTGATTGGGGCATAAACAGGACAGCAGGGGCAGCGTGCACACGGCTCCGCTTGTTGGTGTAATAACGCTGAGCTATTTTTCTCCAGCATCTCCGACTCAGGCCATTTATACAGCGGATCCAATAACATACAGGAGAGGGAATTCACACTCCAGCTGGAGTGGGCAGTGGGCTGCAGCCCCAGTTTGCTATCAATTAACAAGCACACTTAGTATGTGTCTGAGTCGTGATCGCCATGGGACTCTGACAAATGCTCTGTGTTTGCCGAAAATGCTATTGTCACAATAGGAAATCTGTGGCCAATTACCAGCCCTTGTATCACTTGTGATGGCGTAAAAACCAGCCACACTGCATCCAAAGTGAAAGCAGCAGCATCAACAGTAGCATCGACCCGACACTGTGAGACAGCAGCCGTCTCCGCGCACGTGCACAAGGAATTAACCACAAATAAACACGATTATGAATTTTGCCCTGCAGTCACATCGTTTAGGCCCTGGATTAGTATCCTGTTTTCACCACTGGTGGAATGAACGTGCACAGCTACTTAAGCTGATAAAGTCAGATATGCTACACTCACTTTATCCCTGAACATGTTATCTTATCGTGTCGTTCAAATAATCTTTCACATTGGTAATGCGTGCACTTTTTTTTTAACAGGCATTCCTCGCCTCAGTTTGAGACGTTCGCCGCTCACTGTCAGAAGGTTCCAGGCGTTTGGTTCACAATCACTTTGCCCTAAATTCTCTGGAAACTGTTTTTTTCAGAATGGCAGAAGTTGCAGCATCAATAACGAGTGTGATACGTAAACAAGAAGACGGGATTGGCGCTGATATGTGCGAGCGGCGTCTACATGAGAACACGCAGCGTTTCGGTATGAATGTCGGATTCTGGACTTCGCCACATTCCCCCCTTTTTTTTTTCATGTGTGTTTTGATCATAAACCTCTATGAAATCCAGCGGTTCTCGGCAGAACTCCGAGACCAGGGCTGAACTATTTCCTAAACCGCGACCACAGCCGCGACCGTCTTTCCAAGGCGAGTAAGGCTCCATGTTTCCACATACATATAACCGTTGGAATGCTCACCACATCTCAGGCCCGTGTTCATATTCTGCTGCATGTGCTTTCCAGCTGTGCGTCGGAGTATTGTCTTTCCCATCAGCCTCATACACAGATCGCACTATGTTTCCATATATACGCTCAGTGCATCCAGCTTTATCTGGGATGTTGAAAAAATATCTTTGATTGCAGCTTGAATGTCATTCAGACGCCACAGTCGTTTCTCTTCAAACGGCCAAACGATAGAATCAACAACGCTGGTAAACGGAGCTATATTTAAAGACTTCATAATATCAGCAGAGGCAATTTTCTGGACAGTTATTTTCCAGGCATCTGCACCTTTTATTCTTCATATTGAGACATTGTTTGATGAGTGTTTTTAAAGAACATGAAATAGCAGCACTTAAATATCTGCGCCGGCCTTTCAAGAGGGAAGCAGCTGGCATGGAGGACATAAGTAGGCGACCACGAAGCCACAGAAAGGGAAAGGGAACAGGCTGAAAGCCGAGTCGGGTGGTATGAGTTACTCCAGCCCTCGCTGGTCGTTAGATGTGTAACAATGTGTATTGACACAGAGACCCGGGACACGGAAAAAAGAAAAACATTCGCTGCATTCTTCAACATGCACACGGCAAGAAAAACCATACAGATTCTCCTAAAAGTGTGAGGAAGAGTGAGAGAGGCGATCAATCATGGGAATCAAAAAATGGAGGCAAACGACTCTCGGGGTGTCTCTCGGTTTCATCTGAAAACACCGCAGTGGGTGGGCTGTGGGCTTGGGGGCATCAGAGGGGGGAAAAAAAGAGAAGTCAGGAAATTAACCCGTAGTTGCTGCTGCTGAAAAAGGCGAGGAGTGGGATTCTTCCTGCACCCAGATTACAAGCAGTCGGATCAACAATCACTTACTACCCAACCCGGACATCTGAGTTCTGAACTTAACACTAAGCAGCATCCAGATGAAGTGAACGACTGGCGAGGAGCCGCCAGCGAGCGGAGATTATCGTGCGGGTTGGATGGAATTTTTTCGCTGCGGCCGAGTTGTAGCTGTGTGACTGCTCTGCTGACAGCTTGAGCTATTAAAGGCAATCAAACCAGCGCCGTAATTACTCTGTGTGTTAAAAGATATTCTCTGGTTAAACTTCACGGAGAAACCAATTCAGAGTCGGGGGACAAAACCAATAAAAAGTATGAACCAGGTTCTGGCTTTGATGAAAACAACCTAAAAAAGTAAAAACTTGATAGTTTATCGATCAGAAACAGGGACAGTGAAGCAGGAGGAGATTGAACAACTCAATTAAGCCGTATTGAAATCTCTGTCACTCACGAACAAATGGAGAAACGTGCTGTTGTTTTATTTTATTTGGGGGGGGGGAAGAGAATCATCTCCCACGATGCCCGGCGTCTCTCTCGGCTTTTTGTAGCCGCACACAAACCTTATCCCAGAATCCCAGATGAAATTACTCACGTGAACACCTACACTTTGGACATTAATAACCTTTGCTGACAGGATTTACACCGCTGCCGGAGCCGGCTCAAAGGCACCGGGGCCTGTCCGGTGGGAGCGAGGGGCAGAATAGCAGCACGTTGCATGTACAGCGTTTTTTTTTCCTTCCTCCTCCTCGGGGCTGTGGGAGTATTATTTGGAGCTCTTACCCTCGCGTTGCCCTCCCTTCACTGTGTCTTTACCGTGGGCTGCTCATTGTTTGACAGGATTGACAAGCTCCCTGGCCAGAGCTGATTAAAAGCTTTAAGGTCAGAGAAGTGGGACAGATATCGAGCGAACACCTGTCTCCTCGCTGTGAGCCAGTCCCCTACTGGGTGTGTCCTTCATTGACGCAGGATCAATGGCTCCATTAAGACCCAACGTGGACTCTTTTTATTTTTTCTTCTTCTTCCCTGACAGTGCGGCTTTGGTTTGCAAAGAACCTTTCACCTGCCTCTTCCTCCTTTCACTTCCTCTTTGCTTCTTTTTACAGCCCCGTCCTATTTTTCTTTTTATACAATCGGCTTTAACCTGAGCTTTAGTTAAAAAGATATTCAGATTCAAATGTAGAGAGATGCGAGATACGTATATTTATCTGTTCCGGCTTCAGACTTCATTTCATCATGATTTCCACATCCTGGTAAAAAAAAGTAACTGAGCGCGGCTGCCCACTGAAGATTTGCCAAAGGATTATGGATCATTAAAGTGATGTTTGAAGTTCGCTTGAAGCCTTTCCACATAAGTAACCCGATCGTGGAGTCTCGGCACATGTTTTCTCTCTCTCGCCGTAACCCGTTTACAAAAATTGCAACAGCTCGCCCGCGTTCTCCAGAGTCCAATCCGGGAAAAGACGTTTCAATTTACTCCAGCCAGGTTTGGATGATAGTGAATTAAGATCCCTGCACCTGGATATCTCACTGATTTCATCCCTCCTCGTAGGTTTTACACCCGAAGAGAAATGTTCTTCTTCTGACATTGTATCTCACAATTATCTGTAAATGAAACCTAATACCGTAGCTTTAGCCGTGGGATAAGACTTCAAGGGATGGGTGACTTTCACCAAAAGATATCTGGAACCGTGTCCCTCATCATTACTTTCATCTCCGTGTACTTCCATTTTCACAGGTTTCACAATCCCTCCCCAGCACAGTCACCAAGCTGGTCTTTCTGATATGATTCAGTGCTGAGCACAGAGGTGCATTGTGCCGCTCTGTTTTTATTATCACATTAATATGGTTTGTAATCGTTGTCTCTGTTTGCCGTGGGAAAACATCTGACTGAGCCATCGACGTTCTCAGACAAACAATGACAAAGTGTCAAACAGGCTGTTTTCATATTTCTCATCTCCCACTGAGGGGAATCGTTACTTCTTAAATTTATCTCATAATTCCACAGAGGAAAAAAAACAGTTGATTCACTCAATGAAAACAGATATAAACACATCACCTGCTGACTAGAAATATGTATTAACCAGAACCCCTTGCTGTCTGGGGTTATTTATAAAACTCGTTAAACAGCTCGTTACGCAGAGAAAACCAATTACAACATATTACTAATTGGAGAAACCACGTCAGTGCCCTCCTCACTTTTGTGTTTCCACATTTAGATATTTAATGAAGATGTAGCACAACAGGGAGGGAAAGAAGCAAGTTCACACTCCCGAGAGAGTTTTCAAATAGGTGTGAAAGTGGGTTTTGCAGAAGTAGAGGGTGAAGGTGTCGGAGAAGTGAAAGGTCACACCTCCATTTGCAGCTTGCTCTCCGGCCCTCGCCTGTGTATGTGTGTTTTCCTTTTTACTTCACGGAGCTGGGTTTCAGTCAAGGTCAGAGGGACGGGGGGGGGGGGGGGGGGAAACTGGAAAAACAAAGTCAGGAGACTCCTAAAATCTGTGGAATGTGTTAAACAACATTTTTACAGAAGAAATTGCTCATCGTGATCTTAAAGTCTCGTTTCCTCGGATACATTAGATCCTGATTCTGCTAATTTGTTTTTTTCACAATACATATCTAATATATATTCAACACATTTCCTGTTCCGCTTTCACTAACCCTCCACGGCAGTAAAAGCATTTCATTGTGTATTTAAAGTGACCACGTTTGATAAGCACAACCTTATTGTGTTACCTCTTTGGAATTCGGGTTTAATAATTGACTCGAGTGACGATTAGAACAACTCGACTGAGACCGTTTCTTGTTAGTTAAAGGTTCACACTCCTTCCCTCCCGCCTGGGCATTATTATTGACATCTAGGGAGCACTTCACTGCCGCCACGCAGGATTATAAATGCCAGTGTTTTCAACCGCGCCGCTGTAGATAGTGCACATATCTGTTGCCTAGAAATGATAGTAGCTGGGGTGAAAATTTCTCATCTTCTCTGTGCCCTTCACAGATTGCCAGTGCACCCCGCACTCCCACACTCACTCACTGGCAATCCGGGGCCTCGCAGAGCCGGCAGACGATGTTTGAGCAGAAATGAGCCGAGTGCCGGTGTCTTGAAAATTGACAAAACTGCATCTGTGCATTCAGGGGTCTGAGAGCCTCACACTGCCACACACACACACACACACACACACACACACACACACACACACACACACACACACACACATGTACGTACACATGCATACACGTGCAGGGGGTTTTGAATGGATGCAAGAATAAAAGTCGACATTTGGGTTAATGCCGGACCAGAGTGAAATAAAGGGCAGTGAGCTGTGACAGGTGTGTTCCTCATGGGGCGTAATCTCTGGTTGGTTTAAAGTTGTGTATAATAACCGTGTTGTCCCTTAACCTCTCATGCATATCAGCACGGTAATTACAGCGAGTATTAATTTAAAAATGATGGATATGTTTGGGATTGGAAAAGAAAGCAATACAAATAATCACATTAATCTTTTTTTTTGTTTTGTTTGTGTTAATAGACATGAGCTACTTTCTGACAGCAACGCAGATATACAGCAAACAACGACTCTGTGGCCATATGTATTGCTACTACAGCCAAGCACAAATATCTATGGTATCTTCCCTTGCTACCATCTTATCAGCACTTTATTCAACAAAGCTGCACATATCTACTGCAACCTCTTCCACATCAGGACCAAGGCCATGCATGAGAAGTAGTTCTTCGCAGTGTCATTACACATCCAGCTGTTTGGCAGCCTCAAAACACATGTTACACTCATGCTGCCGTCACACGCTGTCATTGTCTGAGACTGGGGAAACAGCGGCCGTGACGCCCGTCGGCATTTTCGTGTTCTGGATGAGTCCTCGTTGACTGTGGTCATTTCTACATCATTACATGAGAACTCAGAAGCCATTACTGCATCGTGAGCCACGGCTGCTCAGCACTCATCGGCTGAATCACACACATGTCTGAGCTCGGCCTTCTTTTTGATCTCAGCGACACACCTGTAAACGTCTGGGACTGTTCCTGTGACGACATCTGTCCACGGCTGCACCGACAAACAAACACCGACCAAAGCGGCTAAAAAACCTGCTTTAATGGTGTAGTTCCTGCACCGCATCACAACACACACAAAACACAACCAGCCACACCGTCGCTGCTGGTAATAAATCACTGACTGACGGTGGCCCGTGCTGGGATGAGGGATTTCGATGGAAACCGGGCTCTTAAAGCGGTTTCTACCTGTTCCTGCTCACGCACACAGCGACACATCCGAGCCCTCATACGTTATAGATGTGCTGGAGCTACCAAAGCTCGGGTGTTGTTACAGGGCAGACAGAAAGAAGAGAAATACTTTCTGGACGATGTTTTATCGGGCCTGAGTGGTTTATACTAATAAGCAGCCTCTCCAGTGGCGCTGTTTCACATTTGTCCTGCTAATGTGGTGGCAGACGATGATTCGCAGTTTGTACGAGTGAAAAAAATTGTCTCTCATTTATTTACATGAATGTGGTTGAAGGGGACTTTTTATTTAACTGATGCACAAACTTGTATTTCTGAGCAATGGCAAACAATAAGGGGATAAAAACATCCTGAAAAAGCGTATATCTATAAATCATGACTCCACACTTGAGCCACTGCGACTTTTCAGCTCAGGAGCAGCTTATTATTCTGTCAGCTTATTGTTTTCCTAATGAAACTAGATTTAGCATTAGTAGCATTAACAAGCAAATGCATTTACATTTAACTGGATTTTGTATTTTCTATTCCTGCAGTGATCAAAGACGTTAGTTTCCTGGAGGCGGGAACATCGATGGTGCGCAGCAATTAGCTGGTGTATTGTTTTTTCTCATTCCCCAAACATTTGGTTATTTAGCGATTATCACGCTCCGCATCATTTTGCTATAGTTTTTCAAATGCAATTTACTTTATGAAACAAATGTCTCATCCCTCCTCTTTTAAAAAAAAAAAAATCCTGTTATGGAAAGAAGAAGAAAAAAACTGTTTAATATTTATAAACCATTTTCTAGCTACGAGGAGATCCTCGCTCGGCTGCACTAAAACGAAACTTGTTGTGACCTAGTTAGAAGAATGCCGCATGACAAGGCCGTGCCCGCCCTCTATCCGCGAGACTAGCCAAGCAGAAACGGCCATATCGAGCATGATAGTTTTGCACGGGGATCCTTATCGACGGTTTGCTAGCGAGGAGCCGGGGCGGCCATGTCCGTGTGCCGCTCCTTGGCTGATTAGGTAAGTGAAGAGCAGACCCCGGGTGCCCTCGGCTCTTCGTGTCAGGGGGCTGAGGCGGCCACGCTTTGTTAATGCGCTGCCACTCCCCTGCAGGGCGAGCAGGCCCGGACAGGCCGAGGTGACGCTCCCCTCCTTCCCACAGCTCAGCCAGCTTGACTTTGCTTGGCTGGTGAAACCGCGACGGGACACAACTCCAAGGTTGTTTGTGCCGTTTCTCTTTCTCTTTTTTTTTTGTCTTCCCCCTTTTCCACCACCAGACAAGCCCGTCAAGGCGGAGAGTGTGTAACATTGTTGAACTCTGCTGATGGCTCTCAACCTTGATATCAGCTGGCTCGGCTGCACCCGCGACACACTCCAGCGAACACCTGAAGGATCCCCACTGTCACGATGCAGGGGCCGCATGCCGTACAGCCAGCTGCTTGTGTTTCAACACAACAAGAGGAGCAAAGACAGCGTTACCAACCTGCCCAGACATGATGTACCTTGCACAACAAAAAAAAAAAAAATGAGTCACTCCTCTGATCTGAAGACAGCGGAGCGGTGAAACTCCTAAATAAAGTTTTGCCTCGTTCCTCTTACATTATTATTCAGATCGCTTCTAAGGGCCATTTCTACCTCAGCTAGAAACCCTATCATAACCACTTGTGGGTCTCAAAGCACGCTGTTGAGTTTTCCGCTGCTAGGTTTGTGATCCCCCCCACCCCCACCCCCTTCCTCACAACTGAGACGTGTTACAAAGGGCCCTGTGTGCGGCGAAGATTGTTATTAGCGCTGCTCTCTCGGCTCTCTGCAAGTCAAGAAAACACGCAGGGCGCCGTGTCACTGTACTTCAAGATCTCACTTCACGTTCGCTGAAATAGGATCACCATAAACGCTCGCCCCGCTGTGGTCGTGGAGGGAGCGGGCTGCAATCAGTGAGGCCATTGTCGATTCTTTTCTTTATTTTTCTTGCAGGGAGCCTGATGAAAATCCCACAGTGGGAGAGGCTGCCAAAAAAACTCTGCGTGCACATTATACAAAGAACGCTACTACTATGAATTCCCACAAGATGAGTCAAGGCACAGAGGAGTGATTTGTCTTCGTTTATTTGAGCACAACTTCTCTAAAAAATATCATGCAAACGTCTCCTTTTGTTGAACTCGCACAACAAAAAAAACACACAAAGTAGTAACGTCCAAGGCCACGTTCACAAATCGGGACACAAACAACATTCACTCCTTATCTTTGAGGAGCCAACGGCCGTGGACATGTGGAACTCGAACAACTTTCAAGTACGTCTCACACTTCCAGTAAATCCGAGTGCTCACGCCAAACAAGACGTTCACGTTGGAGAAGTGACAGAAGGACAAATAAGTGCAATTATTACTTATTCACCTCGAAAAGCAAAGAAAGGGACAGATTCCTATAAGTTGTTTGAAACCAAACCATGCACTCAGACAGACAAATTGCCAAACCAAGCAATTATGTTCTTATCTACAGTTTCGCTGTATAATTATTGTTCTGGCTTAGCATCTCATCCCTCTGTCTTACCATTAACCCGTCTGCAAACACCGCGTGACAGGTCTGCGCCGGCCCACGCCGAACCACCTAACGAGTGTCAAACTTCCAGCGAGTTTGGTTTGTTTGTTTGTTTACTTGCTAACAGCTAATTTAGCGGACTCAGCGTGTGCAGCTGTCAGGGGATTGCTAGTCTACTTCCACACTGTTTGTTGGTTTAAACCAATTACAAAATGAGGCTCCACGAGAGAATTAAAGTTTGATTAGCCATCGGGAGGGCGGCAGTGTAACTGGATTGGATAACAGTTTGTAGTGAGAATGAAAGGAGCAACACACGTATGCAATGTTGAAATAAATGCATTTAATTTAAAAACTGCTTTTCAGCTTATTCAAAGCAAGACTCTGTTACTTTTGAAAGACCAAATATTACATTTTAAATCTTTTTAAATGAGAATTTGAATTCCTATGTATTATATCACAACCTTACTGACTTTATTTAATTCAACTCCACAGCCCTGCTTGGTCTGGTTAAAAATCGTATCACAGATATTTCTGTGCGACTGAAGTTATCAAGGTAACTCACTGACTTGTCTCGAACTGTGTTCCTGTAAAACATCATTTTACCTTTCAGCAATATCACACAATTATCACTTGAGGCTACGGAGGTCATCAATCAACAAGAGTCCAACTTTAAAACCTGGGTGGTGAGAAGCATATTCCTATGAAAAAATTAAATCAAGTATTAGCTTGATGTATTTTACACTGCTGGGACACGCACAAGCCTTTTCGGGATCAAAAAGCCTGCGAGCGTGTCTGTGGCTAAAAGGCTTTTGCAAAGGGCAGGAGTCAGCGTTAGGTGTCATTAAAGTTTCATTTTGAAATTTAAAAAATATCTCACTTTCCATGCAGCTTTGCAGATTTCAGCTGCAGCATTGAGCGGATGTGACGAGCCAATCGGAGCCCAGACTGTAGTCGGTGTGACACCTCAAAGTAGGACGTGGAAGTTTGGAGGCTGCGACCTGCAGTTTGCAGCAGGTTGAGTCGTAAACAGATGAACCAGTAGTTGCCATTGTGTGAATACTTGAAAGTTCAACTCCAGAAATACCACATTAGAAAATAATTAAAACAAGAACTAACACACACAGTGACACACACATACGAGACAGGCAACGAAAAAGAGATGCATTTATTTTGAATGCACTCACAGGGATATAATTGCTGTAATAAAGAAAACTCACTTTCTTTATTAAAAGATATTCACATAATTACAATGGCCAAATTATTATGGGTTTTTTAATCAGCCGGGCTTCGGTCTGTCCCAGCGTTAGCGAGCCAAGTCTGAAGAGTTCTCAAGTACGTGAACTCCAGCGGTTTCAAGAGTCGAGTGTGGGATGTGCGGCGCAGCTCCGAGCTCAGTTTAGCTCTATATAAATGTCACTATAAGTAATAACTATTCTGAAACTGAGCCATGAATTACATAAAGCCGAAGTGTTTGGAGTCAATCCCAACTTCTGGGGCAACAATCTGATGCAGACGGAGCTGACATTTCTATTTTGGCCGTGCTGACGGTTAAAGTAATCAGACGAGGAGCTGTCGAGCACTTGCTTGACACTCTCGCTCATATTTCCTCCTTATCGCAGCAGAAACGCTGTGAACTGAAAACTGATTACCGTTTCTATTCTTTCTCTGAGAAATGGTTGGAATTCATCTTTGAAGATCTTACAGAGATGCCCTTGAACCGGCCGCGGCCCCCCCCGGCGATAACGCCGCATTAATCCAGACTTTTCAAGAACGGAGGGTGTTTTAAAGTGCACGTATAACTCAGACACGGGTTGGATATCTTTACATGCGGTGCGGGACTGGATGAAACCTACGTTTAGGCTCAAACGTACAGACGGGATTAAAGTTGGGGAAAACGAGGCTTCCGGCCTGTTCGGAATTCATTGACCCGTTTCTGAAGCTCGAGCTGCTAATGAATAAAACCAACGGCGTGGATGCATTTACATTCCATCGCGTCTACATATTCAATATGTTCTACATGGTGAGAGCATGAATAATATAGGAGTTCAGCATAACTGCATGATAAGGTAGGTGTGTGTGTGTGTGTGTGTGTCCTTTCACCGTCCTTGACGACCTTCCTGAGGTGATCACCCTGAGACTCGGCTCTGACGTGTTTACACTGACTCTATGGTTTGCTCCGTGGCTCACAGTCATGCAGCGGATCCTCCGAGGGGGGGCCACCGACAGGAGAAACCAATGAACACAGAAATGGGAAAAATACATCTCCAGCAGCGAAAGAAACAACAAAAAAACAACTCCTGCTCTCTTCCCTGCGACTGACTGGGAGGAGGATCTTTGTGCTAATTTTCATTCACACATCCCAAACTCCTGTCACATCCAAGGAGAAGGGTAAACTACTACTATTATACAAAACAGGGGTGGCACGATGAAGTGCAGCGTGGGAGGTTTATAAGAGAGACAGGGAGAGATTCAAAAATAGACAAGACGGCGGGATGAGATACAGAAAGACAAGAGACGAGCACTTTCAATCCTTATCAGACGCGTCTTCTGTTTGCTGTACCTCCTTCGTCTTCTTTCACGTGTTCAGCAAGACACTGCACTCCACCTTGTGCATGTGCGACGCCCACACTGTAAACAATACAGCTCCTGATGAAGGAATACGTGTTCGGCAAAGTCAAACTGTGAGGGAGGGATTATTGTCGGAACTTTTATGAAGTCAAAAAGGCTTACAAGGGGAAATTGAGTGTGTTTAACATCGTTACGGAAGCATTTTCATACTTTTACTGTATTTTGACTTTGAAATCAGTAGCTTATGGTAAAAAAAAACCTGTCTAACCGAGGGAAAATGGCAGCAAACTAAGTGCATGTTAGGACAGAGCTGCACCGCTCCCTGGGTAGTTTCTTAAAAGCACCAAAAAAAAAAAATCATGTTCAAACGCTTCTATGGTTCCCTGACACCTAGAAGGTCATTCAGGGGTGAATCTTTCATGAAGAGGAAACATAAGCTCCTCACTGGCTCCTTGGATTTTGGAGTCTGGAGAAACCACACCAGCGATACAGAGGCACACATCAGCATGCTATTCAGTTTTTTTTTTTTTTGCACATTTGAAAAGATAGAAAGAATAAAATGGATGAAAAAGAAGCAGGAGGCCGACGGAGACCACAGGGAGCAGAGAAGCAGCTGGAGTGCCAGATCAAATGGGCCTGGGAGGGGGGGTGGGGGGGGTGGGGAGGGAGAGGCGTGTTTTTGCCCCTGCACAGCGATGGGGGAGAACCGAGCGTGTAGTGCATCAAATTTTCATATGAGCATCAGCGCACAGCTTAGAACTGCATTATGGAACCAAAGCAGCAGAAAATATCCTTGAGGAGCGGCTGGATGAAAACGTGGCTTATTTATAGACCGCGATGAGAACACGGCTGAGTGATTAAATTAAGCTAATTAAGGGACAGTGAAGGGCCATCAAGCAAAAATATGTATTTATATTGTAAAGCGTGTGGAATTATTCTGGAGAGCGCCGCGTCCTGTTCCAGTTCATACCTACATCTCATTCATCTCCACGCACATATTAACAATTAATGAGAGACGGAGAAGAAGAAGAAAAATCAATACGTTCGCTGGTTTAAGCAGAATTTGAAGTGAGAGTCTAACTCCACAGTTGTTTTATTCTCCCGTGGCGTGTCAACACACGTTGGAGTGACTCCGCCGAGATCGTTGCCAAAACGCTCACACACAAAAGCAACATGTCAGGACCCGGGAGTGTTGTTTATGGTAAACAGGGGATGCGTCTACAGGACATGCATGTGTGGTCCCGGGGTCCATTCAGGGGGGGGGGGGGGGGGGAACAGAGAGAAGGTTTTCAATGTTCATAACAAAAACACAGTGAGGACTCAGGTATGGAATGATAATTGTGTGGGTCTACAGTCTTTGAAAGTTGTTTTGCACATGTTGGGCTCTGTTTTGGAAAGAAACTGACAGCAACGTTACAGACGGGAGCCACAGGCGTGTTCATACAACATGAACGTGTTCTCTGCAAACCTAAAGCAAAGCACAACTTAACTCCAGCCTGTTTTTCTTTTATTGCAAATGCAGTGTGGCTTGCACAGTTCAACAAAAAAATCTTCCTTTGGAGTCAAATCATCGCTGACATGCTTTCTCTGGCAATGTCACGCGCTTTTATTCACACTTGACATATGTAGAAATGTCACAGGGACGTCCTGGGTGGATTCATTTCCATACAAAAGTGCATCTGGTGAAAGACAGAGACTCAAACAAAACTGACAACTCACTTTCCTCAGACTTTCTTTCCTGGGATCCTATGAAAATGCCCCAGAGAGTATTTCCCGTGCATGTGTGAGAAACCTCCACAGTCATCAGGGATGAAAGTTCAGGCTGACAAACGAGGGCCCTGTAATCTCTGTAATACTTGGTTCATGTTATCGGCGGCACACCTGGTCCCCAGCCTTAGCACCCGCTCCACAGATGCCGTTACCAGATGTGCCATTGAGAAGAAATAGAGCCCTGTAATGTGGGTGTAAAAAAAAAAGAAGAGTAAACAGCCCACAGGATTACGATATTCACACATGAAACATGAAGCAGGTTTAATAAACTGGAGGCTTAATAAAAATGAAACGTGTGAACAAGCAGCTCTCTGGGTTAAAAAACAACAAGCGAGCGTGTCCACTTGCTTTTTTTTCCCCTCATCTCCTCACACACGAGGCAGCGTTTGGTTCAGTGCAGGTCAATTAAGCAACACGCTGAGAGCTTCTCCAGAGAGGAAGGAGGCTGCGGGGTAAAAAAAACACGGAGGATATTTGCATCAATTGCGAATAGTTTTTTCTTTGTAAATACATTTTGAAGATAAAAAAAAAAATATGAATGAGACGCGCAGGTGAGAGCAGGTCGCACAGCAGCAGGCGAGATAGAGCTGGCGGCCACGATAAGGCTGTTTCACGGCCGCGCATGTGAAATTGCGATATTTCAGAGCGCTAAGGTAAAGCTGTCAAAACCAATCCCGCCTTTCAAACGCCGCACGATTTTCGGCAGTGAAATTGCCATTAAGCAAAAAAAAAACTAGAAAAAGGTGTGAGCGGCACATTTGAGTCCTGTGAAAGTTTCATTTTGAATCGTGAGAAAAAAAAGTATTAACGGTAAATATCACACCAGATTATAAAGATGTATTAAATCCAGCTGTGAAAAAAAAACAACCCTCGTGGAACATGTCAAAGCTGAAGGACATTCGTTGTGTTCCCACATCGTCCATGTTGCCTTTGGCTCCACTTCAGCAGCTCTATTAAAATGCATCCATTCATCCCTGATCCCCCTGCTCCCTTATTAACACGTGTTGTTCACAGCAGTCGGTTCTGGCATCGACACAGAGCTTCTAGCTTGAGGAAAAGAATACCCATGCATCGTCATAGGTTAAAAAACACAGTGCGAGACGTGGAAATAATCAGTGTTGCTCCTTAACAAATCCAATAAATGTGTCATCTTTTTTTTTTTGTATGAGCAGCACAATACGACTTTGAAAGACAGTGGATTCAAATAAAGAGAAATGAAAGAGAATCTACAGTGTCTAGACATCTGGGTTAAAGGAAGTAGGACAGATTTGGAGGGGGAAGTGGGTAATGTTTAACCTCTAGGGTGAATATACAGGAGCTGAGTATTTGAATGAGCATATCAAGTGTAAAACAGGCCCCAACTACTCGTGGAAATATGACACCACACAGATATGTATCTTGTTCAGGTGGTTTTCTTTCATAATTTCATTGTGTTGGTGCCTTACACATACGGACGTGCTGTGGGTTTACTATTCAGACGCCGGTTGCGATGCTATTTATCAATGGCAGGGTCCACCTGTGCAAACTCCACCGCACTAATCCCCGGCTTTTTGGCCACAAACAGCAAACTCAACACACTTCGAAAATCTCTAATGGAATTACGTACACAATATAAACACTCCGTCTTTGGCAAACGCACACACACACACGCCAGTTCAAACCGCCTGCGGGCGAGTTTAACGGCTCTTTAGATTACAGTTCCCATCCACAGACCGGTTAGACAGCTTGGTCCGCAGCTGATGTCACCATGCTGCTGCTTTCTTCCCTTCTCTTTCCTGTTTGGTGCAGACGTGTGGGCGAGCCGGGGTGTGGCCGCCTCCGCCCGCAACGTACTCTCTGGCCACAGTCACATATAATTTCTACACGTTTCACTAACCACGACATGGCCAATATGAGACGCTTCGAAAAACCCCTACGAGCGCCGCTGCCAGGCAAACACGCCTCGGCCTCCGCCGCTCCGTGCAAACAAGCTCTGAGGGTTGACAGCCACTCAGGGCCCTTCCCTTCGCTATTATCCACATGGAGAAGTGCGTCTGAAAGGCTCTAACCACACATGAAGTCCCAGCATCTGTGCCAAGGACACTGTGCCTCTGGAGGGAAGCAGCGCAGTGGTGGGGAAGCACCTTCCACCCCCCCCCCCCACCCCCCCCAGCTGCTGCTTCCCCTTTTATTCCAGACAAATGGAGCTCAGTGCAAGTTCAACCAGGGAGACGATCCTAATGCCCCATTCATTCACAACCCCCCCCCCCCCCTCCCTCGACCTGTTTCTGCTAACGAGCTGACTGTGAATGTTTCCGTAAACCAATATTGATTTCACCAGGATTTCAATCAGCCCATCATGACGTTGGTGGGTCAAACTTTAAATTTGTTCTCTCTCCCTCTCGTGCTGTGAGCTCTCATTCCACTGATTCACAGAGACCCTCCATCACCTACTGCACCTCCACTCTTCATATTCAGAGTCCAGGTCAAATCCTGATCTCAGATTTTAATCCTCTGATACACAACAACGGGTCAAATGTGACGCAGCTCATTTTTTATCTTTGCAGTAAATGAATTTCCTCAATTAACTTGTTTTTGAACATCACAAATCCTTATTTTAATAAAAATGACCCGTTCATTCATCCTATGTTATTTCATGCATTGTGTTTCTTTGCTATATCTTTGAAATAAATGTATTTTATTATTTAATATTCCAGGTATTAATTAAATATCTTGCATTAAATAACATAAGAAATGAATACCGGTCATTTATTACCCATGATGTGAATTAGAAGGGGTTTGGGGTAACCTTGGGAAAGTTATTCGGGTCTCGGTTTCGGTTCACACACACAAAAACACAGAATTCCTTCCTGTACTACACACCGCCTCACCCTCATGGTGATGTCAGAGGCGTCTAATCACCATAAACCCTCACATTTATCACATTTCTCCTCCCCTGTTGTGTCTTTCCTGGTTGAACTGGCTTCATTGTGTTTTTCCTGGGACAGTTTCATTGGATCCCACCTCCTTCCTTAAAACATCCCCGAGCTGACAGTGAACCGATGTCAGGATCGGCGTGCGCTGCACAGGTATCAGGGATGATTCACGAGTGGAATATTTGCATGGCAACAGCCAAACAACAGCACTGTTCAGCGAGCTGGGCCCCCGGTGTTGTGAGTAATTGTTTCAACAGTGGCTAAGAGACAGTTGGTTTGGCGTTGCAGGTGCAGGCCGGGACTTGTCCTGCCTGTCAGAGCTCAAACCTGAACTTCCAGTATAGGGAAGTGTATGTGTGTGTGTGTGTGTTGGGAGGGGGGTGTGGAGAGTGCAGAGCTGTCACCTGATAAGTGCATATTGTGATTATTTATTTAAAACCCCCCGGTGACACTTTGGCAGAGCAGCGTTCTTACGGTGGCGGGGTGGGTGGGGGGAAGGGGCGAGCGACGACAAGAAGTGGAAAGACAGCTGGAGAGAGAGATCTTCCTACAGCTGTATATTCACTCAGAGGTGGTGACATTACACTCGCTTCTAACTCGGAGCATCTGCTGCACTCACAGAAATCTCCCAATTTATCTGCTGCTGCTTTCATGCATATCTGTGATGCTTTCTGTCTGCTAATTGCTTCGCTTACAGGGACGCCACCGAGCCAAAGCGAGACGCGTTCCTCAACCCACGGCTTCTGCTGAACTAGCACTGTTCCAACCATTGTCCCGTGGTGGCTTCTTATTCCGGCAACACCTGCTCGTTGTATGACTCCTTGTTGATGGGATGAATAAAACATGGGAGATGCAGGCATGTATCACCCTGACACAAGCTGGAATACATTCTTATCACAGCCTGTTTCATAAGCTGTTGAAACAATTCGACAATGAGGATCTTTTGAGTAATTAAAAAAACCCAAAAGCAACAATTTGTTCTTTAAAATTCTCAAATTTGGGGAAATGTGCAGTTTTTCTTATGTTTTATATCCTTCGTAATTCAATATCTTTAAGTTTTTCATCAAATAACCTGCAGACAGATTCATCAATAATAAAAAATCATGATTAGTTGCAGCCCCTTGGCCAAACATGTAAAAACTCAGCGCTGACATATAACAAAATGACTTCCTACCGAACACAACAGGGGGCCTCGTTAATACCAAAGCACATAAACAAGCCAAATTACTTGCATATGAGAATTTCTTCACTAATTTAGCAGCGTCCTGAAACCTGCCAGGTCTCGTTAAGAGTCGTCTAAGGTGCGCTTCTGCCACACAGCCCAGCTTTAGCGTTCCTACTTCTTTTATCATATTCAAAATGTGCCATTTTAAAAGATCCATAATTAATTCCTAAGTTCTGGTGGCCTATTTTGTTTGTTTTCTGAGCTGCTTTGTGTCAACACAAAAGGTCTCCTCCCCGACGCTGCCGCCAATCTGATTGGCCCGCGAGTCTCGCGAAAGCATCAACACCGCATCCCCCGTCAACACAAATTAGAGCTTAATTACTACAGAAATACCCATTCACCATTGTTTCCCTCCAGAGTGCTCCCCAGCGCCCCACCATCTGCATTTCTTCAATAATATTTATCATGTTGTACCGAGCAGCCTCGCTTTCCCACAATGCCCCCCCCCCTTAATAAGGCCCGGACCCCCAGATCCACGCTGCGTGTGGATAATTTCCCCCACGTCCATTCCAGTTTATTGTTTCATATACTCTACAGTGCTGCTCTTCCTCTAGGCGAATGTCCTCCTTTTTTCTCTTTTACTTCCCGTGGCCCCCAACAATCCCATCATAATGCTTTGCCAACACTTCTGTGTTCCATTAGCGTCTGGCATTCCTCCACTAATTGCATGAAACTAGGTCTGCAACCTCTTTTACACCCAATCAGTAGGGGGGGCCACAAGGGTTGCCTATCTTGATTATATGCCACCGGAGCTGGGGGGAGCGGCATCAGCGCAGATTCGACGAGTAGCTCAGGTGGGTGTTGGGGGAGGTGGGGCTGCGCTTGCCTCGCCGTGTCACCCTATTTGTCGTCACCGCCAGGAGTGAAAGGCGGCGGGGGGGTGGTGGGGGAGGTGGGCTGGTGACGAAGCCAATTATCTTCACCTATCTGCTGCTCCCTGCCAGCAGACATGTAATCTTAAACGGCCCCAGTGATCTCTGGGCCGGCTTTGAGCCCTTGGAGAATATGGTTTCACAGATGAAGCTGTCACAGGGAACAGCTTGCACTCGGCAGCGGGCTTTTCAGACGCTTCTCACCTGTCGCCTATTAGACAGTTATTTACAAAATCATAATTTCTTGGAACACACACACACACACACAGAGAAAAAGAAAACTAGCTTGTTAGCATTTTATCGAAAGGGCGACGTGCGTAACCACCTAGAGTTTGGTTACGCGAAAGAAAAAATTCCTGGCTTGCTTTGTGTCTTTGTTTCGTGGAAATGAAGACATGTGCCGTGGTGTATGGAGAAGAAAAGAAACAAATGATCGCAGCAGCGAGCTCTCGGGGATGGCGGAGTGGAATTTCAGCTCTGCAGCAAAGAATGGCAAGGTGGAGGGAGGGATGCTGTTACGGTTAAAGGATCGGGTGATGCAGTCAAAAAAGCTGGACTCCAAAGTCTCCCCGGGTTATTGCTATAAATAAAAGACACAGGGCCGGACAAACAAAACAGTTAACTTCTACCCCAAGGAGAAAGCTGAGCCTTCCTTCTGATGAGTCAGTCTTCCCTGCGGTCAGCAGGATATGAACGGCCTTTAGTTTCTCAACATTGCTGTAGCAAGTTCGCATTATGGAAGGACCTGAAGCGGCCAAATCTCCCGTATATTATCCCCACAGTCCACAAAGATACACAGAAGTGGCTAATGCTGGAGCAAAAGCTAAAACTAACACTTGAGATGGCTGCACCGGATAGTGAATCGCTAGACTGCACAAGAAACCTCTGTCTTTCCTAATGGCAGCAGTGAAGCGCCCTCTGTAGCCGCGTCGCACCCAAAGGAGAATGTCTGAAAAAAGAAAGTAGTGCGAGTCTCCACCAATGCACAAGTGAGTTTTTTACGACGTGGGTCAACTCTTTCAAAGCTAAATAAAAGACGTCCTCCCATCTGTGCCGAGTCAAAACAACCTGCTCGAGGATTGAAGAACCCCTCCCCCCCCCCCCCACGTCCCTTTAACCCCGTAGATAATGACAGCTTTATAATCCATCAGTCTGTTTAGGGCTCCGGGTCTGTCGACTATAGAAGTAAACAAGTGGGTATTCTTATTCTAATCGTTTCTCACAAAGCTGAGTCGATGTGAAGTGACACAGAAACCACAGAAATCCACAGAATAAGGAAGACGGCATTAGTGTGTTGTTTCTGTTTCGAGTTTCCTGAGAGTGTGAAAGTTGCAGGCTGTCGTAAAGGAGAAGTGAAATGGGAAGTTTCCACAGACCCGAGGGAAAACTTGCAATTTATGAACACAATGCACATTTCTTTAGAAATCTGAGGTTTTTCAGGGTTTCCGGTGAATCACAGTCGCTTCTGTGCACGAACATGACTAACTTGTGACTCTTGTGCACGTATCAACATGTCGGTTGCAGGTAGGGCGTCATGCCCTTTTGCATTTATCTGTATTCTCTTCGCTGCTGGGTTCAAAGAAGCACGTACTCGCTCGCACAGCCACCTCAGATCTAAAAATACCCTACATTTATATTTCATTTATTTCACTAGAAGCAAATCAAGGCAAGCTTTTCTTCTCGCTAATGGATCCCACACAATGAGACTGACTAGACATCAAAGTTGCGTAAAAAGGGCTTTGAAATGAGGCCATTATTGTAATTCTTCTCTTTCGGGTGCTGGACACATATTTGCAACACATTGTGACAGTAAATGTAGTCGTTCTTCTGCTTCCCTTTGGTTATCATCGCTCTACAGACACCTTTCATGTCTAAAACTTGCCCCGGCAGTTTAGGTGTTTTAAAATACTTGTTGTACACACGGGAACTAGTGTCACACAACGAAAAAGTACAGTTAAAAAAGGCTTTATATGAGACAGTGACGCTTCTTCAAGTCACTAATCCTGTAAGATTACATCCTCCAGGTGATACCTGCACAGGCACAAACACAACTGATCCACAACCAGCCGCGACACACCTAAGCAAGAAAGACAACTTTGCGTATCCGTAAACCCAACAACAGATCTGACCGCAGATATTCAGCGTTTTAACAAAAGCATTTTTTTCCTCCAGGGCAGCGAAAATGGATACAAGGTAAACTGAAGCAGCGAGATGAATATTATCATCACTTTCGCTCTCGAGGCACTTGGCCAATACTCCGCATTCAGGAGAATAACTTACAGTAAGAGACACTGGTTGAGGCTTTCGCTCTGGGACACTTCAACATGAAACTGGGTTGATGTTACATGTTAGATAAGTCGGTATCGAGTTATTGGTTTAACCTCAAACTTCAAATCCAACTAAAAGTTAAATCCAAATCCATTTTGTAACTATTCCAGTCATAAATATTGACAAAGACATTTGCCAAATATAATTTTTAAGCATCACAAAGGCGAATAAACCACAGAACGCTTCGAGGTACATTTCAATCTGATACTCAGTCCCAGTGGATCCTATCGATGGGAAGTTACAAACCATCAGAACCAGGCCAACGAGGTGTCGAGAGCGGTGCTGTAATCTGATTTTTGGGTTGGGCCTTTAAGTCAAGTCAAGCCTCCTCTCTATGGAAAACAGCCCTGTCAGGACCTGCGTGGTGGGCCCCTTCTTTGTGTCACTGTCATTTAGCATCTGCACCGGCCTGTCAGATAGAATGCCACCCTCGCACTGGCTGCTAGCCCCCGTATGAGACAGGATGCTGAACAAAGGCCCCGGGATGATAGATGATGTTATACAACGGCCACTGTTTTTGTCAGCGTACGAGGGGTGGTGGAGGGGGGGGAGGGGCCCTCTCCCTGACATCCATTGATGGATATGATTCTGAAAATATGTCAAGTGTGTGAGATGAAGCCATCAGAGGAGGCAGGGGGAATGAAAACAGGAACCTGACCATACACGCAAACATTTCAGGGACATAGGTTGAAGTAAGAAAATGTGAAAAATGTAAAATGTTTGTTCATAAAACGTCATGAAACACGTGCAGGGGGGAAAACATCTTCTGCAGCACGTGGGTTAACTTTGCAAAAAAAAACTACTGAAAACAATACTTTGTTGGAAACAGAGAAGGGAGGAGGGAGCAGCGTGAACAGGACTGTGACTGGGCAGAAACAGAAAAGGCCGGAGCCAAAAGAGATCAGCTAAAGATCAACAGAAAATCCAAGCAAGCAGATGCTGCAGAGCTGGACTCATTTTGCAGAGAGAAAAGGAAGAAAAAATAAAAAAAACTTTTAAGCCCTGTGTAAATATCTGTGCAGCCGCAGCTGTTGTGATGTGAAGATATTCACAAACACTTCCTCATCAGCACCGCTCCCCCCCCCCCCCCCACTTTCAACCACTGACAAATGCATTTCCTGGTGTTGAACGTTAAACTCCCGTGTCTCCTCCACGAGCTCCAGCGGGGTGCACGTGTGAGTCATGGCCACTGACGGGGGGGAGACAGAGCAAATGCCATCACGCCACACACAGAAAAAAAAAATAAACACACACAGCCATTAGCTATGTGAGCGGTCAGCTGAGTCTTCGGAGATGCAATCAAAAGGGGGGGGGGGTTTGGCATTTTACCACACAAACGCACCACGGGGAGATGGGAGATAAGCATAAAATAGATTCAAGAGTTTGACTGAGGTGACAACAGCTTGTGATGATTCGAGGCCACGAGACAGCAGCTCTTCACTCGGTACAACTTAATTCTCCAATGAGCTAAAAACACAATATCAAGACTTATTTATGATTCTATTTAAGAAAACAACAACTCGCCAAGAGCCGACATAATAGAAAATCTCAGTCGCATATCGACGCGCAACTCAAATACAGCCTATCGCAAGCAATACCATCTGAGACACAATGTGAACGTTACAGATCAGTGAAGCCGAAGGAATAACTATTTTGTTTCCCCCCCCGATGAAAATTGACAGCGGTAGCCCTGCTGTGTTGTGTAACAATCAGCAAGTACACAGCGTGAACGCCTAATGTCTACAACCACTTTCTTGACCCAAAGTAATAACACAGACGTGTTAAAGTAATTTCATGTGTTTTGTGCGTTTTCTATTTTGAACGACTTGGCCCTGAGCCGATTTTCAGACGTTCTCTGATCAGCTTCACTCAAAATGAAATTAGAAAAATACGCCTCATGCTTCACGATCACTTTCCTCTCCTGGTTTTCCATCGATACAATTCTTCCCTTCCTCTGCTCGTTCTGCATGCAAACACGTACAGTAGCCTCCCATCAGGCTGTTTCCTTTCACTTGCTTCCCAGCACATATCACACTTGGTATGAATGGCAGAGGTCAAAGCGCAGCAACAAAAGGAGACCAAGTGTTCTCTGAGTGCGACACACCTGGCAACAGCGCGTCAGCCCTCTAGATGAGTGTGATTAACCCCCCGGCCTGCGAGCTTTGTTTTTCTTCTGCAGGCATCTGCTCCAGTGAAGCTTCGCAGGCTGCAGGAGTTAATGTACTGGTGAAAAACGCAGGCCAGCTGCAATCTTTGAACGTCAAAGGAATGGGGGGGGGGGGGATGTGTGGCTTCCAAAGGGCGACGACACTAAGAGCTGGACAGCTGAGGACGGATCTGCCTGTGTTGGATCACCTTTGCCTGCACTGTCTCATAAAGACAGCGGGACATTTGTGCCAAACAGGTCAGACCCGGGGGGGCAGCAGCTTGTAAATAAGACATTAACCTCTGTGTTTACGTAGGAGAAATGTGTTTTCTTCATTGCAAAGTGCTTTTCCATGGCAGTGCAGCACACAGCTCCCTATGAGGGATGGGCGGGGGGGGGGGGGGGGGTATGAGGCCAAGAGTAATAAAGCATGTCACTTCTTTTCAAGGGATGAAAATATTAAATCTCTCCGTATTCAGAAAAAGAGACTTTCCTCTGCTTCTCTAAGCAACTTGATAGGAGGATGGGAAAAAAAATGTTTCTATCTAGGATATTTGTGCCGGGGAAAATCAATCAATTGGCTATTAGCGCTGAGATAAGTCGCTCTCTCATTACGCGGAGGGGAGCTGCACAGTGATGCGGCGGAGTGCACTTACTCGTGCACACAATGAGGTCAGCACGTGACCCCCCTCCAGTGCTGGGCGCAAACACATCCCTGCTGCAGAGCTCTGGGCGAAGCGTTAAGGACCATCTGACTGAACCCTTAACGTGATGCCGCCCCCCTGACACATCGCGTTGCAGTTGTGTGCATGTGCGTTGCTAAAAATACCTCCACACATGCAAGCACGCTCCGGAGGATTGGATAGTGTAGTAGTAGCTCGTCGCCGTGTGACTGCGTGCGAGGCGGCTTTGCGTGGAAAGGAGGAGCCTGCGCACACTCCTTTGTGATGCGTGAGCCGCAGTCATGGTCCCTGAGCTCATTCAGCCTCTTGGATATATTCATTCCCTGCGATACTTAAAAACATATAATAGGAAGGGGGAGGAGCAAACAGCTTTATACTAATAAATCACACAGTGAGTCTCCCTGTGGAAAGGTTACACATTTCTAATTCCTAAGTCGTTTATTCATCTTGCTGGGATTTTCCACAGTAGAGCCTTTGATTTACAACACATCAACGGACTTCTGAAGAATTGTTGATTCATAGGAGGCCGACAGCCACTGACAGTCTCCTATGAATGCTAATCGTAAATCTAAGGTTCACGTCACGGTGCTGAATAATCTGAAAGACAGAACCCGTCAAGAGTATCAATTAAATAAATTAAAAAACTGCTACAGGAAGTCGCCCCATGACTTTATTACCTGAGTGAGACAACAGGCACTTGATGCTTTACTCCAAACTTGAAGTGAATACAAAATACACACAATAATTCACCTTGCCGCTTTTAATTCTTTTAATTAAACCTTTGTTGAACCGGGCAAATCAGCTGAGAGCAAAATTTAGTTTACAGTAATGACTCGGCAATTAAAAAAAAAAACAGCGGCTGAAGAAGCTGCAATCAGGTGACAAACCTGTAGGGACAAGTTTTTACTCTCCTGCCAAGATTGAGCAATAATCAACAATTATGCGGATTCACATAAACCGGCATTATCGTGGAACAGTAATGCCTGTAATCCTCTCGTTATTCACAAAGTACTTTCACATCCACCGCATGAAAATCAGCAGGGCCCATCTCGAACGAGCTAAACAAATGAGTCTACACATGCAGTACAAAGGGCTTATTCATGCCTGGGAGACACTGCCACCCATCCTAAATATGCCTTTAATTCATAATACAACACAGCCTCTAATGGCAGTTTTCATTGGTTCTCCGCTTACATTTCTCCACTTCTTTCAAATTACAAAAAAGAGGAAAACGATTTGTCAGATGAGACGTCCGCTCAAGGTGTGTGGGAAGTCAAACCCTCAGCGGTGCAAAGAAGAAGCCTTTCATTTCTGCCTTTTGTTTATCTGGCAGGGAATTTTTTGAAAAGGATATCATTCATTATTCAGACCGTATTTTGCAGAACGCCGACTCTTAGCTGCTCTTAGTTTTTAGAGCCACTCTTTCGTGTGAATGTTAAATAAACCAGACCTCTGCTGCAGGGGTTACCTTGCAAACGCATGACATGTCATTCCTACGCTGAATAGAGAGCCTCCACAACAGCCCTGTGCTGTGAACACTATCACATAAATAACACAGCGTTCTGAACAGCCCACACAAGAACTGCTCCCATTTTTTAACATAATGTGCACTCGCCTTCATTTATCCAACAGTTGCCCATTTTCCTTTACCCACAGTGAAACTGCAGCCGTCTTCACAGGCAGCTGTACTCAACCACTTCCTCCTGCTGGGATTATTTTTGATCTTGTGGTGACACAGGACTGAAGATGCTCGATGGTCCTGCAGGTTTATTCTCAAAACATGCGTGTTTATCTTACGTGAAAGGACAGCGGCCGCTGATGATTGCGAGTCAAAGGGCGATGTTTGGATGATTTGCGGTTGCTGCACTGCGGGGGAATTATGAAAACCGGACAAACCAGGATGTGAACAGGACCGTGCAGATATTGCTGATTTTGTCTGGTTGGATTTTTTAGCTCTGTTTTTATCTTTTATGTTTTGAAATCAATGCCATAAACTCCTGGAGGGATTTATAAGTCTGCGATACGTCCAATTATTTTACAGATACATACAAACTTGGTAAATGGCTTGAATTTCACACTGCATGAGCAAGTTGTCACTATTCATCTGCGAGAGGAAATGTACCCAGTTCTCTCAGCACCCTGACGTGTGTGTGTGTGTTTGAGTTATCAAAACCTGGAAGGTGCAATCAAACAACAATCAAATAAAGCACATCACTGAAGTGTGCACGCCTGAACAAACAGCAATGTCTTAATCCGTGTGGTAAGTAGTCGCATCCTCCGATGGCACCGTGTTTCTGCTTGACGGATTCTCTGAGCTCGAAGCGTGAAAAGCAGTTGTGGATGTCAAGATTCCCCTGACACTCATTCACCGATGATCAATTTCCCATCCTCCATCCTCTTGCCTGCCCTCACACATCAGCATCAATTCAACACAAGTAAATACAGTGAGTGGCTTAATGCATTTTCCCTCTCCAGGGATTCTGAGGACCAAAATGGCACCGGGTAGGGTAAATAAATAAATATTCAGCTGAGTGGTTGAGTGGATTTCATTCTGTTGACTGGTGAACAACTTTTCTTCCCCTCTGCCGTTCCATAAAAAGGGAATTAAATTCTTTTTGGTGTGGGTGCTTCTGAGCATAAACAGCCACGGACGCGGCTGCAGCAGAGGGTCCGGAGCCGGATGAGACTAAAAGTAGCTGTAAAGCTCAGTTCAAATAAGGAGAGGAGGCAGGCGTCCCTTGTTGAACAAATCAAAAGGCACCACTGTCGAGTCAGCGTGTGCACTTAAGGAAGGGTAATTAAGAGTCCTCTTGCAGCGTGGCGTCCATTCAAACTGCAATCAGCAGTTTGGCAACACAAGGACTCTGAAAATCACTTCAGCCGACGAGCTCCGTCCACACTGCTCCGCCATGACATAATCCTTTGGGAAAGACAGTTCATTTACCATCACTGCACTGCCTCGTGTCAAGCTGTACGTGTGCTGCCCCTTTGACAATGGAAGGGAGCAACATTCAACCCAGTTTAAGACGTGCATACAGACTCTTTCATAGCACAACGTCGTACGATTTGATTAATCTCTCCCAGCGCATAATCTACAGCGCTGCCCGCAGAGCGCAGCGGTTCTCACCCCACCTCTGCAGCAGCTCTGGATAAGCTGTGATAGGACGAAGGGCACGCTGGCAAATACAACACTGCCTCGACATCATGACCTTGACTTTGAGAGGCTGTCTCTCTCTCTCTCTCTCACTCTCACTCTCACCCTCTGCTGAAAAAAAGGGGCCCGGTCCTATTACAGGCGCTGGGAACATTGTCTTGTTAACTTGAGCTCTGGCTGTACATTTTGGGCAGCTCCGAGATCAAATGCTCGCCCGGAGTATAAATTGACAGAGCGAGCTTCCCTGTCACAGCCTCCTGCGTTCCTCTGTCACTGGTGGGTGACGGAGGAGCAAAGTAAGCTGTCTGAGGCATCTATGCAGATAGTGACGGCATCAAAGTCGCTGGATGCTGACAGCCGACGTGGGAGGTCTGACTCTTGTTAAGGAAACCAGTGGAGGCGCACTGTAAGTCAGGCAGCACCTTGTAGTGGAGGAGATGTACACCTGACGCCATAGTTTGGTCTGTCTGCCATGACATGTGGACGCCTACCGAAGAGGGTGGTCGTCTGCAACAACACCAATTGTTGACCCTATTGGTAGTAAGAGTGCTGGAGGCTGTGTCATGTGATAAAAGCTGAAATGTTTATTTGGATAAAATAATAATTCATGAAGCCAAAACACCAAAACATTGTCTGTTTCCCAAATATCCCAAATTCGTTATTTGTGATTACTATAAATGGAATACCTTCTGGATTTTGGACTGTTGGTGAAATATTTTAAGACGTCTTTTTATTTTATGGGTATCTATCAGCATACGTTCAATATTAATAAAAGCAGCTAGGACTCCACATAAGTGACAACGACAACTAATTCTCGAAGCTTCACCGAACTTTATAACAGGTGAACAGCTCTTTGTGCAGCTTTGGGGGCTTCAGGTTTCAATTACTGCAGCTCACTTACACAGTTTCACAAAGAAATCTGAAACCAGTATAACCACAGCATCCAGTAATGCAAATAAGTATTTTTTTTTATGATGTAATGTAAACCGAAGCCAGAGTTCTAACTTTTTTATATTCAAAGTAGCAATTTCTGCATCACTATAACCAACTCGTGTGGCTCCCCCCCCCCGACAGCTCAGTGGCACAGACAAGGCAGCAGATGCTTCTGATCCAAACTCCACCGGATTACTAATGAGGAATTGACCTATAAATGGCACTTCTGAAATGACATCTACCAATACTGACCTTTGAAAGAGGAGTAAATATATAGTGTGTCTCCCAAAGCACAGCAATATGCACGTGCCAGAGGTCAACACCAAGACTCCATCAGACCCACTTAAGTGGAACATTCTCCTGGAATAAAATGCCACATTTAACTATTTGACCAAATGATCCTGTGGAGCAGGCGCGGAATATCTGAATGTTTAAACAACACGCGGGCCGGCCTTGATGCGAGTGCAGCCGACAGACTGAGGAGCAAAAGGGCGACGGAGCCGCGCAGACCGGGGCTCTGAAATACGCCTGAGTGTTAATTGGAAACACAGCACAACTGCTTCCGCACCGAGGCGTGTCATTGGAAGGGAAATAAGCAGGAGCAGCAAAATACACAAAGACACTCGCGAGGATGAAGGAACACAGCTCAAAATGATCAGAGCCGGCAGATGAGACGACGCTAAATACACATCTGGCCGAGGCAGTGTTAACTCTGAGAAATCGCCCTTTCGTCTAAATAAGCCCACATGGCAGAAATTAAACGTGTAATTTAGCAAAATCCAGGAAACTATTTAAGAAACTTTCATATTAATGCAAAAAACTTTTATTCTAGTTTATTTGTGTCCAATGTCTATCATCATTCAAACATGTCTCAGTTTCAGGTAAACCTCTCAGGGCCTTTTGGAAAAACTTGGATTATGAACCCTGATGAGTTGTTTTTGTGGAGATGCATGTTTTCCCCCCTGACAACAACTGTTTCGGATGCAGGTGTAATACTGCACTGTCAGACGATACAGTGCTGGTGCCCCTATGACTGTCCAGCACCCTACCCCCATTCCCTGACCTCTATTTCCCTGTTGGTCAGTCCGCGGCAAATCCGAAAAGCCTCCCAGCATCTCCATGGTGACGGGCCTCAGTCGAGCAGATGGCCTCAGTGTGCCGCGCGGCAATTAAAGAGGGAGCGACGGGCAGGGGGAAAGAAAGTGGGTCACGATCGGGGGGGGGGGGGGAGCAGGGCCGGCAACGTGAAGCTGCCTCTGCCTCGGGTCCTCGCTTGCTCGGTTGTATGCGTTTTTTTCGCACACTCTGCGACGCACACACACACAAACGCGTGTTCATGCCTCGGTGAACTCCTTCCCGAGTCTTCCCAGCAAAAACAAACACCCCACCCCACGCCAGTCACACAGCGTCAGCAGTGTGGGAGTGAAACGAGGGGGGGGGAACCAGGGGAAGTGTGGCGCATGACCAAACTGCCCCCGAATCTCTCACACTCACACCGAATCTCTGGGTCTGAGAAACTTCCAGCAGAATTACACGCGCTCAAATCCCACCAACCAATCAATAGGATTAACCCTTTAAATCCCACGTAGCGACATGCAGAATCAGCTCCATCTTGGATTATTTTCACCGGAGCGTCACTTACTTTACTTCTTTGTTGTTTTTTCTTTTTTCTACAGCTTAACCGATATTTGACAAACAGCAGGGATGAAACACACCCTTGACAACGTGCGGCAAATCCAATCAGCTTTATCCCAACCGCCATCTCTGCCGAGGAGTCAATTGAAACACGGGACTAACATTTCATCTCGACTTGAACTCCCTCGTTATGAAAAGATCTGATCGAGCCCCTGAATCACTCAGCGCTCAAATTACACACACGGCTTTAATTGAACTAATTCAGCAGACAATAGGATCTTTTAATTAAATTTACTGTTTTATGCGTCGTAATATTCTCACAATTACGTGAGAGGCAACACGTTTGCTTGGAGATGGCTTTAATGGAGAATGTAAGTTGTTGTTTTTTGGGGGGGGGGGGGAGGGGGGTCTGATGACCTCCCGCGTAGAAACAGAAAAAAGGCCTAATGGGCTGGAAAACATTGAATGAACTTTTATTTGCTCGAGTCTTTTCGTGCGGGGAGCAGCCCTCGGTGTGCCGACATGGAACTCCAGCCAAGAACACCATTTCAAGGCGAAGGCGAATCACCCTTTGGAACGCAGCCCTCGTTCACGAACAGCATGACCCTCTACAAACTCCCATCCCCCGCAGGGTCTACGTGTAAATATCCATTTCCCCCTTTTCCTCTTTACATTTACACTTTTGTTCCCCGTGAATTTTTAGAAGAAAGGTACAATCCTTAAATCCCAGTCTGCAGAGCAATTTAAAAACTTGGCAACCTGAAGGGGTCTGCAGGTCGTAAGGAGGAAGGTGTTTCATGGGATTTGCTGCAGCGTTAAACCGCCTCTGTATCGAGTTTCTCATTCCAACATTTGCTCCTCTTTAGCTTCTATTTCCAGTTGCCTAATGCTGACAAAGAAGGTACGCGGAGCGCTGGGAACAATCGCACGTCCCTGCATCCATTTCGAATAGAAATCTACGACGCTCGGGCTCAATGAACGCGGCATATTGTTAAAACGGGAGACGAAACTCGACTGGGATACATCAATAGAGGCAGGAAAATGCTCTCTTCACTCCCACTCTTCATCTGTGAGACTATGAGCTATGTGGGTGCCGGGTCAGCCGGTGGGTGTTTTGCGGCCACTTATATCTGCATAACTTATCATCATAAACGTTGTAACTCATACTGTCGACACATGGGCGGGAGAGGAGGGGGAACCCTTGACCCAACAACCTTCTGTTTCTCTGCCCCGACGTGACATTCGGCTTCCTCGTGGCTCAACTGACAACCGTGAACTACAAAACGGGCCCGTGTGATTCCTTTACTGCTTATCAAAGAACCTCTCCAGATTCCTGACTGGTTAATTCTACTTGCAGACCCGTAGCCAAGCAAGATGTGTGCTGCCAGAGTGGAAGCTCCCATGTGGAAACCACAGGCAAATTTATTCAGCTGGAGGAGGCAGGGAGAAGTGAGAAGGAGGCGGAGGGGAGAGGTGGGAGGGCAGGCATTTAATACGCAGCTATTCTGCATTAGATATTATTAGCTTCAGGGGAAATAGTGAAAAGTAACCCAGACCAGACATAATGCCCGCGCCGACTAGCCGTCAGAGCGGGGCCAGCTATGACCTGGATCATTCCATAACCTTAACCAAAGGGTTTTAACCGTGGCTCAACCTTCCCCTTTGTCTTACTTTAGTTACCTTGACAGACTTTTCTTGAGCCAAACCCTACAGTTTATTTGCCAAGTGTTGCTACAGCAGCAATATCAAAGTAAAAAAAACATCAGCAAAACATTTAGCAAAAATCTGGAAATGTGATTATCGTGTCTAATTCTTTTAAGAGCAACATTCAGCGAGGAGACATTAATTCTTCTGTCCAAAAACAATAAAACAGGTAAATGCAAAACAGCTGCAAACAAACACAAGAGAGTCGAGCCCGGGCAACGTTACAGAAAATACCAGCGTTACCATATATATGTTGGCATTAAAGGAAACCAGTATTTTTTAATTTCCTGGGCTGTAACCTTTCTTATTTGACGTTAGTACCTCTGTCAAGGAGGTTATGTGTTGTCGGTTTGTTTTTTAAGCGAGATTACACAAAATCCACTGGACAGATTTTGCTGTATGGCTCAGGGACGAACCCATTAACCTCTGGAGCATGTCCAGGATTTTTTTCTACTTTATCTAACGTTGCGTTTTTTCAACATTTTCACCGTTTTCACACGGAAATAATTCATGGTTCTTTGTAAAAAAAGAACCATGAATTATTGGAATCCGGTGCAGCTTGATTGGATTCAATGCGACAGTTGGGCCTTGGCAGAGTTATGCTCTCCACTGAGGGACATTCTAGATTTTAGTTTTACTTACCAGTAAGTATCATAAGTTGCTGTCTTCTTTCACAATCAAGTGTTTTTATTCATATACGATACACTGGTACAGTTGGTCCTGAACACAATGCATGATTGGGATTACTGCAGTAGTCCAACGTGCACTTTATGTGATGGAAACCTTAAGCATGGAGGTCGCTGCATGTGCACTTCTTCTATTCATTAGCACAAGTCTCTTTGGTTCATGTTCTTATAAGATGCTCCTGCTCAAAACTACTAAATATGCACACTACAAGTTGTTTTCCATCTTTTATTGACGTGTTGCATTGAATGTTTAGTTGAAGCATAGCACAGCTATACACCTGGCGGCCTTGTGTTCACGCATACAAGTCAATACTGTTAAGTAGGTGCAGTTCTAACACAGACCAAAGTCTGTTGCAGCTCGAGATAAAGGGATAGACAGAGCAGCTTTCCCTGCACTGAGGTGGGGGCGAGGGTTTGGATTACTTCCTGGTTTTCGTCTAAATACGAAATCTGCTGATAACAACATGCACTGCAATGCCATTTAAAAAGAGGAGGGCATAGGAGGGTTAGGTGGAGGCCATTCGGCACACCTGACTTCCTGAAAACAATGCAACTTTGGATTTGAAACTCAGCCAGGCTTGAAACTGGGGAATCGATAGCAGACTACATTAGTTGCTTTGGCATAGACCCCACTAACAAAACGAGGGATCGATGCCAAACTGCAGACCACCTCTTTGTTCATCTTCATCTCTCAAATGCAAAGTTGAACCATGTGCACTACAACAACAAAAAAACCAGGCAGACTGGAGAATATGTACCACTCATGTGGCTTGACCTCAATCTCACTTTAATGACAAGCGCTGGGAAACCATCATCGTGTCGGCGGCGGCGCAGGTGGAGGGGAAGAAATAATCGGCGAAATGTTCAGAGAAAATGTTCCTGCATAATCAAGCGGAATCCTTCAGAATTGAGCAATTATCTTAAAAGTCTATCACAGCCGGGAAGGACTGTGCAAACACAAATGAAAGACGCACAAAGAGAAAGTGCGACAGACACAGAGCTGACCTGTTATCAGTCATATTTTGCGAGTCTGTCTGCGCAGGATGAGGGCACTAAGGAGCTTTGCACCAAGCTGCAGCACACTGGGAGCTTAGCTATATGTCAGGGGGAATAAATAAACCTGTGTTTTCTAAGCAACCCCCCCCCCCCCCCCCCCCCCCCCCACCCTCGTACCACCAGCACTACCGCTGCACCCCCGCCCCCCCCCTCTCCAACACTCCCATTTACAACCACGCTGTTGCTTTGAAGCACAGTCAGCTCCCAGGGAGACATCGGCGCGGAATATTAAATGAGTGAACACTATCACTCATTAAAAAGGGAAACATTTCATGAAACAAACCCCCTTTTGTACCAAGTGCTAACCGGGCCGACTCCCGGCACACACCACCCTCAAAGGCAGAGCGGGGGAGACGGGGGAGACAGAGACAGAGTGGGGGGGGGACACCCAAGTTTGTAGACAGTAAGAGAGGAAAATGTAAAGTCCCTGGCAGGAGATCAGCTCTGAGCCTCGTGAAAAAAAACCCCAGCTGATGTGTCACAGTGACGGAAATTCCGATACCACTCTGACTCCGAGCATTTTCCCGCATTGAAAGATTGGAGCAGCTGCAAAATATTTAGGAAATGTTCGATATTTTCATTCTGCGAGCGTATATATATATTCCATTTCAGCCCCACGGCCCTGGGGGGGTATTTATCAGCGGACGGCATGCGCAGTGGGTGAGCTGGGAGGCTAATGGGATTGACAGATATGTTTTATATTTAAAGGCAGTGCAGATGTTTTCAGCTGCAAGTTGCTTTTGTGCAAACAGGCAGCGTCGTATAAAGTGACGTGTTTGAGGCCACGAATGCTTCTGCAGAATGTGCTCTTTGAAGGATGGAACATTTTTATTAATAAAAAGAAGAAGTGTCAGAAACAAAAGAAATTTAATAGAATGTGTCTTTCAAATTGTTACGACAGGAGGAAAAACAGTGCAGAGGATATTCTTAACTTTGAAAACTGTATTACACTGCCATCGTTAAAGCAGCGAAGAGAGACTTCTATCTGATGTAAGGTCTATACGTGCCCAATATACAGGATACAACAAGTGATGCATTGGTCTGACACCGCACAATAAGAGGCAGAGCTGCCGGGCCGGCTACTTGTCAGGAGACTGAACAAAATTCAACTGAGTCAAACGGCAGAAAACGTGGTAACAGCATCAACTTGTCCATCAAAGCCACAAGACGGATCACAGTCCACCGTAACAAGAAACTATAGAACCTGGACGTGTTGACCTGGATGAGCGTGAAGCCAACGTAACTAAACATTCAAACTATAATCAAGTCAGTCTGTTTAAAATCTCTGTGTGTATATTGGGCTCCATCCACAGTAATATGATGATGTCCCGTCCAGCATCTCAGCTCCTATGTCTGATATAACCTCCAACACACCTGAAAACACATCACATGACCGTTCACATACAGCGGTCACGTGTGTGTCAGTGCACACGTGAAGCAGATTGTCTACTCTGCAGAAAACAAGGCAACACAACTATTAATGAAAAACAGACCCCGGGATTTCTTTTCACGAGGCCAATTGGGAGGTTGGAACTGACAGTACAGGTCAGCAACGCCATAACGAGTCATGGCCCATAATAGTGTCATAGTTTCCAAAGTCTGTGTTGCAGAGTTTGTCCAAAAGGGTCAATTTTAGAAACACCAGATATAAACAAAGGAAAAGTGATGCATTTTAAAATGACTCAGAGTGAATGGAGCACCAGTGACTCTTGCTTGATGTTTTTTCAGCAGCTCTGGTATCAGCCCAAAAATCAGCAAACCACAACAGACTTTATCCTCCACTTTCAGGGATCAACTATTGTCTTTATCCTCCGTTGTTCACTGACTGGTTATTACTTCTTCTCTGCTCCTTAATGGAGCAACATCAGTCCAGCTGCCTGTTGTAAATTGACTTGTTCTGGCAGTCCCACAGGGAAAAGGGGGGGAGGGGGGGGGGTGTACTGATCAGATCTGCTTTGTTTTAAAGTCCTGCAGCCTTAGGAGAAAGACCAGGAATTATCCACTCTCTCAATCCCAGATCAGCCTGTGACTGGATGCCCCGGTTGTAAACTTGGACCCAGTTTGCAAAGAACACTTTTCCCCATGTGATTTTTTTTTTAAAGTGGAAAAGAAGAAAAATACAAGATGAACCCATAAAAAATAAACATTAAAATGATGCATTAACAGGTTGTGTTCCCTTCACACCACAACTTGGAACAACATAGAAACTGATGCAGCCATTGCAAAGAAATGAAAATCATTTATTTTCACTGAAATGACTGATTACAGGTAGTAACTATAGTAACTGAGCACTCAGGGAGAAATAGTGCTCAGAAAGTCTACAAGCTGCTGCCAAGCCAAGACGGTGTCACATAAAAACAGTGCAGAACCGTCTGAATCCCTCCGACATGCGAGATTATTTACTTTGTCTTCTGAGGAGATTTACATCAACTCAGGAACCATAATAAGCCGACTCGCGGATGCTGGAACAGCCATCTGACGAACGCCAAGGAAAATATGGAACAAGTGTAGTCAGTCGATGCCATTTTCATTCTCAAGAGCCGAGCAGGAATTTAACCATTTAATCCCTTTACAAGGATCGGCTAAAGAGAAAGAATGACTCGACAGATTAATGCCACATCAGGAAAACTCGGGGCGAGATCCGATTCCTCTTTATTGATTTCCCCCCTTTTTCCTTACTTGGGCTGAAACAGAGAAGAACGTCAAGGATCTGAAACAGAAGAACGTCAAGGATCTGAAACATAACATCGCAGCTGCAGCGTGATAAGCGAGTGCGAACGTGATAAACGTGTTTTCCATCCTGATCCAGCGTGATGACTGTGTGGAATGAAGGCGGCGAAGGAACAGGAGGGGGACATCTGACAGATACTGTACATGAAAACAATAACACGCTGCAAACACTGCGTATGATACCGAGCTGCATGTTCTGACAGAAACCAGCTCTCTGGTAACCTTAGACAGCCGCTGTCTGGGACAAACATCACTTGTGATATTCGACTAAACTTCCCTGTTCCCGAAAATAGCTCCATTCAGTGACGAGGGGATCAGATCCAGACTATTTCATCATCACAGAGATATGCAGAGGAGCTGTAAGCTTCTCACTCGAGGCCCTGAAACATTAACTCAATCCCAATCCTGCATATAAAACTCCAAACAATCGGAAAAAGGGATCTTTATTCAACAGTCATTCACTTTTTAATACTATTGGTGCAGTCTTCCGCACGCAGAGAACACTCCAGTTTGTCATAACCTTTTCATTATTTAGGCTCAGTGCTTAACGTCTTGTTTTATTCATATATTTTTGTGATATTCAGCCTCCACGCAGAGACCACAGGGTCTGGAAATGTGCGTCAGGAGCTTACAAAGAAAACCGAGAATGGATCGACCACTGTGACAGAAAGTTAGCTCCTTTAAACAGTTTGCCATTGAAAAGATTTAAATAACTCTGGAAATTAACGAAGGGCTACTTAATTTCCAGTAAAGCAGACAAAATAACAGAAACTTTGCAGAGACATTTCACGCGGTGTTTGCAGAGGGATTTTCCTAAAGAGCCCGACAGCAGAACCACAATGAGCTAGATGCTCAAAGAGACGACGTCTGAGTGGCCGAGCGCCTCCATTAGTTCCTATGGCAAAAGAGAAGCTTAATCTCCTGTCAGCTCCCCTCAAGCTCGTCTCCCAGGACTCCCGCGCTCCCTCTCTCTCCCATCCATCACCTCAGCGGGGACCAAAGGGAGACTCCCCCAGGGAATGGAGATCAGGGCAATTTGCATTCACACTAACCATCAACGCTCAACAATCCCACAGTGGCTCTCTCTCTCTCCGATATCACAACTGTCATCCAGGATGAAATACAAAATGCCACTGCAATTACAGTTTCCCTTCAAAAGGAAGAGTGAAGATGAGCAAAGTTGAAATACTAATTATAATGTTCCAATGGGGGGGGGGGGTGGGAGTGGCAGTATTCCTTCATTTCTCCTGCATGTTTTCACTGCTCAACTTCAAATACCTACTTTGACAGTCTTCATGAACATACATGCAGTCGTCCTTGATACCCCCCCCCCCCCCCCCCCCCCCCCTGCACCCCCACTACCCCCGACTGTTCAGTCAATCAATCGGCGGAGCTGAAGCAGGTGACATTTCGCACACAAAGGCAGACGTCAACGTGCTTCAACTGAAAAACAAAAACACGCCGCAGCGGCGCAGCGTGTGACCGTTTGTCGTGAGTCAAAACGAGCTGATGTGTGTCGCGCTTCGGTGACAAGCTTGCGCACGGAAATCAGGTAGTGAGCCGTGCAATTAACCCTAAAGAGTCGAGACAATAAACCTGTCGATCAGAGGGAAACAGGAAAACATCGCCCGCTGTTTACATCTCTCAGGAGACGTCCCGCGAGAGTCAGACAGGGACACGCAGAAATAATGCAGCTGTGCAGGGATAATACAGCAGAAAACTCAAAGCGGCGACCGCATGACGCGACCGACGGAGCTGCACAACGGGGGGTCTCCTGTAGAATTACTTTAGCACGCGTGGTGCCAAGTTATTACAGCCACTGTAATTCACAGCTACACAGTTTCCCAGCCAGAATAATAATAACACATTCAAAGTTGATGCTTGTCCACCATTCAGTATTTATTTCCCCAATGTTTAATCCAACTAAGATGGAGAATTAGAGCTGGAAAATCTCCTTATCCCGCCTCCGAGGGTGATATCTATAAGGGCTTGTACAGCAACAGGACCCGAGGACGGAGCCAAGCCATAAACAACCACCTGGTTGCAAACCCAATTCACACTCAATTAAATATCAGTCTGGAATCCTGCAGAGACCGGGTGATAATATAAGAGAGAGGGAACAGAGCTGCTGTTATTATTCACAGATCCATTATTCTCAATGTTCCTTTTATTTGATAATCTATTCGGCGAGCAGCTTGGAATATTTTCCCGTTTATGAATTTGGCACTCTCGTGTTTCCCACAAATGGTTATTACCATGACAGGCGCAAATGTTTTTCCCTGATGGATAACTGCGAAACGCGGTTTGCTGCTACTTGCATTTGTTAGGGCCATTCCCACTTGTTTGTGCCTGGGTAATGAGGGCAGAGTCTGGGACATGTTGAATATCAATTAGACCATCAAAGACGCTGGGGCATTTATGGCTACACCCTTTAACCTCAGGGTGGAAGACCGAATTCTTGTTTTTGCATGTCAAAAGAAAAAAAAAAGGTCCCAACAAAAAAGCTGGAATACAACTTATCCAAAGCCGTTCCCCTTCATGAAAACGTCTGAGGGAATGAGTTATGTCGTATTTTCAAATTTTAATATGCGCCGCGGCAATAACATAAGAAATAAAGAGCAAAATGTAGTATGAAGTCTAATTAGGCTCAGAAATCACCTCCTTCTTTGCTCAAATAAGACATTTCCACGACGCTTTAAGAGCAATTTTTGAGACATTTTCCACTCCCTTGACTGAACAGCATCAAAAGATTTCCACCACGAATCCCAAGGGAACCAGTTAATCCTGATCTTCTCCACAAGCAAAGGGATCATCTCAATGTAAATCAGACAGGGGGCTTTTGATCAAAGTATTCAATCAAGTCTTTAAACACATGACGCCACAAGGAGCCTCGCTGCGAACAAGGTCAGTATCTTTAGTTCTTCTCCTGCCCGGAAGGAGGTGAAGAGAAGAAGAAAAAAACAAGCTCGGATGAAAGAAAGATATTCAACCAGAAAAGACTTTTAAGACTCATTAGGCGAGAAAAGGGATCACTGCAGCCGCGGATCACTAAAAACACCGACGTTCTGCCGTCCATTCTAAACACGATCTGACATTTCTTGACCACACTTGACCCTCCTTCCTTCCATTCCTCGTTTTTTTGAAAAGGGGGCGCCAGACAAGAAATCGCAGGTTCCAAAAATGTAAACAGACCAGTAAACTTTCGGGCTAAGCCTTTAAAAGCCCCCCTCTGCATAATGGATCACAAACACGCACATGCGTGAACGCGTCGTCGTTCGCTATTGGCTTGTTTTGTTTTCCAACGGGGAAGGTCGTCAGAATCATGATCCGTCCAATGAGATTCCATTACGTTTATTCATTGTGTGTTTTTCAAACGAGTGGATTCCTCTCTGGGAAGCTTTAATGTCAAGACGATCAATGTAGCTGCTGATATCAGTCAACTGTGTTTCCCTCACTCTCTCTCTATCTCTTTCTCTCTCTCTCTCTCACTCTCTCTCTATCTCTTTCTCTCTCTCTCTCTCTCACATACACACACGTTCAAATGTGTCTCCACCTTATAATTTAATGATTTGCGTTGTGGGGATTTGCTTTTTGTCCCCATAATGTGGCCGTGTAAACAGATTCCAGGTCCCAACAACATGAGTAATACCTGGACCACACACACACACACACACACACACACACACACACACACACACACACACACACACACACACACACACACACACACACACGTCTCCATGACTTCACATTGACTTTCATTGATTTCCTGGAGACTTATTCCAACCTTAGCCTAAACCTAGAATTTGTCTTCACTTCATCACACACACACACACACACACACACACACACACACACACACACACACTTGTCTCTCCATATTTGTAAGGACACTCATTGACATAATTCATTCCCTTGCCCCTTAACCATCACAACTAAACCTTAACCTTAACCTAACTCTTCTCCTAAAACCAAATATTAATCCGATAACAGCCCTTTGAATTTATGACGACCAGTTAAAAATGTCCCCAGGATGATGGTACTGAACCAGAATTGTCCCTCATAGCAATAGAAAGACAGACACACACACACATAGACGATTCTATGGAAGACAAATCTCATCCTAATCTGCGTCACCCTGGAAAAAAAAAAAACAGCTTTTCCTTCCCATTCACAATAAAAACACACGATTTACAAAGAGCTTTTTCGTCAAAACTGCAATTCACTTACTAATTATTAACCACATTTTAATAAGAGCCTGGAGAACCCGAGAGCAACAGGCCACTGGTTCCCATTGCAGAGCACCACTGGCCCCAGTTGTCATCACCATGAGATGTTGGGGGGGGACTAAAGGAGACCTCCACGGTTCGCACACATCGCCATCTGCCTGCAGCCCGCGCAACTCCACGATCTGTGCAGCCATTAATAAGTATTCTGCAGACATGGGGCTTGGATCCAAAAACACTTTCAAATATCCTCTCGCGCATTCACGTCGATCCACGCATTCGTGCACGAGTCAGTGGTGCAACATATCATATATACGCACACGCACACACACACACACACACATACTGGAGCAGGGGGTGAGAGGGGGGGGGGGGGGTGATGATAAAATGAGGTAGATCATGTCTGAGATGATTTCTGCGGCTTACCGTGAATGCGCAGCGCCAGCAGGAGCATCCATACCCCCGCACACATCGCCATGGCACCTCAGCTGTCCGGGGTTCTTCTCGGGTTGGATGTAGGGGCTCACTCCAGACGACAAAGACCGAGCATGCAACTTCTGCAAATCCCACTTCGGCTTCCCAGCGAGTCCACTACACTCCCAGTGAGCAGCGGCGGCAGCAGCAGCAAGCTTTCGCAAAACTCGAGGATCTCTGGCGCGCGTCACGGTGCCAAAGCATCAAATTTTTGTTGCGTCTTGCGGCTGCTGATGGAGAGTTTGTAACGCCCCCCCTCCCAAAAAAAATAAAAGTGGTCCGAGGCAGTGAGATCCGTGCAGAGGCGACGAGGAAGAGCTGGGGTCTCTGCGTCTTAGTTTAAACCATCCAGCCTTTGTTGCTCCATCCACCGCAGCGGGCTGCACAACTCTCTCTCTCTCTCTCTCTCTCTTTCCCCCCCTCTTCCAGAGCTGTGGAGCAGGGGTAAAAAAAAAAAGTGGGCGGGAGGTCCTCGATCGATGCCGCTCCGGGAAGTTTCCAACACTTGGGGAGTTCCTCCAGGCGGGGTGTGTGTGGGGGGGTTGAAATGTCGCCGGTTTCTCTTCTTCCCCCTGGCACCGCTCCTCCCGTAGTTCCCTTTAAGTTCCCCCCGGTTCTTCCAAAGGCTGCAGCCGGACACAGCTGGACACCCCAGGCCCGGTGAAGTTGCTGCAACTCAAAGGAGGGAAATAAATGGTGGGATGCGTCCCCCCGGGTCTTTTTATTATCACCTTCTTCTGTCTCCTTCTTCCTCTTGGATGGACCGCACAGTGTTGGCTTCACCCCGCGTTGCGCACTGCTCCGCTGCTCTGCCTCCACACTGAGCTGCTGCCTGCCGACTATCGCTTTGGGAGAGATCGGGATCGGGTGACGTTGTGCAAAGGGAGGAGCCTGGATTGTCCTGCAAAATAAAAAAAAATAAAAAAACTGAAAAGCATGGCCGGGGATAGAAGCACACAGCAGCAGCAGCCTGGTCCCTCCACCAGGAAGTGACTGCTCAACTTCTCGTGGCCCCGCGTTCGGAGCAGGGAGGTGATGCATCGGTGCGTAAAGAAAAGGGGGAAAATCAATGTGAGATTCTGCGGATAGATGTGGGAAGAGGACAGAGACACGAGTGTGTGTGTGCAGCCAAATGCTTTAGTGCATTACTGCAATGAATCATACACCTTCACTGTGGTGACCTCAACTATTGCTATTAATAGTGTAGCCTCCCCCCCCCCCCCCCCCTCCCCACGTGCTGGACACTCACCATTCACTCCCCAAGCTTTGATGCTCAAAATGAATTTAAATTAATCAGATGAATTAATTCCATTAATTTCCATTGATCAATTTAAATGGACACCTATATCAATGACCTTATTTAGGATAAGAAATCATTGTGATACTGGTGTTTACTTGAGTTTCTAATAGAATATCCCATTAATATTTCCTGTTTTCATATTACGTCATCACGTCCACTGCATCATACGTGCAACGTTACTTCGCCAGTTTTAAAAAGCCTAACTTGAAATAGTTTAATGTACGAGGCTACACGTTGCACTTATTTCGTTTTTATTTTTCCATTTTGTTTACACCCGTGAAGCTAATGTGTCATATGTCGATGTTGCAGAATGATTATAGACTATATGTAAAATACTCCACATACAAGTTAGGACATGTGTGTGTAGGGTCGTGGAAATTAACATACCTGTTTAATAGCGGATGGGTGTGTGTGTGTGTGTGTGCAGGGGGGGGGGGGGGGGGGGAGGTGAAATAGGCCGATTGGACAATCTGCTTTCTTTTTGGGAGAAACAAAGCTGCTCGTTCCCACGGCTCCATCACTGAGGCTGAGTCACCTAAACCACAGTGGATGCTAGCCTGTTAATTTTTGCGGTTCTCTAAATTGGAGGAAATGATTCCTTCGGGCGGGTGATGGTGGATGAGTCGAGCGTATGTCGGTTAGGACGCTTTGGAGCTGATCTACGCATCTTTACTCAACATGTCTTCGTCAGATTATTGCTTATTCCGAATTTGACCTTATCCAGGTAACCAGATAATGCTGTTTACATGGCCGTGTCTTATTGAGACTAATTGGGTTGGTATCAGAATATTGCTTTGGGTTAACATAGTCCCTGTGACAGTCATGAGCAGCGAGACCCATAAACAACGCACACCATTCATCATTTTAGGCTTTTACATCATTCACCTCTAATTGGTTAAATAAGTGGGAAATGTCTAATGTTTTCCATGTGTCATCAGGGATCCTCTGAATGACCCCTGCTGCACGCCAGACCCCATGTGAACCACAAGTCTAAAACAAATAAATCAGGGCGGGGCGGTGAAAAGCCAAGATATGATCCAAACAGTCATCCTCACATGTTCTCACAGTGAAGTCATGTTTTGTAGTTTGAAAACATGGGAGGTGACACTGGAGGAATCGTCCTGGCGATGGTTTTAAAAGTAAATGTTGCTCAACAATTTGAATTTCCTACATTCAGTGTCATTTTGAGTGGACGGGAGCAGAACCTGTTTATAAGCCATCTGCAAGCGCCGACAATAGTACACTGCCCCCTCCCCCTCATTTCACTTTCTGTCCTTCCTCCTCACTCCTCCGCGAGCTCACCCTTTTCTCTAAGAAGCAGCCTAACAGGATCAGGCATGTGATGGTGCTGCCTGTAGATGAATGGGAGGATGGGTGTGATAACAGTTCCCTCTTGTGGACGGCAGTTCTTCAGATAGTCACACCTGGCTCATCCTGCAGTCGACCGGCTTGTTCGGACTTTGTCGTTTTTTTTCCGTTGGTCCCCCCAAAATAAGATCACGATTTACCCTCAGCAGCACAGAATTATCTGCATCATCTGAACAGCAAGAGAAATTACCTGGCCAGGCAAAAAGAGCACCGGGCCAATTGGTTATTAGGGTCAGTGTAGTGTTCGGGGCGATGCAACATAAATCACACAAATGGAAAAACCTCGTGCAACGTACACTTTCCTCTCCAAGTGAATGGTGCACGGTTAATAAACATGCCCACAATCCTGTTAAATGCAATAAACACACACGAGTGCGTTTGTCCTTGAAACACGCAGATAAACCCCAGACTTGACATTTTGTTTTGTCGAGTACGAAGCTGCAGAGACGAACCTAAATGGGCCACTGCTTGAAATTCTGCATGCTTACGCCAGAGTAATGGTTTTAGCGGAATGGAATAATGTCAGCTGAATGTAGTTTGTAGTCTGCAGCTGAAATGGTGCTGCTGTTTACCGACAAGGCGCACGAGGAAAAGGGGGAAATTCACGGGTATCACGCGAGATAGAGCGTTTTCAGGGTTATGAATAAAATATACAGTATGGATCAACTGTGTCAATTTTATACCACATTTTACCAGCGGGAAGATAAACTCTTTACTTCATAAACCTTCCAAAAGGTCAGAGCAGCAGCAGCCCGGAGGAAATTAGAGATGAGTGGGTTGTCCAAATCTGATAAACCCGGAAAAAATTTCGATTGGAGAAAGGGAACATAAACCCCCCCCCTCCTCCTCCTCACCCCCTTTTCCAAAAGCAACTACCTTAAATGTGCCCTTTGGCAAGTCACTTAACTAGTAACTGCACTGGCAAGGGTTCATCAGTCAGGGATGGTTGCACTGTCCACGAAGAAGAAGAAGTCGATGCTCGGGCCAAACTTCCCGTGGCAGATAATGGCTAAAAATCTGTGGATTTGCCCCCTTGCCTTCGCTGCATTAACTCCATTGCCCCCTTCATCGAGCGGCCGAGGCTGTGATTGATTTACAGGCGAGCTGATGAAATTTGATACGCTCGTCCTGAACTACAGCTTGTGCCAGAGCTCAAGGCGACGCTTGAGCCGCCGGTGGGAGATTTAGGAAGTGTCCTGCATAATGAATATTTGGAGAGGCCTTAAATGCATAATATTAATCAGAAAGTCCTTCATCTGTTACATTTACAGGGCTCGACTCTAAAAGCCGCAGCAGAAACAAACCCAATTCGCTCACGTCGTGCCATTTATCAATAATTCTGGCTCCGGCTGTGGCACTAATCTGCTCCAGGCCCGAGCTCTGTCATCCCCTCAGTTAGTGATGCAAACACTGATTTATACGACACAATATCTGTCGTATCGATGGCCCTAATGGAGGCCGTCACAAACTTGCGATGGTGAGAACTCTGCCAAAGTGCTGATGAGCGAAATAGAATCCAGGTTTTTAGTTTTTTGTTGCCGTCCAGAATAGCATGAAATCGGCACTGGGGCCGACCCAAGTCTGCCACCCTGGAGAGCACACGGCTCTTTTGATCCCTAAACTGTTTGTTTCGCTGGCCTGGAAAACACTCGGATGCAGAACTCTGTTTCCCTATAGAGAGACGATCTCCAGAATTTCTCGCAGTCGCTCCGAACAAAGACACATCTGCAGTGTTGAATTTAAATGTGATGTAATGTTGATCCCTTCACATGTGAAAATCCTTCGTTTGTGATGCATGTTTTGGAAAAAGCCGATCTGCAGGCAGGAAGCAGACATCACAACATCTGGAAACAACAGACACCCAGTGCACGGCTGCTGTTAACTGATTCCCCCTCAGCGTTTAATACAGTGCAATTACACTGCACCGAACAAATTACTGACCATTTAACTTAATGACTTGATACAGTGGATTTTAATTGTTTTACCAGGACAGACTTATGTCGGTAATGTGTTCAATCCTACGTTCTCCACAGAGATGGCTGCAGACGCCCAAACAGGTGATAGATGTGGGACACAGGTGCACTGTAGATAATTTGTTGACATAAGTACTGTAATCTCGAGGCTGTAAGCATAATTCATCCTGGACATACCATAATCTTCACACACACACACACTCTGACACAGCAGAGAGGAGAGAGGCCAGCTCTGCACTGTATGTGACGGCTAAAGTTGTTATCAACCTTTAACAGTGTTTACTGACAGTGTATTATCTTTTTTCTTCAAACACCAATCAAAGCCCCAGAACCCGGCTCTCTGGTGCTGCCAGCGTGGGCTCCGAAAATCACTGGAAGAGGAAAAGAGGACGTCTTAAAGATTTTAACTCTCAGTGGCGCCCTGGGAAAGGATCAGGCAGAAAAAGAAAAAGGAAAGAGAGAGTAGTTGCTTCAGTAGCTCAGAAGTGAACAAATTGAAAGGAAACTACCTCTGTGGCCTGAGATAAAGAATTAAATAAGGTTTATGAGATTTCTAACGACGGACATTGGTAAATTATTTTAAATATACATATGCATTTGACCTCTGGCCACATTCTGCACCTCAATGGGACAATCTGTATTCCACTAGCTGTCATGTGAAATGTACAATACATTATATACATTACGTTTAATGTTGATTGCATATTTAATGACTTCCATTTGACTGTCCCACACAGAATAAATAGTTTTGTAATAAAGTGAAATGGACCGAAGTAAATTTAACCTTTAACAGAGCTGTGTGCCGGCGAGCCGCTCCAATTTTAACTCCTGATTTGAGACATAAAATTATACTAGAGAGGGAAAAATCATTATATTTAACATCATCACAAGGCGTCTGCAGTATCCCACTTTTAAGCTTTGATAGTTTAGTATAATTCAAGCATAAAATCCTTCAATAAGGTAGAAATATTTCATATACACATTCACCGGGCTGCCATTTCTCTCTCTAATCCCTTAAGAAAACTTTACTAGATTGATCTGGGATCATAAATCAATGCAAACTTTAGCCGAAAGCTTATTACTGTGTTTAGGTCTTTAACAAATCCATTATATCCAGAATTATTAGTGATTTAGTAGAACAAGCGACGCCGTTAAAGCCGAGGTAGAAATATTTGCAGTGATGTGTTTTGTGTTGTACGACAGGGTTCAAAATAAATGCTAATGAAAAAAAAACAACGTGATATTACCAGGTCATTTGTCATCAGAATGGAAGCAGATTTTGTAATAATAAAGAAAATATCTCCTAATCATAACAAAAGACCTTGTTACTGCGAGAAAACCAGGTGATTTTTCCTTGTCAAGCCAAATGCTACATGCTCCTGTAGTTCAGGGCTGTTTTGGTTTCATTTTAAAAAACCCGAGCTGAAAACACAAGAACTGATGGCTAACCGGAGAAATACAGACGACGCACTGTGGCCTACAGCGTCTCAAACCGCGTGGATATACACAGACAGGTATTCAGCCTTTTATTTATGAGCCGTGATGTGTTGCAGTTACGAGACAAAGAAAGACGATGTACTTTGTGCATGTGGGGGGGGGGGACGTGTGCAGCAAACTGTGTATATGTGCAAGAAAGACTTTGGATAATTCCTCCCTCTGGGGAGCGTTTAGGAAAATGCCACTGGTCCCAACTTAAAGAGGAAAAATCAATCTGTAATAAAGTAGCTAAAAGTCACATCCTGCCGCTCCCCCTAGTAGACGGGGATGTGTAGCTGATAGAGGAATGAATAGCGCCTCACAGGCAACTGCATTGGCATCTGTACGGATACAAGTGACCTCTGTCTGCTAACCTGCTGCCACTAATGAGTGAGCATTAGCACTAGCTTATGGGTTAGTAAACACAGAAAGAGCCAGTGTGGCAGAGTGCTGAGCGGACGGAAAAGGCTCAACGACAATAAATCTTAACGTACGACCACACGCGCAAAATATATCGGACATTAATGCATAATTTGTCAATTGAATGAGCAAATGTATAATTGCATGGTGAGTATCCTTCTAGTATCTATACCTATAAAGGTGAATTTAACCAGAGTTTGTCCTTAAGTCCCTTTTCTCAAGTACAAATTCACTAACATCTCCCTATTGAAAAACTGTATCAGTTCACCTCGGACTTTTGAAGTCCTTGGGTCAAATTGAAACTGCGTAGAAAAAGTGTTTTTATAGACGTTTGTGTCTCTATTGAATACATTCGATTAACATTCACAAAGCTGGTGGAAAAATAAGTGAATCCTTGGACTTAGTAACTGTTCAAAAACCTCCTTTGGCAGCGATTGCGTCGAACAAGCGGCTCAGGAGGAACGTCTTCCTCAGCTCAGCTCAAAACTGAGGATCTTCTTTGTTTGAAATCATTTAACTCTTTGTAGAAGATTTATTCGAATATTTAGGGTCATTACCCTGTTGCATATCCCACCCACCTCACCTACTGACCCTCAGTGACGGTGTCGAGCTGTCCAGGTCCAGAAGCAGCAAAAGCCCTAAATCACGATGCTCCCTCCACCCTCCCTCCCCTCTGGGAAGATGTTTCCATGTCGGTATGCGGTGACCTTCCTACACCACACGCAGCGCTGCGTAATATCGCCAAACAATTCAACTTTAGTTTCGTCAGTCCACAAAACATTTCCCCAGTAGTGTTGGGGGGTGTCGAGGGGGCTCTTTGGCAGACGTCGGGGCCCCAGTGATGTTTGTTTTGGAGCGCAGCAGCCTCCTCTGCGGGGTCCCTACATGGATTACTCAGCAACAGAGACATTATCCAGTGATTCATTCTGTGTTGTGACTGTGGAGTTGTCGAAAGGCTCATTCATGCTGCTGTTACATATGAAAAGAGACACCTCACTTTCAAACGATGCAGCCATCACTGCCCGTACGCGTCCCTTTACGTTGGAATGGTTTTTAAGCAATGCCTCCTCTAGAGGGCAGTGCAGAGCCGAGGGTTTCTGGCAACTAGTAAATACTGCGACGATGGAGGAGGTTGTGATAATGTTAGCTGCACTTCTTCCCCCTCACGATTTCTGGTGGTACTGCTTCATTTAGTCAGTTTCTCCTGTGTCCTTTTAGAGGACGTGCACGAATACAGACCAAATGAACAGACAGAAGGCCTCGTCTGTATCTGTATGTAACTTTGACTGTTCCCTCTATACACGAGCGTCCAGTTAAAGGCTCATTTATCCTCACAGAGCTAAAGTAGAATGGCACTCAGTCAAGCGTGTACCTCCGCCAAGGCCCAACAGTTCCCTTAAATCGCATCAAGCCGCACCATATCACACACTCATAGATATCAGTCCCCTAAATACGCCTGATATTTTTTTTCATCAAGACCCGTGCAGCATTTCCTGGGAAAATGGTGAAAATGTCCCAAAAAAAACGCTCTTGGAAATGGATTGTGAAATTTCTAAAAGCTCCTTTCCTGTGAGGAACATTGCACATTTCAAAGTCAAAGTCGCTCCAACCCATTTCTCTAATCTTGTTTCGCTGACTGGACGCCGCCGTTTGCCAACTCCTGACTCCACTTTGCATTTGTTGATGTCATCAGCCTCTGGATTCCAAACCTACACTCTGGATGTTTGAATGACGTATTGGACGCAAACAAGGATTTATCTTTAAATGGATTGATTCAAACTCAAACCCAAACCCTCTAACCTAGATGAAGACGGGGCCATTCTTCCAAGACACATTTAAACCCAAATGGAGATAATTCCAAAGGGCTCGCTCACTTTTTCCTGCCAGTGAACGTCTCAGCACGGAGGCCCTTTTGCAGCGGCAGCAGGATAGAATCTCTGCTCTGTGGATAATGAGATGGATCACATGCATGGTAGCACTTTCTAAGTTACATGGTTTTAACAATCTATCAGCGGGCTCATTTTCAAGCCACTTCAACCTCCCGTAGCCTAGATCTGCTGTCTCCTCTTTGAGTGGCTGCCTTGTTAAAACCTGGATGTTTCTGCTCTCGTACGGAAGAGACCCGACTTCCCCGCACATGAAAAATATATTATCAGTCCCACGTTGCTATCAGCCGTCCCTAAATCACTCAGGGGTTCATAATACCTACGTGCTGGCAATGAGCCACCTTGATTTCACTCATCAGTGCTAAAAATAGATGCGGTTTAGCATAACTGTACTAAAGCTGTGGACGGCAGGCTCCTGTTGTTCATTTCCGTGTGAGCCAGCCGGTGTTGTGGCATCCTTCTATTTACAATTTGCATGAAGTGAATTGAAATCAAATCATTTGCTAATGGTCCACTATTCATTCTGATATCTGCGGGTTGGGTAGGACAACCTTTTCATCGCCAGAGCTTTTCAATTTTTTAGATTTCCGAAGAATACCCACTTTGCTGAATTGATTGCTGAATGGAGGACAAATTGAATGCAGCTTTTGTGGCAGCGTTCAAAGCCACGATTTAGCACACGTGCTTCAGAGATGTGCAGAAAATGTTCTGGGTCTGTCCTGTCTGATAAAGTCCCTCGTATAAATGGTATCCATCCCGGTCCCATACAACAAGGATTTACCGCGCTGGGAAACAACCTTGGTGGTTTTGGAAGAATCTTTGTTAATAATAGACTATTACCTACTATTACCTCGGGTTCAGGATACCTCAGGAATATTTAAGGACAATTTGAAACCAGCTACACACACACACTCGAGCAAAAAGTTGATGTCTACAAGGTCGAAAAAGTGGTGAGGCAAAAAAACTTGTAGATACAGAGACTACATCAGCAATTTTACAAAGTAATAAATGGAGAAAAAATAAATATCTCCTTCTGCCACACTCTGAGGAGGACACCTGAAGGTGCCACAGCTGCTCCGCCGCCATCTTTCTACCAGAGTCTCAATCTGCCACTCGGGATGCTTGATGATTCAGCATTAACTTAACCAAATTACTTGTTTGTGTAATTATATTGTCTATCATCTGCTGTGTTACCTGCGATGTGATCATTAAACCCAACCCCCTTGAGTTGAGTGCATGTTTCCAGAACACTGCGTCCCCGATGTGCTGTTTGTAAACAGCAAATGCTTGTTATTGCAATGAGACTTTTTTTTTTTGCACAGCTATATTTGTGATAGATTGTCATCTCTGTGCGTTAGACTGCAAATAATCACACACGCATACATTCAGACGGACTTGATGAACTGACAAGCAAATGAAATTTGGGAGACGGAAAAAGAAATGGATTTATAGGACATGTTTTCCTTGGACTATGTAAATGAATGAAATGTACAAAAAACCCCAGATTGGACTTTTTGAAATGCTGACTGCATCGGGGCGATTCCAGACTATTGCCTCGGGCGGGTGATTTCATTTCTTTATTTCAAAGGAATACATCATTAAAAGTGTTTGCGGAGAGACACATGCTTTCTGTTGGTGCCTATTAACTTCTATTTATATTTCATGATTTATTTACCAGTGGCTTATTAGCATAAATTTATCAGGAGGCGGTGACACAAAAAGCCAGTCTGGGTTCTGCAAAGAAAAACATTTACATAAGCTGGCAGTTCCACATCAGAGCAGTGGATGAGGAATAAAGTTTAAAATCAGGCTCAGAAAATTAATGTTCAACATGTAGCAGACGCCACAGATTTTCAAAGTGTGTTTGTGTGATGAAGGTGAATTAAAGTTAAATCTGACGACATGAAGTTGGATAAAAGTTTGTAACAAGTTGATAAAAACATACTGCTCCTGAATGCATTATATTTGTGTACCAGTGTGTTTACAAATGCAACAAACCACGCCCCCTACCACACCCATCTGAGGTGGTGGGTGTGGCCAGAAACTGACCTGAACTACCATATAACTTACAATTTTATAAATTTTACATTTGCAAACTTTGAGCATCTTTTATAAAGTTTTATTCTTATTGTGTATGGTTGGATTTTTCATAGCAGTTTTATGAAGAAACTTTACTGTGCCCATGCAAAGAGGATAAGTGCCACTCATCTCCTATAGCTGCATGACATCAAAACAAAGTATAATCTTTATCTTTAAAGACTTTATACGTCTCAGTTTTACAACAATAACATTATAAAAGTAGAAAGTAGATTGTCGTGCTCCTCCCGTCTGTGTAGAATAAAAGCGGAAGACGTGATTTGATGTTTTAAAGGAAACTGTCAACACATAATAAGCAAAGACAGACTATGTCCGCACTCCATAAATACGTTTATGCTTTTAACAGCGCGGCAGCAGACAGACGGTAATTCCTCTGCTCGTGTTCTCGCACATTTTAATGCAATGTTCTGCACTGCCATCAATATTAATAATTATCATAACCATCAGATGTGCCCCCAGATTCAATCAATAGCTCTCAGGAAATGCACCGGCAGACAGGAGATGTATTTTATTCCGTCATTCGAGTGGGATTATTATCTGTAGTTAGCGGTGGCAAACTCTGCACATGAGAAGATTTGAACTAAAGTAAGAACTGAGTTTTCCTATATATAAAAAACATATCGTTTTTCCATTGAAAAGCAGCACATCCCTGTTTTCAGATTCTCCATCATTAAACCACCATTTCCAGGACGTTTTGTCGAGGGGTGGGACATGGGGCAGAGCAATGAAGAACCAATTCGATTTTGGAAAATGATCCAAGTAATTGGGCAGATCCAGGAAACTAGAGCGTTTATTAGATGAGACTAGATGGAACTAAATTGAAATTGTAAGGATATAGTTGCGCCGACAAATGTTAACTTTATATAACGTCAGACGAAAGACTGAACCGATTCAGGAATAAAAAATAAAATGACAAAATATCATTCCTCTCCATGTGTAATGTACAATAAAAGAAACGGTCGTACGGCAGAAAAAAGACATATTACTGTGCAGTGAGTTTAAACTGCTGAGCAAGATGGAGAAAGAAGAACCCAAGAGCTGGGAGCAGAGGATTATATCTGGAGATCTTTAATTTCAGTCTCGGGCTTCAAAGGCCCGCAGAGAGAAAATGAGAGAGTTGGTGAGTGACCGGTGGGCTATCAGCAAATGGGTGGGCAGTGGCACGGGGCTCATCACAGGGACCATTCTGGAGGTGCGAAATTACTCTATCTGTGTGAATAAATTCCAGCTGCAGGCGGCAGCCAGCTCCATTGAGGGTCGGAAAAAATAAGTCATGGAATTCATTAGATTATCGTTTATCGTCCGTGGTGAAAAGCGCAGATAAACTGAACGATGTAACACACTTAAAGGGCTGAGATTCTTTGTTTTGTAAAAAAAGATCAGAGAAAAACGTTCTTTTTGACAGAAAGATGGAGAAGCTGGTTTTTAATCTGGAGTAGTCCTGTGCATCTTGTTTATTTCCATCTTATCGCAGTGGGGGCACGGAATCCGCTCACGATCAATCCTCTTTCACACTTGTGAGGAGGAAACATCTGGTTTTCAATTAGATATTTAGTGAGTCTGACAACAGGGGGGCTACCTCAAAGAGGCGGCAGTGTTACTGGGCCAGCAATAACGACGCGGCTAATGTGCCTATCGGAACAACACGTGGATGGAGAGCTCAGCCATCTGCAGTATCTTAAGATAGCTCGTCGCAGCCTGTTTCTTCTGATAAGGTGCAATCTGATTCAAAGAGATCAAGCGAGCTGCAGGAATATAAGTCATCTCAACAGAAAATAAACCCAGCCAACAGCCACGGTTTAAGAAAAATCCACACAGGCAGACGTGCTCCCGCCGTGTCATGTTGGTCACATGTTTTAGTTTCTGTCTGTCTCCGTTGCCTTTTTGTCTGCGGGAGTTTTAATAATAACCCCCCGAGCGTGCCAGAGGGTTATCAGCTGTCACCTCCCGGTAACAGCGTCTTACGAAGTCGTTTGTTCGGGGGGTTTTCGGCCGAGGTGGCAGCATTTGAGAATACGGAGATAGCAGGAAGAAATAAATAAAGTACGAAGAAGGATCTGCGAGAGCTGATAAGACGTCAGGATGATGAAATTGATTACAACCTGTTTTCCTCAGCATGTTGAAAATTTGCTGATCCAACCGAAAAACAATCTACCGAGTAACACAATGGGAAGAAGTGGGTTTTGACCCACAGCATCCTGTATCTGTCATATTCCCCCCTCCAAAAAAAAAGTTTAGTTCAAGGGCCACTTCTGGGACATGATGGCGGCTGAGGGCCCGTTGGGAAAACTCTTCAAAAATTCCCTTCAAATATATATTTTTGCTGATGGTTACAAAGTGTAACCTCGGTTCTGCGGTGACGAGTGAAGCCCACCATAAGGGCTCTACAGGTTTGGATTGGGACCAGCAGAGCGATGGGTTTTTCCTTGCAGATCAAACTGTGTGTGCCCGATATGCTTGGATAGAAGATGTGAAGCATGTTCCCCCCCCAGGGCTTCCCAACCTCAGGAGGAGGCAACAAGATGGTGACGATCGGGACGCTGGTGCTCTTCAGCCCTGAGCCTGACAATATCTGGCAGCCGATCCAGATACGCTGCTCCAAGCTGCTGCAGGTTCAAGCCTGCACGTCTGAACAGACCATCAACAAAGCGTTGTCAGCGTGACTCATCCGGTCACAGCAGGACAGGCACCATGTTATTATAAAGCAGAATAGTCATAGTAAATCATCCCACTTGGTTCCAGCTGAACCAGATCCACCCCTCGACTGGTGGCGTATCACCAGGGCTCCTCCCAGTCAGCCAGGAGATAATAGGCTTGTTGGGCATCTTGTTAAAGAGAGTATGTCGGAGCAGATTCCAACGTACACACACATGCAGGGATGAGCGTCTATAAGCTACAAAGCCCCATTAGAGAGGGATGAGACACACACGCTCTGGTGAGTCAACCTTCTGATCACTGCAGGCACAAACCTCCACCAAGGCCACGACACAATCAGGACCCAACGTATTTCATACACTTCTTTCAGACGGAAAAAATCTCTGGAATATTTCAACATTGTTTTTCACATAAAGAAAACAGCGGGAGATTGTCACAACAAAAAGACAATGTCCGATATATTCAGGCAAAGGGCTGAAGCATGCAGGAGGAAGGACATAACTTGTAAATTCCACTGTGGATATTGTGTTTTATTTGTTTACAGCATCAACACCGGCACTGGTCCTTATCGCTAAAAGCTCTTGAACCAGCAGCTTCCAAACCAACAAACAAAAACCGTGTGTTGTTAAAGATAAATGTGCATTGAGTCGTATTTAGGATGATAAAGGGAAACTACATTATTTAGTTGTTGACACAGAGAACTGGTGAAGTGGACATATTGTCCCAATGCTCGGGGGACAAGTTTGCTGTCATTTTAAAACACAATGATATGGATGGGAACAGATCTCATGTGATTCACTAAATAAAAGTAAATGTCACTTTTGAAAAACACTGGAGTCTCAGAGCTTTTTTGAAACTCGCCAAACAAAACAGGTTTTTAAATCAAAGTGTCTGAAACTCAGTCTCTGCAGCTCTTCAACCCGAGTGATAGTCATGTGGCTGAAAAAAACGCTGTATGCAACGAGCCAAAGCCAAGCCGCCTCAACTAAACAATTCCTGGTATATATTATAGATGTCATGTTGCCATGGAAATGAAGCCAAATGGCCGGTCGCACTCGGCTGAAAGATGCTGACGGTCTGAGGCTCCTCTTTGACGAATACCCGACCTGACAGTGTTTTTCACTGTCCTCATGAAGACGCCATGACACCGACTCAAACCCATCCAAACATCCCACTGCTCCTGGATCAGTGTCCCTTTAAAAAACACTGTTTGCATAATCACATGAATCCTTATATGTATTATACAAGTGAAACTTCATTGTATGTTTGAACATTTTTGAACCAGAGAATTGAAAAAATATACCAATCTTAAATACAAACATCTGAAATGCATGGGACCAGCACGACCACAGAAGTCGCTCATCTTCACCCTCAACCCCCAAGAGCATCCCCTGAAATAGCTCCCCCTAGAGGGGAAGGTGTACCAAAACAACGGTCATGGTTTCAAAGGGGAAACGAACATGGTCAGTGTCCTGTGGACGAATCTATCCACATCTTTCCTAAACTGAAGAAAAGACATCACAGACATACAACTTGTAAAAGTTATGGATTATAAAGTATGGATTATATGAGGTTTGTCAGTCATTTCATAGGAGTCGTACTACAAAAGTATCGATATCCTTTAAATTGGACATGGAGGCAAACGTTTCTGGCTCTTAATCATGCAACTGGTGATTAGTTAATTCTTAATTAACATGTGGATTATGAAATTTCCATAAAACAGTGGGGAATGGTCTGAGTGCCTGAGGTGAGGCTTCAAATAAAATCATCTTTTATCTGACCAGTGATCCACAAAATAAAAAAATCATCATTAAAAAGCTATATTTAAATGATAGAAGCAGGAACTCTATGTTTTGAGGAGCGTGATTAATGATTATTTGCATTTTGTTTTGATAATTCTATTGCTAGTGCCATCCGACCTCTGCAGCTCATTCAGAATGCAGCAGCTCGACTGGTCTTTAACCTAAATTCACTCACACTACTCTGCTCCTCCGCTCCCTTCACTGGTTACCGGTGGCTGCCCGCATCCGTTTCAAAACACTAGTACTTGCGTACCGTGCTGCGAACGGATCGGGTCCAGTCTACATCCAGGACATGGTCAAACGTTACACCCCGGCCCGTTCACTCCGCTCTGCTTCGGCCAATCGGCTTGTTGCTCCCTCACTGCGAGCTAAACACAAAATCACGACTGTTTGCTGTCCTGGCTCCTAAACGGTGGAATGAGCTCCCCATGGACATCCGGACAGCAGAAAGTTTACACATCTTCCGCCGCAAACTAAAAACACACCTCTTCCGACTATACCTTGAATAACATTTTTAAAACTAGCAATTTAGTAGCACTTAAAATGGCACTTACTTATAGCACTTTGTAGTTTTGCTTTTTTGAAGAAATTGTACTTTCTCTATTCTTGTTGTTCTGGGTTTGTACCCTCATGGTTGAATGCACTTATAGTAAGTCGCTTTGGATAAAAGCGTCAGCTAAATGTAATGTAATGTAATGTAATAATTCCTTTATTGACAATTATTTTCCATCAATCAATTGAAGAAAAATGAATTATCTCCTCACATATTGTTCAAATATCTTCAATAATCAATACGAGCAAACCAAACATTCTGACATACATTTGTTTGGCTAAAAGATGACTGTTTGCATTGGTACACACTGTCTCTGTGTTTGTGTGTGTGTGTGTCTCTGTGTTTGTGTGTGTGTGTGTCTGTGTGTGTGTACATGTGTCTGCACTGAGGAAGGTGATGAGCCGGCGTCTCGGTAAAAGCCAGCTTTGGGATGCAGAGGCTCCACTATCTGTTTGGCCGCCCGAGCACAGGGCTGTGCTCGCGGTGTGATAACACAGGACCCGCGCATAAAACGGGCTTAGTCTCCCAGAAGAAGTTCTTTAATCAGTTTGATGCGCTTAGTGAGCAAAGACTGTGGGAATTGAAGTGAGGAAACTCAGGTCAGATAATGAGACTTACATCTGTAACACAGAGAATGTGATTTCCTTGAATCCGGGCAGAGAAAGAAGAAAAGCTCATTATCCTTATCGCTCGTCAAGAGAGGCAAGATATAAATATTATGCATATTTTGTGAGCCTCTCGTCGGAAGTTAGCTAAATCCGTCTTTTGACCGGTTTGCATTCTGTGTGTCCATTTTCATATTTCACGCTTTCAAATGCACGAGGCCATTTGTCCCCTGACTTCATCGACGTACTCTTCTACGTTTTCGCGTCCTTTTCATTTATTTCTGAGAAAGCTGACAGTTAATTGAACGTTGAAATGGATGATAATGTTTGCAAACCCCCCCCCCCCCCCCCCCCCCCCCCCCCCCCCCCCCCCCCCCCCCCCCCCCCCCCCCCCCCCCCCCCCCCCCCCCCCCCCCCCCCCCCAGGGACCATCCTCTCCCTCTGGTGGAGGAGCAGCCCAGTTTTTTTGGGGTTGTTTTTATGTCCTCCCAAGCTCAACAGATGAAATAAAATGTGATGGATGTGGGGAGAGGGAGGAAAACAGTTCATCAAGCCGCAAAGCAACAGGCATTTCGACATCGGGTAATCACGGCTGACATTGATTAGCACTTAGCCTAATCATTGCAACAGTCCTGCGCAATTTCCACATTTTTTTTGCAGAAAACCTTTGTCATCTGAGGAAAAAAATGATTTCCCATGAATTCAGCTCAGTCAGACATCTTTATATGTGGTCGTATTTTCACTCGAGTTATAAAAGTTTAAAAGGTGTCGCGGGTTGAAGCTACAGATTCTTGAATGAGACACTCCCTCCCCCCCCCCCTCCCACACAGAGGTCAGGGTGTTGTTGCAGCTGCGGAACAGGACGCCCGGAGCCGATGCGGAGTCTTGCTTAAGGGCACTTCAGCAGCTTGCATGCTCCGCCGTCACAGGGGCTTGAACCTATTTTAAGGATAGTCTCCCAACTCGCTCCTATGCCAGTCTGCTGAGAGGCAATGTCATGGTCACTGGAGTCACATCCTCTCTGCCTGCTGTTCACCAAATGCAAATAAAGCTCGACGCTCTGGATGCAGTCAGGAAATGAGACTCGTGCTGATGCAAGAATAGAAATAATAAAAGAAGGTCGATCAGCGACATAACAACACTCCATCCAGTCTCCTTTCTGTATGTGGATCCGGTGCAGACTGTTCAGCAAACATGAGATTTAATATTTCATATTGTGATTTTTAAACTAATCTTCAGGTGTTGGATCATGATTAATTGAGTGTTATAACCCGGGGCTCAGTTAAAAAAGCACCGCAGGTTATAGATTTCTTCGAAAATTCATGTTTTTCTAATTGTGTGACCCACCTCTCGGCGCTTAAATAAACCACAGTCAGTTTTTTTTTTGCTTGAAATAAAAAGTAGCTTGCTCGGAGAAAAATTAATTCGTTCTATAGCACCAAAGTGCTGGCTGCTGCTTTGATTTTGGTGGATTCAAAGCAGCCAGGTTGAGAAGTGCAGCTGTAAGCGGGGCCACCTTTGACTTCTAAATGAATGTGTTACATCCCACATCCCGATGCTGTGATCACGGCGTTGAGGCAGCAGCAGCGCATGTTCCCAAACATCACGCCGGAGCTTAAAAGAAACGCACTGCGCAAAAAACATTGGAAAACTGCCAACATTAGCTTCATTAAATACATTTAAAAAAAAGTTCTAAAACATAATGACTGTGCCAATAACGCTCCGGCTCTGGAATTGAACCAAAATAATCTTTAGCACAGCGGTCTGAGAAAAATCAAAGCCTCTTTGGTGTGAAATGTCATTTTTCATCTGCTCCTGCTTTTTCTTATTATCCACTTGCAGGAAAAGATAATATAATGAAACGCCGAGTGAAGAGCAGGAGAAACAAAGTGCTTAGTGTCGGCTTTTCGCTGGAGTTTTGTTTGCCAGTGAAAACTGTTCTTTTTTTCTCCAACACAGTCAACACCTAAGGCTCCGCACAATGCAAATGCAGCTTAAAATCAATGATGCATGTGTAATGGATTTCCTACATTTGAAATGACTGACTGAGCAATGAGCACTATGTGCATCTGGTGTGAGCAAGGCAGTGCATCTGAGTCCATTTACAGCACGAGGGTCGTTCATTTTGTTTCTGGGAAAAAAAACACAACACATAATAAAAGGGAATTACAGACGATGCAGAATTACACGGGAGGAGAAATTGATTTTTTTTTCCTTTTTTTTGATGTCGCTGAAATAGCTGCGGTGGAAAATCGCCACGAGACGGTTAAAGAGCGGTTAGTCACTGCCTCCCTTTATTAGCGTTACATAAGAGATGTCAAGGCTGGCTTGGCTAACACATCCCCACGATGCCACGAGCTACTCATGCATGTTTTACATCCTGCTACGCTGCGGTGAGATTGGACTTAGAACCTCTGGAGGCTAAGTGACTTCTCATGTAGAGGTCAATGCCTTTGCTCTACTTTCTCTACATATAAATGGTAGAATGTACACAATGAACGGGCGAGTGAGCGTGTGTGGTGGGTGCAAATGTCATTTCCCTCGGCTTTTACATAGTATACTTAGCGAGACTAAAGAAAAAAAAGATACGCATCGCTCTGTATAAACAACTCTGCACTCCGCATAGTGGAACTTCACTATTATACACGGAAATACTCAACCTCCAGAAGAGCATGAGTATTATTCATAATAACAGCGTCTCCCCTCGTGCCAGTTGCAGTCGTGTGTCGTGTCTTGGTGATGGGAAAAAAAAAAAAAAGCCTGAAAGAACGAGATTAAGATTACGAGGCTGCCGCGCATATCAGGCAGCAAATGTATCATTTGGAATATAGGCTGTCATTTTACCCGGCAGATCACAGTGTGTTTATATATATTTATGTGTGTGTGTGTGTAGTTGTGTAGTTGTGTATTTATACGTGCTTCTTGGTGGCTCTGTCTGTACAAATGCATCTCCCTTCCACTATTTCCCCAGCAGGCACCGGCACAGGGAAGTGTCCTTATTTAACTTGTCTGGTTAAATACGGGGTTATAAAACACAATAATATTAAATGTGTAATGAAGTGATAATCCGCAAAGACTTTGATACTGTGTTTAGAAAAAAAATCTATTACTCTGGTTGTTCTGGCACCGGCACAGTGCCGGGGGGGACGACATTTCTCTCTCTCTCTAACCTTTCCGAGTCGGATTGCATTCTCGACACTTTGTAAAGCTTCGCCGGGAAAAAGAAAACATCAGCATGTTGCTGCCATTGAGATCACTATTTATACCGGTAGTGAATGAAATGATGCGGCACAGTGTGGCTCGGAGCCGTGTCGTAAACTTTAGCTTTTTACAGACTTAGCAGTGTCAGGACTGCCTTAAATAACACCGCTCACGATCCTCCGAGCTGCCGTGAACCCGCCGGTGTTTGATGCCGCTTTATATCCAGCAGCTCGGACACTGGAGGTCTCAGCTCTCAATTTCAAATAGGAACCATTTTTTGCGATCGTGCTGTTCTGGAGCGGTGTTGGGTTTACTTTGGATTTCAGTACTTCCTACTTTTTATGTGTGTGCAACACTGAACATATTCCAAATTAAAAAAGATGAATAGATGCAGTTAATCTGGTTTTAGGTGGTGCAGCTTTTTTCCAAATTGATATCCATGCTTCCCCAGACAACTTAAAGCTCCCATGTAATTTGATTTCTGTCACTTTTGAGTCCCCTAGTTTCCTGCGTCACTCGAGATATGATGGACAACTCATTACAAAGTGCAGCGTTATTTGTGGTTCACAGTCGTATAATTAAAAATTCCATCTCCGCATCATAAATGATGAATGAATTCCATGAAGTGACTGTGTTCTACTTTATTTTTGGCAACAGATTACATCTGAATTAATCAGGTTATTGTAGTTCTGCAACATGTAATCCTGCTCCCACAGCTCGGCATGTATTGGGGGGGGGGGGGGGGGGGGGTTTGGATCTCAGTGCGTTTTCATCTGTTGCTGCCGAATAGTTTAAAAACATGATGCAACGAGGCTTTAAATTGAACATATTACATCCTGCAATAAAGGAAATCTCTCTTTTGTCGGCATCAGCTCGGGGTGAGGGAGAGGATAGTGCTTAATGTCATGTGTGTGTGTGTGTGTGTGTGTGTGTGTGTGTGTGTGTGTGTGTGTGTGTGTCTGTGTGTCCACTGCTCCTCCCCCAGTGAGAGCTAAGTAATTTTATGCTCTAATTCTTTCCTTTAAATTAGGCAGGAGGCATAAAATATGAAAAGGGCAGGGATATTTTGAGAGGTCACGTGATTTGTGGCATAAATACTTCACGTCCACTTGAAAATGAAACGTTTCATTGTGTCACGTGAGCAAATAATGTTCGGCGGTGACTCGATTCAATACGAGAGTGGTCTCTAATGTGCGCTCCATCCTTTATTTACCCGTGGAATAAGATGTGATGCGGCCATAGGATAATCTGCCCGAGCGGTTTTGCATTAATCTGGGTGCGTTGGGATATCCAATCCCCTGCTGCGACCCGTTTTCTGGCAAAACCTAATCAAACGTAAGACACAAGAAAGGAAAGAGGGTTTCATTTGACTCTGCACGACAATGGAAACGATGCCTAATGCCAAGAAATGGCTCCAAATATACAACCAAGTGTTGCTGTTTGAATTTAAAATGACACAGTTTAAGACCAAGAGATTTACAATTAAAATGATGTTTGTTTCTTTCACCCATCATCGACTTTATCTTCACATATGACACGTGACATCTGTCTTGGTGGAGTCTGTCACGGTTTCCACACGATGCCGTACACTTGGCTTTAAGCTCGGGACGTCTCACACCTTCATCCTGTATTATAAGCACTTGCGTTGTTGGGAATAAATTAAGCGCTGTCAAATCTACACCGTCTCCCCCCCTTTACCTCCTGACATTTATGAGGTGTTATTTCTCTCATGTATTACCAAATTGCATGCATGCAATTCATTTCCCCCAAGGCACCTTGTCGTTTTTCTCATCTCCACGGAGTGACTGGGGCAGCCGAGCTATATGGGAGATATATTAGTGTCCGGGAGCAAAGCACCGAGAGGGTAGGGCCTGTCTTGATGATTTATTCCAAATCCAGAAGCTCTGCAGGAGCGTGTTGTCAATCCCATTGGCATCACCTTAGGGTCACATCAAAGCACTGGGTTGGAAAAAACAGAGACAGTTGTTTACAAATGCAGCCGCCTGTTTTGTTCTCTCGCTGGAGACGGGAATTAAAACGTAAATTGGGGCGGCGGTATTAAATATGAAGAGGGGGGTGACACGTCTGTGAAACTTGACTGGCATTTTCTTGGCCGGAAACAACAAGCGGCGTTTGTGGCATCAGTCAATTATGCTGGAGTTGTTTTTTTTGGTTTTTTTTTTTTAAAAGGACACATTCTTAAGCAGGCTCTACGTTGGTGTGCTGAGGAGTGGAGGGATACCGGCTGTAAATCGAAAGGAGAGCAATTTACAAGTTGTTACCGAGAAACACACATATCGTAAAAAGTAACGGCGGCTAAAAAACAGGAAGCTCAGTTCATGGCTGGAGTCACAGGATCGTCCTGAATCACGCCGCTTGAGTCATCACTTCCTCTGAGGTCAGGAAGAGGAGCAATCATTTCAAGACGTGGACAATAAATAGCTTTTATACTTTCACTCATTCGTTCGTACAGAATGTTCAGAAGCCGCGTCGCAAAACAAAGGCTTCAACATTAAAGTGCCACATTATAAATAATTGGAATCGGTGCTTCCGGACCTCGTGTTTAGTTTCTTCGCACAGCGCTGTCGGATGAGCTCGAGTGTTGTGCACCACCCATCATGTTCTTACATTATGAACCTGCTGGTATTTTTCACTGGTAATTTGTGGCATAGAAAAATTATGTTGTTAAAATGTACTTAAAATAAATTGAACTGTGGGGAACCTGAAATGTTGCATTGCAAGAGAAGAAGCTGTGTCCAAGTCTTCAGTTGTCATAAAAAGTTTTTCCAGTCTGTCACCATAAAAAACATGGCTGCCTCCGTAGAGAGGACCCGCTCCTGATGTAAATATAAAGTATTTAAATATAAAGTATTTAAATATAAAGGACCCATTCTAGGGTCAAGACAATTAGTTACATTTAGATGATTACACACTAGTGAGTGGGAATCTGACAAAGCAATAACATTTCATCACTTTCCCACTGATCAGCAGTTGAAGCACAACATCTGGATGGACATTTAGAGAAAAACAATATATAGTCCATTAGCTATAGCTAACATTAGCATTCAACCACTTCAAGCTATCGAATATGTTGTTGAACCTTGAAACATGGTCCAACGGGGGAAAGGAGGTATTCCTTTAGGTATTTTAACCATTTATCCACTGATTGTGAATATAACTGTTTATTCCTGTGTTGTTTAACCATTTATTGTGTTAAAACTATTTCAACCTCTACTATTTGTTCATTACTACTTTTAGCTGTGGTTGAGTCATTAAGTTGAGAAACTTGTTAGTGCCTCTGGTGGAGAAACACTGAATCCACGATATACGTTTTTTCATTAACAACCATGTACTGAAGCTGAAGCCACTTGAGGGACGGTTGTGTTTTTGTAGCCTAACATGTGATCGTTGCTTTCTTGGAGTTGCAAAATTAAAATTAGCTTTAGGAGAAAACACACAACAACGCACCCTCAAAAATATATCAAAGGTATCGCACATAAAAACCCGACGTTATCCTCCACTTGAGATTGAATCTGTTAATTTCCTGCCGGCTGAAGTTGTTGCATTCAGTCTCGGTGTGATGGAAGTGCGGACATTACACCGCTATTTGCTTTCATATTGTAGTCCCAGTGGGAAGCATTCAGCCCAGTAAGGTTTATTCATGAGGACAGGCGAGTGCCTTGTGCATTATAAATAGAACAGAGCTCTCAGCCATGCTCAGGATCTAACTGCATATCGCCAGTCACCGCAGGTTTGAGGCTCTGCAGCAATACTCTCACCACAGAAACGCAGCTTAGTTAAAAAAAAAAAGAGAGTTTTGTTTACTTTTAGTCTCCATCACCGGACGACGACACTTGATTTGACAATTTGCTCGTTATCCCCACATCGCCGGCGTTGAGTCAATATCAGATCCACGCTGCGAGATTCACAACCTTGAAATCGTGTGTTTGCTTTGCTCACAGTTAAAGACGAGAATTACTATTGACTCAGAGTTTATGTTTGAACCGCATTGATTGGCGACTTTTTTCCTTTTCTAATATTGCTCACAAAGACGAGATGGAGAGCATTGAAAAAAATCAAATGGATGCTGTTGGCGGTGTATCAGGTAACACTGCGACATAACAGCCTCGAGCACACAACGACTCGCTTTGATGCACGCTACCTGCATCTCTCCAATTTCGCTCGGCCCGCTGAAAGAAATTAAAGATTCAACTCCAATCCAAAGGAAAAAGCGCCGCTGCCATTCATAAGAGCACCTTTGATTATTTGAAAATCCCACCCCTGTTTCCCCTTTAAATGGCCAAAGCTAGTTTTAATCTTCAGGCATATTTTATACAGAATGGCCCCGAGTCGCCGGGATCCTCCTTCTTTATCAGGCCCCTGAAAGACTTCTTTGTGTCCCGTTCTGTGATTTAAATTTTGATACAGAGTCAAACTGATTGCACCGCGAGAAACCAAAGGTGATTATCCAGATGGACTAGATAGCAAAATGTAGCCCATTATGTGTGGGGAGAAAAGGTTGATTAAAAGTTGACTCGACTTTCTTTGCCCCGGCCAAAGGCCTCCTCTGACTTGTGGGAGCAGCAAAGTCGCACTTTATATTTCAAGATTATTCACTAAGCGGCACAATGATTGAAGTACGTAAAAACTCGATCGACCGCGAGAACTCTTTGTGATAATGTTTATCGATTTGCAGATTAGTTTCGACCGCAAATTACACCAACGTGGTGAAATGTCAAAGCAGATTTCAAATCACTTCTGGCAGCAGCGATGTAAAATGCAGAGGTGGTGCTTTGCGTGAACGTGCTAAAGGGGAGGATTCGTTGAACACGGTCATATTTTTGTTGAACGGTGAAATGAACGGATCAGCTTTAGCCCAGAAAACCTCTGAACGTTATTTGTACCATATTTTATTCTGATAAATTAAAGTAGAGCAAAGTTAGGAAGGCTTTAGTGTTTCTCAGTAAACCGAGAAACACCAGGTGGCAGTGTGCACCTTGGAGTTGTTTTAAAGTGACACAGAGACGTTGGATTAGCATTTTCTTAGAGTTACAGACTAAGACAAATATTGCAACTAAACATTAGATGTAAGACGTAACTTATGTCTTTGATTTGAACTTTTGCTGGATCAGTGAGTTTCGGTCGTGGACGGATAAGAAAGACACCGTTGGAATCTGCGGAGTCCAGGGTTTGCGTTGTTAGCATGAAGTAGCATGATCTTTGCTTTGTGGACATGCATATGCACATTGACACAACTTAACTTCCAATGTTACCTTGTCCGTGAAGTGAACTTTGAATTTTGCACAACACGTCCCATGAAATGTTTTCATGTTGCAAAAATAAATAAAACACTGGGCCTGTAGTATTCAGTGTTAAAGTGCATTTCCATGGATAAAGATCCTCGAGTGTTTGAAGCCTTTGTGCACAAACGTCACTGTTCATGTATAAAAAACTTATGTGTTAACGGCAAACAACAAAAAGCTGATTTGTCCTCCAGTGAATATTTTACCGTGACATGAGTTGTGCTCTTTACAGTTGATTAGAGACAGAATCTCAATTATTTATTCCGTTTATGAAACAACATTTACTCTTTTGGGATGTTAATCTTTTCTCCTCAGATATTTGATTTACTTTAAATACCCTGACGGGGATTTTCTTACATATGTTCATGTCCATGAAATGAGTCTAACTGGAGCTAAATGTAAAACAATATCAATCTATTTCTATCAATTTCCAGTTTTCAAAAATACAGATTAAATGCACATACATTACAACATCAGCTCTGCTTCCCTCCAAAGAACGTTTCTATTCCTTTTTACTCCACAGAGATGTTCTTTCTTAGTTTTCTTTCCTGAGATAAATAACAGCCAAAATACATTGGAGAGATTTTGTATTGCGAGTGATACAGAGGAAGTGCTGCCCTAGCAATGTCAGAGTAAGTTACAGTCATCCAGAAATAGGTACTGAGGATAGGAGGTGAACATGTCATCCTGACTTAGGCCGAGCCAACAGGAGCTTTTCACGGAGAACAAAAGCAGCCTAACTGCCTCGCTCGGCCACACACAACCTTTGTTTCATGCAGCCGGCTACAATTGCAGCTCATGAGCTCTCCAATCAGATCGAGGATTTAAACCGCATTATCTCCCCCAGACCACAAAGAAGCAGCGGAGCCCATCGATATTTCTTTAATGAGCAAAAATTAAAGAAAATTAAAAAAATAAAGGGTTGGCGATAAGGGTTGATTACATCATGAATCTGGAGGCAGCATCATGGAGGGTCCACGACGAAAACTGTCCAAACATCCAGATCAGACACAGATCTGTGTCCTGGAGAATAAGTTTTTCTCGACTGATGAAAGATGGCTGGTGCTGTGAACGGGCAAATATCATGTGTGTAGGATTGGGTGAAGGGAAATGTCCCCACCGATGTGTTCGCCCATCTTAAACCATCTCAACACTTGAACTCATCTCTGTGTTACCAGTAGATCAATGGAGCTGTAGGAAAGCACAGACGGTTCCTCCATCAAGGAAAAACACTCACACATATCAGCTCCCTTAATATGTCTGATTTACTCAAGAGCCGTGAATTTCATTTGATCATTTTGTGTATTTCTTATTTTATATATATTTAATTTACCTGATCATTTTGTATATTTAATGATAGTTGTGTGCCACTCTTTGAATTAGCAGACTCTGTGCCATGCACTAGAATTCCAATGTATCTGTACCTGTGTAAACGTTAATAAACATCTACGTGTGAATTCTTCCTCTGGTAAATGGTGAAAATGTTGAAAACGTAACATTTCCCAAAGTTAAAGAAAGTGACAAATAAAACCTCCTGCATCCGCCCCCACTTCCCTGACACAAACTTCATCCTCCCTCCAGTCTGAATATCTGTTTCTTTGTTTAAGTGTAATCTTACTTACAAAGAAACAAAACCGACCAAAACAAGAACTCCTTGAATATGAGGTTTTATTTTTTTCCCTGGCAAAATGTTATGTTAATGTTATGCTCTTATTTTGATAGATTGTGAGAGGAAAGACTGGGGGATACTCAACTATGATCTGGCAACTTTTAACTTGAAACTTTAGTTAGCAGTAGTTAGGGTTGATTTTGATCCAATACCAACACGGCCAGAATCGCAAATATGGACATAAAAAGTATTTCCTAATAGTAAAAGTGGGTTATGTACTTAATTGTAGATTAATGAGTTACAGTATATGCATCACTAAAGGGCTAAATATGAATAGATTGCATGATTTGCAAACTGTTAGCATCGTTTTAAGAAGTGATGCAGTTTATATTTGCCACCTGTGACACCTGGGACTCAAAGAGTGTTGAAAACAAATCGCTGGTGTTGCCACAGCGGCAAACATCCTTCATACAAACACGGCGGTTTGCATCGTTTCTATATTTAAAACTGTAAAATAGCTCCTCACAATGCTGCGGCTCTCATTGCGTGTGGTTGTCTGAGGCAGAGAGTCAGGTGTATGTGTTCACGTTCGAAACGCACACGACAACAAGATCAGCAGGAGAAGCAAACAGAGCACCAACGACGGCCCGAGACCTCGTTAGCATACAGTTCTGCTCCTTCGTGTAATGAGCACAATGTAGAAAATGAAACGGATAAAACCGAGACGCGGCATCGATGTTTCGTGGATCGATTCACTCAGCCCTCGCAGCAGATGTGGAGCTATTGATGAGCGCTGGAGTATTTATAGTTGGCATTTGAAACCTATAGAAAACTCTCAGAGAACTGAACATTGTTGTATTAATTCCCTCGGAACATTAATTAAATATACTACAATATGACTACTCACATACCATTACTGACAAAAACTCCTCAATTTATTTACTTTCCATTGGGTTACAAACCTCTTCTTCTAATAAATGTTGTAAATACTGTTATTTATTGTTTTTTTGGTAGTTTTTCCTTACGAGAGTTAAGCCCTATGAGACAAATTCGGATTTAGGAATATTTGATTTGATTTGAAATGCAAGAAGGTCGTCTGGTCTTTTCGAAAAATGTGCAAAACATTTTCACAAATGCACAGAATATTTCTACAGCTAAGAATCTTTGTGTAAACCCTTAATGACCCTTATTTGACTCTATGCAACCAGACCCACACCAACATGTAAGGACTTATTTCCCATCTCTCCCCAAATATCGGTGCATAACATTTCGCACAAACAACAAACAGACGAGTGAAAACATAACCTGCTTGTCAGAGAGAAAAAATATCAACCAAGAAACTGTGTCTCTTTCACTGTGACACAGGAAAACAAACCACTCACTTATATTCTCGTAATAGACTCATAAGTCAGAAAAGTCGCTGAAATATTGTCGCCGCTTCCAGGACACGGAGGCAAATTCGCTGCCAAGTCCTGGAGTGTTGGCAGCCCCTAATTATCTGGTGTGAAAATCAGACGTGTTCAGACGGAGATAGTGATGTTAGCAGGCGACGCTGTGGTTTCGCCGACATCACCCCTAACACAAAATCAATTAAATTCATTAGCCCGCGAATCAATTCCCCATGTCTAATAAATTCAGGTGAGCTGACAGAGTTGTTGTTTTGTTTAGAAGAACAATAAGCCGTTAAAAAACCCACTGGAGCCGAGAGCTGGGAGACTCAAATATGGCTGCCGGGGGGGGGGGGTGGTTGTTAAATCACCTGACAGGGCTTGGCAGAAAAAAAAAAGGAAGAAATGCCAACTTAACTTTATTCCCTCTGTATACTGTTGTCCAATGTAATCTTTTAGCTGCAAGTTATTCAGCTGGAGAATAACAGCCACATGATAACACAAGCGTACCCCACCCCCCCACCCCCCCACCTCCCGTCTCTGACAGCACAGATGCCGCGGCAGGCTGGGACTGGTCATAGAGTGTCACTCACAATCAGTCTCTGAGTGCCAAAGTGCATTCATCCAGAAAATGCCAGATTCCCGCTGTAATCATTTTTTTTTCTCATTCTACCTCCGTCTCTTCATTCCTCGGTCATCTCGGACGGCGAAGACGGGCGATTGAAAATCTTGACCTTCAGATTTGACAGTTATCACTGTTCAGAGATTCGTGTGCACTGGGAGTTTGTGATGTACAAATATTGTGGGGGTTCACTTTCTGGGTTTGGAAATGTGCTGGACGGTATTTGACTTGAGCCTCAGTCGGAATATCTGAATGAGGAGATTGACGCTGACGTCACTTTCTAATGTCTCTGTAAAGGATCCTTTTATTTTGTTCAACTTTATTTTTTTAAATCATAAAATGGTGAAAAAACAAATCTAAAAAATAAACTTAATTTGACTTTATATTGCATTTTTCTTTTAAAAGAAATAATCGGAATTTAATTTCAATTGAACAGGAGAAAAATTAGGAGAATTAATTAAAGGTACACAAAAATGAAATGCAACATATGGTGGCTAAATATCAACAGAATAAATGAAAATATATATATAATTTTCAATTATTTTAAATAAATACATCTGAAATTATACAAATGAATGAATTAAATTAAATAAAAAAAAATGTATAGCAAAAAATGTATAAGTGTAAGTATTTTTTTTTAAGAGGAGATTGAAACAATCTGATCTCAATAGGACTTTGTCATATTTGTCCCAGCATGAGAATGTGCACATGTGTTGAATTAAAGATCATATGCAAAACAATTTTTGGCTCGGTTGTCAAATTGTTTCCGACGACTCTCCCGATAGGAGCAGTAGTGGAGGAGGAGGAGGAGGAGGAGGGGACATTCTTTACGGTGATTACGGATGTGACAGTGACGCTGCGAGGTATGATGCACTTGTTCTGACTGCATCAGCGTCGCAGCGGGCGTCCACCAGGACATCGTTTTTCATGCAAAGCCGAGTAATTCTTGCTGAGGGGTGTTTTTTGAATGATGAACTGAGACAAAAATAATAATAAAAACCTCTGCAGAGGTGTGGATAAGTAACTGGGAACCACTGCACCTTGGCAGTGGGCTCATAAACCACAGCTGTATTATTAGCTCAACTGGTGGTGCTCCCCCCCCCGACTGCAGAGGGCCATCGCGCCTTGATATGGACGTTTCATGTTATTATAGGGAAACTGAATGAACGACTGTGTGCTAAGCATCCCTCAGACGGAGGTAATTTCCCCTTTGAATGCACAACAACCCGGCACAAGCAGATTGTAGATGATGTCTGCAGCAAGGCGGAGCCATCCCTTCATGCTTAAGTGGGCAGTCGGGCCGCACGAGGCTTCACACGATGTCAGGACGTGACCCTGCAGCAGGTCGGAGTGAACCCCCCCCCCCGGAAAACCACAGTGATGTCGCTCGTGCATATTTGATGATGAATATTTAATGATAAATGTGGGGGCAGGATGGCAAAAGATGAAAAAGCCAAGTCTGTGCCTTGGATTTGATCAGCATATTAATGCGGAGCAGTGATTATACTTTGTCGGCAGAACCTCAAGGCCGGACATTTAGTGGGGGGGGGGGAGGAATAGAAAGAGAGGCTGACCTTCCAGCCCTGCAGAGTGAAGTTTTACCCCCCCAAAAAATAAAAAAAAGTTCCCTATCAGCATTCAATTCTAAAATAAAGTCTTGGTCATTTGCATAATTACAATTTGGATCTCCAGGAAGAGAGTCCATCCACGCTCTCCACCGTTTAGTAATAAGCGCTGCAGGACACCAGAAGCCTCCGCAGAGGACAAGTGGGAGGTGTTTTGAAAGGGAGATGAGGCGCCGAGCTGCAGAGACGAGTTCAAACCGGAGGAGACACCTCTCTGTCGAGGTTAGCTGATTTAAAGTAGCTGCTGGGGAGGGTTTACCGTCTGACTCTTGCAGTATATAACTGCCGTATAATTTAGTTCTTATCTACCCATGTCGCACAGGCTGATCTGGGATAATGGCATTGTTTGATGAGGCAGCCAAGAGAGCAGACTGCAGAGCCGCAGATACATCCTTCATATATACGCCCCGTGCGGGGGGGGGGGGGGATTTTTTATTCCTTAAATAAGGAGGGGGGCCCTGCATTCACAGACTGATATCGCAAAAAAATATATAATTCTGACTTCTCCAGGTTCGTGAGACTCACAATCAAACATATTCTCTATCTGAGTCAAAAGTATAAAGACACTGAGCCTCGTGCACGAACGCTTTCATTCACCAGATCTGTCTTTGATTTGTTCGTACGCTGAGTTCGAAGGAATCAGATTCAAACTAACTTCAGAAAAGTGTGTAACTCACATACGTAAACATCAACAATATTTATTCTATTTTAATTTACTTTTAATTGTTATTGTAGCTTTTAAAATCTATTCTATTACATTTCATTGTCAGCGTTGTATTAGTTTTGTCTTATTCTTGGTTCACTGAAGCACTTTGTTCACTAACCTTTGAGAGAATGTGCATGAGGATGGAACATTTGCATAATCAATGCTCGAAGCTAGTTCAGTAAACGTCTTTAAAAAGAAAACATCTCTTTACTTCGGCCTTTAACTTGATCTTGAACTTGCCCGAACTACTGCACTCTTATTATTTTTCATCACTTTCCATTTCAGTTTTTATGCAGTTTTTACGACAAGATGAGTTGTGCACTCCTCAGACCAAGGGGACATTTTGCAGATACTGAACACATTCAGGATCATATTATAATTCAAACAGAATAATTTCATTATGAGGAGTAATTCAATGCATTTATTTATAATTGTCTCGAAGTGAATATACAATCCATTAGAAGCAATGTGTGAATGTGTGTGTGAATGTGTTGATGAGACTGAAAGAAAAGTTCTCCTAAATCCCTCACACACACACAACTGAAGAACAAATCTATACTTACGTATTCCTAATGGTTCTTACATGAGGCCCAAAGTTCACATCCACATAATGTTCCAACAATAAGGAGGGCCACAGTCATGATTGTGTAAATGTGACCTTAAAAGTGTGTGTTTACGCAGGCGGGCCCCCAGAGAGCACAGGAAGTGTGAGTAAACTCCGGTGGAGAGCAGCAGGGGGATCTGAGCGCTGAGTGCATGATGTCAGTTCATGTAACTGGGAGTGAACCCACCTTTCCAACGATATAAATGAAATTAATTAATTCCTGAGAGACAGCCATATGGCTGTTAAAACAACAACCTGGTACACAATTCATCATCCCATTAAAAGTGAGCAGAACTCAGAGCAGATGTTATTATACAAAGTTTTTTTTTATAAGTATTATGTTAATCAGCCGAGACTGATCTCAGGAAACCTTGTCCGTCTATGTTTAGAACTGGGTCAGGACTTTTTGTCTTTACTTATGCTGGTGTTTCTCTTTTATTATCATTAAAACAACATGAGTGTTATGGTCAAGAAAACACTGAGACAGATAAATCACAGATTATTTCCATTCATCCGACCAGTTCAACCAGAGGGTCGGGGAGAAAGCTGGAGACGATCCCAGCTGACAGTGGGACAAGTGGGGACAAGTGGGATGCACACCAACAAATGGTCTTCATCCATTCTGCTACGTTTCCGTTTGAAAATGGCGGGACACAGGGACACAGGGACACGGGGATTGTTGCAGCTTCCTAAAACAATATCTTGTCTCCTACACATTTAAAACAGTTGTATCTTTGTATTTGCAGCAGACAACTTGTGTCATCTCCCTCCTTGTCTCAGTCTTTGAGTCGGGCTGTGAGTTATTATTGTAAAATGCAGAATTCAACTGCACAACAGGGATAGAAACATGTGTAACTGATTGTCCATGTTGTGTTCGACTCTGGTGTCCGAGGCTGATGCCAGTAGTTTCCTTCTGGAGGAGGGTCATGTGATCGGAGCCTAACGAATCAGCAAAGCCTACGTCAGCAGTGAAAAGGACCAATCAGAAAGAGGTCGTGAGTGTCTACGCCATCGTTTCCAGACTAAATCGTATCCCTGCAGTTTTCAAACTAAAACGGGATCAGCAGCGTTTCCAAACTTCACCGTCTTTGTGGCTCTAAAGCTGCAGAACTGTAACAGAGTTGATTTTTTAAAACAAATTCACCTTTACGTTCAATTAGCATCTCCAATTAACCCAACCCTTTTTTTTTTTTACATGAGAACATGCAACCTCCAACCAGAAGGACCCCGACCGAACCGGGATCCAAACCGGAAAACCCCCCTGTGAGGTGACACCGCTGCACCCACTGCACCACCCCTACACAAATAATTCTCAGATTACAATTCAAACAAAGTGCTCTCATGGCAATTTGGTGACATGACCTTGGAAAACACATGCTGATTATTATTGACTTTTTCTTTTTTGGATGATTGTGTCTCAAACACTATCGACGTTGCCGCTCTGCTGAGGCGAAGTCACAAAACTTAAACGTCAGCTCAAAAAACTCCCAGCTCGCAGGCGGCGGTGGAGACAGATGTACCGCACGGATACCGGGACGGAAAAAAAATCTCAACAATACTTCACTACAAAGAAATATGGACATTTTTCTTCTAATATTCCCGAAGCACAAGCCAAGAACAGAAAACATCACGGTGACAGCAGAGTGCGGGTTCGCTGCGATAATAAGAGGAATTTTCTAAACTGGGTACAACATTTCCAATTCCGTTCTGTCAGTGTTATCACAAGCTTGTCATATTTGTGTATCGTGTTCCACTCGTCTTTAATCCCTCGTGACAAGGTCTGCAAAACGCACTTTTTTTTTTTTACACATTCCCTCTTTCTTCTCTTTCTTCAAAGAGGCACAGTCAGAGCAGGAGAACAAACTACTTTTCATTTTGTCAGACGGTTCTTTAAAAAAATAATAAAAAATCTTTGTCTTAATCCTGTGTCAAATCTCCTCGTGGTTTATTGTAGTTAAAGTCGTGCAGTTTTTTAAAGTTTGTTTGTCAAAGAAAACCCGCAAATGTTTTAGTCTAGGTTAAGTTTTATTCTAGTCATGTAATTGTAGTTCATGTAATTTTTAAATTACATTAAAAAATATGGAAAACAGGAAACAGAACCATAACTCCATCAGTAACGGTTTCACCTGTGTTTGTTTGTTTGTTTGTTTGTTTATTGTCAGGATTACGCAAAAACTATTTTCCATTTTTCAAAAAAAATTTAAGAACAATTCATGGATCTTGACGAAAAAAATGAAAAATGTGACACGTTTAGGGGACTGATATTTATGAGTGTTGCCAAACCTGTGATGTTAATGTTACATTTTTTCCAGTGTCAAATCTCCTCCATAGTTTTTATCATAAATCATCAACCTCGTGCTGCTTGTGACTCTTTGTCGATGAAAACAGTTTTTCATTTTCGTCTTTTTCACAGAGGTTTTATCTTAACATCTTGAATGAGTCCTGACTGTCACATGTTCAGTTGATGGATCAGGAACTTCTGCACCGATAAAACTAAAGAAACGTTTAGTTTTGTGTCCTGTTTTAAATCAACAGAAGTAAAGAGAGGCAGCATGAAGCACATGTACCAGAGCATAAGAAGACAGGTTGCATGTTGATCTATTCACAGGTCTTGACGTTGGTGTCGTCTCGTCGTCATGAATAAAAAACAAAGTCACGTACATGTCACAGTTTTCATCAACGACAGAGAAACTACAACAAACCGTCTCCATGTTAGATGAGTCTTTTTTTTGTTTTGTTGATCTGCTCCTGTTCTGCAGCCAAGAGACAAAACCCTCAAAACAAATCCTCAGTTTTCTTTCTCGTTTCCGTTCTGCTGTCAGAAATTACAGCTTCAGGAAGGTTTTAGTCTTCAGTCATGGACGGTGCTGAGCCGGAGCTGTTACAGTTATTGGCCTTCCCCGCTCTCCCTCGGCCGTGTTACGTTTTTTAAGACTTCCACTGAATTGCAGCACAACAGCCGGACGTTCCAGCCGGCAGCAAAAAAAAACGCTGGTGAGCTTTTGATGGGAGAAAACCTGCGAGGAGGAATTTGATTGGACACTGTTGAGGGCTGCAGTTTGTGGCTTAACTCGCCTCGGGCATGGAAGCATCTCGCTGTAACAATATTTTTTACCCTGTCACTGCTTCGGTCAACATGTCACAGATTCTCTGTTGGTTATTATAATTTCTTTTTTGACATTATCTACTAAAACATCCCTCGACACTGCCGATTTCTGGTTCGACTCTTGATTGTTTTACTGCTCTGTAAGTGGTGGGCCGGCAAAAACTGCAGAAAACGCGTACAAAGCATCTCTCAAGTGTCACATCTGAAGGAATGCATTTCTACACGGAGTTTCCAGCCAGACACACGATTCTCAAATCTGCAAGAGGTGCAGGCAGCAGTTGAGCAGAAACACGGGGACGCGAAAGAAAAACCAGAGCGGGCATTACTTCTGGGGGCCCCGAGGAAGATGAATCGGTTTTATCCAGCAAAGCAAACGCTGGCTGTATACTGAGCGAGACGGGATGTGCCCAGATATGTTGTGTGTTTGTGTTCCACTATTCATCACTTCAAACGCACCCTGAGCTCTCTGCCAAACCGCCGCCTCGTCCCCGATGCAGCTCACCAGTGTGACCGCCACTGGTGCGCTCAGCCCAGGAGCCACAGCCAGTGATTTACTATCTCCCTGTATTTTGTCTCACTCGGGTGCACACCGCTGGCCACACTGTTGCCCTGTCACAAGCTGCCTCGCCATATTTGTAACGCCGTGTAGAGCGGCACCTGTGAGGTGGTGTATCGCCGCGGCAGTCATCAGGGGACACTCTAATCTGCGACTGTCTCGACTCGGCCTCGGCGACACAACGAGCAAGATGAGTGCGATGAGGCAGAACCAGCGGAAAATAAATTCTGCATCCGGCTGATCAGATAAAGTGAGGCAATTATTCGCCGGGGACGTTTGCCGTGTGATTTAAGCCGTCGTCGGGCCTTTTACAACCTCGAGAGATTCAGTCATGGGTGAAAATGTGATGTTGTTTTACTTAATGCCGAACTAAACGCGCAGTTGACAAGTTTAAAACTGCAATTATCCATTTAAAGCGACTCTCAAGGGTCTGACTAATTAGGTGAAGGTGTGGATGTAAGTGGCGAATTACATTTGTACAACATCTGATCGTCTAGTAGCAGCACAGGGGGCTTTTTACTCATTTCTCTTTGTTTGGCTTTGTTATTTCTGCCTTTTTATTCATAACTCAAACTGGAAAAAAACCTGAATAAAATCATGAATGAATATGTGGCGGAGGTTGTTCCACCTGTGCCCGCAGGCCAAACCGTCTTTGCAGAGTGAGACCTCCACTCAAAATTTCACAGCTTAATTTAAACACAGTTCTTTTCCTTGAGGGGCCAATTTAGATTTTGACATAAAGCTGCACGGGGCAATTCTTCAGGTACTGGATGGCAACAGGAAACGCATGTTCCTAATAAACTGATCCTGAATAGACAAACAGTCCTGTCAGTAAACTGCTCAAAACCAAATGACTTTGTACTCGAAGATACTAAAAGAGAAACGAGAGGCAGAGGAGCCACACAACAGAAACACAATCACAACTGAAGTGAGACAACGAACACAACAGTAGAGTTATTTGCTGCCGTCAAGTGAGCAGTCGTTTGTTGTCGTATAAATCGTGGTGTTTGTCTTTTGGAGGCACCTGTACCATAACACCTCAAATAGACGAGCATCGTATTTTAAGTGGCGACTGGCTCGTCCTGGTTTTCCGTAAACTACTTGACTTGACCACAGTAACCAACTCTGCTCATTTCACCGTCACACCCGTTGTCGCTCACCTCTGTTGTGACCGCGTTGACGTAATGTGGCTCTTACATTCGTGTTTGCCATTAATGCACTTGTGTGACACGTCTCAGCCACCGTAGAGGAGTCCATAACACACACAAATATTTTAAAGTGGTTAAAATGAGGAGGGTCTGAATTAAAAACAGGCCAATCTTCTCCGCTGCAGCTCTATTTTAATGATTTAACGCGTCTTTGTCAGACACAAAGTTTATGGACATTTGTAAAATCAAAGTTTGACCTTCACGAGTCCATTTCTCCGCCCTGAAAGCTCCACGTTAGGTCCTGCAACTCTCTCTGGTTTCACACCTGCACCCAGGAAATATCTGAGATATTAGATTATGAACTGTCGAGTCATAAAAAACATCACAGAAATGAATTAAATTGTGCACATGAATATTTGAATTGGATGTTCAATTTGCATTTCCTGCACAACTAAGCAAACACGGTTCATCCTGCCATTTGGCTGCCCGGGTTTTTAATCATTGAAAAGGGAGTGGTAGTGCCAGGCTGCATCTCCCCCCCCCCCCACCACACACACGGCAAACTTCAGATGAGGAACAAGACAGAAAGTTTTGCACTGATAAAGAATAAATTGCCTTCATAACCTCGAGTACGTCTGTTCCATCTACAGCAACTTTGCATTTGGGGAAGAAACATTTTTTGCCTGCATGAATAAGCACATTTTCATATTCCTGATATAAAAAATTATATCCTTGATTTCTTGCAGCGCAAAATGCAGCGCGGCATAAATCATGTCACATTAATGTATTGTAGTTCTCATTATGCTGTTTTGCAGGCATTTAGAATGCGTTTTCAGGGCTTTGTACGCTGCGGCCTTAACCAAAACTGAAATGAATTTGCACTGTTTTCAGAAGTAATAATGTATAAAAGCAGAAAGTGATAAAAAAAGTAAGAAGGGATTAAAGGGAAGATGAGAGCAGACGTTGTGCTGAAAACATACAGAGATTCTGCTTCCTACGTATGTGATTTAAACTCAGGGGGCGAGTCCTGGACGAGCTTTCAGGAGCTCTGGTGGAAACAGGTTTAACTGCTTTAATCTGTTTCAAAGTAAAAGCACTCAAGACATGGTTTTATTGTTTTTTATTGCAGGACCTGGAAGATGCGTGGCGAGGTGACCTGGAGTCGAGGACTTTAGTCGATTACATGGACCTACTTTTATTTAAGGAAACACAGTGGTCATTCTAGAAAAGTCACGTAGCAGCATAACAGATGCCTTCATTCTCAAATCTTAATAATTTCAAAGAAGTCATTATCAAACCATCATGGCAAAGAAAGGGCTTTTTAAACAGTTTAGTCATAAAGTTTATTATAAATAAAGATAAAGACACAAATACAAAATAGAACTTGACACAAAATGAATGTGTTGTAAATGTATTGTATGTTTTATATTCTACATCTTGGAAAGTGTGTTGCTGCCGTGCTGGCTGGAACATGGTGCATCATCATGAGCGTATCGTCCAATGTGAACACAGATGCATATAATGACATGTATTACCGGGCAAACAGATATAATCAGTCAGAATCTATAGTTCTCTGCAGCTTGAGGATACAAATCCAAGAAGACAAAGAAACTGCCCTTGGATCCTTGCAAATACATCCTCTGAACAACAGCAGCAGCCAGACCTGTGATATCCGTCTTTACCAGGGTGGAAAATAGACATGTTGGAGTTTGTCAGAGGTCAAACCGTTCTCCCCCCTGCGGTGAAAGAGACCAACATAGCATTTTGAAAGTTTTTATAATAACTATTCTTTCAGCCAGTTGCCCACACTTCCATTCTCTCCTCGCTGCCAAAACTGCCCGGTGTGACATTTGAAATCTCTTTTCATTCCAGGGGAAAAGATTCAGGAGGAGAATTCATGACATGACAGGTTCTGGTTTCGCAGGTCAGCGCTGCTCGGACCACAAGTGGCTTCCTGTGGATAAGCAACGCGCGGGGCGGGTGAAAAGGAAAATAACATCCATTTAGAAAAAACAGTGTGAGGAGACGTCAGCTCGCGGAACTGCACAACAGGCTGAGATTCAAAAAGAGAAACTATATGTCCTGTAACCAGTATATTTCTTATCAGTGGTGCCCTGCATATGATTTACCCTTTTATTTCTATAATTTCTTCACCAAGAAGGTTTTCATCTGGGGGTTTTTGACTTTTTTGGCAGCATTTTCCTGCAGAATGAATTCCATCTATGGCGGTAGCGGGGGGTGTACGTGCAAGCGCAAGAAGGTCGCTCACACGTGCAGCCGATTCCGAGTGACAGGTACACAGAGTAAAGAGTGAAAGAGAAGTTCTCAGGTGAGAGAGAAGTGCATTCACAGGCCACTTACGGGTGCAGCACCAACACAAGGTTGCAGTGCAAAGAGTGCTTCACACTGCTGATTTAGCAACGGAGCAAAATGTTGAAACATTTCTGCATCATTATGAAAAGGTGGTGAGATCAGATTAGAATATATGGAGCTGCCAGAGTCTAGATAATCAATGGGAAACACTTTGAGATGAAAGTGGACGTTCAAGCATTTAGCATTTGGTTTTATTTTGTTATTTAGCAGGATTTACACAAAAAACTACAGGACAGATTATTATGAAACTTGATGCAAGGATTTGGGGATTGGGTCGAAAAAGGAGGAGGAGGCGGAGACAAACTATTCTTCTCAGTAGTAAACTCAGCTGTGTCTCTTTATAATTCCATTGTGTTCTTCACCACTGAAACAATGATTTGAAAACAACAATGATCGGAAGTGAAAGGTGAATAAAAATGTTTGGACGTAGAATTATGACATGAAAACATCTGTTGGTCAAATTAAACATCTCTTCCTCTTCGGTGAGCTCTCGGCAGAAAGGGGTTTTCCACGGGAGGATGCGTAGAAACAAACTGTTTTTCGCTGTAGTTATCCTTTGAAACGCTCTTGAGTCAAACGCAGCTCGGCGAGGAAGCTCTGAAAAAATTATCAAGGAATCATCACCTCGCATATTTCAGGCTTTACAGGGTTGTATAGCGGGGCGCGAGCGGCCTCCTCTTCATATTCTCCTGGAAGCTTATATAATTTTCAAAATGCTGATGAGCAGCTCTGGCTTTTCACGGTTACAAATGGCCCGGGATATTAAAATGAACACCTCCATCTTAAAAAAAAATCTATTTACTATATGCTGATGTGAAAGAATCCCGAAAGTGAAATAAATGCGTTCCCCCATCTCTCGTTATAACGGCGCGCTGGCAGTAATGAACAAAGTGCATTTCGTCCCCTATCAGGTACAAATCACAGCAGGAGCCACTGAAGGGTTTATTTTAACTAACTTTGCTAAAGTGAGGAGGTTTTATCGGTTAACGCAGTTTTGGATGGAACAGGAACCAAGAATCAGCCAAATGACAACATCAATAATAAATACTATCCTTTTTGCTAAGTTCATTTACAGAGTTAGGGCACAGACGGATGCAGCAGTGGAGAACCTTCGTCTCCTGTTTCCCTCGAACACGAGCGAGCGAGGAGGGGGCGAAGAAAAACTGTTGTGGAGTTAAAACTCGATGAACTTTGACCGGAGATGGAGAAGTCTGCGTGTGAGACCCTCATCTCAGGAGAATACGCTCAAGTCAATACTTCCTGCATGTGCTTCTCAGTTCAGTTTAACGTGGATGTGGGGGCGGGGCCTCCAACACTTACTTGCGTGTAGTTTTTCTGAGGCTAAAAAACACATTTTTCTGCATTTTAAACCCTTGCACAAGTTATAACGGTGACGTCACCCATTGGTCTGTGAGCTGCCGATCTGAAGCCTCCGTTTGTTTTTTTTGGAAACCAGATGTAACCTTATTTGGAGGAGTAGGGGGTGGAGCCTGACTGAGAGCTCAAGAACACTGCACGGCCACTTACACCTGCAACCTGCACCCATTGGATGGTGCTGGGCTGTCAATCACACGGAGTCCACGCCCCAATGCACACCATGCTTTATCGTCTCTTTGACTCATAGCGGGACCATAAATTATGAAATGAACATGATGCTGTGCTGAAGACTTGAACCCATAAACTCCTTAGGAAGATGACTTACTGACATAATAAATCATGCTCTCACAGACTTCTATAGAAACCAGTCTTCTTTTAAAACCAATGGAGTCGCCCCCTGCTGGCTAATTGAGTTAACACAGGGTTCAGGCACCTCTGGAGTCTATTTTTTAAACAGTCTTTATGTTTACACCTTATTAGTTGACAGGGTGTTTTGGGTCTGTGGAAAAGACGGAGCCACACAGATGAAGTGATTTGCTCAACAGAAATAGAAGCATGGGATTAACAAGTATGTGGAATCAGTATCACGTGAGAAAAAGCCCCTAAACTTCAAATCCCTCCCTGACTGTCCTATCGGTTAGGATGGAAATGTGTGAAGGAAAACATTGAAAAACAAATCCTGAACAGATTGTCTGCATTTTTAATTTTCCTCCTCACTCCTCCTACGGATTTCAGCCAATCTGGGGCATGTAGCAAATCCTGATTCACACAAACTACGGGAAGTGTTAAAACACATCGCACACTTGCAACCAAATGTCGTAATGATGCAAAAATAATATACAGCAACGTGATGGAGTCACAAATATACTGAGGGGATGTGGATAACTTGCAGGGAATCATGATTGCAATGAGACGATCTATTATATCAGCATTTCTGCCTGAAAATCGGAAAGTTTCTTATGAAGAATAAAACTTCTCCAGACGTCTGTGTGGCCTCGGCGGAGCTGTGACCTCCACCGAGTGTTTTCCAGCTTCCTCTCTCTGACATGGCTCTTGAGCTTCAGCAGAGACCTCAAGGCTGCAGCTGGTTTCTTCTTGTGATCGCTCCACACTCGAGTCGCTGTGTGCACGCTGCGTTCATGTCAGTTCTTCTTCTTCTCCTCTGTCCTCACCTTTGTGTGGGCAGCTCTCCTCCGTCTCTCCCTGCGAGCCTATTGTGTAAAAACTGCCTGGCTGCAGGCGTGTGTGACTGTTCTGAATGTCTCCATGTTCACCCTGTTTTGTTCCTCCGTTCACTTAACAGCCTTCACCACAATCCTCTAATATCACTGACATTTCAGAAGACACACTGGAGGATCTAAGTTCACACACCCTTTAGTGATGAGATGTGATGATAGTGAAATACATGGGACATTGGTGACGTGTGTTTTTCTAACAACAAACTCATTTATAGAAATATTATCTTCTTTTCTCGGGAATGTGCTTTATTTTGTTGTTACCTTCATCTGTTAGATCATATACCTTATTTTATGAAAGGAGTAATATACAAACCACAGACAAACTTTATATATACAGTATATATTTGATTTGTTTTATTAAATTTAATCTCCAGTTAGCAACTTAGCTATTATTATCAAACGTGAGGGATGATGTAACATCCGCTCAAGCATGCGCAATCGAGCCCGGCTTGGTATGAACGTGCTTGTGGGGAATGCTTAGATCCATGGAATTAGACATGTAATCTAACATGATGATTTAAACAACACGTGACTACGTTGTTTCCGGGATTGCAGAGTCCATAGCAACCACCATAGCAACGATTAGCAACATTGCAGTCATTTTCTCGATAGAAATGTCGTCAAAATGTATTTAAATGCCCAAACTGAAAATACAAGGAATGTCGGCCTCGTTTTTCGCAGACGGGATTTTGAGAGTCACGTGACGCGGGCACAGGCTAAACGATGGGCAGACAACAACGTAGGCATCTCACAATTTGGCCTCTCAAATGTAGGAACCTGTTATTGTGTGTGGGGGGGGGGGGGGGTCATTCCAGGTAATGTCCTTTATAAAAACACAGGGACGGAGAGTTGACATGAATCTTAAGTGTGTTCACAAGGTCAAGAAACCAATTTATCGTACAGTTTAAGTCCGAAACAGCTCGTTGGAAAAATGTGCTGGCAAAGGTTTTCTACACGACTTGTAGTCGTTGAGAGGCTTGACCCCAAAGATGAGGATGTACATACAAACACACATTACCAGAACAGAGAGGCGAGCGGAGGTGTGCCTCTGTTTCTTCCACCGTCTATGCCCCACTGAGCACGAGGCAATTTCTTTTCTTCTTTTTTACTTTACTCTCAGGTGTACCTGGATGTTTTATTGCTTTGCACTGAAATTGCTCAAGGCCGAAAGAAAAAAAACCAAAAAGGGTCAGATAGAAATAATAAAAAAAAATGATAGTGTAGACACTCAGGAAAATGCCGAACTGAATCATGGCTTCCGCCCATTTGCTTATATCACATTTACAAGCACACGAAGATTTGAGAGCAAACAGAGCACTGAGGGGGAAGATATTAAAATGCACATTTCTGCCGAACGCAGTGGGAATCGCTGTGAGTGGTCAAACACAAAGCGGGGGCAGAATCTGACGGATCCCTGTTGAGAAGCAGAGCACTTTCACAAAACGCTTTCATCGTGAAGCTTTTTTTTTTAATCAGAGAAATGGGGACCAACACTAGATTAGCACCTCTGGAACATGAAAGCACAAGTCACCCTGTCATGAAACTCAATTAGCACCAGACACCAGCTCCTGCAGTTCGACTGCTATTTAACTTTTAGATTAAAGTATCGGGCGTATTTCTGCAGATCCGGCATGTGTGTGTTTCCTCTCCGTGTACTTTCTCCATCACGTACAGACGCTCAATTTTTTTTGCCACACCAACACGACGCTGACAATGGGAGCTGACAGCGCCGAGAATGAAATGGATGAAAATTAGCAAAACATCTAAGTATGCACTTTCATCACGGAAACACTGCTTTTATCTCCGCAAAGAGGATGTTTTACGGCGGCGGTGCCTCCAACCACTTTTCATCTTATTAGCTCAGACAGAAGTTTATTTTGTTTTGTTTTGTGATCTGAAAAAGGGGGGGGGCTCTCTCGCAGGAGGACGACACAACGCTGCACATCAAAAGATTGGGAAAAACGACAAACTTACTCGACAAATCATTCAGGTAACAGCTTCCTACTGCAGCGAGTGAGGGGGGGGGGGGGGGGAGGAGGGGGGGGGGAGGGGGGGGGAGAGAGAGAGAGAGAGAGAGAGAGAGAGACTCATGGGCCATAATCATTGGAAGAGTAGATTCTAGAGTCTGTGAGCCGAGTGACTCCAGGAGTGCGGCTGGTCGACATTCATCTGTTCGGTTGGTGAATTTCCTCCCCCTGCATTGGAAATGAATAAGTTCAGGGTGGAGGGGGGTGGGGGGGGGGCATGACTTGCCAAATAACTGGTGACAGTCTCTTGCATCAGAGTGAATGTGTTCGATAACACTTCTGCTGTATTTATATAAAATGATGACAATTAATCCATCTGTAATCCCACCATCATTCATGCCAACAACAGTTTGTCTTTTCTTTGTATTTTTCTTTTTTTTTAAATGAGAATGACACATAAGGAAGGATTGAAATACAGAAAAGAAGTAAGGAAGTAAGGAAGAAAGTAGGGAAAGAAAAACGAAAGAAATTATTACTTTATTAAATTAGGGAGGAAATGATGAGATAATGAAGGATGGAAATAAAGGAAAAAGCAGGAAATTAGTAAGTAAGACAGAAAGAAAGAAGTAAGTAAGGGAATTAGGAAGGAATTGATGAAGGAATGGACAAAAATATAAGGATGAAATGTGGTAAAGGGAAAGGAAGGAAATTAGGGAGGAGATACTGAGATAAAGGATGGAAATTAGGGACACAAGACAAAGGAAGGAAGTAATAAGGAAATGAGGAAAAGGGAATTAAGTGAGGAGGAAATAAGGAAATGAGGAAAGCCAAAGTAACAGGTGACAATCTCTTGCATCAGAGTGAATGTGTTCAAACATTTATGCCGATATTAAATCGATATCGATGATATTAAATTTGTTCTGGTCGTGAATCCTTCATGCTGCCACAGTTCCTCCCAGAACTTCTTGTCTTTGCGTCACTCCTCCTGAATGAGAATCGCACGCCGGCTGTTTGATGTGCCACGCGGCGCACGGGGGGGGGGGCCTTGTTGGATACGAGGTCTGACGGGGGAAAGTTAACATTCACGGATGAGGACACACTGTTGTTCAAATTTGCAAATTCATCACTAGAGCAGCGTGATAAGCTTCCCTGAAAAACGTATACGACTGAGATACTACAGGCCCAATAATGGCTTCTTGGATTGGGAAACTATAAACGGGGGGGGGGGGGGGCAGAAATGCATTTCAATAGCCCTTATCTTTCACTGTCAAAACTAAGACACACTCAGCCCTTTGAAGTGTAAAAATTTTCCTTAGAGTGTAAACAACCCCCTCCCATCCATGACGCTCACCTCTCCTCTTTGTGCTCGTAATTTTCTACATGAATAAAGCTCGGCTCCTGTCTCTCCACTGGCGAGACCTCGACTGAAGTGCAATCTGTTTATAATATCAACTCAGAGCCCCGTTGGCGAGCAATCATTAGCCTCCGCTCCTTCTTGCATATTTTAGGCGCCGTCCGCGCGGCGGCAGGCAGCTTTACAATCGATTCTGCACAGCGAGATGATCAGTTTACATTAGACACTGTTCTTTACTCTGGATTTTCACTGACCATTACCAAAAAAATATCAAAATATTCAATTATCAGTCAAAAAGATCTGCTCCGTTTATTATCGTGGAATACTTCATATTCCCATTTCAGAGTTTCATCATCCCAAGCTTGTCTTGTTGTATTTTCTTACAGCTCCTTATAAAAGAAGAGTTGTATTCCTTTTGAGGAATAACCCTTAAGGAAATGAGTAAGGAGGTAAGGAAATAAGGAAGGGAAACAGGAAGGAAAACAAATTAAGAAGGAATGAAAGAAACTTGGTGAAATAACAAACGATGGAAATAAGGAAAGGACACAAGAGAAGTATGGAAGGATATAGGAAAAACAATGATGCAAGGAAGGAAGGAAAAATGAAGTAACATAGATGGAAATAAGGAAAATGGAGGAACAGAAGAAAGAACACAAGAAGGAAAGGAAAGAAATGAGGAATGAAATTATGAAAGAAAGGAAGGAAGGAGGGAAATAATGAAATAACGAAGGATGGAAAATGTTAGGACACAAGAAAAGACCAAAGGAGGAAGGAAGGAAATACAGAAATGGGGACAAATGCAACTAAGGAGGAAAGAAGGAAATAAGGACAGAAACGAGGAAAAAAGGAAGGACGGAGGTTGGGGAGGAAATACTTAAACAGCAAGGGATAGAATTAAGGAAAATAGAAGGACACAAGAAGGACAAAAGGAAGGAAGGAAGTGAACAAGTGAAGAAAGCTGTTGGCGACTGCAGCGGGCGTTGTAAAAACTGGAAATGCCTCTTCCTGGGCGAGGCGGCTTAGTGTCCCGATAGCGCCGCTCGCCGTGCACCTCACGCTGCACTGTAGGTACGGGAGGCCGGCTTAAGATTTCACACACAGCGCTGTCATGAAAGATTGAGCATGTGGGAGTCATTGAAATGTATTCATGCTCACCAGTGTCGAGGAAGCACGGGGCCACAGTAATGGTTGTCAAGAGGCGGGTATGCCTCAGTGAGCTGAAGACGACATTTTCTGTCTCACTGGCTGCAGGGATGTTGGAGTTACATAACCCTGCAGGAAGCCACAGACGAGTGTGTCACACGTGAGCCCTAATAAAACGCGTGCATTTAGTACGTGTGCCATGAAGAGCCTCTCGCGTAGTTCAGGCGATTAAATAAAAAGCTTGTTTCCTGCAGAAATACGAGGGGGAACATTGAGTCCACGTGTGTCGAACTAAATCAATACGATGCTGGAGAAGATAGGAAAAAACATGAAATACCTGGAAATGTTAAGAATTTGAAGATATTATTGTAAATTACGCTGAAAGCTCAGACATATTTTGACCTTGAGTTAAATCATAAAAGCCCATGTGAAGTCTGTTCTCATCCAAACGACCACGTTGGGTTTGTATTATAAAGTGTTCTCAGGTAACAACCATCTTATCTGCTCTCTGCAGCGCTCGGGTTCCAGTTTCCTTTCCAGGGAGGCAAATAAAGTGAAAATGGGATGAGTGCATTTCTGCGTTTCTCCAGTTACATTAATGCAGAAAGGAGAAAAGGCAAACACTATGTCAGTGGAGGAAGTGGTCGTGGGGACGCTGGGACACAGGAGACGTCCACCGAGGGAGAGCAGAGGTTTCTTTTTATTCCTTCCACGAGGATAATCACCATCATTTAACAATGTCCGGGCAGACATCCAGTGCGTCTGGTATTTGATGAGACAGAGCGCGGCGCTAACCTGACCTTGATCCGTTTTCAAATAGCCCTTCCTCAGGCTGCAGCTCGGGACGACCCCGGGGGTCCTTGAGATCGTCCGGAGAGTTAAATGAAGACTTTGTGTTTTGCAAATGGAGGAGCAGAGGAAAGTACGCTGACTTGAATATTGAGCCCGCTGCAGGGGGGGGGGGGAGACAATATGATTTTGGTAGCCATGGAAACAAAATTACTTGACCTTGATACTGAAATTACCAAGGATGATGATCAGGTTTTCAGCGGGGGAAGTACGACCCCCTCCTTCCGTTTCCTTGGCGACGGACGTATTTGTCAATTTTCTGACATTTATAAACTAAACTACTTTGAAGCAGTTTGCAGAACTGAAAACTATTCAGGAAACTAGACCCGACTGCCAAGCTCCTATCTAAAATTATATTTCTACTTTTACGACGTCTCTTACTAAGGCAATTCTCTAAAATCTTAACAAGTTAATCGAGGGTGCGAGCTACAGCCCTGTAAGTGCAGATCCAGGGATATGAATCCCATTCATCACCACTAATGGCCTGTGACATCTTTCGGTATTGGTGCCAAACCTTAGAGTGTAAGAGAAAAGCCAATATCTAGTAAAACAGTGACACTTTCCTCCTGTCGCATGCGGTGGAGTCTTATCTCTTCAGATTCCCACCGATAAAGTGAAGAAAACATTAAAGTCCTGACGATCAACTTCAGTATTTTTGCCACTTTTCCACATTTCACTTTATTTACGGCTGCGCTGTCATCGCACCTCAGACATTAAGTATAAAGTCTTCGCCGCCGGCGTCGGGATCTCAGGTGGATTCCTGAATCGTGATGTGATTCCCTTTCCCTTAAAAAACAGACCTGAGTTTAATTGCAGTTCCCTAAGCCAGAGGAACTGCAGTGTGACTCAAACCCAGGACGCCATCAGCCTTTAAAACTTGCTCATTAGAGACGAAAGTGGCAAAGATTTTTTTTCTCAGTGACTACAAGAACACCGAGGGCAGTTTCTGCGAATAAGGGGAATATTTATTTGATTCAATAAATAGAGTGCAATTTGCAGGATTGCATTCGACAGTGAAACTCCGCAGCAAAAACACCCACAGAACCGTGAGATCACGAACAAAGAGCTACACTCTCCTGTCGGTGTTTCCATCCAACTTTAGGAAAGAATTTAAAGGGGCTACAAGAGATTCTGCAGGTGAGGAATCTGAGGGCGAGGGATTCGATAGAAACGTTTTGACAGAAACGTAATGCAGTGACATCATATTAAACACAGTGCAATGTGTGTCACTTATATTCAATTGAACGACGTTGGTTTTAGAACATTTTTAACCGACAGTAACAAAGCAAATTCAGTTTCATTATTATGAAAAAAACACTGACGATAAAATATTCATTGCAGATAAACCAGGTAGCATGAACGCAAAGTTTTCTAACTTCACTCTGCACCGTAGACTCTTTATAAAAGAGCTCTGCACACAAACTATTAAAAGTGACGGTATATCGTAGAAATGTTTGAGGGGAACTCGCTCATGACAAACGGATAAATTCTGTCGTAGCTTCGGAGCATCAACACAGAGAACAGAGAACAGCCCATTCCAAAAACAGGCACTGCATTAGTATTAAAAAAATGAAATCAGATACTAATTAAATATAATGATAGGACGTTAGACCTACATTTTTTTAAATAATTTGTTTTGTAAAACGATTTAGCCTTGCTGTTACAGTCCTTTGCCAGTAGGAGGTGCTGCAGCCCCCTCAGTACCCCCTACTTGTCTTCTGGTCTCAGTTTCTAGTTTGACCAATCATGTTCGAGCAGGATTAGGTGGCCAGCAGGTAAATACCTCGTCACCTCGAATATCGTCATCAGAAGACAGTCGATGTTCTGACGAGACGTACGCGCTAACAACGTGATAAATCCTGGAGAAGGAGAGTTTGTGTTTCTGCTCGGGAAATGAAAGATGCATTTGTCTGCGAGCTTTCAAACATTGATAACAGAATCAACATTGATCAGCCCTCTATTCATATTTGTAAATCCTCCACTGGGATCAAAATCCAAAGCAGGAAAAACCAGACGAACGTCAGCGACAACAATGAAATACTTCTTCGAGCCGCAGGAGATCTCGGCATCTAAAAATCCAACACGGCCCCTTTTTGCTTTTACAAGTCTCGTTGACATCTGTCGGATGTATTTCTCTGCCTTTCCCAATCTCCACTGGTACTCAGGCATTACAGGCGACCATTTTCTGCTAGGGGGTGTGTTAAAGTACAAATGTATTACACCGCTTTTGGCGCCAAGACCCAGGACTCAGCTACACAATATAATCCAAATCAATGCAGAGGCTGCACTGATCCCACTCGCATTGTCACAGTGCAAAATGCAGTGCGGAGAACAAATAGAAAAGGGGCCCGGCCTGCTCTGGGAGTCTAAAAGGGCAAACAGCTGAAACTAAAGCTGTGTCTGAGAGCAGAGCTGCAGTGAGACGATCCCCAGGTGAGAGGGGAACAATATGAAATGCATTTGCTTTCAACAGGAACTGCTGGACACACACTTGACCTGGTAAATATCTGCACTGCGGCCGGGAGGACTTACAGGCTTTAGGCACTGCGTCGGGGGAAGCTTTGTGAATTACAAAATCATCCAATTCTCTGCATATTTCTCAAAAAAGGGGATTTTAAAGAAAACTCCACAGTTTGAAAAAACGTGTGTCACTTTGCTTGATGTCAACAATTAAAACGTCGTAAAAGGAACTGGAGTGAATGATGAATCTATCAATGAGAGAACAACCAGCACTTAAATTCATTACTTTAAATTGAGAGAGTCTGCATCTGACGTTTTTTCACATCGCAGCCGTAATTACCGAGGTGTTGTCATTAGAAACTCTTTCACCGAAAATTAAACGCCAAAGAGAGTGGAAATAAATTACCCCTGTCATCGTTTCTATTGCGTCACCCCGAGTGAACGTATAAGAGGGAAGTGACAGAGGTGAGATTGACATTTTTTTATTTTAAACGGAGCGAGTCGGAGTCGCTGCCTCTTAGAGCAACTTGCGCGCTAAACTTTCCAACTGATGACTCCACTGAAGTGTCGGGGGGGGGGGGGGGGGGGGGGGGGGGGGGGGGGGGGGGACTATTGATTTGTGTTCACCGTCCAAACGGATTGAAATCTTTAATTAGCGCGGCGGGCGTGTGGCCAATGTAAATCAGAACGTCCGACTTGTGATTGTGTCAAGATGTTAATGAAAGACTCGGACATCGGCTCCTGGCGGAAACGGCATTGTCTGTAGTGAAAATAAATCTGATTGCCAAAATTGAATAGGTAGTGTATCTGTGTGTCTGTGTGTATTTGTAATTGCATGTTTGTGTGAGGACATGTCGGCTGGACACACGTTCAAAGGGCTGTTTATTGGTTAGGATTTGGTTTAAAGGTTCAGGTGATTAGTTGTGATGGTTCACGTTTTACGTTATGAACCAGAAACCTCAGGTCGAGTCGGCTTTCCGTCCCCAGAGACAAAATTAAACATGGAGGAGGCAGCGTTCATATTTTTAAGAACTGCAGTTCTGCTTCTCCTTTACTTTTAAGTCTATCTGAAGACTTTCCTGTTTGCCACAGCCCCTTTGTTTTAAGAATATAGGAAAAGATGGTGAATATCCCCTGGACGTTTGAAGGTCTTCGGCACAATTTAACTACCAGTAGATGTGAGCAGGTGCTAGACAAATAAACTTGCCTTGTCTCAAGTTCAGGGAATAAGAAGGATTATGTCACTCACAAAGATGGAAGCATGTGTGTGTGTGTTCCAGGGATTTCTCATGTTGTGGGGACCTTCATTTGAAGACGTGGTTTTAGGGTTAGAATGAGGTTAAGGTAAGGGGCTGGTAAATGCATTATGCCAATGAGTCACCTCATTAAGACAGAGGCAAATTAATGTGTTTGTGTGTTTGTGTGTGAGTAAGAGAGAGGAAGGTAGAGACCAAATTACCATCTAATGCAAATCTACTGCCACTAAAAGCCGAGTCATTGCTCACAGTCGCTATTTCTTTTAAAAAGTTAAAAGCGCAGGAAAACACGATTCGATTCCAGTCTGGAGTTGAACATCATTTCAAATAAATAACGACAGAATCATTTACTCGTCCAGAACTTGCTGCTGCTGCACTGCCAGCGCCGTCCTGGCTGGGTTTCTGTGTTTATCATGTGGGCCCTCTGATTGGCTGAGCTGTCTGAAGGCTGCTGAGTCACATAAGGCTGCTGAGTTATGTGGCAGACTTGTTCCTGCCACATAAATGTGGCAGGAACAAGTCACAGTAGAAAAGCGGCAAAAGATAATAAAGCAAAAAACCGGCGTAGTGACAAAAAAACAGCTTCAGGCTGTGGCGTCTGAACAAAACATCAAAACTACACATGTACAATCTGCGAGCGCTTAGGAGACATATTTAATAAGCAATTAATTCTCACCCGTGTGTTTTTCCTCATAATTAGCCGGAGCATGTTGTAACACCTCAGACTGTGGAGAGTCTTCATGGCCTGCGTGGAGGAGACAAACACACCTGTCGACGAACTGACAAGACACAACTGGCAAATAAACGCCACCCGACACACTATTAAAGCACTTTACAAAACTAAGTGTTGTTTTGACACGAGAACAACCAGACCCCCGCCGCTCGGCCCATTTAATCAAACCCCAAAAACCCTCTGAGGCTTAATAAATGTCCCTGCCAACTTTCATAAGTGGAGGATCAATTATAATTGATTTCACAGTCTGATACATTTATTAAAGTGACATCCATTTATTCATGTGCTTACCTGTGTTGCCATCAGCCCGGTGCCTGCAGTCGCACGGAGAACGAGCTCACTCCCTCATACTTTATTCAAAGTATCACTTTTGGATTTTCCTTACACTGAAATAATTGCCGCACTGCCGAGACGGATTCAATACGTCGGGAGCAACACTTCATTTCTCACACCGGCCAGCCGATGACACATCTTTATATTTTGCCAACTACGCAATATGTACCGATCGGTGTCAGCAGACGGACGGACGAGAGATGAGAGTCTCCCTTAAGAGGAGAATAAATTAGTTACGGTGTGTCACCCCCCCCTGTCACGTCAGGTGACACCGGCCCTGCAGATGAAAGCTGTCACTCAGAGGCAGGAGAGCAGAGATGAGCTCATCTCGCCAATGACGTAGGCAACATGCAGGGATGAGCCATGAGTAAAGGGATTCCTCCGTCCATGTTTGATTCCCTGGAACTTCAACAGGGAATCCAAACCCACGTGTCCATAGGTCTATTAGAGTTTGGATACTTGACCCGGGTTTGGCTCAAAATTGTTGGTTGGGCTGATTATTTTATCCACATCTGTAATCGAGGAAAACAAAAATGACCATGTTTCAAAGTCAAATGTCAAAGTGAGAGTCTCCGCACCTTCTCTGGAGTTTCTCCAGCCAGGCCCCTAGTAGGAACTCCTGAGGTTCTCCTGCTGTATCATCACAAGGGCTCAGTCTGACATTCACCCGAGAATTCACTACAACGTGTGGTTGTGTTTATGAAGTTCTATCACGCGTCGGATGTAAAAAACTAAAAGGAAACAGATATCTCAAGATGAATAAGTTTAGCGATACACATAGAAAATATGAAGATGTCAAGAACTTTTGGAGATAAGCGCCGATGCCACCTGAACGCTCCAGCGATTCCTGTCTTGTTGCGGCGAGTCTCCTTCTCCGTGGATCACGTGTGAAAACCAAACTCCAGAGAAAGTCCAGAACCGTGCGAACAACATTCTTCGTCTCTGAAAACTGTGCACGCAGCCAATCACAAGGCTTCAAACCACACGAGAGTTGAATCCAAATGAATGCCTATTTATAAATTGAATCTTTTTTTCCTCTGGATGCTGTGATGACTCAGTGCTGCAGCATTGCTATTCCCCCTGTCACACAGTGCCCTAATTCAACCTGCCTACAGCCACAGTAACCTACTGGATAACACTACATAACGTTGAGCAGCGGTGGCATAATAAATCCTGCCCCCCCCACAGGCCACGCTCGCCCTTCACGACTTCAGACTGTACGGTGACATTATTCTGCTGATGACAGACTCCACTTCCTTCACGTTCTCCCTGAATCAGAAACCAATTAAACGACGTGTGACATCATTTCCGTGTTGATTACATTCTTTAGCTCCTCCGTGGCGATTGTGTTAGTTTATTGTTTGTACCTGCACATGATTCACGGTGCCGTGTGTGCGACGCTGTCGGAGCAGGACGTGTGACACACTGTGGTTATTTGGCCGCGGTGGCAGCCCTGTTGTCTCGTTGGCTATTTTTATCTTCGTGCACTCTGTCGCCCGTGTGGCTGTGTGTGATGCTAGTGCCTCATGTCATGTGCATCCAGCCAAACACGTGTGGACGTCACAGACTGTGTATGAAGATGGCTCCCTCAAAAAGGATCCTCCTCCTCCTCAAGTGTCTCCATCTCCCCCTGGTGGCTGTCTGCAGCACAGCTCATAAGCCCAGACCCCTCCATGTTAGCAGATGGGACACAGGCCAAACTAAATAAAGTCAAAATACACAGCACTTTCCCAGTCTCGATGACCACTTATTCACCAATGCCCAAGGACACTTCGGCAGAGACAGGGATCAAACCGCCGACCTTCTGGTCAGAGGATGACCACTCTAGCCCCTGAGCCACAGCTGCCCCATTTAATACCATTTTCCCAAAGATGGTTTCGGTCACTGCTGTTTGTTCAGGCGATCCATTCTTTCCAGGAAGTGTGGCTGTAATTAGTTATTTGAAGCTATAAAAGGGGATGAATCATCATGATTGACAGCTGAGACTGACTCGTGATTGGTCAATACCACGCCCCCAACCCCCCCGAGCGCTACCATACGCAGACTTTGGCTCCAGACGACGTCATCGGCATTATTTTGGCTTCATTTCTGGAAAGTGGAGGGAAGTGGAGACACGTCACCCGTCTTTATGAAAAGTCTGGTGCTTGTTCTCACTGGTGCCAGTGATGTAACTTCACCAGGAGAGTAATAGTTCCCTTTCTTTCCTCGAAAAAATACTCTACATAAATTCTCGGAAGTAGAGAGAAGACTGTGAGTGTGTCATGATGGATTTTCAATACTGGAAACTGAATTTGAATCAGGTCTGCTGCACAAACACTGGCTTTAATTATAGATTAAAAACATAAAAAGACAACAAGTTGAAGAAAAAGCATCATGAAAATCTGAAATATCATGATTCTCTCCATTATATCTCGTATAACATTTGTCCTAAGATTAATTTCTGTTGCTAGGAGGAACCATCTGCTCCACAGTTAGTCACAACATACAGTGTGATTGCTTGATACATAAACAGTGAAGCAAATTCAAATCAGAAATGTCTGTGCCGGGTGGAAAACTGGGATTTCTCATTATCAACAAGTGCACGAGTCGAGGCTCCACTGATTTTCAGCTCAGTGTTTCTTTTTCCTCGCACTCGACAGAGTATTTCTCTTTCTCTCCGTTATATTTTCTCTTCCCCTGCATCCACAAACAGAGCACACACGACACCTGTGAAGCAGATGGCCGTTTCTCCCGGAGATTCTCTGACCTTTAAAAGCAGACCTGTGAGTGGAAGGACTCTGGTTTGAATTCAGAAGCAGATTGGAAAGTGATTTATTTTTCAAAATCGTCTCTCTCCAGGTGCGATGAGCCTCGAAAAGCCACGGGAGCATCTTCGAATCTTATCATCACGTGCACCAGATTACAAAAAAAACGTTAAAATAAAAACGATTTGATAAAATAAACAGCTAAACGATGCATTTAAAAAGTGCCTCGTCAGCATTCTGCTGATCGGGCGTCTCATTCAGCAGAACAAAGACGCCACATTACTCGGTTAATGTCGGGAAAGGATCGTGGTGGAGGCCAAAGAATTATGGTTAGGCAACACTACTTGGTTGAGGGAGGCGGAAAATGTGTGGTTATGGTTGAAAGTAAACCACCGTTGAGGACTGGTAGGAGACAGGATATCCAACCGTCCACCACAGCAGAGCAATCGACTCCAAGGAGAAGAACATGCCTCACACAACCGGCCCCATCTTTTCATGTCTGTTTTCCAATGCACGGAGTGAAGGTTGATCTCCACAGGAAGACGCTCGAATCACACAAACCTCTTTTCATATACTACCTTCCTACTTTCTCGGGAACACATCATTATGTTAACTACAGCTGTCAGGGGAGAACCCATTAAACTGTGGTGTGGATCTGGATCGACGGGCGGAGCCAGGATGTTTAACATGACATGAGAAGGTGATTTCTGATGTTTTCATCCATTTCCCAGGGAACAATTAATGGATCTCGATGATTATTTAAGGGACTGAGATCTATGAGTGGGTGAAATATACAGTAGTGTGGCTTGATTGCAATTAAGGGACAGTTGATCCAGAAGTTATGCGCTCTAGTGATATTCTATTTAAACATGACTTTACTTTAAGGCTTTGCTGCCGAGCAAAAGAGAAATAGTTGCTGCTTTGTCGTCCAGATCGAACAATTAACTTCACACAACCACAAGGTCAGGAAAAACGTAGAAGGCCAATTCAGCAAACAGTCTTTTGTGAGGACATTTGTCAGATAACATTAGATTAAGCAGGACAAACGACTTGCTGTGGACTGACCACACTGCTGGCCCCCTGCTCCATACGTATGGATCAGTAGTGACATCACAGTTAAACCAAAAACCATCAGCAAAGTTCATGAAATCAGGGTCTCGCAGGTTCTGTCTATGAGCCGCTCGGCCCAGTGAGATTACTGGTGTGGGACGTCGAAGCCGCTCTGTGGATTAGAGCCGGACCGAGGTCGGTGCCTCCGACCTTTTCACTGGAACTACAGCTCATAACAAACAGACTGTATTTACATGGGAGCCGTGAGTGGGCGGCCGGCTCCAGAAAGATCTGAGCCAGATGCAAACGCTGCTGAGCCTCCAGACACAAACGAGACGAGTCACCAAAGAACGAGAACCAGTAAATTTGCAGTAAATGTTTCTTCCTTGTTGTTTCTAATAATACCTTGTTGACCTATATTAATGGAAAGCGCCTCAGAGCTCTGAATTACCACAACAAAACCCGAGACCTTGCTCTGAGTAATAAGCCCTTGACATTGTTGAATAGTTAAAAAATTCAAATGCAACTTTCGCGAGAGACAGCGACGAAGTGAAGTCTTGATGTTGTTGTGTTGCTGAAGGCAGAAGAGAGCAGCATCATGTTTTATTCAGTCTCCATGCGTGAACCTCACAGACTGGATCCCTTGAAGTGACCTGCAGCGCGACTGGAAAGCTCTGTCTTTGGGCTCCATCCTTTGGTCAATATGCATAACTGCATCAACAAACATGCTTGTTGGGGTTCTGCATCATATCCAGTGTGAATAGCATCTGCTTCACGGCTCCTACTCCTCCTGTATTTTGTATTTTGTCACTTCCACAAATAAGACGAATGATATCCTCCACGTAATGAAACGTTTCTCTATGCAAAACAAACCTCAGACTCTTATACAAGCGTACTTGGTCCCTCAGACAATCCACTCCGACACATTAACCGACCATTCCTGCAGCCGCTGAACAGCCGACAAGAAGTAATCTGCAAACCATACAATATTGCGGCCGATTAGATCTCGCACATCACTCCGAGGGACTTTTCATTTTCCAAATGAGTTATCCCGCCTGCACAAATGATGTAGCCGCATGACATCAAGTGTTAAATAAGCTTTGGACCAAGGGCTATCCATTCTACTTTGGGGCTGCACTGTAATGTCTGCTCCACCATAAAAAAAAAAAACCTATTTTCTATCCAATGCAGGTAAACGATCTCCAGGGATATTCATGTGCTCATTTAACTTTCTAATAGAGGATTTTAAAGACATGCAGATGGTTTCTCACAAACACCAGATAGGACTCCTCAAGTGCATCCTGGCATAAGAACAGTTGAGCCTAAAAAATGCATGAGAAATGTGACGGTGGGTGGATGTGTGCTTTCCAGGGAGGAAATTGCATTTTAGATTTTCTTTTCTTTTTGCAGATGGTGCAGGTATGATGTCACACACACACTGTAGATATAGGCTTGTGTTTAATTGTACATCTGATTATTGATGCCATCTGTCAGGTAGAAGATGCAATTATAATTCAAACAATTGAGCTTCACGTGTTTAACAGTGTTTGCGTCAAATTTCTGCAGCTGCAAATGTTACTCGTTCTGACAAAGAGAAACTCAAAACCCCTCCAGAACGTCAGCTCGTCCTGGGAGCACAGTGGGAGAGTCTTACTCGTGCTTATACCGTAAACCCAGACAGAGCTGTCAGATGAGCAGAGCAGTAACTGACTGGCTTTATGCACGTGTGTCACTGAGGTGGGAAGAGAACAATACCTGCTTTATACAAATATACAGAAATGCAACGGCAAAACTGCATTTGCCTCGTAAATCGGACGCGGCTGGTATTTTACTGCTCAATACAAAAAAAAAAAACATTATCATCCAACATAACAATATATTGACAACATTACAGCACGGCGGAGAAATAAAGATAAAGCATCTGTGCGAGGCAAATTAGAGAGTGAGAGGGAACGTGTGCATTATTTGTTCATCAATCACGGACAAATTGTAATGAGAATCCTCTGCGAGACGCTGCTTCTAAATATGATATACTGTATGATCCCCTGCAGGTTCCACACCCAGGTGCATCATCAGAGATCGATTTCCACAACTCAAACAGTGCAAAGTGTTGCCAAAGAGAGAAGCAGCTCAACCCTCCTCAGTGCTGCTCACAGGCTCAAAGCCCGGCGCTCTGGGTGTTGTCGTTTCTCAATGATTCGAGCAGAGCAGAGACTTCTGGAACAAATGGTGGCACATCGCTTTTCCCCCGTGGACGACTTTAGAGGCTCTTTTATTTAGTTGCCTCTGAGCTATTTTGGCTTCATCAGAAGGGGCCAGTTAGTTTGAGCTGAATGTCATGCCTCAGCATTGCAGTCCCTCTTCATGCAGCAGGGGCTGCAGCACTGTGATGTGTGTGCAGGTGCTGCATTGTTGCACCAAAAGAAAAGCAGTCAGAACTATAGGAGTTTGCACAATCGTGTTGACAAGTCGTCCTTGTGATCAGACGGCGCCGAGGCTCCGTGACTCAGCCATTTGTCTTTTTTTGACACACAGCTGCTGTTTGCCTCGGAACTTAAAATGAATACTTCACGAGCTTTTGGTTTTTTAACGATCTGTGCAAAATTCAAGTTTCCCACAGCTTATGCACTTAGAGCGAAAGACTAAATTGTTCATTTTATGTAGAATAATGTGAGTGGGAATATTATCTAAACCAAACTTCTCAGAGCGGATACAGGGACTGGCTTCTAGAGCTACAACTGATTCATGCTGCCTTCACCAACAAAGTAAAAGCAGTAACTACCCATATACGTCCATGCATCCTTTACGCTGACGTTGGCCGAGAGTTCAACGCACCGCAAAAAGTCACAACAAATGCTGAAAATTGCGAAAATGATGATGACAATCTTTTCCAGGGGATAAAAAAAGTGATGAACCTGGCTGTGGTTCAATGCTTTGAGCTCTCTTGTCCACCGTGGACATGGTTGTTAAGCAATACATCCACTAGAGGGCTTCTCGGAGTCGAGATTTTGTGACAAAAACAAGCGTGACAGTGGGAGGAGGTTGTGTATCGCTTAAGAAAGTGGTGTTGCAAATGGCAGTTAGTTAAAAAGTTTGACTTTTATTGAAATTTCTTCCTTATGTCCGATATGTTCGTGTCGCTGCCCCCCTGTGATTTCCGGTGGTACTGCTTCATTTTAACCATATCCATAAGGGTTAGGGTTATTTCAGGAGACGTGCACGAAGTGAGTGGACAGAAGGGATTGAGCATAAAAGAGATTTATTCAAAAGGGATGGATGATATTCCTTCAAACCATATATATTATACACACACACACACACATATATAACTATAAGGAATTTGAACGTCATTTGTCAGTGACAGTAATTTTGAATTCCACTTGGGGTTGGTCTCTTACACTCAGTTATTTGATTGCACCTTTTAATTGTACAGTAACACTAGATTGATTGTGAGAAACAGCAGTCGCACACTCCCCCCCCCCCCCCCCCCCCTCCCCCCTCCCAACACATAAAACCACACACACATTCACACCATCCCCTCAAAACCCACAATCAAATCTCACTCAACATCTGCAAAACATTCCCAGCAGGCCCCAGAATGTACGTTAGCCTGGGGAAATCTATAAGACGGGCTCACCTCACTAGTTCGGTTCTAAACTTTTCAGCGTGTCGTTTTCTGAGGTGGCAACAAAGAAGCCGGTTCCACTTTAATTCCTCCGCCAACCGTAAATCATCCACGGTTCATTACGACAGTTCCGGCCACGGTCCACCACATTACTCTTTGGGGGGAAAACATTTGCACTTTGCACGTCCAGAGACACCAAATCCTAAAAATGACAATTGGGTTCCATTAAGTTTGTGTCTCCTCAGCACCTCAGTTGATGCAATCATCGCATTAATCACGGCTGGTTAGTGTGGAAGAGTGAGGGAATGATTGTGGGGTTTGTTGTGTTATTCTCAGAGGCAGACACACACACACACACTGTATCATCTTGGTTTTTACGGTTGTTTCGTTACCTGAGTGTAGAAAATGCACCCGACGCCTATTTCTTCAGGCCGATATTGAATCACTCTTGATTGTTAAAGAAACGAGTGCAAACGACGAGACAGAACCAGGTGAAGCTTGTACACTGAGCTCCTGTTGTCAGAGTCAAACATGAGCCTCGTATACGAAATCCATCTGTGCCAGATTTCATGCAGTTCAGCCCGAGGGAGGGGGGGGGGGGGGGGGGGGGGGGAGTGTAGGGATGGTTCAAGAAGGTATTACGTCACGTACCATAAACCAGGATGTTATACAATCCTGAAACCTAATTCAGGCGCCCGAGTGTTAATACCATCATGTAAAAAAACCACCGTAATGACTCTAACCCGACGACTTTTTCCTTCAAACTCTGTAAACATCCATCCGTATCGATGCATCCCACCATTTTCAGCAACGATAAACTGCACCATTAATTCATGACAGCGAGCCAATAAATTGCAGACGGGGGCCGATCATGAAGCGTAAAAGGCCACAACTCCTTAACTCGCTTCGTCCATTTTTCACAAAAACCTGACAGATATTTTTTAAGGATGATACCAACTGCAGAGAGCTGGGATTTGACTCCCATTCATTTTCTTTTAGTGGGTAACAAGAGGACACATCGGCGAACGGGTTATTCTGGTGGGGATGGAAATTTGGATGCGTCACGGCCGATCCCACCAGGGATCCGTCATATTGTCAATAAGTATAAAAACACGATCGCATTATTTGTGCTCCTGTAATAAAACTACAGTCGCACGCAGAGCTTCGACTCATCCAGAGAACTGCACTGAGATCTATGTTGATTTATCCGACCACATGGGAGACATTTGTGGCGCCTGACGGCTTCGCCACATTCAGTCTTTGCTTAACCAACAAGCCAAACAAAGCCATTTCCACATTCCCGCCGTAAATCAGGTTTACAAATGCATGAAATGTCACAACATTAATATTCAGTACTTTGTTTGGGGGCAAAACTAGAGGAGGTGGACGTGACCTTGCAGCGAGCATCCAACGCCTTCCTATTGCAATTCAGTGGTTTGTGCTCTGCACCAATGAAAGTATGGGGCGGCAAACCATCCAAATCCATCAGGATGAACTGTTACGAGTCGCCCCACTTGTCTATGGGCGAGGCAGACAGGAAGTAGTATGTATTCATCCCAGAGGGGAAGCGGGTCGCTGAAGATTTCGGCCCATAAAAGAGAAAAAGGGAGCAGATTGTTTATTTGCTTAACCTCTGGAACCTCTGCAGTTACTCCCCCCTTCTCCACAGAGCGGATTACTTTTGTTTTAATCCAGCTCAGGACGCCCGCGCACAGCACGCGATGGTCCTTTGTCATCGCAGCGGACCAGGTATCGACACGCGGGGCCCCTGTTTACCTCTGTGGGGCGGAGGGATTAGGAGCACAAGCTTTGATGTCAGATTCACAGACAGTAGTGGAGCGGAGCTAAAGCCTCGCAGGGTTATTACCACCACCATCCAAGGCCGTGTCTTTAAAAAAACTAAATATAATCACGTTCAATTTTTTACATTTCATTCATTTCTGTTCCTCTGCTCGTTTGTACTGCAGGGGGAACTTTGAAATCATCTCTGGTGCGTTGACAAAAGTCCACGAGGAGCTTTTATGTGGAGAAATGTTCACTCCCCCCCCCCCCCCCCCCCCACCCCCCCGCTAAACAGCTAAAAGTAATACTGCTGTCTCATTCAATATTTGCACTTCAGTTAACACTGTTCCATTATTTATATTCCGCTGCTGCAGTCAGATTTAATCTGTCTATTGTCTTTATAATTGCTTAGAGGAAATTCAAAAGGGTGTGTTCATTGCTTTATGTTGTTATTAGGTTTTTTTTTACAGCGGTATACCACCACTGAGGGTCAGTGTTTTTTTGATTATCTCTTTATTTCCCTTCTGGCCCACAGCGGCGGCGGCAGCAGCCGTCCTCCGCAGCTCTCGGCATCCGGGCGTCGGGTAAACACGGCCGGTGTGTTTCCCCATTGACATAATCAGGTTGAGTGGTGCTGATGCAGTGACATTTGCAGTAATGGGAGACTGATAATCCTCACACAATTGCCTCTCCACTTTTTGCACTATAGAGGGAAGCCGTGGGGGGAACACGCTGTGCTTCTGCAGAAAGTCGGCGGCTTTTCCGAGTGACCGTGAACATGAGCCTAGCCCTCACTCTTTAACTCTTATTACCCTGTGGAAAATGGGAGTTGAGCAGGATCAAACCGTCTGTGCTGACTGGGTGGGGGGGTGGGGGGGGGGGAGTGGAAGGCGGAAATAAAAGCAGCAAGAGCTCTCTCAAGTGGCAAGAGAGGAAACTTCTCTAGAAGCTTTTTTTTTAAATCCTCTTGGCTTTTTTTATCGTTCAGGCAAATAAATTACTGCGAGGGGTGTTGAGAAAAAGGCAATTAAAACCTTAGACAGTGTGGTTTTTCCAGATCAGATTTTTTCCTTCTCACGGCTAAATTAAGTGTCAGGACGGCCACAGAATCGAGAGCTGCAGCGGGGGGGGGGGGGGGGGGGGGGGGGGGGGGGGGGGGGGGGGGGGGGGGGAATTGTCTCACCACAGCTGGGAACTTATTCGGCAATTTCTATTTTCACAATTTCACCATCCATGAAATTCAACACACAATGGAAGAGGTGGGTGTTGATTACAAAGGGAATAACGTGTGCTGAAATGAGTCATTTGGTTCATTAGCGGAAAGCAGTTGTAATAATCAGTGTGTATTTTCTCAAATGTGAGTCTGTGATGATTTTATTATCCTTCGTTTACACCCGCACATGAATGTTGATGTTCTGATCTGTTCAATAGCCGATGTGTAAACGCTGTTAACGTTTGCTTGTGCTGTTGCGTCGATGAAATTCACCACAACACCAGGACGACTCGGTCCTTCATCCAACTTGCATGATGAAAATTTAAGGAAATTCAGAAATGGAAAAAGGGAAACGGAGACTGCTCGCCTTCAAAGTAAAAGTTTCAGAATGTGCATTGCAGTGGCTCCAGGGGTTAAGGAGAGTTAAATCCCCCAAAAATAAACAAATAACCTAACTAGTGAATATAATAACTGCTTTATAGTTATATTTCTGCCTCTTTTCCAATATTGTGAGTGAACAAACACTGTAAAGACGTCACCTCAAGCTCTGGGATTTTCGGCAACTCATTAAAAAAAAAAATATATATATATATACATTTCCCTGTTACAGTGTGACATTGCCACCTCATTAGCCGTTTTATTTGGGGGAGACTTCTTTGACTTCCTTCTAATCAGTTTGCTTCATTGTGAAATCTCCAGTCGCACTGTACACCTCTGCGTTCGGCAGCTTTTATCACGGAGGGATCTCTGACTTCAGACGGACCGCTGCCTGACTCACGCTTCAAAAGACTTTCCCTTTGCCTCACATCTTACGCTGAATAAATCTTTTACCTCTCTTCGGGAAAAGTGTCTGCATTGTCAGCACATGACGGCGTCACGCTAACACTACGATAAGATCTCTGTCAGCGGCCACTAGTTAAAGCGGAGAAGGTGTTAAGTGTCTAATTAATACCTGCATGCCTTCATTTTTTTTAATTGCTTCGACCTTATAACTTTAAACTTACACGATGTCGAATAAAAATACTAAACCAGGAACTTGAACTAAATAGGAACTGAATGAAAACATCTGTAAACGACTGGGATAATACCAGAATACCAAATGAATCCACATCATCTCAGCTACACATTGTGTTTAGATGGGTTTCTAGTGGCAGAGAAATAAAAGCTCCCCTAAATAAGATCCATGAACCATTAACTCCACCAAGGAGGTTATGTTTTCACCTCTGTTTGTTTGCAGGATTACACAAAAACAAGGAAACGGATTTACTTGGTGGAAGGATGTGATATGGATCAGGGAACATTTTGCACAGGAATTATTTTTTACATTTTCTTTAACATTGAGATATAGGAACATTTTTCAACAGATCTTGGATCTTGATTTAAAAAAAGGCATATTTAGGGACTGATATCTAGGAGTATTGTGCGAGTTGGTGCAGCTTGAGAGGACTGATGGGCCTTGGTGGAAGTACGCGCTCTATTCAGTGCCACGGTTCCCATGGAAATCAGTCCAAAATGTCCAAAAAAGCCCAATCCTGCAATGTGAAAGATGGTGAAAACAAACCCGCTAAGCAGACAGGGGTAAAACCATGAACCTCCATTTTTAAATCCTCCAAACAGACCAGAAATCCCAGTTTATAACATCAACAACGACCCTTTCAGCATCACATTGGCCTCGGTCTTTTCTCAAACCCTGCCCCACCCTGAGCTCCCTCTTGTTCCAGATCATCGCTGCCAATAATTGGAAACAACTGGGGGAAGAAAAAAAAAAAAAAAGCCTGTGAAACTGGAACCATTTTCCTTTCTGTGCCTCTTACAGTTTCTTTTCATAGCAGTGAGAGCTGCGACAGTAAACCACAGTGTTTCCACGTTTACCCCGATCAAACCCACTCTGTATTCACATCACTTACTGTGTGCGCCGCTATCAGGTTCCCATCACGGCGATATCTGTTGTTACCCTCGTCTGTTATCTACCGTTTGATACGAGCAGCGGCACCTCTCGCTGTGGAGACCCCCGAAGAGACACCGCTCTTCATTTCAACACTGTAACTTAACCATTTGGTGGATGAATAGATTCCCCTTCTTATTATTCAGGGATGTTACACACGATAAAATTCAAATTTACAGAAACATCCATCCCCCCCGTCCATTATTGTAAGTGCTCTGTATTTATGTGGCACTTTTTCTAGTCTTGATGATTGTTTTGCCATTCACCCATTCACACACACATTCATACAGTGCACCTGTGTGCAGCACTTTATCATGCACAGCTGTCAGGCTCGCAGAATGGAGGAAAATGGGGAATGGGGTGAGATGGGGATCAAACAGCCGACCTTCTGGTTAGTGGCTAACCCGCTCTTCCTCCACAGCCATCCCCCCGTTTTTGGATTATCTATGCTGTGTATTCTTGGAGGGTCGTGGGGGGACTGGAGCAAAAACCCAGCGTGCATTGGGCGAGGGGCGGGGTACAATCTGGACATGAAGCCAGGTAGGTTCAACATATAGAGATTTAGAGTCTCAAATGAACCTAATCCCAATCTGCATGCTTTTGGATTACAGGAGGAAGATGAGTTACGCAGAGAACAACAATACAAACATGGGGGAGACATGCAAACTCCACACGGAAAGACCCCAGAGACAATACAATCACTAATGTTTGTTCCAGCTCTACCAAACAAATCCTGTTTACATACTCATCTTAAAACCATAATGTGTTCCTAATTAATGCAACTAATTTTAAACAACAGCAGGTCTGGATTAACAAAATATGTTAAATCTAAAATGTGCATAAAAAAAGAAAACACGTACAAGCGTGAATCTAGAGATGCAATGAAGAGATTTTTTCTCTTGTATAAAAACCAACATAACAAAACACGGTTTTCACTCTAGAGTAACTGTGTCTACGGTCGTTTACACCAGAGAACTTCCCCGTCTGTGGAAGTGAAACACTACGATTTCCCCACCACGCTGTGTTACCAAACTGTTTTGGTTTGCGATCAATCCAAGCGCGCGTCCCTCATCGCAGCGTGAGACGTGAGCAGTTTAGCCAGAGAGGGATTTTTATTTCCCTCCTCAAATGGTTTGATTTGAATAATTTTTTCAGGCCTCGAGAGATGAAGCGAATCCAACGTTCTCACACAGAGGAAGCAAAGAGGGAAACGTTCACTGAACAAAAAAATGAATTATGTTTTTATCCAATCCTGCTAAAAAATAATGTCTCTAAACACTTGTTTTATAGGTTTACTGCGAATTGTCAAAAATAAAAGAGTTTTATCTGTAGAGGTGAAATGTTTAGCCAACTTTTAAATGTTTATGTATATAACTACTGTTAAAGGCTTACATGTATTTCAATAACACCAGAGCATAGACTGTTTATAAAGATGGACACCATGCCAGCTTCCCAAAAGTGAAGCCAAAACATCAAGATCACACCCTGGTGGCTGAGTGCAGTATAGGTCAAAACCCCTGCCTCCTCCATGTTAGTGAATGGGTCATGCACCAGTCAAAATATGGGAGTTTCTTTAATTTTTGGTAATTCTCATCTCACTGTCAGATGTTCATTTTATTGCTAAGTTTGGTTTAATTTTGTTATTGATGCTAAAAACGTGGAAACTTTGTGATTGACATCTGATACATTGATGTCATGCATCACCACTAAATGAAGTTTGTTTCCACCCAGAATGTCCTGAGAATTAATCTATTTACTCAATATTAATGAAAACACCAGTGTGGGTTGTGTGCAGGGACATACACAGAAAATACTGCAGATGGTAAAAGGTATGTGATACATCAGTAGGATTAAACTACTTCACAGTATAACTGGAGCAGGTGGTGTGAGCTGATGCTGACAGGCAGAGACAGGATGAGGAAAACACAATTCACACCATGTTGAACGAATAGTGATTCAACAATCAAACAAAGAGAGGTGGGGAAGATGGCTGCTGTGAATATACTGTGAGCTGATTGGACAATGGGAGACAGGTGAGTCAGGTGACTCGATGGGAGGAGGGTCTGAGGACATCTGGTGGGCAGATGGGGAATTGCAGCTCACAAGGACAGGTACTATTAGAATTACACTGCTGCTTTTGCTTCAAATTTTACAATGCATTTATAATAATAAAATCCATAAAAAAAATATATATAAAAAAACAGCACATCTAACAAGAACAGTAATTCCTTAATAATAATAATAATAATAATAATAATAATAATGATATAAGATATACACCTAAATACACATCAAATTAATAACAAATAAGAAATGAAACAAAGCATTGTTTCCATTCCGCTACTTGTATGTCAGTTTAGTAAATAATACAACATGTACTTTTAAATGTGATACTTAAAGTACACATTCATGTTGATGTCTTTGTACTTTTACTTACTTTATATATTACTTGTAATAAAGTATTTTTAAGTGAATTTTATATTGCAGGGACTCTTTCCACATCAGATTGGTCTTGTCCTTTAAAAACTTTACTACTTCCTCTACTTCTTCAAAAGTTAATACTTCTTCCTGCACTGTATTTCTTAGTGTCATATGAATCTCCTGAGGTTTGAGCAGCATAATAAAAACCTTTTATCACTTTGCACCGAGCAGAAATCATCAGGTAGAATAATCCCATGTGCACTGTGCAGCTCTAACAGCAGCAGAGCAGCGTGCACTCATCCCCTCGGCCTGGCCTGAAGTTTTCAACTTAACAAAACACAGATGTTGCAAAGTCCACCTCTGCTTACGCCCCCCAGTTTGATTGGCTGCTGGAAACGGAGGAAGAATTCTCCACCCGGCTGTAATTCCAGTGTCATGAGTTTGCTCTTTTCTCTGCTTTCCTCACAGACGCTGGTGAAATGGCCTCAGCACACGACAGGGCTGTTCTTCAGGCCATCTTCAACCCCACCGCCCCCTTCGGAGACGTCCCTGACCTCAACCAGGACCAGGAATTAATTGATGATGGTGAGCCTCTCATATCATCTCACAGCTCTGTGTGTTTATCATTTCATAGCATATTGAATTTTTCTTTGAGACGCATTACATTTTCTAGACATTTTAATCCAAGATGAGTTCTGGGTGACATTTCTGTGTTTCCCTTTGCCTCGGTGTAGCTGTCAATTGAGTGTGAGTGGTTTTCAACCCTGTTTATCTCGCCCCGCCAGAGAGTGGCTTTGACGTGGAGTTGCTGGAGCAAGTGAAAGAGTTGGAGATGCGCGGCGTCTCGGCGGCGGAGGCTGGGGATTTGCAGGCTGCACTTCAACTGCTCGGCCAGGCAATCCGGATCCTGCCGGGGCGAGCCTCGGCCTACAACAACCGGGCCCAGGCCCTGAGGCTGCAGGGCAACACAGCAGGTACACATGCATCACAGTCAACAACAGCTCTTTCCATATGTGCAGACATAGCAGAGGCCCAGCATGACTTAGATTAGAGCCTTGTCTCTCTGATGCACTGGTACTGTGAAGGCCCCGAGTTGTGTCGTCCTTCTTGTTTCCTACAGACATAAGGTTTGCAGAGAATAACAAGGCGTTTGCACAGGTCTAATAAAAAATTACACATGTCATCATCACAGCTGATTCTTATGTTACAACCCATATGATTGTTTTTTCTTCGGGTTGTGGAACCTCTTTGGATTTTGTGTTGCTGTGTTGGTTGTACACTCTCACTCCCGGGAGATCACTGTGTCAATCACACCATCTATTCTCAACATCTTCTCTCACGCATCACGGTCTGTGTCTAAAACTGCAGAGCTTCAATCTTTAAGTTGTGTTGGTTTCCCACTCGTCAGTAACCTGGTGAATTCTGCCAAGGAGGTTTTGTTGTCAATCTGCATTTGTGTGTTTGTGAATTAGCAGATTCTGGAATTTCTTTCTTTAACATTGCGAGATTTTACATTTGTGTTGATTTCTCAGAGAATAATTCAGGGATTTGGAAACATCAGGCAGGGGACTGATATTTATGAGTGTGTGCAAATACACATGTGGATCTAGTGACTTTAAATGTGGTTTCACAAGGGGGCTGAGGTATGAACTCTCCTGAGTGCAGGTGTAGAGGCAGAAAAATGGGAAATGATCTGCACACAGGCTGAATCGCTGCCGTTTTACCGAGAAGCAGAATAGTATTATGCCTGCCTGTGTTTATGTCTTGAAAGTAGTACAGGTACACAGATCACTACTACATGTGAGACTGTTGTACTTCTCTGGATACATTAAAAACATCAGGTTTTTAGATTATACCCAGTTTTAATATTATAATTACTACATATGTTCTTTATTTCGCAACGTACTTTGCAACACATGGTGGCAAAGTAACATAAAGTGTATTCAGCCTCTTTACTCTGAGGGAATATTGCAGTCGACCACCTTCAGGAGAGGGGGTGCAGCCTGTAAAACATTGCAAATGAAAGAACCAACTCTCCAGATGCATGTTTGTGCCTCACAGAGCTTTTCTCCTGTCTCCTCGCAGGCGCCCTGCAGGACTTGGACCGAGCCATCTCTCTGAGCGTTGGCGGCGCCAGACGAACCGGCTGCCAGGCCCTGGTGCAGAGGGGCCTTCTGCGAAGATTAGCCCGTCAGGACGACGCAGCCAGAGCAGACTTTGAGGAGGCAGCTGCACTCGGGAGTGAATTTGCCCGACAACAGGCCGTGGCTCTGAATCCCTACGCGGCCCTGTGCAACAAAATGCTGTCAGAGGTCATCAACCAGCTCCGAAACCCAGAAGCTGCTGAGATGCAGGCGTCAATGTAGACAATTTGTCACGTGTACATCTTTTTGTTTTTATTTTGCTTAATAAAAGAAATTTTTTTAGCTTTAACATCCTTTTTTATTCCACTGAGCTGCTGTGAAATAAATCAGTCAGATTTATTACAGTGTAAAACCTGCGACACACACACACATCAGCAAAGAGTCTAATTTAAACACAAAGTTGTTGTTGTCTCAGCACAAAGCAAAGCTGCTGTATTTAATCAAACATGACACATGGGACACGTGACATCACGTTCAGCACTCACACTTGTTTCATGGCCACGCGGGGACGAGGCACTTCGGCTTTTATCCAGCAGATGTCAGTCTTGTCATGTTGAAAAACCAGATCAACAACATCTATTGCCCTTAATTGTAATTTGTAAACACGTCTTTAAAACACTAGAATAAAGAAAAAGTGCAACAAACAACACGTCTCTGCTCAGTGCGGCGAACAAAGGAGAATAAAACAGTACAAGGACAACTGTCAAACTTCCATTTGGTGTTTTATATTATCTTAATAAACCTATAAAAGGCACAACTTTAATAAATCTACCGTCCTTCTTGCAGGAAAAGTGTGGATGAAAAAAGTAACATGCAGCTTATGCTACAGTAAATTCTTCACACATACAGTGTATATATGTGTCTGCAGACCTCTGAGTTCCTCTGCTTCTATACACTAGCCACATATGTGGGTGCTTCATCCATTTTGCAGTTTTGTAGCTGCACACATATCACGTCCGACTGATTCTGCACTTGGCATTTCTCGTGCTGCCGTCCGCCCACTGAGCTCCAGGGGCCCGTGAGCATTATCTCTGCTGCTTCACTTCTCCGTGCTTCTCTCTGACCTCACGCAGGCCGGCTAATACCACCGGCTCGGTGCGTTCCTCCCTCTGGTAGAAGGAGCAGGTCTTCAGGTGGTCTGACATGGAGGGAGCGCTGCTGAAGCTCCATCTGTCCACAGAGGAAAACCCAGAGCTGAACTCCCACACCTGAGAAACAAAAAACACAGATCTGAAGTAGGTGTAGGAGGCTGCTGTCAGGGCGGCAATCAGTCCAGCTGAATGGCCACGAGGATGGATGTATTTTTAATACCTGGATCACAGAGTGTCAGACCACAGTGTTGTTTCTATATTTACCCCGTCATAAATTTATACAAATAATGTCCTTCGTCGAGGAGCAAATACCCAGCTGTCGCCCACATACTCTTATAAATCCTGTCTTTCCATGAGCGATCACACATCTGACTTGTTATGGCGGAGCTGAGGTTCCTGGCAGCGACGCCTCGGGCCATTCCACCTCCCTGATCTCATCAGCATGCTCTTTGTCCCATGATCACGACATGGTGAATGTAAAAATACACAGTTACACATTCATACTGTGTTTATCTTTCATCGGCTCCATGTGAGAGGCACACTGTTGCTCATTTGTTTATCTGCAGACAATCTGGAAAAAAACGTCTAAAGTTGTGGAGAATTAGCCAATGAGCAAAAGATAAATCAATTATTTAAGTGTGGTCATGTTGGTGATGCACCTGAGTTTAGGTTTGAGTTCATAACTTTGGAGTGGATATGAAAAATAAGTTTTTCAGTCCATCTAAAGCCATTTTGAAGTTTATGCACAACTGTTCGTCGGCTAATTTCATCCAATCTTCACCAAACTTGCTGCATGTTTGCATTTGTATATTTGTTTCATCCAAATCTTCTCGAACCCTTCATTCTTCTTCTTCTTCTTTCGGTTTATTGGCGGTTGGCCACCAACGTCCAGGTACATTACCGCCAAATGTTTCATTACATTATGCAGTAACGATTAAAATAAGTTGACATACTCCTCATACCTCAAGTAATCCTGCAACTTTCGAAGATATTTTTACGTTTCAGATGAAGCCACATGCAGCAGCAGTATGAGTTTAAATTGTCTTAGCTCATGTTGTCAGTCTGGATCACTTGGAATTTCTAACCTGACATGATTTAGGTCATCTCCAGACTCGGAGGCAGCTGCAGGCGCATCCACAAGGCTCAGACCACAAGACCACCGGGCGTCCCTGTGGACCCGTGGTCTAAGCCACAGGAGCCAAGGTCCAGCTTAGTGGACTAATGAGGAGGAAACATATGCGGTTTTAATTCCTCCCGTCTTTCTATAATCTGCTGATTAAACGAAGGCAATCAAAACCCCACTTCACACAGGTTGGTTAGAATTAATAATTTTTTTTTCACGTTTCAGCTCTGGATCCAGATGCAGATTCAATTTAAAATATCCCAGCCAGGTCTGTCTAGGAAAGATAAATAGTAAATAATAAAAATAAAATACGTTCTGTCTGGCCTTTTTAGGCGCTTTCCCTTTTCAAGCGATTCCTGTGTTGTTTGGTGAATTTGATTCCGTAGAACAAAATGTGTGCGACCAGAAATGCTTCGCTCTGCTGTCTCTGACACTGAAGTCAGCAAAGAAAACAACATCCTGGTGAAATCTCCCGCGGCCGCTGCAGTGGGAACCCAATCACTGTTGCCAACATGTCTGTGATTTAGTGTGTAATATGTTTGGAGGGGACTGCTGAGAGCGTGGAGAGTGTTTACAATGCTGCAGCTGTCACGCTGTATGGATGACTGAAATTTCCCAATGACAATGTCAACACAACGGTGCCAGATACTAAATGGAAACCAATATAGAAGTTAGGCCTGCGTTTGCTTTGTCTTTGAGCTCAAGGTTGAGATCAAAAACGCTAAATGAGCCGGAATGGAAATGCTCTTTCAGGAAAGTAAAGCAATATATGTATGAAAAATTCAGGTACTAGAAAAAGAGTTGTGTCAGATTATACAAAAAAATACTTGCTTTCTTTCGGCATCTCCAGGCGCTTCCCCCGTGGGAGTACGTCTTCTTCTCCCACTTGAGGGAGACCATCCCTCTCCCCTGCAACAGCGTGGAGCACAGCTCTCTCATCAGCTGCGAGGCCTGGGACAGCTGGGATAATGTGAAACTGTCGAGGTAACCGGCGACGTGCTGCAGGATCTCCAGGGGCAGCCTGCTCAGCGGATCCAGATTACGTGCACCGTTTCTCCGAGGGCTCAAGGTTTTCCCGCCTTCGCAGAGGGACGAGGCCACGAGCGGCTGGAGCACGAAGGCGCTGACATCTTGGCAGAATTTAATTGCGGCCTGGTGACCTGCGGGCTGCAACCTTGTTTGGGCGAACGTGCAGCCGAGGTATGCTAAGGGGCAGCGCTGCTGTAGCCAGCCGCCGAGAGAGGCCTGTATGTCAGAGTGCACATTCCTGAAGTGAGAGCAGTACTCATCGCGGCGAAAGAAGTGGCCACACATGTAGGTGAAGGCTGAGTTTGTTTTGTTGTGTCTCCTTGTGACGGATTCGGCTTCGACGTGAATGTAAAGGCCGCGAGGTTTGTCGGCCACCACATCTGCAAGGGACGCATCCGCTTTGAATGGAGCGGAGCTGAAGTTGTATGTTTGTGTTCCCACGTCCACATAAAGGCCGTCCACGCCCTTACTCTCTGAGATCATGTGTCCTCTCAGCTCCTTTTCCAAGGAGCAGAGGAGCGTGGCGCTAATCTCGTCGCACTTCGGAAGCTCGTCGACCGGCACGCCCAAATCCGCAGTGTCGACACTCCTGTGTACGTTCTTGGCTTTGTGCATGGGGTCCTTGGTGTGGATGCGCTTTGCTCGAAAGCTGGTGGGAACTTTGAACGAGCGGATAGTTTGGACCTCGATGGGCTCAAGATTCCCATAAACAAAATCCTTTTCTCTCGGAGTGCAAGCTGCAAGTTGGCCGAAGTTAATCAGCATCGCCCCGTTGTGCCGCAGATACATGTTATATTCTGCCACGTCGACTTCTCTGCCTAACCTCTCCAGGACCCCGTCTTGCCACGGCGCGAGGCCAGTTGTACCATCACTGCTCGAAGCAGCAACAGCAGCGTTCTCCTGGTTCAGGTGTGAGTTTCTCGCCTCTCCCTGACAGTTTGATGATTCTCGCTGCTCCCTTTCTTTTCCTTCCTTCTTGTTGAGGTTTTTGACAGTTTCCTCGCATCCTCCCATCTCCTTTGTGAATATTTTCTCCCAGGAGCCATAGTTGTGAATATTATCTATGTCTCTGCTCTTTGGCAGAGCCCTCTCCCCTTGACCGAGTTCTTCCACCTCCATCCTTGTGCAGCTACTCTCTGTAAATTTGCCATGATCTGAAGAACAGGCTGCCTCCTCTGCAGGGCAGTTGACCCCAGACATAGCATCCTGGAGGTCCTCCATCATCAGCTCAGGAAAAACATTCTTCATTTTTATGGATCGAAACAGCAGCTCCTGGTCCCTCAGAGCCACAGCGACATCCAGGTGCGGCTCAGGTTCAAGGTCTTCAGAGAGATTCCTGCAGGTCAGGTCAGTTTCAGAGAGAGGCCAGCGGCTCCACTCCTGGGAGCAGCACACCACGCTGGCAGGACAGACCTCCAGGTGCTCGGCCAGCCTGTGGCGCAGCATGGTGTGCGGGCAGCCATAGTGGGCATTGAGGCAGGGGACGGTCTCATTGGGACAGAGGAGCTGATGCTCCTCTTGCTTGCACTTGTGCAGGATGGCGCCGCAGTTTTTACGACACTCGATGACCATGCAGGAGACGGAGATCTGGTCCGGGGCTCGGCAGTGGACACTGTAGCATTGGTCACAATGTTCATGACGCCCCACTGGCATCGTTTTGCTCTTCACCTTCACAGAAAAGAAATAAGACACTTTTCCATAATCTGTCATAAAACTACAAGTACAGAGACAATCTATATTATATACTGTGGTACACATTGAAAACAAAAGCACTTACCATTGTAGTTTACCAACAGACAACTATGATGATCTGAGAAGAGTTTCACAGAATAAACATGGTTAGATTAAAACTTAAATACTTGAGATATACTGTAAAAGTACAGAAAAGCTTCCTCCATAAAGTACATTCTAAGTATATGTGTCAAATTCATTTAAAAACAAAGAGGATAAAGAATATTATAAGTTTTTGCCTGCAGAGTTCACTCAGTGCATGGGTTGATATCAATATAATATTAATCAAATATACATTTAAACACTCAATTAAGAACATTAACACACATTTTTAAAGAACAACGAGGATAACATGTCCAACTCACTGAAATAACTTTTAAATTCGACTGAATAAAATCAACAACAGGAACAATACCGTTCAAATTTCTCACCCTTTGTTCCTCGGTGCTTGTCACCTCGCATTCGGCCTCACCTCTTTATAACCTCTGCACCCGTGTCTGGACATTATAAATAGACGCACCAGCGGGGACAGACAGGCCAGTGGGACGGGGCACCATTGTCACACAGCCATTAAGCAGCAAGGTCAAGTTACAGCCTCCGACACGTCTCCACTGCGAGAGGCCGCTGGTAATAGCAGGTAATTCAGGTCTCAACGGTTTAACTACCGTGTGTTTGAAAGCATCACACACGTTGTCTTTACACACACGACACGTTTATAGCCTATTCTACTGCAGTCAAGTTGTTTGTTAATGGAACAAAGAAGTATACAAGTAATTGATAATAATAGTAATTCATTAATAAGTTATTAATCAAAATAAAAGCACTTTTTTAAACAGATATCTCTGAAACTTGTTTTTAAAGGTATGAAATTAGTCATTATTACCTCCTTGATTATTTCTGTAATCAAATATAACATACAGTACACACACACACACACACACACACATAATGAAATACTAAATCATATATTTGCACTTACATATACAGTGTTATTACTATTTATTGGTCTTGATGGGTGTCCTCCACTAGATGTCAGTCACACACTTATCAAAAACTCACGTTTCTCCAGCAGCTGTCGGTGCCTCTCAGAGAAAAATCTCACAACATGGATTAGTCAAAGTCAAAGTCTCCCGGGTGGTTCTAGGTGAGATTAAAGTAAAAAAGTGTTTTTCAGTTTGCTTAGAGAAATGTTGGCTTTAACGAATCATATCTGAGCTGAATATTGAGACAGTTAACTGAGCCACGTGCATTTTTATAAGAAAAATATGATGATTTTGTTAAACACAGTAATTGATGAGTTTTCACCGCCTTTGATGGATTGGACCCAAATATCTGCCTCTTGTAATGAAATCATCATTCACAGGTGTCGCAACACGAATCCCTGCTGCTCTGGTTTCATTGCTCACATCGACTCCGACACTGATTAACTACAAACACCTCTTTTATTCATTCACAGAAACACTACAGAACACAAAGGCATTGATCCCACGTAGCTTTAACTATTACCACTCGTTCACATGAAGGCTGACAGGAGCGCCTTCTCCACTGCCCCCCCCCCCCCACAAACTGCTCCTGACTCTTTATTTCCCTTCATCACTTCATCCACAATCAGCAGCTGGAAGTCTGCAGTACAGCTACTCTCTGTTTTTTTTCCCACCTGGCACAGATTTCAGTGAGCAGCTTATCAGAGGCAGCTGCTCCGCTCTCCATAGGCCCTGCAATCAGCATACATTTCATCAGGAGAGAGACACAGAGACACAGAGAGGAAATATTCTATAATACTTCATATTCCAGAGTCTTGTTGCTACACAACAGCAGCACATCTACCGTCGGGTTGTTACTCAGACACAGATTCAAAAGTGCTTTGAAGCCGGAGTCAAAGAAAAAACCTCTGTTCTGTGTAATTGCTGCGGAATTTACTGAGATCACCTTCGATAAAAGTTGAAACTTTATCAATGTAACGACTGAAATGTCTCAGACTAATGATTTCAGAGACATTTCAGCACAATAATATCTGTGATCCTGATAAATTGTTCAGAGTTTAACAAGTTCATCTGCCACATAAATGTTAGAGGAGGAGTTCAGCAGGTTTGAAACAACAGGCTTTACACACATCTAAAGAAAGATTAGAATTACACCAGGTACAGTTCATATCTCCATTAAGGCCCAAAAGTTTTCCCCTTGTGAAACCACATGTTCATTCTCTAGATCTGTTTTCCTAAATTACGCACACTCAGAAATACCAGTCCTCTGAACATGGCTGATTGTTTTCTTCGGGATCATTTGATTTGATTATTCTCTGAGGAATCAACAAAAACGTCTCACACCACTTCCTCCACCAAGTTCTGTGGTAATCTGTTCAGTTTTTGGTGGAATCTTGGTAACTGACAGACAAACCAACAGACAGGGGGTGAAAACATAACCTCCCTGATCATATTTTACATCATCACTCATTTTCTTTCATTTTACGTTAATATTCACACCATTATTTACTCATTTACTTTACTCTGGGGGTGATAAAGCCTCATAAACCAAGTCAGGTATGATAGATGGAAACAGGAAGTAGCGCATGTGGGAGCAGGAAGTAACCACCCTAGAAGGACATGGAAGGAGTAAGAAAGTTCTAAAAACTTAAGATTGGGTTATTTAGGACATCCAATAACATTTCAATGTAATTTCACATCATTAAATAAGAATAAATCTGATTTACCCAAGAAAAAGAGACTCCACAACAATGTGACCTGATAAAAGAAGGAGCTTTTACAAACAGACCTGCAGATTTATTTATTTAGTTGTCATCTACGAGAACCTAATTATTAGCCCAACTCTGCCCAAAGCTAACAAAATCCACCCGGCAGCAAAAAGAAAGACCCCTTTTCAAGTTGTACCTAAAATATTGCAAAGATGTTTAGCAGAACGTGTTAGTCTCATTGAATAAGACTCATTTGAACAGAAAACCTTGATCCCTTATGCAACCTGGCAGCTGAGAGAGAGGGAATAATTACAGCTTGTCCAGTTTCTGTTGCTGTGGATTTGAACAATTCCGAGGCTACGGGTTAGTTATTCATGCAAACTACATTCCATTTAAATCTGATTCAGCGCTCTGAAATGTGAGTGGACAGCATCAGACGGCAGAGAAAAGAGTCAGACTTGATTAATATTCAAGGAATTCAAAAAGCTGTCTGCGCCGAGCAGGACGGATGAAAAGCATCACTGGTTTGAGGTCTGACTGTGTTTGGAAGGTTTTCACATCTCCACCAACAAATCGATGAAGATTTCCTGTAAATCTCACCCTCTTCTTCAAAACGTCCCCTTTTACTGCAGTTCCTCTTCAAGGCGTTTATCAGATTTCCATCTTGTTTTTCAATATACCTGCCAAAACATATGCTGCCTTCAGTGAAGCTATCTTATCTCATCTTATCTGTCCTTGTTTGCTAAAATGTTAAGAAAAAGTTAGTTTTTGTTGGCTGGTATGAAAATATAGAGGAATTTGAGTGATGTAGAGTTTTTCTATCTGTACAATTTCAATGTGATACACGTGCAATGGTTCAAACTTAAACTTCAAACAGACAAGTGCACATTTGAACGACATTTCCCAGCACAGAGATAAATAATATAAATGAACAATAATAGGGGAAGAAATTACTTTAAAAGCAACATTAGGTGTAAATTGCCAACACAATAAATCCAAGTTTAAAGCTCATGAGAAAACTGTGGTTGTGTTGTCGACTCACATCTTGGACCGATTGCACAAAAAAACCCCACAGCATGAATTGCTCATGTAACCTGGAGATATATTGCGTATGAAAACAACCGAGAGTGAGTTGGACACGTTGCAAAACTATTTCACTTTTTATATTTTGTCCACATTCTACACTCTTCTATCTTTTATTGGTCCTTGTGTTTATATTGTATTTCTTTACTTATTCATTACCTTTATCTTTACTGAGCGTGTATTTCACTGTTTCCCTTTTTGCAGCCGTATCACTGTAAAAAAAAAAAATGTTATTGTGGGATAAATAAAGGACTATCTTATCTAATCTTATCTTTTTCTTTAGTATTTCTATCCCGAGGAGAAATGTTGATATTCACAACAGCCTCGTCTTTGTCCCACTGCCACAACGCATTAGGATTTCCCACATTAGGCTACGTGACCTGTCTGATAGCTTGCATAACAGCCTCTGTGGCTTCTTGACGCTGACAGTGATGTTAATATTAGCGTCCACGTTGTTGTCGTTGCCCAGCAGCAGAGTTCTCACCACTTCTTCACTTGAACTGCGAGCGCCACGTCGTGACTGAGAGCTCACGAGTTCCATTTAAAGGCATCGTTACAGCGTCGGCTGCTCAACCTTATGGAGACGACGCATGTGTGACTTTTCCTAATCATGTGCGATCAATTACATTCGCCACATGTTGACTCCAATCAACGGGTGGAAACATTCTCGGAGGATGATGTGAGACACCTGAGCTGAAGTTCAAGTGTCGCAGCCGGAAGTCTGAATCCTTGTGTTGATGCTGTTTTTAAATGTTAATTGCAAAAAAATGTCACAAATTCAGTATTTCGTGGGGTAACGAGTTTAGATTGATGAGAAAAAATTACCTGAGACCAATTTAGCAGAAGGTTACATGATAAGAAAAACCTGAAGGTGTCTGAAATCCTCCTGAATACACGGTGTTGATGAACCCAAACCACAGGGACAACATGCACTACAGCGGAAGAGCCTGGGAAGTGTGCTGGCATTGTGTTTATTACACGGCTCAGCCCAGCAGAGGCCTATAAATAAGCTGCTATGGAAATGTCTGATGAAAATGAAAATGTAAAAAAGCTGAAAGCCAGTAACTGAGTTTGTATATTCAGGCTGAGAAAAAACACAGACTGCACAGCTCATCACAACTGGCTCATGGAAAACACACACGATTAAATCATTATTACACATTCATTATTTTTTTGCGCTCCTACGTTTTTCTAGAAGATAATTTCAAGATTGTAACATCATTTTTAAGTGGGTTTTATAATATGATACAAGAAAATCTGAAATGCAGCTTTTGTGGGATCATTATATTATATCATAAACTGTAGATAAAGATGGACGATGCGTCTCCACTTCCTCCCACTGTCCAGAAATGAAGCTCAAATATCCTGAATGCAAACTTGCACATTTAGATCCAGAGATTATAGTGATGGGGGGGGGGGGGGGGGGGGGGGGGTGTGGAGCTCAATACGTATGCTCGACCAATCAGGAATCAGTCTCTGCTGATCATCATATAACAAAATAAAAAAAACATACCAGAAAGAAATCACGCTCGGACACATCGGTGTCATAAGAACTACCCAACATTAGCATGGTCCATGTCCCAACCATTAACATAGAGGAGGCCGGGGTTGTACACAGTCTTTAAACTACACACATGAACCTGCAATATGTGATTTTTTGGGCTCAACTGAGACAAGCTGTGAACACACTGATATATATTTAACTCTTAAAGTTGTTATGGGGAACATTTACATTATTTATTTGATGCCTGATGAATGTAAATCCAGTATTGACTCAATGTTTTTGTTTTGTCTTGAGGGAGATATTAAGCTCTTTAGCACCTAAATGCTTTATGTTCCTGAGCAGGTGTTTTTCAGAGGAAGCGGCTTCATGCTGCAGACACACTTTATGACAGCGGTGAGAGTGAACCCAGATCATTATAAAGCGACCAAAGTTAACATCACATGCGCCCAACTTCACCCTGACGTCCTTTTCCCTGAGAACTCCTCATATGGTCTCTTCCATCAGAAGGAGCCACCCAGACTCCACCATCCTCCCTCTCTTGGGCAGATGCAGGTGAAAGTTATCTATGAAAACAACTTTTAAAGACGTCCGTGCTCGCACTTCGTCCCCAAATTTACATTTGACCTCTTGATTGAAACGCTCTTCACAAAATATAGCAAATAATAATCCCAGAACCTGCCACACCCCCCCTCACACATGGTTGCCCCCACTGACATCACTGCTGATGTCACCAAAGGTGTCAAATACAGGAAGTGTTGGGTCACTTCCTCCCTCAGTTCCTGCAGCACATGGTGGGAAAGGTGAGAACCAAAGAAATACATTAACTAATTATAAACTTAACTATACACGTCAGTTTTTATATAATTATGATGGTATGTTACTGTAACCCAACACAAACACAAACAAACTTGGGATAGTATTTGTCTTCCAGCTGTATTTGTGATATTATGGTTAAGAGCATTGTTTAAGTAGTTGCACTAAAGCCTCTGAAAGTGAAACATGGTGCATTCCCACCTACTTTTTCAGGGTTTTATGTTAAAGGCTTTTTCTCCTTGAGAATGTGTATTTTTTAACAGTGTTGAAAAATAATCCGTTCATTAAAACTATACAGTAAAACTTCCTCTGTCATCCTGAGGGCCCCCCCCCCGGATGACATGTTGTAGCGTGTGGTCGGCCAGAAGCAGCAGAAAGCTTCACACCAACTTTACTTTCTTATTATAAACCGTATCCTCCCGCCTCCATTCCACTTAATTAGGAGTGTGACACACATTTTCTTAAATCCCTCTGCACTTCACCTCTCAAGCCTCGTTTGACACGACGTAAAAGAAAAACAGGATGGTTTTCTAACCCCGGCCCGCGAAGATGCAAATGTTTATGGGCCCACAAAACTTCAGCTTCCGGCCTTTCAGCACCCAATGTTCTGCTTTTAATTACAAAGACTAATTAAAAGTACCTTGTAATGAAGTCTGTAGGTTCCTCCCGACCAGGGCAGAGTACGTAGTGTCATTCTGCATCATTAATGGAGAATATGCTGAAGAATGACAGAACGCTAATATCGTGTAAATGAAACTTTTCACTCTGCTCGTTCACATAATGTCGGGGGCTAATAAGTGCCACGAGAGGGAAGGACGCCGTGCGAGGGGAAAGTTTTCAGCACCGAGTCGTTTCATGCTCGATATACGCCCATAATAAATGACGGATCATATAAAATTTATGAAAGTAGTAAAACAGCTTGTCGTAGCCAAGTTAAATAATAAAGTGCGACGAAGACATTCATCAGTTCTGTGTCGTCGGTGCAGGAAGAACTTCTGTGTGTAATAATCAAATCTAAAGTCTGAAGATGCTTTCAGACATGCACTGAACTCCGAGTGAAAGCCTTGGGATTTTCCGGAGCAGCCGATGTGAGAACGCAGCAGGAGTTTCCTCCGCAGGATTCACCGCGAGGGAGTTGGGGAGTTGAAGATTTCTCTAACAGACTCAAACATGAATACAACCAAGAGAGAATCCCCGGATATATAAGCAGAGCCAAACACTTCAAAGACACCACAGATGTCAAGAGAGTTTTTGGCGATAAGCGCCGACACCGGTGTCTATGTGCTGCAAACAAACTTACACGTTTCTTCCTGCTTTCGCCTGCTTAACCACATCTAAATGTAATGCTCCGGAGATTTCTGTGTTGTTGTGAACACGTCTGAGAATCTCCTGCAGCGCTCATGTGTGAAAGGCAAACTCCGCAGAAAGTCCGCACCCAATTCCTCGGACACCCTCTGGAGCGCATGTCTGAAACACTCGCACCATCTTACGTGTAATTCTACGCAGAGATGTTAATGCAAACGGGAATACAAGAACTAAAGTGATTCCTTGCTAGACCTCATATTTTTCTACTGCTAGTATGTTTTATTTTTTTTTACGTAGGTTTTTGTGTATGTGTGTTGCATTTGTGTTCTGTCTTGGCCTGATCCCGTTTGACAGTTCTCCACAATACGAACGTCAGGGCAGCACGAAGCTGTGTTGGCACTGAGATGTGAAGTGTAGGAACATCTGTGCCTGTGCTATTTTTCTCACACGTTCATTATGGTACATAAATACATGTGCACTATGTCCTATATCATTGCATATCAATGGAACACTGGCTGAGAGCAGCAAGTGCAAAATCGAGTTGCCAACCGACCATGTTTATAACCTGCAGCAAGTTTATATTTAAGGCCAATATTCTTATTTTAACAGGCGACAGCAAGAGTTGTTTTCCACAGTATCATTTGAAATCATGTATCTTTCCACCCGATAAATCTAATATTCACTTCAGCTCTAGTTTATTCTCCAACTCCTGAGAAAGTGTTATCAGTTATATTTGTTAACAGGTTGCGTGTGCAGCGTGTTTTGCTGCTGCAGAAACTTCCTGTTTGTGGACATCTCGCTACCATCGGTAACTAAGACCTGTTACCAAGCTACCAGCGCAATTAGTCCAAAGAAACCAGTGCTGTTATTACACTTGTGCTCAGAATGAGTCACGACGGCTTGAGCTCGACACGTGAACTAATGCAGCCTCGGTGTGGCAGCGACTATCAAAGGGCAGCGATGAACCGCTGAGAGGGCTGAAGGCGGGAGGTCCGTCTGACACGCTACGTCCAACCGATCCAGTCCCAAGCTGCTTTTCATTTGTTTATTGGAAACACAAAATAAGACTGAGCTCATACGATGCTCCTGCTGATGTTTAGTGGCAAAACAGAGTCAGGACACAAACTAAAAAAGCTGAATGAAAGGTGCTTGTGATATTGATTATCTTCACTACACACAAACCCTGTGTTACACTCATACACGTCCACACAGATACTCACCTTCACACAGACACACACATCTATAAGTGATCGATCAATACCAGACATGCAACCTGCAAATATGTGCCTTACTCCAACACTCGGTATCTCTAATGTACCATAATTATCTGCTCTGGCTTCATATGATCCACTCATTACATTGCTGAAAACCCCCCTGATGAGACTGAGTGGTAATATGAGGCGTACAACACTTAAAATCACACAAATGAACAACCTAAAGCTTTTAAAACAATCCGAACCCTTGGATCTATTGACATGAAACGACAAAATAAACACAATGTAAAACTCCCAGGCTGACGCACAGTAAAACCAGCAGTCCCCACACTGCAAGCCTCTTTCTCTCTCCCACTATTCCCAGTTCAGGTGAACCTCGCTGAGAACTGATCGGTTGGAGGAAACGGGGACAACGTAGAAACACATCCAACCAAAACAAGCTGAGAGGAGATTTAAAAAGAATCTCCACATGCTCCACATTGTTATTATGAGCAACACTTACCTGATTTGATTTACTTCGTTATTAATATAAAATGACTTTTAGACCCTCATCTGTAATTCAGGAGATTATCCGACCAAAAACTGTTTCTTTGCTCAACTTGAACCAGAACGTGAACAAAGCTTAAAAATGTGAGGAGGGATTATTAAAAAAAAACAAACATGAGGTTTGCAACCATGTCCACTAGCAGTTGTGTTTGCTGAGCAATAGCATATTGTGCTTCTCACTATTTATCCTACACAACCCATTATAACCAAAGGGGTGTTATAGTTACTGAGCAGGAGAATTGGCAGCACAAACTATACCTGAATAGAGTCTGACAGCCAAGCACAGAGCGGGAGAAACACAAACATATCCCGAGGGTGACGATACGACCTGGTCGAACATCTCCTGAGCTTTGGTGCACGTGTATATTTATATTCTTCACTTATTTTTTCTCTGCTTGTCTGTAATGTATAATTTTTTATCTGCGATCCACAGGAAACAGCCACAGCAGAATGTCATGCTACAAACATTGATAAAGATAATTTCTTCTCAGGTGGTGCAGCTAAAATAGTGTCTGTGTGTTTCTGCGGTTGTGGGGCTGAGTGATAAGGAGCCGCCGCTGATAAGGGACCTCAGCGGAACCACAGGATGTCACTCCCACTGCTAGCTGTGCACTTTCCCAACAAGTTTAGCGATGCACCTCAGTGTGTGTGTGTGTGTGTGTGGTTCTGATTTGTATCACACTGGATTGTTATGTATAGAGCTCATGCATATGCATTCTTTTGACAGGTGTTGGTGTTGTTTTGTCTCCACAGTGTGACACATTACAAACTAGAAGGGCACAAGGGGGACTCACACCTCTGTCAAGGCTGATTAGCAGCTTTCTCACTATATTGCATATAAATGTAGATCAGATAAAAATACCTGTGCATACATGTGCCTGATTATTTTTTGACTCATACAGCAAATCCTTTTACCAGGTTTCGTGGAAATCCGTTCTGTAATTTTTCCGTAATACAGCTTAAAAAAACTAATGTCACGTTACGTTTCTCAGCTGCACGTTGGTGGTTGTTCAATACCAGACATCCAACACTCGGTATCTCTAATGAAAATTAAATCCTGGATCCAGCTCCTGATGCGGATCTGCACCAAAAAATGTAATGGGCTCTTCCCTGACTCGTCCACACATCTTTCCACCAAATTTTGTGCGGATCCGCTCTGTAGTTTTTGCGTAATCCTGCTAACCAACCGACAAACATACAAACTAGAATTGAGTAGAGAGCAAACCTCATTACGTTTCTCAGCTTAACGTCATTTGTCTTATTTGTTACCAAACAGCAGCTAAAAAACAGCCTACATACCAAAGATGACATTTAAAAATCCACTAGATCCAGATTTCTATTTGCACCGAAATCAACCCCCGATTGTCTGATTATTTTAATAAAGATTTTCACGTAATTCTGTGAGAAACGAATGAAAATGTTGAAAAATCTTGCAACGTTAAAGAAGGTGAAAAAAAATCCTTGATCTGCACCAAAATCGAATGACTCTTCAGTGACATATGTTTCTGTGTAATGCTGCTAACTAACAAACACACATTGATGAAAACAAAATCCTTGGTGGAGGTAAAAAGACAAAAGCTCATAAATGCTTCAAAATTAAGTTAAAGTAACCACATCACTGTGAAAGTTGAATATTATAGGCTTCACAAATATTCAGGAACATCTTTTTGTGATATATTTAAAAGGTGTTGATGTTCTCTGATGCCTTTACAAGCCAAAAAGAGAAGAAGTAATACAAAGAAAGAATCGAGAGACAAATTGATGGAGTGCGTTAAACACCTGTAGTGGCTGACTAATGATATTGATTCAATCTCATTACAAATAAAGGGCTGATGGCTCCACTGGAGCTCGGCTAAATTAGGAAACAGTGATGGACAGCAACAGCTTAGCCCCAAACAAAACCTCTTCATCCATCTTCACCTGTAGCCACATGTACAACCCCCGGCATTAAACTCACTCAGCGTCGGATGGGAACTCATTCTGAGCTGCTGAGTCCTGAGCTTATTTAATCAATGAAGCTGTGACCTGTAAAATACATGCAGACCATGTAAAACGGGGAGTTCAGCAAATTCTCCACCAAAACCTTAAACGACCTTTTGGCACACGGACCATCGCTCCTTCTCAACTCAGAAAGTCCACAGTCAGGATATTCTACGCTGAGCCACATGGATCAGAAATGTACAAAATTCCCTGCTGTGCTATTCTCCAATTACTGCCACCGATGTTTACCCCTGAATTGGCCCACAGTCTCGCAGCGTGCCCTCGTGGTCCCGGCCTCACACAACTGCTGCCTGCAGCTCCTCTCCGAACGGGGGCGTGACTCAGCTGCACAACTCCGGGGGAACTGCCACTCTCAAGCTCCATTAGTCCCCGCGTCCCCGGTGGATGAAGAAAAATGTATTCACTGCTGGGACGCCGCTGCCACAGACATCTAAATAGCAACCATTCGTCCTTTCTGCTTTCGTCGTCATTGTCGCTGACCTCTGGACTGGAAGTGCACTTGTGGTAAAAATCAGCGGTACCTTTTATAATCACAGCATGTGAAGATGAGGAGGTTGACATAGATTATTTTAACCCTGAAATTGCACCGAAAGATGAAGCTCGTACAAAGATAAATGGTTTAATACGTGCACCGATTCCTCGGCGTGTGTGCAGCTGATTTTTTTTTTGCAACAAAGCAGCGCGGTGACTTTCAGACAAGGTGTCAGAGGATTTACTGCAGGAGCTGGGATGATGGCATTAGGTATCAGTGACTATGCAGACGTGGAAGTGGCCACGTAAAGCAGGTGGATTTGCCACCACGACTAAATCCAGAGGGAAATCATGGATTTGTCTCTGTCAGACAGCCGACCCCGTGGCTCTAAACGGGATGAATCACAGAGCAAATGCTCAGGTCACTGCTGCAGTATCGATTACCAATGCAAGATGTCTGATTCTCTTTCTCAAGTCTCACTCTTTCGCCCCACTGAGACACACACAGGCCCTCGGCTGAATTATACTTTGCTCCTAGTTTGAACTCATCAGGCGGCATGTTGTAAATGTTTATGCACAAGCTGTAAAACGTACCCAGTTAACAATGCTGTGCTGTGCTTGCTCCGAGCCCATTTCCACTTCCCGGTGGAAGTGTGCTTTTGCGATGGGCGTTTGTTGAACGTTACAGTACCATTCATTGCTCAGACATTAAATTTGAAAGCATCGCGGGGTATTTATTGAAGTCCTGACCCCGGCCTCCTCTCGTTAAATTGATTCATGGATTCAATAAGTGGGGCGCAGGCGGCAGGTGTGCATGTCGGTGTGAGCACAAGGCGCACGGGGCATCCATCACGCTGATCAGGTACAGTATCTTCAGCCGCTTCCCCCCCCCCTCTCACAAGACCTCTGCACATGTTGCTGGCTTACCGCCCAGCCGGACCCGGGGCTAGACTGCATGCAGACACGTGCACGCGTGGACAACACGTACACACAAAGACATGAATACACCCGGCCGCAGTTTCAGTTTCAACTGGACGTCAGTCAGGCTAAATGCCCAATGAGGTTAAACTGTCTCCTGCAAAGCAATCATTCACGTTCTGCTGGACATTAAGAGCCGGATGCAAACGACTAAAAATACAAACATCCATGCTCAGTCTTCAGTGCACTGATGCCAGCGGGTTTTTTTTGTAATGTTTGGTGAAGCTAATAGCTCATATCTCATATGCAAGTGTGCATGAAACAACAGCCTAAAGTTAAATGCCAATTATAGCATTGTGCTGTGAAGCAAGATGAAAAAAATCCCAGGATATCTTCTCAGTATCTGGGTTCACTAAGCTCAACAACCACAATCGCTAAGATGTGGTGATGGTGGTCGTCATCGTGGTTTTTCCCCGAGGATGTTCACATAAAAAGAGGAAACGTGGACAAATCTACTTGCAGCCGGGCGACGTATTTTACAAACTAAGTTCAAAAAGAAAACAGGCTGAAAGCAACAGCTGCAACCGCAGAATGCCACAGTAGACTAAAGTATTCTATTTGTATTCTATAAAGTCACATTATTACAGCACAAGTAGATTTGACTCTAATTGCGTTTGTGTTTTCCATTAAATTATTGTTTTCCATTGGATGTATTCTCATGGCGCAGATGACACGCAGTGTTTTTCCGCTGCAACGCAAGCGGTGTCACACTGATTTGGGAGCGAATAAAACAGAAACACAAAACACTTGCTTTGATATGTTACAAGAACAACACGGGCAAAAGCTTTGGTGCTTTAATTAGTATCTGTTGGAGGGCGATGTGGGTACAAAGGCACAACGAAGGGGCTTTGACATTGCTTGCAGCCAACGGGAACAAAGTGCAATGGATGAGACAGGAAGGGGTCCTCCTACACAGGAGTGTTCTCCTGCTGAGGAGCTGGCCCTCCGCAATAATGAGGGTCACTCCTGTAAAAAAACCATCAGGGGAAGTCAGAGGAGTTCACTGCCCTCCCACGAAACCCTCTAACCGAGCTCCATGGGATCCTCGACAAAATGCTGACGCCAGCGTCCAAGAGAACTGATCGGTCAGTATTTTGTGCTTTAATACCAAAGTAAACCAAAGTTACAACCCTGAAAAACCAGGGTTAAGCTGGAAGTTCCCTTTCTTGTAGCCACAGACTGTAAATAAAGATGAACAACGCTTCTCTACTTCCTAAAGTACCAAAAAAAACGCTATAAATTAAGCTTTAGACGTCATTTGGAGTCTAATCAGTATTGATGATGGGTGGGGGGGGGGGCGTTGTTGTTGAATGCCCCATCTACTAACATGGAGTGTGAACATTTTACGTCTTATAACATAAAGGTTGAAACTATATTTGATTGTTTTAACAGTGGAACAAAAGATGTGACACGAGAAATCACGCTACGTGAAAACATCACAATTACAACTTCATAAATATCGTGAACTTTAATCTCTTCATATAATTAAAGTATAAAAAGAGAGAAAGTAATAAAATCAGTAGATTAAAGGAATTAAATGAATTTCGACACGGACCTTGAACGTTTCCCCTCAGAAAAACATTTATTTCTTGTTTTCTGGCTCATTGATAATATAAGTCATACTTGAGCAAATCAATCAAATCCCAAGGTTGATGCAAGATTCATCTTATGCAAAGATAGCATTACTTACTGCAAGTCTTATTATGTCATCCAGGCCGTTTTCCAACCTGAGCAGAAAAGGATCATTTGAAGAAACCAAACAAACCCATTATCGTCTCACTTAGCGCGGCCAATCCACTCAGACAGCCGAGCGAAATAAGTGCTTGGAAAAAAAGTAGATCTGAGGAAATATGTCAACTTCAGGGAAAACAGAAAAGAAGAAGTTCGAACCGTTTCTGGCTCTCACCACTATTGTTATAGAACATTTGAGAATCTACTGCCTTTCTTGTTCAATTCCAGCTGAATAGAAACATTTTCTCTTTATGTAATCTGCTTTCTCGTTATTTCTCTTTACTTAAAACAGAATCGCCAAAGGCTCAAAGCTTTTTGTCGTCTAACATCTAACACCACAGCAGTTCACCATCGCACATCTCCCTGACGGCTGCAGATTATCTTCGGTTGTTCTGTGTTTGCTCATCCTCTTATTTGTCATGCTAGCTAGGTAGCCAGCGAGCTTTGCTGCCGCAGCTTTGTCGTGTTTACGGTTCGGCTTAATGGCTCGCGTTGTTGCTCCAAGAACAGCCGAGCTTCAAATCTCAAAACACAAGGAATGAGAGTTTCTTTAGGTCCCTTTCTTCTCCGGTGTCCCGAGCACAAAGACGCACAGAGTAAAGTTTATTCTTTGCGGCAGGAACGATCACATCAGAGGAGGGAAGAGGGCTCGCAAGGGAAAATCTTTCTTGTTAACCTCTGAAACACGATGCAAACCCAGGTTTGCGAGGCTCATTTGCTCTAGGACCACTGCTGTCACTGCGGGTTACAGTCAGTTCCCAGCCACAGGCTCTCGACGCTGCTTAAGTACGGCTGCCGACAGGAAAACCCAATGGTGTCTTCGCCAGCGCCACGAACACCTACTGTACAGCACCCGAAGCTTCTGGCATGAAAATACAATTAAAGGGAAAGATACACTTCCCGGTGTCCTCTGAGCATTACAGCTCTCCCTCTCTTCCTATCTGCTTGTCCATGCCCGGTATTCCATGGCCAAACATTGGCATAGCACTCCGCTCCGAGCTGTGTGCACTCAGCGTTACTGGCTCTTTTTCCTCCGAGTTAGAGGTAAGAAGCAATGTCATGCTCATAACTCAGACCTGCAAATAGTCTCTGCACATTGTAACTACAACGAATACGGCGAAGCATCTGTCAAATTAGAGTTATTATACAGTTTAAATAATAATTGACTCAAGGCCGAAGCCATAAATTAAACATCAGAGGGGCCGGGGTGGTCTCGGGCTTCTTCTACAATTTAAAAATAAAATTAACTAGCACATGGGATGAAAGTTATACTTATCCTTATCTTTTATTCCATATACTTACACAAACGTGACAGCTCCCCAAAAGTGAAGCCAAAGGATCTTGATTGCCCCCTGGTGGCTGGCCTGATCTCTGCAGTCTCTGGCTACATCCACTCTGCTATGGAAAAGCCTGGCGTCAATGTCAACAACATAGAGCTGCCAAAATGTATTGTGTGACATATTCTACGTTAAATATGCTCTGAACCCATGAAAGACAAAACAAGACACATGATAAATCATTAGTACTTGTTATTTTGGCTCCGTTCCCTCGTCTGAAGAATGTTTAGAGAGGATCAGCAGGAGACGATTATGTTTTTCCAAAATTATAACATGCTCACGTCACTGGTTGCACCATGAAACAGACGGAGCTACATCAAAAGAAAACGGCAGCTTTAAGAAGCAGCTTTGTTGAATCACTCTAGTGTCAGCTGTGGTTTTCCAGGTAGCCTGGAGGCTGCGTCACACGAGAGGATAATCGGGACGAATTTAGACTTGATTTGCCCGTTCCGACGACCGCGGGGGCGTTCCCAAACAATCCTAAAGTGTGGGGGGGTTTACAAAATAATCTTGATGGTAACGATTGAGAAGAAGCCTCCCCGATCTCAAACGTGTTTGATATTTACGATAATCGCAATGGCCAATGAGCTGGAGAGCGAGCCGACCGGGAAGCGTCATCATCCGGATGTTGTGTACTTTATGCAACTGCGACTAAAATCAACAATACATTTTCCAACTCACTTCCTGTTCGCGCTGCAAAATATATTAATGCCCTCTCAACCATGATGTCCTCCATGTTTGTTTTCTTCTGAAGTCACGTTCAATCACGCCAGTGTTCCACACTCGTTCAGATGGTGGTGGTTTTGCACCTACAAGTTATTTGCCAACCACCATAAAAAACTAAACAAGAGGAAGATACTACGAGTTTCAAGTCTCTGGAATCGCCACTTTGAAATCCTTTCCTACAAATGGAGAGTGTGCTGTCTTACATTCCGACCAAATCGTCCAGTGTGTGTGTTCTGAACATCATAAGATTAAAAACTAGTTAAATCTGTCGTGTGTGTGGTTTCCCACGTTTAAAAAAGTCAAAAGTTGAACATCCTCTAGTTGTACATGTACACGCAGGGCTGGTGTTGTCACCCCAACCCGAAGAGGTGACGGCTTTATCCACCTCCATGCCAGCGATACTTGACTGACAGCCTCACAGCTGAAACGCCCGCTAATATATGAGCTCCCAGCTGGGAAACAGCGTATGAAAGAAATATAGGAGTGATGCACACAAGGCTCAGCAGTAGATGTATTTTAAGCACAGGCTCAGTAACAGGTTCCCAGCCTCCACCGCCTCATGAGGCCCGGTGGTCCAAGTCTGACAGGTCGTTCTGTATCTGCTGGATTCTCTGTGGTGTTTGAGAAAAACTGCAGCCCCTCTATTGTTCCTGGTAACCTCCCTGGAAATCGTATTCATTATCTGATCCTCAGGGAGCATGTATTCTGACACAGGAAACATTCCTCATTAGATATCTTCATATAGATGCTGTAATGCAGAGAGTCAGTTGACTTTTAGAAGACAACACATAGACAAATAAAAAAAAACGTGTGTTTCTTTGCTGATTGCTGCCGTCACTGTTAATTCTGCTCCTCTACTCAGATACTCAAACTGACCTGAGCTTGACTTTACGTGAATCCTCGTCACTGATAACGATGCTGAAACAATGCTCACACTTTTACAAGCCTTCAGATATATTTAAGCTGAATTACAAGGAAGCTGATGTTGAATTATTTAACCTAAACTGAAGGATTTCTCTGAGAAGCTTATAAAACGGCCAAAATTGCTATTCAGGATATTTTTGCTCAAAACCTCATCACGTGGAAAATTCATTAAATTAAATTAAAACGTTGAAGCAAATAAAATATGTTTATATTTGACAGGATAGACACGTTTATAACAAATGTTTACAATTTTGATAGCAAACACTAGTGGATCTGTTGAAATGTAAAAAAGACATTAAGTATTTTCTGTTTGTGATTAAACAAAACCTGTGGCGTCCCTTTTTAATCACAGCAGAGTCTCCAATGGGTCCAGTATTTACTTTCTGTCTCTTTGAGATACATAGTGTTGTTTCGAAAAACCATTTAAACTACAAATTAATCATATACAATTGCTCCTTATTAAGTATTTGCACTTTCCCCTGTGGTTCAAGGAATAAATAACATCAAGACAACGTATTAAACTAACTTACATGTAACACAGAGGTTTTGTGTGCAGCTGATAGCTGGTGAGTAAAAGACGGTATTTTAACTATACAGGTTCCTGGGCACGCAGCTCTGATGATTCTGAGATGCAGTTCCTTGTGCGACATCTAGGGGCGGTGAATATTTTATATTTAACCTTTAGTTGTATCCATATTCATGTGCCGCTGCTGACTCTGCTATTCACTTAATAATTAGGATTAAATACATTCTGAAAACGAGTGGGAAAAATATGGCACCAGTAACGAGATGTTTCAGAATTTAAGGATAATATGCATATGACATTAAAACAGGATTTTAGGTGGGGAATTAAATTAGCGAGTGATTATTCAGAATATCTTAAAAAGTGAGAATGTATAAGAGTTAGAAATCTGCTACATTTTCCGTGCATGATCAAAGATGGTATATGTGATGTAGGAAATTAAAGTTTGATGTATTTTACTGAAAGGAAGCGGAGGAGCTGGAAAGTCGAGTGTTTTAAAGTTTATACTCTTCATGATAAAAATATCTTTCAGGTCAGGTTAGTTTGGAGCATCTGAGCTGGTCTGAAGTCAGAGAATCTGGCTGTGAGCATCTTCTCACATTTAATGGTATTTCCCCCAATTCCATTATTTGCAAAATACCATTACACTTATCTCTGACCATGATTTTGTATTCGATAACAAAATCATAAAAAACTGAACAGGATTTCCTTTTTTTAAATCAGCCAGTACAAAGGTCGCCCTCTGACTTTAAAGGCCTCATTCCTCATCCCAGTAGCTGTAACATAAATGTCTGTGTAACCATTACGGTTATCGATGGCTTTGATGGGGGTCATTATACATGCTGTGGGCAGCATATGCTCTTTCAGTGCTCTTGAAAATCCTGCGGGGGGGGGGGGTTTAAAGAACTCGTGTGGGAAGGACACGTGTAGACTTCAGTGTTTGGACCAAACCAATTACAGAGAGCCTACCTCTAGTTTCACAGCAATTGCGAGCATGTGCAATCACATTATATTGTATTTTCAGTCAATACATCTGAATGCTGCTCTGGTCATTACCCTGGTGTTAAATTCAAGAGAGACGTGAGTGGAGCGGCTACGGAACATCAATACGATTACCATGGTTATGTTAAATTGAATGAAACAGATGTGTGTCGCAGTGAGTACACGGAAAGATACTGATACCACAGACATGCAGCTCAGGTTTTATATTGTGTGTATGTTTTTCACACTGGAATGAAACTCATGCCTTTGTTTAATTATTACATCCTTATGTTACTTATTATATATTGATTTAATTGTAGATATAGTGTCATATCTGTACATTGTGTTGTATATCAGGTCTTAGAAGCACTTATATCTATAACTGACTGAAGTTACATCATTGGTCGGCCCTTAATTTGTTCATTCAACAGAAAGCGAGCAGCTTGATCGCCCCCTGGTGGCTGGCTGCACTACAGGTCATTAATCCCGACCAAATCATCAACGTCTGTCATTTTGGGATTGTTTGGGTTCAAGTTTTGTTTTCATCAGTTATTTGATGCTATAAAAAAGGGGGGGGAAACATCCTGATTGACAGCGGAGACTGACTTGTGATTGGTGGAGCGTGGAACAGAGCATTCAAATATATTAGCTTCATTTCTGGATAGTGGGAGAAGGTGGAGATGCGTCGTCCATATTTATATGAAGTCGCAAACAGTTTCCTTTACGTACAAAGTTCCCAACCTTTTGTTTCTAGATTTAACATAATTTCAGACCCTTGTGACAAATCCAGTGTCGTTTTGGACCAACCCACTATTTTTAAAAGACATTTCCAACATTGCCAAACAAGCCTTTGAATGTCTCGTTTGAACGACCACACGGCAGCTGAGACGGAGAGGGAATGAGCTGCTAATTTCCTCTCTGAGTCATCACTCACAAACTCACAGCAGAGTGGCCGTGTGTGTTTTTTAATTTGTCAGATCCAGTACGTCAAAGTTTCAAACTTTAGCAGACAGAGCAGCAGCTTGAAAAAAAAACGCCCCGAAAGAAACTGGCTGCGCAACACGTCGCCTTAATGAGCCACGTCTCACTCACCGGCTGTGTATTAAAATACTGTAAATGTGAGCACAGCGAGGAGGAGGGAAGCAAACAGACACTGGGCTGAAAGCGGCTGACGCTGGCTGAATGCAAACATGATGCAATGATGCAATGAATGTGCTGATTAGCATATTACACCATCCGGCAAAAACACTTTTCAGGCAAACTTTAACTTCTTTCCATTAAAAGAAGTTGTTTACATCAGTTCCAAACAGTTTTCAGCTACGTCCTTAGTTTTGCACATAAGCCATTCACAGTTCTATTTTAGAATTGAGTTATTTATACTAGGATTTTGCATTTTCTCTATTGCACCAACATGATTGGGGTCATTTCATGTTATTATCGGTTGCTTGCCGATAGAGAGTTCATGGTCCACACAGGACAAATTGAGCCCCATGTTTGGATGTATTTGTTGGTTATAGAGTCATGTAGGGTCTCCAGGAGCCCCCCCCCCCCCCCCCCTGCACTCCAAAAGACCCGTGCATGCTAACACACTAAACATCAGCATGTTAACATTGTCCGTCCATCTTTTCCGCCGCTTATCCGAGGTGAGGTCGCGGTGGCAGCCGGTTAAACATCGGTGTTACACAGATCCCTCTCCCCAGCGTTCAAGCTCCTCCTGGGGGATTCCCAGGTGTTATAGCAGACCTGATGGGATATGTAATTCCTCCAGCTTCTCCAGGTGCTGGGTCCACCCCCGGGGGTCTGCTCCCAGTTGGGCTCACCCAGACGCCTTACAATGGAGGGCGCCCTCGAGAGGCGTCCTGATACGATGCATCTCAAAGTACTGTGTGAATGTTGCTTATATATTTTTAAATATAGTCATTTTCAAAACTGATCCCTGATGGCCGCACGAAAAAAGGACATAAAAATATCTTAACTTGACTTTGACAAATGTCCCATTGACAGAATAAAATTTATATCTGTAATTTTACATCAAACAGAGCCTGGTGAAATGCCCTTGGCACAGGTGAGACATCGTTTACCCTCAGAGACCATTTTGAAATGTGGAAACAACACAAGTCGTGAAGCCTGTCAGTCATTACTGGATAATATGTCTGTGTCTACTTTCACGGTCGCTGCTTTTCAAACACTTGTTCCACTAGGGGGGGAGGGGGGAGGGGGGGGGGGGGGTAAAGACATAGCAATTTCAAGCTACATTTATCGCCAGTGACTTAAAAATGTTGTTAGGAGTGATCGCTGTTTAAGCAGGGATTCGCTGACGTGCCCCGAGCATCTGTTGGCTCGTCTTTCGGAGCGATACCTCCTCTTTTGATTGAGACGTCAGAGGGGAGCAGTGCACTGCAGACTAATGGGAAGAGCCCGAGTGGGGATTTCAATGTGGATTTCACTCTGAAGTCCAATCGGGGAAAAGGAAAAAAAAAAAAGGCAAGTGTGCTCCCAAGGCTTTGGGATAATGTACTTTTCCACCGCAGTGTGGGCAGCTGTTGTTTTACTATACATTTATTCATAGGCCTCCTTACAGAAACATAGGCTTCATGAAAAATACATATCAGGGAAGATTTAATTCAATTTTGATAAAAACTTTTGTGCAGCGACTTGACTTTCTTTGGTTTCCTTTTAGTTTGAGTTGAACCATGAAGCTGATTCTTCTCAGAAGCGCAGAAAAAAAATTATGTAATTTATAAAGAAGTTATTAACACTACATCAGTACATATGATACAAGGGCATTGTGTCAAAAACATTTATAAACACTCACTTTATCCATGATTGCAGCTTCCACACCTCAAATGTTGACATCAACAAAATCGCCAATTGCAGTATTTACATCCTCCTCTTCCTCCAAGGTCAGCACTCACCTAAAAACACCTTGAATGGTTCAGTTTTATTTTTAACCCCCTAACCCTAACCCTAACCCCCACAATAATCTACTAGACCCCTAATGTGGATCCTGTGGCGTCATCTCCAAACAGTTTGATCTACCATCACTGTCCAGTCGATGGAAACGAAGATACATCTGGTATATTTTACAATTCACCTGCAGTTCTTGTATGTATTTATACATTAATTATATTTACAGAATTAAAGGTGCATCCGTTTACCCAGAATGCAGCAGCTCCTCTCTGTTTTCCAAATCTACCACCAAGGTTTTTCAAAGCTGTGGTTATGACCTGAAATATGGTTCATCCATTTTGAAATCTTTAGTTTAGTTTAGTTCTATTATTATTTACAATTACTATTAGCACAAAAACACACCATTCCTAATTTTACCAAGCAAAAAACAGTTATATCACATTGTATGATTGAATATACATTGTACTTATTAGGGTTTTCATTTTCAAAACAAAATATATTGCAAAGTAAAGATGAAACGAATGAAAGTTGCTTCTGTAAAATGTAGATTTTGCACTTTTGCAGTGTTTTGAGTTTTCGAACCTTTTTACAAATCCTTTGAGTTGAACAAATGCACCAGCACTGTAATGGAACAGAGCTGAGTTGCTGAATAGTCACAGTTTCAGCAGTTCGGGGGAATGATGTGCTAAAGGCGCCCTGAGGCCTGACCATGAGTAACACTTTGGAACAGAGCTTTTATGGGGGGGGGGGGGGGGGGGGCTATTTTCTGTTTTCTGAAAACGAGAATGGGAGTTTCACATTGGTCCATTTACCTGCACTGTTTAGTAATGCACATGGGGATTTACGCCAGCATAGATAGGGGGGGGGGAAGATCCATCTATTATCTATAGTGTGTATCTTGTTTGGTCGCCTGGGAGCTGGAGCCGATCCCAGCTGACATGGGGCGATACGAAGGCAAAACCCTGGACAGGTCGGTAGTCTGTTGCAATTATGGGCAATTTAGGGTCTAAACCTATGTGTGTGTAGGAGGAAGCTCTGGAATAGGGAGCCCATGCAAACCCCACACTCAGAAAGGCCCTTGGCAAACCAGGATTCAAACCCAGAACCCTGTTGCTGTGAGTTGGCAGAAACCATTGTGTGTTTCTGAGGTTAAATCTGAACGTGAACCTATTCTGTAAATAGGAATTCATGCCCTGAATATATCAGTGTGTGTCGGAGGAGGTGAAGGAGGCACCTTGGGGGAGTGATGCGAGTGACTGGACGCACTGAAGGGCTTTGCAGGACATTGCAGCTGAACGGTGCGGTGATGTATTGACAAAAAAAAAAGTCTATATACATTCTCTTCTGCAAGGGCTGTTGGCTTCCTCTCCATCCGAGACAAAAGAAGGCGATTTGTGTTTTAAAGGTGTCGGAGCTCACGGCCACACAGGCTCTTTGCTGCCGGGCCGATCTTTCACCTCTGCAGCCGCCTCTGCAGCTTTAGGAGGTGATGTGTGCAAAGGTGTGAGAGCCTTGAGGTCCAGTGTTGCACCAGAGCCAGGGACCACTGCAAAAATTGGTTTATGAGTGGTTATTAACGATAAACATGTCGGTCATGGTAGCTGCTCTATGGATGGATTTATACACAGCATGTCTTTACACCTATTTGGTCCACAGGGAAAAAATTCCAGCCACTGTCAGATATTCATGATTCCCCTGAGGATAAAATATTGACTTTGGTTTATGACCAAAACAACTTCACAACCATTAACATGCCCCGTTCGTCTCAGCTGTAAATTTAGCTACGAATATTTGACATTTGTTGTTTTATTTTTATATGTCTTCATTTTATTACCCACAGTTTTATGGTCTCCTTGTATTTCTCTTACTTTTATTGGCAGTTTTCAAATTTTCATTTATTCTGTCTGTTATAAACTTCGGAACTTTGTTAAGAAAAGTGTTACAAAACAAAACTTCAGGTAAGAAAATAAACATAACATTTTTAGTAGTACTAATTATTACTACTATTATTATTATTATTATTAAAGCGCAAGCTAACAAATGTGCGCAAGAACTGTGTCCTGCATATATAAAGCCTCAAATAGCTGCTAGCATCGCTGTTGACTGTAGAATTTGTTTTGTTAATCCACTCAGTTCTTTTCATCCCTTCAGTAGTTTTTAGATATTTAATCACAAGCATGTAAAAACGATGCCAGACAGGCATGTGGAAGTATAATCAAAGACAAAAGGTGAAATTGTCGTAGTAGCCAGAGAACCTGACAAAGTTTTCCTCTTAGATACACAGCCGTGTTCCACAATCTATTTTGAGCCAAACACTTAATCTATTTAATTCTGTTAATGGCTTTTCACGGGTGTGCTTTCGTCAGGACCCTGTTTGCACTCAGGGTTAAGGTAAAGTCTGGATTTTCGAGTGCTTTTAAAATAAAACATAATTCAATTACAATCATCACGCACAGCACACTTGCACACTGTGCGTTTTAATCGCAGTTTATTATTAAATTTGTGTTCCAGAAATCTGCAGTAAGAGATAAAATGGAGTCGAGCAGTGAGGATGATTGTGTTGCACCAATCTTTCGATAAATTCCACATCCCTGTTTTCTTTACCAGGTTTTTCATGTGCTAGACGTATTCGCTTCTCAGATTCCGTTCTGGAAGATGATGTTTGCATGTGCAGTGCCTTTTATCAGATGATTATCTACATGTTGCTCACACAAAGAGACATATTCAAACCGATTAAAGTACTTTCTTTACGAGCAACAATAGTTTTTGGGGTAAAGGTGTTTGTAATAATTGGCTTTAAAGATAGTCGGCCACAGTTTAAGATTCTCAGAGGAACTTACAAGTTGTTTCACAATTAGTTAAGGTTCCATTTCTTTTATAAGATTTTCATTAGGCTCAGTCAATACAGGAAGAGAGCCAGTAACTTATAACTAATCCAGCTATTGTCACTTTGGCAAAGCAATCTCAGAGAAAACAGCGGCAGCACCTAGATGTGATGGATGTGATTGCTTGTGTTATTGAATTTGATGCTATTTATGTTGCCCATTATTGGTTTATGCACATGCATTTGTTTCCCTAATTGCAATATTGAGATAGTGGGAGTCCAGAGTAATTAATTACTTTAAAAAAAAAAGAAAGAAAAGACCTGCAACACCAGGGAGTCGGCACAGTTTACACTTTAAACCAGAAAGCCACTTCATGCAGCACCGCTTAACACAATCTTTGAGAGGCCAAAATAACAAGAAGTCCATTAAACTGTGAATATTAGCAATTATAATTGTGCGTTTTCACAGTCTGCACAATTTCACAGCACATCAGCGAACACAGGAAGAGAGTGGAAAACATTTCTAATTCCAGAACACTTCATCAGCCGTTACAACGCTGCGCGACGCTTTGTATATTTCTCCAAAGCTCGAGATGTTTCAGAACTAAATGAGGACTTTTTGGGTTAATTATATTTACAGAATGAATGGTGCATCCGTTTACCCAGAATGCAGCAGCTCCTCTCTGTTTTTCCCGAAAATCTACAACTGCTGCACTACAGTTTATTCAAAGCTGTGATTACGGCCTGAAATATATCTCCAGAGAACGGTTCATCCAGCTTGAAATGTTTACAAAAAAATATAATTAAGCTGCTACAGTTAATAATCTAACAACATCAACAAACTGAATAAGATAAGATCAGATAATCCTTCTTAACAATAAATACATCAACAAATGCATAATTTAACTATCAGATGACAGCTGGGATAATTAAAGATTTCTTTTTTTTATTGCCTTTATTTCTATTATTATTTACAGCTACAAAAAAACACAACATGCATAATTTTACCAAACAAAAAATAGGGTTAAAACATTATATCACAAGGTTTGATTGAATCTCAATTTTACATCTTAGGGTTTTTCTCAAAACACAAACAAATATATTGCTAACATGAATAACTGTGCAGCAAAGGAGTAGCGCAATATCTCTTTTGTGTGGGTTTTCTTTTATTATTATTAATAAGTCTGTATTCAGGAATGTGTTTAGATGTGTAAAGTCTAGCATTGACCCTAGATGCCTTCTCACCCTTGTGCTTGTGAGGCGTCCTCGTCTCTCTCTTCATTGTAAAGTAAATGATTACTTTTGCCCGGGTGTGGAAGTTTATCCATATGACCTCCGGTTTGAGTCCTGCTTTATTGAGGTCGTAACGTATGTCGTACAGCGTGGCTGCTTCTGGACCGGGCTCCAGGTATAAGTCTTCTTTTGACAAGTCAATTCTCGCTGTCAGCTCACACACACCTGACTGCTCTGCTGTAGCACGAACAGAGACGACTTTGTGCATCCATGTACATAAGGTGAATATTATGTTCTCTTTCAAAGTCGTTCTTATTCCATAAAAAAAATGCTCTTTTGACGAGTGCATGTGTTGTAGCGTTTGCAGTCCAGTAGAGGTGTGACGCTTCCCAGGGAGTGGCAGATTTATCCTCCCCTGCCAACACGACTGAATTCCTATTTTCTTGTTCAGTGAAGTGGAAGTGGGCGGCTCAGCGCTGTTTGCCAAACGTAATACCAAACAGATCTTACACAAACACAATTAGTTCAGTGTTTGGCGCCGTTGTCCGTGAAACTGATTGACAATCGGGAGCCGGGTAAAATAATGACGGCTGTGCGTTCTGTGGCCCCCCCCGTGCGAAGGTGAAGACAATCCTCCACGGCTGAACAACATGCTCTGTGAGCCCCGGGGGGGTCTTTTACAGATTTACACAGCCAAGTTGGGACAAACCAAATATACCACCTTTTGTTCAACTAGAAAAGTTCACATGCTGTTTGCAAAAAAATACACACGTGCGCAGCGACACATCCAAACACAGGAACATATTGTGGAGCATGTTTAGAACAGCGCTCTCTACTCACACAGCTTCACCTCCAGTTCTCTTCACTGCACAATTTGCATTGCATGAGGCTCCACTCCCCCCGCAGCTGGTTCCTTTGATGGTTGGAAGTAGCCCACTGATAAGTCTATTGATTGCTGTGAACCACAAGTTCCCCCCCCCCCCGCTGCTTTGTGTTTCCTTGCCTTTCTTTTCTTTTTCCTGAGCTTAATCTCGATATTGCCCATATCAGACAGTGTGGGATAAGAACGGCTTTTTAACAGTGGAATGAAAATCCATTTCTGTTGGTAAAATGTAGTTTCCTTGAAGACTTTGAAAGTGCTTTGTTTCACCGTGTAAATATGTGGGGAGTGAGGGAGGCTGTCAAGTTATTTTTTCACGTCAAATTCTCTTTAATAAGTTATTGAACCTCGTCAGAACTTAAATGTCTCTTCCCTGAACAACCTTGGGCTTTGTTAACATCTTGATCCTTGTTTGCATCTCGCTTCATTGACTCTCTCCTTCAGTGTCGAGCTTCAGTGAGAGAACTACCCGCCGAGAGTTGGACTAACTTTCACAACGTGACGTTTTCCTCTTCCCAACAGACGTAATAAAAATAGTTCTGCTTGAAGAGCTTGTCACGCGTCATTGAAACATCAGTTACACATTCTGCACACGGTTCATTTTGTTTGTTGTGTTTAGTTAACTTCTGTGATTCAACACAAAGTTAATTTGTAGTTTTTCCAGGGTCATCTGGCAAAAAAACGATGGAAGCAGTTGACTTGAATACAGGAAGTACCAATCAGGCTGTACCAAGTTCATGCCACATCAAGGGGGGGGGATTGGGAGTTGTTTAGCTAGTGTCCCCATTCAGGTATCTCCTCTCTCGGAAGAGAGATCATTTCCATGATTAGCCATCAAAGTGCGATGATTCCAGGAATATGTCGGCCAGAGAAGGATCCGCCCGTCAGGGATGAAAGGACACACGTTTGTGGGCCACGTTTGAAGGAGCCTTCCAAATGGAACAGCCTAGTGATGCAATAATCTTCAAACGCAGTCTCTCCGAGGGACGTGGACCCTGAACTGAGACGCAGCTGCTCCATGTCATCTGGCTTTGGTTTAGTAGTTGATTGATAGGATGGTAATTTCAAGTTTTAGGCCAATTTAGTTTCTTTTCTTTCTTAAGTCATTGAGTTCAGTTTTGTTGTATCACTTGGTTTGTTTGCTTGTGTTCAATCCTTGTTTCTTTTATCAGACCAGAACTTTGTTGCTTGAATCTTTTGTGGTTGAGTTTTGTAATTTTTTTGTCTTAATAAAGTCCTTACTTTGCAGGACTTATCTTCCAGTTCCATCCCTCACATACTGGGTCGGGCCTCCTCCATTTTCTCCTCCAACATTCTGGAAACATTCTTTTGAGATTCTGGTCAATGCTGACATTTCTTGCAATGTGTCAACACCACATTCAAGCTGTGAACCTCGATCCTACCACATCCCCAAGGTTTCCCATAGGACTCAGATCAGGTGATCTAACAGGCCACCGAGCCACATTGAACTCATTGCCATGGAAACAGTCATGCTTCGTGACACGGTGGATTATCGTGCCGGTAGAAGCCATTAGAAAATGGTAAATTGTGGCCAGTGATGCACATGCTAAGCGAGATATGCTGTGGAATTCAAACCACTATTGATCGGTATTAAGGTTACCGAGAAGCCCAGCGCCAGCAGCATTGACACGAGGAAGACCATGTCCATGGATTCATGCTGATGAATTCAAAGTCTGACCCAACGATCTGTGTGCCTCGGGAGAAATCGAGATTCATCCGACCAGGCTTCCACTTTCCAATCTTCAGCTGTTCCAGATTTGGCGAGCCCTGGATTTCTGTTCCTCGGCTGGAGTCCAACTTCTGCAGTTGTGTCCCATCCCCCTTCCGCACGTTGTGTTGAAGCGAGTGTGTAGAAATACGACAAAACTGAGCTCTAATCAGTATAATCACACATCAGCATGTGGCGGTCCCTTCGCCGGTGGCGATTGGGTGTTACAGCTCAATTTCCTCCCTCAAATGAAGAAGGTAGCAGTGTCGGGTTTTTTTTGCCTGCACATTTAGACCTGCTGGTAATGTGAAACATATCTCGAGTCAAATATTTGCACATGGCTGCTGTCTAGGAGAGTAAAGAGGAAGGGAGTGATGAGAGACAGCTCTCTGCAGGTCACTGTGTTTGCTCGATACTCCTGGGAAGTGCTGATACACGTAAGTCAATAATGGGGGGAGCACCAGGCAGATGTCTGCTCCGTGGAAGAGGCTGGCAGGGCCAAATGTCTTTTGAGTATACAGTACAAATATATACATATATATATATATAGATACATACATCCTCATCCCCGTGTGGTTTCATGTGAGATTGCTGAATCCGATATTTCAGCTTCCACCCTGAGTGAAATGCTGCGGGACTGTGAAATCGATGGTATGAAGGATTTGAATAATTCCATGTAACTTTGATGCGTGGTGTTATTTGACTGGTTCCCTGTCTCCACGAAGTCAAACACCGATCGCCGGCGCTCGGCTCGTGATCAGAAAAAAAAAAGATCCACACCTATAAGCTTTCACTTCTTTGATGAGCTGTCAATCAATCAGGCTCACATCCCCGCTGCACATGAAGGTTAACCCTTCCCGTGCTGCTCCTCAAAGCAGCCTGGTACAAGTTGGTTGCAGTATTTTTAGACATAAATATTCAAAAATCATGTTTTGATTTATTCCAACTATTCCAAAAAATAACCAGTGTGCCTCTTCTTTCCTTTTCTCCCCATCAGTGATTTTAAAAACCAGTCTGATAGGTCGTCTGTGGAACTACAGACCTACAGTCCTGTTTTACTGCTACAGGCGACTAGAAGCCAGAGTAATTAAGACATGAGGAAAGGAGGAAGTCAGCTGACCCAGTGTTGGGAGGAGGTTGTAAGGGGGAGAGTTGTTTACGATGTGAAACTGAACTGTAGTTCCTTTTTCTCTATAATCGTTCCACAACCTTAACCTATATTATATTGTTTTTATTAGTGTATCCATGACAACAAATCACCTATATAATTGTATGTAAGTAATTATTTTCAAACTAAGCTTTTTTTCTTCTGTGAATAAACTAAACCGAACCATTCCACGGGCTCAACATCACGTCCACGGTGATAAAAGTGGATTTTAAATTCTACTTTGGAGCAAAGTTTCATGTCTTTTTATAGATTGTTATTGTGAAATAAATCAACTCCGCTGTTGCTGTCACATTTTGATTCCTCGCCTGCTGCTGCGCCCTGAAAGGTTTTTTCAAATGCATGAGACATCACCTTTGTCCAGCGGAGCCCCGTCCACTTCAAACTATAGAGTGAGAAAACAAAAAAAAACGCACAAATAGAAATCTCTTCTACGAAATAAATAAAACTGTTGGAGCTTAAGGAGAAAACAAAGGGCTCAAGTTGTACAAAACAAAATCACTAATAGTTAATAATGTAACGGCTTTAGCGGAAAAAACTCAGGTTTCTATATATCTCACCTCTGACCCACTTAATAATTGATGTTGTTTCCATTGATTAAAGGATTGAAAAACAATAGAAACACAAACATGATACAATAACACAACACAAAGTCCTTCTATGAACCGTTGAGTTTAACGAAATATAAAAGACGATATGTACTTTTTTAAATTACAAACAAATTCTGTATTGTATTCAGGCGGAGCCTTGAGTGAGAGAAAGGTAATGATAAGTTATTTTGGGGTCATTTGGGTTAATCAATCTTTTAATTGTCCCGTAAAATACTTTTATTATACTATAACATTTTTACTAGACCCGCCCTGCATTATACAGACAGTAAATCTCACTCCGAGTCAGACAGTGGTGCATTATGTTGAATGACTAATGGCAGTCGCCAAAAGGTGTTGCAGACAAAGTGTATTCATTCGGCAATATGCTATTGTTAAGAGGGAACACCGGATGAGATGGGATTAATGGTCTGAAGTGTTGGCTCAGGAGACACTGCTCGAAAATGAGCTACAAACCATTCGATAAATGATTCATGGAGTCCGACCAATGCATTTAGTGGTAGAGCACTCAGTCCTATAAAACCCCCCTGAGGCCGACTTCATTTGTTTAGTTTGCTTTTGCTGAAAAGCTGTGATATTCAACGGCGGCGGCTCGTCGGGAAGCTGCATGTCTAACAGCCGCCCAGAGGTGAGGTTCAGGGATGTCACCGCGTTAGTTCAGGGTGTTTCCTCCATCATCTTTCAAATAAGTCGGGACAAGAAGATGTGAACTGGAGTATCCACCTTTAAAAGAGAGGAGGGAAGAGGAGGTATTGATTCATGGCCTCCCGCAGCTCTCCTCCCTCATTCATCATGCTGTCCCTGTGCACACCGCCGTCACTTCCCAGTGGGGAGCCGCTCCTCCTCGCCGTGCAGCCGGGCCACTCATCCTCGTGTCTGGGTAACAAGCTGGTGTGCTCCACTCAGACCCCCCCAACGCCTCCTCCAGCCCCCTTACTTTCCGCTCTGCTGTCACACTCCTGCACCCAGAGATGCACCATGACAGGATTACTCATAACGCGCGCTGCTCTGCGGAGCCAGATACGTGCGGACGAGTACCTCCTGTCGTAGCCCGTCACCGGCGGCTTTTCAGTTTCCAGTTCATTAACACAATGCTGAGTTTGCCAGCTAATTTGTCTTTGAAAAGGCATAATTCAATTGTTTCATATGGGTGTGGGAGCAGGACGCAGGTTGACAGATATTTGCACACGTTGCAGGTCTGCGTTTTCCTGCTCAGATCCGGGTACAAGACGTAACAAGCCCAGGAAACAAGTGTCAGCTGCTTCATTGTTTAACAAAGCAAAGTGACACTTGCACCGGTGTGATACCGGCCCGTCTCGTCATGCTGAAGTAGCCTCATGCTAATTAATGAATTTTCCCTCCGCAGAAGGACAACATGATTTGATCGCGACATTCAAAGCAGCATTTCTCCACAAAAAAAGATTTATTATTCCCTCAAATTTTCATCAACTCCTTCAGAAAATCATCCGCTTTTAATGCATTTCTCCTCCTGCATTCATTAAACAAACAAAAAAAACATTTACTCTTTTTATTAATGCATTCAAAACCACAAGGAGCTGTTTATGAATATTCAAATGAGGCTTTGACCTTTTAATAAGAAAAGAAAAAAAAAATGGCACAACCTTTAGTGATCTGCTGTCAAGGGGAGAAAAAACAGAAATACATTTCCCAAGGAATGTTGTAACGCTGGGCGCTGTTCGATCTTGAAAAGAAAACACGAGGACACGAAGCAAGGTCCCGCAATGTTACTGTTTTTTTCTTTTGTTTTCTTCCTCTGGTGAAAGTGGGAGTGTCGTCTCACTTTGACTTTGCCGTTTGAATAAGATCCTCCTCTTCTTTCACAGCGACGCCACCGGCCAGGGTCATCCGCCCTTCACCCTCTCGAAGGTTTCCGTGAAGCTTGGCCGCCTCCCTCGCCCCCCGAACATTACCATCGCTTCTCGTTCCCTCCGTGAATATTATGTCGCGGCATAGCAACAGCACATTCTCATTCCATTCCCTTTGCCTTCCTTCAAGGCCCCTCACAAAGTCAACCCCAATTTATTTGCGAGGGATGGACTCATCATCGCTCAGGCCTGCTTCTCTCTCTCTCTCTCTCTCTCTCTCTCTCTCTCTCTCTCTCTCTCTCTCTCTCTCTCTCTCTCTCTCTGTCTGAGCCACACTGTGCATAACAGAGCTCATTCACACGCTGCCGTTCACACTGTATCTCATCTTGACTGAGTCACAGTCCGAGTAAATTGAAAACAGCATCTGCATTCAGATGAATGTGCAATTAATAATTAAAATGACAGCAAAATATGAAATGCCAGTGGAGTGTCACATCTGTCCTGTGATATCCTCCTCATTCGCCTGATGATGATTATTTTTGTCTCACTTTTGTCTTTCTAGCAAAGCAGCTTTGGCTCTATTTGCATACAGGCTTCATATTTTAAAACCAATTCCCCCTCCCTGCCAGGAGGAGGTAAAACTCGTCTGGACTCAGGACGAACTGACCCTTCAAAGTGTTTGTTTTGCTGGAAAATCAAAATGGGCCGGAATCAATCAATCTGCTGTCTGCTCTCAATTTGCAATTTGCAGCCGCTGCCGGACTTTGCCGCGGAGTAAATAACAACATGTCCGGGAAAACAGTTTGTGAATAAAAGTCAGGTGGTATGTGTCCGACGAAGAAAACAGCCCCGGCCTCGCTCCTCTCGACTATTCAGGTAGATAACAAACGGATGTCAAACAAGCAGCGGGCTGAGACCCCTATCATCCTTTATTTACCTTCCACAACGAGATGCAGTTGTCTTTGCTTTGCTTTGTGAGTAGACGGGGGAATGGGATGAGCTGCAAGATCGGCCCATGATAAACCCCCATGGTTGGCATGGTTCTTTTATTTTTGTCCTCATGTTGAACCCAATCTCTCCACGAAGCTATCGTACTATCTCCCGAAAAAACATCGTCAGGGGACAGAAATCAACATGTCAAATACGTCTTTTCAAGGACTTTTGGGAATTTGAAGACTCGACTCTCCCATTCAGCGCTCGCAGTCTAAGCCTCCGCACATTGTCAGGTTTGGATATTTCACTCCGAGTGGTATCAACCTGGTTCAACAGCCGGTGCTTTTAGATTTGCTTTTGTCGGCTGACTGACTCCAGTGGAAGGAAAGAACCTCCAGATCTTCCCCTTGATCTCCGCTGTTCCAACATATCACCAATTCAACGAGATTCATATCCTTCAAGAGCAATTCTAGTCTGACTAATGAGGCTCAGCGGATTCAGAGGCTGAGCAAATTGAGCACGGCATCCCTTTATATTCCGCGTTCTGTCCGTCTTTCCACGAACAACTATCTTGTGGGAATTTACTTGCAGATTTTCTTTGTGCGCTCATGTGGGACCAGATGCACCTAGTTTGACAGGCTCTTAAATCCTACAGGAATATGTTTGCATTTCATAAAGTGCAAATCTTCCTTACCAAGGGATGAGGCCCCACCTCGCCCTCCGGTGCTTGATCCAGTGGTTTTGGACAAAGTCGGGGCAGCGTGGTGCAGCTAACTGGATCTTTTTGTGAGCGGGTCCATTTCCGAGGGGGTGGTTCATCCTGTCCTCGCTGTGCCTGTCTCCAGGTGATGGAGAGCATGTGTCTGCGGCCACGCGTGCTGTCGGGTTCTCCAGATCACCCGCTGCAGGCATGACCTTCCCTCTCTTACTGCTTAACCTAATCAATTACGGTTCAGAACAGAAGCCAAGAGAGAGGGGAGACAGAAAGCCCATGACCTTGTCAGAGCCCTGAGGAGACTGTGAATAATTCCCTTTGAGCCCCATAAAGAAGGTTTCCATGGCAGGAGGGGAAGAGCAAAGGTAAAGCTGGTTGAGCGGCAGAGAAAGGACCAGAACGACTGTGTCAAAGGTACTAAAGTGAGATCGGGAACTGCTCGATACAAACATCTGAATAAAAGTCTTGTACAGTCAGACGGTCGTAAACATTTAAATCACAACTGCCTTTTTCTGGCCTGAACAAATTGGATATGAGGCTAAAGTTGCCGTGGGCCTTATTTGTCAAATATGCAGAGCTCCAGGTGTAATCTGGATTTAAACCTAAAGTGCCCCATGGTAAATGATGAATATGGCCCAGATCTGGCAAACAGTAGCGTACCGCCCAAGTGGATTCATTCCATGTGGTATGTGGGACAGATGTGGGCCAAATCTGGGCCGTAACTATTTTGCTATGTGGGGAGGAATTCTGCTTTTTACTGTAGCCGTCATCAACCTGCATCAAAGAGGTCAAAAAGACAAAACAACGAGAACTTGACGTAAACGTGATGCGTGATGTACTGTATATGATTTACTCTGGCCCAGACAAAAGCAGACTTCAGACGTGAACTCCGGATAATGTCCACACAATGGACTGTCTCCGTAGTTTATCTTTCACATATGAAACACAGAAATCTCTGGAGCTTTTCAGGTGAGCATGTGTTTGTCGTTCACAGCACATTAACACAGAAGACACCGGCTCATGACCGTTTCACGTTTCAGTTTTGTTCTCACACTCAGCCCCTTCAGATAATTGCAGGATATTATCTGGAGTTCAGCTCATGTCTGAAAGCGGCTACATTTGAATTTCTCTAATTAGCTGCTTACTCTCCTCTGCACAGAAAGTGCGACTGCCTTATTTGTGTTGATTACAGGCCTCAGATCTGTGCTGAGGAAACCCTTCCACTCATTGACTCTTCATTTGATACATGTGTCAAATAAATATAGTTAAATTATAAACACTTGTTTAGTTGGCGTGGCTGGGCTTGAGGAAACCTCCGAGCAACGACAGCATCTCCAGGTTTTTTGATTTATCAATATAGTGAAGTGTTGCTGCAGCTCAAAGCTCAGCGGCCGAGCAGAGGCCTGGAGTCACACCGGATCTCCACCGGGCTGCACAGCCATGACTCTGCCCCTCAAACTGAACAGTAATTAAACAGTGCACAGCGAGTTGAGTGTGTGGTAACGTGGGAGCTCGTGTGATGATACTTTCCAGATCAGCTACTATCTGAGCTTAGACTCCGAGGCAAGTGTTTGAAACGATTCATGCGAAAATCCTGTTTGTTTACAGAGCTACATGAACACACTACGTTCAAATAACGCGAATCTCTTTATTTTCAGAACGCATCTTGCACAAAGTGTGATGTTGAAACCTGAAACCTCTCATCCGCAGGGGAGAGGAACCTGTTTCACTTATCAGGGCCCATTTCAATTATTCTAACATCCTATGTGAGCCATACTAAATTATTGAGCACACAATAAAGCACACTAGACCCTCTCTAATGTGTTGGGCCGGAAGTGCCTTATCATGGTGATGCATCTGATGTCAGATGGTATTGATGATGATGGTGGTGGTGGTGATTATGCAACTTGCAGCTCATGCTCCACTCAAACAAAGCCTCACCTTTTGGCAGAGCAATGCATTCGTGGTACAGGCAGCAAACACACACTTCATATCAAACTCACAAAAACAGAAAGATCTTACAGTTTTCTTAGGTGTTTTTTTTTTATATATATATCTTGTGCGATATCAGTAATCTGCTCAGCTTGGGTTCTGACACCTTGGAACAATTTCACTTTATCCAGTGATAGCAGTTTCAGTGTGTAGCGTCTCAGCTGTCAAAAAAAGAAATCATACATCAATTTCTCTTCCACAAATATTCCACATTTACTTTTCTTTTACTGATAATCACAGTGAAGCTTTTAAGCGAAGACTAGAAAGAAGCTGCACATGTGTTTTGTTCACGAGGGACCACCCAAAACATGCTAATATATAATTTTGTTATTTTCCTTTTTCATGGAAAGATGAAATTATCATGTCATGAGATTATTTGGGTGGATTTTAAAGTTGCTTTTTTGTATTCATGAATTGTCCTGCAGGCTGTGCACGGCCTGGGGGCCGGAGGTTGGCCACCCCTGCTCTTGTTCAGTCATAGAAACTGAATTTTTGTGAGAAATTTGCAGAGTATGCAGAGTTTTCTATTGTCATAAAATATGCGTGGATGGAATCTTAAATATTTGTTTTCTTCGTAGAGAAAACAAGTCGTCTAGAAATGAACGCTAAAATATTTCTAATCACATTGTGGGATAACATATGTCGTCTACAACGTCATACATCTTTTCTGAATTAATCTGTCTTAATTTTAGATTTAAGTTAAACCTTTATCCTTTGGGAGAATCTTTTCTGAACTTGCCAGCACCGTCTGCAATTCGTATTCCACATTGAACCGGCTCCACACACCGTTACATCTGGAAGCTTCCCAGTGCCACCACAGTCATCGCCGAGATTAGCATTCAGGGCTCAGCGGAGCCATTGAGAAGGACACATCGGTGGTTTGTGTCAAAGTGTGTAATTTGTTTGTGAATATCAAACTGCAACCTTTAAAGTCACGCAGCACCCAGGTTTAACATAATCATCTGTAATGACTGCAGCGCACGAGGTTTCTGCATTTCATTTTACACAGCACTTCAGAATTATATGAGTTTATGTTTTACACAGCGCTTATTCACTAGAAATTGTTTCGCTGAAGGGCCGGGTGGTAATGCAACGTGGAGCTATTGCAACAGCTTGTCGCTGCATGAATTCTTGTCTTTAGTGAAGCTTATTACCTTTTCGCTGCTGTATTACAGCCCGGGGAGCGCAGAGTGCTTTGCTATAGGACGCATTTTCTGGAAGCTTTTCAGATTCCCCACAGTCTGGTGTGTGTGTGTGTGTGTGTGTGTGTGTGTGTGTGTGTGTGTGTGTGTGTGTGTGTGTGTGTGTGTGTGTGTGTGTGTTAGTGTGTGTGTGTGTGTGTAAATTCGAAACCCACAAATGTATCTTTTGAATATAGAAAGTCTATAGAATATCATCATCATAACATTGGAAGCATGTTTTGACACGAGCGCCCTGGTCAACTGGTAGAGTGCGTTTCATGTATCAAAGCTGAATACTTAATGCAGTGGCCTGGTTTTCAGTCTAAAGCCTCGACTCTCTGCTGCATCTCAGTGACTATATCACGATCAAATACAGCAGAAATTCCAAAAGATGAATTAATATAAACATTTTTCTACCTGCACAAATATACAGTCTCAATACTGTGCTGTTCACTTTGCAGTTCAGTGAGCCACAGGCAAACTGCGACCAGATCTGAAGTCACAGTCCTTGATCTTGAAGTTAAGAGAGTATGCATGCCCCCCCCCCTGACCTGAGGAGCTGCAAACCACACAGAGAATTTCATTAGCAGAGGTTTCAGCTGAAGGCTGAGGCCTCTTGTTTTCTAAGTGCTCTCTCTTTGGAGGCTTCTCCACGCAGCCAGAAATGAAAAGAAGAAACACTCAGGGAAAACGCAGCCTAAATGTTACTTAGCGAACTGAACCAGCGGGACAACCTGCTGCTTCTTTATATGTTAATTGCCGATAGCAGTTGAGCCTGAAAATACTCAAATATTCCTTAAAACTTTTTAACTGTGGACTCTTGTTATGAAGTCTGCTGTCGGAGCGCTAATCACGCTCTCTGCTTGAGTCCAGTTTCGGGAAAAGCAAAACACAAACTCTGCCTCGTCTAATGAGATATCACATAAGCTGCAAAAAAAAAGAGAAAAGTATGTTTAAAGAGAGAAGCCCATTTGAATCAGGGAGACAATACACATATGTGGGAATAATCGTGCCGCCTGTTTGATGGTGCTGTTGTTGGTTCACCTGCAGTTTGTCTGGCCTCCGCTCTGATCCCGGCAGCGGTCGATGGCGGCTTGTTTGTTTCTTAAACATCAATCATGGTCACCTCCTAATGACTTATTCATTAACTCCTCCAAAACACACACATCTCCACGATGAGACTGGAAGGAGCATGTTTCAAGACGCACATTTGCCGAGTCTGCAGTCAGCATTCTGCGGAATTAAAGCCACTATTAATCAATTTTAGCCAAGCTGGAACCGATCCCAGACACATGATTCTGGAGCTAAAGACTGACAAATGTGCTGCGTGTGCGTGCGTGGGTGTATGTGTGAGGGTGTGTGAGAGTGTGTGTATCTGCGTGGTGCCAACGTGTGAAACAGAGGGGGTGGCAGGAAAGGCAAATTCAAATGCTAATGATGTCTTTTAGACCACGAATATAACAAGATGGCAGCACATAGATCGATAGATGCTGTAGAAAATATCACAGACAGAAATCTGGCTCGATGTTGAACTCGTGCTCCTTCACATCTGAAATATTTGTTTTTCCTATTTCCTGAGCATGGGCTTGTTCCGCTGTTGCCTCCACTCATGGAATCGCTCGCCCAAAAGTGTTAGCTAAATGCGAACCGACGAGCACCCTGGGAAGTGTCATGCCTTCCAGTTTATGTGTTTCCAGCTCTGGAACAGAGGTATTGCTGTGATCAAGGGGTGGATTCAAAGTGTAGCTCCAGGATACAGAGAGCCTTTCCTGCGCTTCCTGCGGGGGAGAGGACGACAACATGTGTCCAGCTGTCAGGGGCGCAGCTGCCGGCTTCTGAAGTGGTGCCCTGGGTGTGTTGCAGCCTGCAGTGGGCGGCTGCAACACAACTCCTGAGGTGGCCCCATCAATTCGGTGGTGACGGCGCTGCAGCCCTGTTTAAATATCAATGTGTCCTTGGGTTTCTACCGCTATGGAGCTTTTATTGATCTTACATAATAGAAACATTAGGGCTCCGGTGTTTTCTTCTTCTGAAGAAATCCATGCTGTTTGGTGTGAGCGTGCATGAAGCTCCAGCAGACAAGAATGAATACATTCGGAGCGGGGGGGGCACGTCTTTTTTTGGGGGGGGATGAGGACAAGTGATTTCAAAGTAGCAATTATTGTCCCTCTTCAGCGCACGGAGAAACAGGTCAGTTTTCTTATTGGCGACAGAGTAGAATATGTTTTTTTGATCTATATTCATTGTTCTGCCTCTCGGCGCAGAAACGATTCTGCAGCTCTCAACCACAGATCTGACACGACTTGAATGATGCACTCACCGCTGTGCAACTTCGACGATGACTGTCACATATTCTTTGGCGTGCGCGGCTTGAAACGGGGCGTCACAGGTGGAGCGAGCGGCGCGTCTCTCATTAAAGAAGCTCTTAGCCGCGCTGTGACACCTGGATAATCCAACAAGGAATCAATCATTAAGTAGTTATTGAGGTAATAGGTGAGCAAATATGTTTACCGGTGGCCGTCCTTATTATTCCGGGGCTAGCGGGGGTCCCAGGAGACGCTGGAGCCAGATGGAATTGAGGTGTTGTCACTACTGAGTGAACAGGTAATGAATTACTCCAGGACAAATGGGCTGCCACATGGGAGATGAGGAATCCTCCCACAAAGGGGGAGAGACAGAGGGTGAATGGCAGCATCCACCAACACTCTTCTCCCTCAACGTCAGTCCTGTGTGTGTGTGTGTGTGTCTGAATCATTTTTTTTCTTTATTCAACATTGACAAATAATCAGTGGATGCTCGAATGAGATAAGAATTCTCTGAGTCAAAGACACAAAGGGATCGTGACACAGCTTTTTCAGAGTTGCGTTTAAATTACATGATACACGATCGTGAACCTTTTCAATCACAGAGTCCGGACTCTTTGTCTTTCTGGTGATTCCTGAAACCAGCTGATGTGTTGTGACATTAAAAGGAACGGTGTTTCTCCGCCGACACTCATTGCTGAGGGATATGATTACGCCGTGGTAATTATGATTGTTATTTCCAATCACAGCTGAATGGAGTCGCAGTGTGTTATTTCAGCCGTGCAGACAGCGGCGGAGCGACTATCGGCGCTCCACGATTCCGATGGGGCCGATTTGAGATACAAGCGTTCTGCTGGCACAAGCACCGACAAACACATTCTGTATTTCTGCAGGGAGGCGGCGGACAATCTCCCCCTCTCTGCAGGTGGATCTGCTGGTCGCTGAGGCAGCTGGGTGACTCCGACAACACTCCACTAAGGAGGGGGAGGCCGAGTGTGACCTTATTCAACACAAACATTAAACTGTGGCTCCCATTCTTTCAGCTTGTGAATACAATGGGTTCACGAACATGAACAATGGGTCATACTGCAGTGATCTAGGATTATACCCGATCAGGCTGCTAAATTATTAATTAATTTAATCCAATAAAGGGATTTTTGGCCACTTGGAGGCAGCATTGACAAGTCGTGGGCCCAACATTGACATATTACTTTTCTAAGCAAATCGGGCAAACATGTTAAGCTTCATTTGGAAACTCGTTTGTTTTGCCAATCGAATGGAAGCAAGTCTGTTCTTAGCTCCGTTTTTTTTTGTTCTCTATCAACTCCCAGCGGGAATAGCTGTCTCTTTAGCAGCTAAATACTCGGCTGTGATCAGCAGAGACGCTGACTCTGCCGAACATTGGGTTTCTAGAGCCTCTTGTTTGAAAACAGCCGCCCGCTGCAGCTGAAGAATGACACGATGAGAGCGAATCAGAAACAGTGCGGCTGCAGAACAAGGAGCTGAAAGATGCTACAAAGCTCTGCAGGCTTGAAATACACTGCAGAGTTTTGGTAAATAATTCTCTGTAGCTTTTTATAACCAGACTGACTCCTTTCGCATGTGAATCATTGTTAAATAAATATATTGATAATAGATGCTTTGAGTAGCAAATATTGGCCAAACATGTCACCTATTGCTGACGGAGGTTTGTCCCTGACATCACTCTGAGGCTGTCAATATTGCGATTAAATCCGATTTTCTTCGTGCATTTTAAAACCGTGATTATCATTTCTATTTTCTCTCCAGCAATCAATTATTTAGATCAAGTAATTTATGGTGAGGAGCCTCATAAACTTGATTTTACGCTCGTTCATCTCGTGTTGAGGAGCCGGAGATGTTACCACGAGAATTATGTTCAAGACAAGTTATTATTAATTGATTCATACGATTTATTAATTTCCTTAAAGTACATTTAATATTTTAGAAAGTTACCGGTGACATATTTCGATTTATGTCCGAGCAAAACTGACTTTGACGAAGAAACTCATTGCACCAGAAAGTTTAATATTTTGAAGCGTTGATAAGAAACAGTCTCCTTTAAGTTATTTTGATTACGTCTCCAACTCTCTGACAAGTTTGATTGTTAATTAATCCAAACTGTAACGTGATTTTTGCTGTTTTATTTAACACCTGCACGGCTTTATATCGACTTTAAATCTCGTGTGCGTCCGTGTGACTTTATGCAGCCACTTGCATGCGTATGCACTCCACCCAGCAGATGTTGGCGCGACCAGTAATGAAAAGAATCAGTCTACCAACTAAATTATAATTTACCACCTCGATCTAGTCAGCATCTGCTGAGCAATAAATACAAATTGCTTAAATTTGCTAAGCCTGTTAATGTTACTCACCATCTGTAGAGGTATACCGTCAGGCTTTCCTGAAGTTTATACGGCAGGAGAGTGTGAACAAGCACACACACACACACATGTAACATGTGCAATAATGAACCTCACTTCTTTTACTTATTTCCTCAAACTTAAAACAAGCTAAACTAATACAAAGTAATGCACAAATGTACGTCGTGTGCAGACAAACAGTTCATTAGGTTGCCCCACGTTTGAGTCAGAAGTTGGCGCAGCAGTCTGAGCGGTAGCCGAGTGGAAAGCAGCGTAGCACAACACAGCTCTCAGGGTGTGTAATGAAGATAAATTAAGACGTTTTGTTCGTGAATAGTGCTGCGTTAGTCCAAAAGCCGAGGATTGCCTTCTCCTTAGCCTTTTCTTGGGAAATTAGGATTCAGTCAGCTGCAACATCACAAGCACACACACACACACACACACACACACACACACACACACACACACACACACACACACACACACACACACACACACACACACACACACCACCTTGCAAACTGCAGATGTCAGAGACTTGCGTTGTTAGAAGTGTGACAATTTTTTATTTTCACACCGGCAGAGAAAAAAAGAGACAGTCTGAAAGATTATGTGAAGAACAGGTTCTGGATCTTAATTGTAAAAGAACAATTTCATTCTGACACGGCACCATTCAGGAATCCAGCTTCACAACTTTCTACAACACCCACGTCAAACTACAACTTGGGTTCTTGACAGGGGAGGAAATTTGTTTCTGATTCTTTTTCTTCTGCCAGCCATATAAAGTTTTGGCTTAAAAGTTCAGAAAGTCCTGCATCCTGTCATGTCCCCACTTGTTGTCAGGCCCTAATTTCTAATCCTCCTCTCGCAGCAGAGCGCCACCTCTCTAATTATACGCGACTGCTGTCTTCTTTCGCCCAACAACATGTTGTCATTTTCTGTGTCGGGTGTGACACTCTTATTTAGCATCAGTGGTGAGACTAACAGCACTAACTCAGGCAGGCTTTCATTCCCTCTATCCTCCTCTCTGGCTGCAATTATGTTTAAAATGAATATGATGTGTTTGCAGTTGGTTAAAAGTGCAAGTGGCCATTAAGAATAAAAAAAGCTGCACCGTACATTGATATCGACGGCGACCAGCGATTATTAAATCAGCATGGAAGTCTGGAGGAAGCATGAAATGTCAGAATCTTTAAGTTGGTGCAGTGGGTTGAAGGAACTGGAAATGAGTTGCCGCTATTACTTTAAAACTTTTTTGTGCTATTATTATTATTTAATGCACCCAGGTATTAATGTCAGTGCACTTCAAAGAAAACCAAAGCCAGTGTGCTCTCACAGGGAATATGTCAGGTTTGCTTCTTAAAGAAAAGCTGCAGCACTGTGCTTTAAATACTGCAGCGTGCACACACCTGCCATCTTGTTAACATTGCCCTGTTAACAAATTCCTGTGATTAGCTGCTGTGGCTGTCGTTGTTATGTTTCAGGTTTATCTTTTCTTTAATTACACCTCACATATCTCATTTGCAGGGACCCACAAGACGAATCGGCCGCAGGAAGCTTCGGAAAGAAATCAATCTATTTATTGCAAATTGTGTTTTTCCACATTATAAAGGATTTAAATTAAAGTAGATGACTGTAGGTTCAGAGCAGACAGTGTTTTTGCAGCATTTGCACGTGTAAAATGGGGAATTCTTTGCAAAATGGATGACACCGCATTAGGAATAGGAGTAGAGTATAAAGTATATTCACTGAAGTGAAACAAAAACACTGAACGGATAACTGCCCTGCGAGTTTTAAAGTGCAAGACAAATACTCCATGTCCCCTGTATCCAAACCATTATTCAGTGCTGGGAAGTACAGCCTAAAAACTACTTAGCTTAAGGTAACAGACCTTGAGAAATAATAATATCCTCTGAAACACATTTCGGCGTGTATACTATAAGCAAAGCTCTCCACACCATATCAATGCCAAGAAGCAAAGTTGTAAAAAGGGTCTTTAAAATGCTGCTTTTCAAAAAGATGGCATCTAAGAGCTGATAAGAGCTACGAGCTTTGCAATGGATCAATTGTGCAATAGGAAGAGCACTCAGCCATGGGTCCTGTTTAATTAATGATGGGGGATAGAGATAGGCCGTTAGCTCCATATTGTCAGTCAAACACTCACGGCAGAGGGTGGCAATATGAGCTATGCAACCGATACGTGAAACAGAAGGAACTAATCTATACTCTCCAGTCTAGTACCATTAGTGGTCTGTTAGGAGGGCGGTGAAGCTGCAGCACGACAACAAAAGAAATACACTTTTTAAAAATGTCTCTTGATTGTTAAAGTCCAATTGTAACTAACAAATAAAATATATATTCTTTATTAGATTGAGTGCCGTGCATAAAAGAAACAATCAGACTGGACTGAACTTTTTTATCTTCAGTCTGTCCTTGATTGATTCATTGACAGGAAACATCTGAACTTTTAAGCCTCAGTGAAACAACAGATGAAGCTGATAGAAACGATTTTTTCTGTTCGTGCTTCCTCTTTATTTCTACCTTTTTCCTCCTCTTACACAACTCACTGGTCTTATGTCACATGGTGGCCTGAAGAGAACGACTTTAAATATACATATTATGCCTTATGTCGGTCGTGGGGGGGGGGGGGGGGAAAAAAACACAGGTACAAATATCTTGACCTGTCAATCACATTTTTAAGCTCAGAGTGACGTATTGATTAGTGAAGCCTGAGCAGATCTGCAGACAGTTGTGACTATCAGCACAACACTTGTCCCGTCAAACAGGAAGAGAGATCCTGACTCATCACCATCACAATATGAAAAGATGCTTTTGCTGAACTGGAATTTAATGGAAATATGGAAAAAAATTAATTATTGCAAATCTCCAATGAGGATGAGCTCAAAAATTATATTCTCCTTAACTACTAGGGAACTATTAGTATTAGCAAACTGGACAATGTGAGCTGAAAAAAACTTTAAGCTACAAAGTTAAGCATTTTCAGTGCCCTCCAGTGGTCACAGTGCAAAATTACAGCTATCTCTTCATAAATTAATAAATAAATAATCATAGTGATGTTTTCACTAGTGTGTTTCATCTAAATTGTACGAGCTGTTGTTTTCTTTACCCTAGAATGGGCCCTTAATATTTAAATACTTTATATTTAAATACTTTATATTCACATCAGGAGCAGGTCCTCTCTACGGAGGCAGCCATGTTTTTTACAGGAGCCCAGACTGGACAAACTAAACACCTTTTGAGGTTCTCTTTTGAGAAGGGTAGGGCGAGGTTAGGGGGTATTCAGCTGCAACATGCAACTTCACCACTAGATGTCACTAAATTCTACACACATTTAATGACGGAAGTGCTAATAAACAGTAAAAAAACCCGACAGCTTTCATTAAGGTTGATGGATTGGATTTCGAAGTCAAGGGGGATGACATTCGACTTAAGGGGGGGGGCGTTCCAGTTGCAACTTCCGACTCAGGGGTTGGAAATTAATGGAACGTGGCATTAAACTGCTAGTTAACTTTGTGAATGTTAACTAAACAACTACTGAAAAGTAATTAATTAGCTGGTAACATTTAGATTTTCCGATTTGCATTTCGAATCTGCACTGGACGCTCTGCATCATCTGTTCTTTTCGAGGTCGGCCTGTGTCGTTGATTACAAGACCAAAACACCTGATGATGCTAAGATGCACAACTGAGGTCGCGTGCCTAACATCCGCTGGCGGCCGCTAACACCTGCTAACATCTCCTGGTGGTTGGTAACGTGAACTGTGCAGAAGACCTTAAAACGTACAAGGGACATTCACCGTCTTGTCCTATATTCTAAAATAAAACAAAAAAAGTTTGTCCAGTTTGGGCTACTGTAAAAAAAACATGGCTGCCTCCGTAGAGAGGTCCCGCTCCCGATGTGAATATACAGTATTTAAATATAAAGGGGGAGTTCTCGGGTAAAGAAAACAACAAACAGTACAATTTTGATGAAACACACAAGTGAAAACATAATTTTATATTAAATTTGTGCCATCACCTTAATCCTACACACTGGACCTTTAACAGAGAAAAGCTGTTGATGTACACAGGTGCGTCTTTTACTATTTCTCCTCCATAATTAACCAACTTTAGCCAAATACTTCTCCATTATTTTTATATTGAGGGCACACAACTCAACACAAATGCACACGCGGTGTCATAAAGTGTGACGCTCGTCGCTGACATGCCCCCCCCCCCCCCCCCCCCAGCAGCGGTGAGGGAGGACGCTCCGCCGCAGAGAGAGAGAGCCTGAGCCGGCGGACCGAGCGGAGCGAACACCCGCCCTGCGCGACGCACAGCCCCGGCACACAGCTCCCTGGAGCGGGCGGAGAAAGGCTGGAGAAGCTCGGGCAGTTGGAGAAAGAGCTGGAACATTCATATTTTTTTGTTGGTTTTTTGGTTGGTATTCCATTGTGTGACTTGAGGATGTACTGGACGCGCTGGTTCACCGGGTAAAGCGGCGGTAGAACAGGATCCCTTCACTGGATATTCATCTCTCTCTCTCTCCACCGCCGTGTGGCTCCGGGAGGCAGAGACGCGTCGGCGGCCACCGCAGCCCGCTGACACCCGGGAGGCAGACAGAGGCGGAAAGTGACCACTTCCTCTGCGTGTTCTGTGAGTAAACTACTTCATATACGTGTGTGTTTATTATATTTATGGGGTTTGTGTTGTAGCTCGAGCTGCACGAGGTTTGTTCAAGTTGTGCTGACAAGGCTCCAGATGTGCATCCGGATAATAAACCACCTGAAAGACGCTGGATAGTTTTAGATGGAGACGTTTGCTCCACATCTGGATTTAATAACTTCTGCGCGAGTGACTGGAGCCAGAATTAAACATGTGGGAGATGTGAGTGTGTCGAGATGCTCACAAACCTTTTTCATCTTATCATGTCTTTATTATAAGGTGGGATATTATTTCCAGTTCGTCAAATTAAAGGTGAACATCTGGCTCTCTTTCAAGTGGGATGAGGTCTGTCTGCCTCTTGACAGCAGCTTAGAGGGAGATATATACATAAAAACGGTATTTGGGGTAAGATAAAAAGCTCAAGGGCAGAGGCAGGTCCTCTTTTTGTTTTTCAGGAGTGTATCTTTAGGTTTGAGCAGAGCTGCAGGCGTCTTCCAACACAACATCCAACTGCTCCCACAGGAACCATCTAATCAGGGGATGTGCAAATTACCCAAACTCTAATTTAGTGGCTTGGCTCTGGTTGAATGTTTAGTGTGTTATACTCTCATCTGTGCTTTGCTGGCGACTGGATCTTTAGTCTGATCTTATTGATCTGGATTATTAGTATTATTAAGCCATTACTCAATTTAGGGATGATTGTGCAATGTTTTCTTTTTCCCTGAAGTTTGTAATATCCTCTCGCTGACAGCAATTAGCGAAGTGGTGGCGAACAGAATAAAGTCACCTTCAAACACGTCAGTAAAATCCCTCTGCTCCCTCTCCATTTCTAAAGCAGGTTCCGTTCAGAGACGCCAAGACAAACAAATTTAAAGTTATTCATTGTGTCACTGCGATATTCAAGAAGATTGAAACCATAAAACTTGCAGAAACTACTTTGTTGTCTGCTTGCCTCCAGAAATGTCCAATTTGAGAAATTCAGATATGGTCCTTTGGAAATACTGGCGATGGAAATGCTGTATTACTGATGTGCACAGCGTCTGAGGGAGACAGACGTGTAAACTCCAGCATGTGTCTTTGAAGTCGAAAAAGGAATAAATGCAGTAATAGGTTCCTGTATTCATGCAATCGTGATTCAAGCTGCTGGTTGTGGTTACGGCAAAGTTGTCCACTCAATCGTTTTTTTGATTCGAGCGCAATTTCATTCATATTCTCCCAAGACTTATGAGTCGAGTGCATCTTTTTTTACTTCCACTGCTGTGTCACATTTTTCTGAGCTCTACTCGTGGGATATCGTTTTCAACATGGACGCGATCGATATTCAATTTTTGCCTTTGATGTAAAGCAGTTCCAGCCGATTCAGCGAAATCACCCAATGCTTTTATGTTTTTTAAAACTTTCCTCTGGACTTTTTTCAATTCAGTGGATGATTTCACAGTTGGAGCAGACACTAAGTTGAATTGATGCCTCGCACATGTTGCTGTAACCAGTGGCGTCTATAGCAAATGTCTGGGTTGTGATGTGGTTGTGTTGTGCTTGGCTGCTTTTGTGTTTGTGTTTTACACCTTTTCTGTTGTTGCACTCCATGAGACAGGGGTGCACAAAAGTGATTAGTGGCTTGTTTTGTCAGAATAGACAGAGATCGGCTTTTTCCATCAAATCAACGCAGACATCACTGGACGCCACAATCATATCGAAAAATATTAAATGTTGGCTCAAATTGACGGTAACATATTTAATCTCACTTGCTGTAAATCAGTGTAAAAACCATGTTACATACATCACGGTCTAACGCTGCCATGCTTTTCTGTTACAGCAGCTATCAAGACTCACTGGTGGAAGCAGAACTCTAATTAATGCTTGTGATTTCAAATGGGCTATTATTTAATGCCGTAACGTTAATGTGGATATATATTTCATGAGCCCTAATCTGCTAAAACAATTGTAATATCGGAGCACTCCGCCGCTCTGCTCAGTTTCCTGAAACCATCTGATAGTGGAGAAGATGCAGTTACAGTCAGAGACAGTCCTAATCAGACGAGCTGCACTTGCATATCGGGGGAATAGACGGAGGGAACGAGCAGCTGTGCCTGTTTCACTTGGCACCGAGTAGAGGTTACCCTTATCCTTCTCAAATGTAAATCAATTACTTGCTTGCAATACATGCTTTAAACGTTCGCACAGCCACACGGGGGGGCCAGGTGCGAGATGAAATGCAATTTGGTCGATGGAAATGGAATATGTCTGTGCAAGTTGCAGCTGTCCCATCATCTTAAATAAAATGATTATTGACGCGGGCCAACAGATATGCGTTTAGGGTATAGCTAATTGAAAATGACAACCCCGGTGAAGGCTCGCCCCTGGGAGGCGAGGAGGAAACGCATAGCAGTAGTGACAGGAGGGAAGCTGGAGATAGAAACTGTCTAACAGAGACAATAGCACCCAGGGGAGGCCTATTTCCACTGGCAAATCTGAGGCTAATAAAGTGCAAAAGGCTAAAGGAATGTCTTGCAGAACACACTTCTTACACTCGTGAACCCTACAGGCCTCAGTATATGTTGTGGGAGAACATGTAGTTATTACAAAGGTGAAGCTAGGACGTGTCGTGGCATCACGGGAATCTGTAAACATGTCTTCAGCGTCCAGAGAAAGGCGAGAGTGTGGGTTTTGTTCACAGAATGTGGGTCTGGGGCATCTGTCCCTGGGGAGATTGGAGACGACACGCATTTGTCAAATTAGAGAAATTCTCTTTAGGAAATGTTGGTGAACTTGACAGTGGCAAAGTCGTCCTTGGCTGCATTCCTATCCAAGCACTTTGTTTGTAAGGGAGACCCACTGGTCTTGCGAAGCCTGGAAGACAAACGTCCCCCAGGTCCCATCTGACAACTTAATTTATGTAATTGCTTGGAAGCATCTGTGTTCGAAAGAGTGACTTTCACCCCCCCCACCCCCCACCCACCCCCTCCACTTGTCAGGGTTATGAATGGCTCGGATTTGACGGCCGATGAGTCAAACCGAAAATCTTGAGCCACAGAGATGTTGTCATGCAAAAAATCACGTGTAAAACCACAAAAAACAAGTTAGTTTGATTATGCATCCATCATCTCGCAGTTTTCTCTCATGTGGCTCTTTGCTCTGTTGGTTAGCAGCTGATCCGAATGGCTGGAATAACTAATAACTAATTGTTTTTGGTTAGCTAATATATATCACCACAGCCCCAGGTTGGGTAACTACGCAGCCCCCTTCATGTGCTTGTCTCTGCGATGTCCTCATTGTGTTAACTTTGAGCAAGTCATCCACAGACACCTGCAGGCGTCGTCTGTGCCAACGCTGAAATGTTAAAGGTTATTAATCGCATGTTCGGAACAAGGCAGCAATGAGGATATTGTTTGAGAAAAATAAAAAAACTGAAGAATACACTTTGTTTTTTGGCAATTAGATCTCAACAGAATTCCCTAATTCGTAACCGGAAGGCATTATGAAATTAAAATATCTGCTTATTATGTTTTTTTAACATACGATTTAACCTTTAATGGGGTGAAAATGCAAACCTTTACCATGCTGTATCAAAATCTAGACTTTACACAAAGGGATTCTTCTTCGGCCACCTTCCTGATGTGCTGAGATCGGGGGTGTTTGGAGATGGTCTGTGGAGATGCGATGGAGAAAGTGGTGGTGATGGTGGGAAATAGCCCGAGGACAGAGTGTTTTTCAGTCGGCAGCCCCTGATTTTATGTGACAGTATAGGGCCTTATCTACCGGGGCCATGATGAAGCACAACACTCTTTGATTTCTTTTTTTTTTTTTTTTATCTTCCAAACGTCTTACACTCTCATGCTCGCGACAGATTAGTGAGATGAAGGTGTAACAAAAAAAACGGTTTAAGGGGCGTCGAATACAGCCAAATACAGGGTCTTAGGCTATATCTGCCTCGTGCTGATAGTACAACATTAAAGATTATCTTATATTTTTTAATGCACTTTGACCTTCAGGCTCCAGAAAGTCATAAAATTCTGATTTGTCTCGGGGGCGTGATTTATTTTTGAATGATTCAACGCGTGGCAGACAATAGACGGGATAGAAAGGTGACACGCGAGGTTTGTGGGTAAACTTTACTTGAACCCACAGCAGCAGTTTGTATCGTCTCCTAATCTAAGACCAGTAGATCTATTGTACTCTGTTGTTCCCCCCCCCCCCCCCCCCCCCCCCCCCGCTGCAGCAGCAAGAGAGAGTCTGTTTCTCGTGTCCTCAAACGGGCCATGGATCCCCCACCCCCCCCCCCCCAAAGAATTAGTTAGGGGCACTTTTTTTTTTTACCCTGCTTAGGATTCAGCGGAGCTCCGACCCCTTTCTTTCCACACATTTCTCTACATTTCTGTGCTAAACTCTGGGCGAACGTCAGCAGTGTTGAGAGAAACACAAAGACACTTCGGGATATCAATGAATTTTCATCTGACATTAGTTGTTGTTGTTGTTTTTTTTAACCTGACTTTGTAGAGCTACCTCTTTACATTTTGATCTTTAACCCTGAAGAAAGAAAATGTCTTCAGGCCTGGTTGGTTAACAAGCATTGATGTGAAATAGCTTTTCAGGTTCTTGTAGAAAAAATATGCCCTGAATCAAAATACATGCTAGTAGTTCATTCCTTCACTCATTTATTCATTCATTTGTATTTTTTTTTTATGTAATCATCTTTTTCAACTGTCATAACCACAGACTGTTGGTATATAATCATCGCCCTGCAGCTTAGAAACTCAAAGTATACGTTGTTTTTATTGTGAAATGGATCTATTGTCAGAAATTGAATATAAAATAATCCTACTGATGTTTTCACTCGTGTGTTTGATCTAAATTGTACTAATTGTAGTTTTCTTTACCCTAGAATGGGGTCTGTCATGTTTGAAAGTGCAGGGTGAGGTGAGGGGGTATTCAGCTGCAACATGCAACCTCACCACTAGATGTCACTAAATTATACACACTGTACCTTTAAATATATTTTTCCCAAAGATGGTTTCTGTCATTTAAGGAAGTTCGTATAACACTGATGTTTGTTTTTATATGATTCTATAAAAAAGAGGGTGAATATATCTTAATTGACAGCTGAGCCTGACTCGGAATTGGTCAAGCGTATGTTTTGGTGGGACCATGATACTTTGACTCCACTGCGCAGACTCTGTCTCCAAATTACATCGAGAACATGTCAGTGGCCGTATCCGGGATATTTAGTTTTTGTCTAATAAGAAAAACTACAGATGCATCATTAATATTAACGATCACCTTAATTTTTTTTCGATTTTATAAGTTACTCTCTCACATGTTAAAGCACCTAACATAAGATCTTATCTGGTTAACGTGAGAGATTGTCATTCATACGGAGGGTTAATGTCAAATCTTTCCCCCAAAAAATCCATGCTACCAACTCCTGAGGTAGAAATACTGCTCAGATCTCTTTTAGTTGAGCCGTTCTCAGTGTCCACTGTGGTGCAGCCTCGCAGGGCTCGCAGCCCAGTGGACACTTTTTGAACAGAAGGCAGAGATGTTGTACACAGAGAAGAGGAAGAGGAGGAGGTGTTTTAGGGTCACCTTTCTTACAGTACTAAGTCATGCATCCTGCAGGCTCATGATGACTCGCCGCGTTCCACTCTCATGCCTCCTTTCTCCCGAGAGATGAAATGTGTATGGAGGTAACTGTCAAAATACAACTAACAGGGCTGGCTGTGCTTTGCTGTGCCTGTGCTGCACCCCCCCCCTGTTCACTCTCTCGTGACAAAGCACTGAATTTATTCCACTCAAGTCTAGTGAATGTCATTTCCTCGGTATTGTACAGTCATGCTGTAACATAGAAGTATGGATAACGGCTAATGTTTAATCATATAGTTCCTTTTTTACCTCAGACTTGGCAATTTGGATCCGATACATTTCTACAAAGGGAACTTGGATGTGAATTGGCAATAATATGCACACAACTGCACACACACACATGCATATATACTTACAGACATTGTATGCTTTAACAAATGTGGGTCTTAATACCAGCAAAATGTCCTCCAGATACAGCGATGATGTGAGGCTTCATTAAGCCCGGGCATAAGACAGAGGCACTAATGCTTTTTAAAGGAAAGAACGGGACGAAAGCTGCTCTGTGAAGCTTTTATTCAAAGCCACCATTGTGTGGTGAATGCTGATGTTTGGTTTTTACACAATTTCAGCTGTCAGCTTGCTGTGGGTGGTATTATGGATGTAGTGATTTAGCAAGTAGTCCTGGGATGAAAAAATAAGAGAATAATATTATAATATAAAAAAACGAGATAAAGACATTTGTATGTGCAGCGTTGCTGTGCTTTTTATGATTTCGCATAATTCTCCTCTGAGCCTTTGACGACCAGCTTCCAACTGGTCAGTGACTGGAGTAATTAATCAGCCATTTCCAACATCTGCTGCAAACAAAGGGGACGGCGGCGTGGAAGAGAAACATGAATCTACTCCAGCTAGTTAGTTTAATTAGTCGTCTTTCAAAGGGAGAAGATAGAACGATGGCTAATGGTTGTGGGGACCATTTAGTTTTTCTGTGTGTGGCTTGTTTACTATAAATTGCCCATGATTGTGCGTTTCCACAGATTATATTTGTGTTATGTTTTACTCATCATCCAGTTTGCCATTAGCCAGTTGTATGGTAGGAAAATAGAAAAGGGAATTTTGAATAATGTTTTTTAATAGTGGTTGTATTCAATTGATTCCACTTTGAATTCACTCTTATTAGAAAATATTGATGACTACATGCTAAGAAGTTTCCAACAAATCATATGCTATAACCTTTGGGTGTTTACTAACGTATGGATGAGGGTTTAAATGTAATACCTAGCCACGACTTATTAAATCTACGAACGTGCAACAGTAACTGATGATTCTATATTTACATTAATCTAACATCATGTCAGACAATAGGTTTTATTTTAAATCACTTTTTGCATCATTCTTAGAGAAAGAAAGTGATGATCTAAATATTCCACTGATGGAACAATTAAACCTAGTTTGGTTATCGCAGTATTTGTGAAGATAGTGTGAGATTCACTCTATTCGTTTGAACAGGTAAAATAAAAAAATGAAGGTGCTGTCTAAATATTCCAGTGCAGCTTTTTTTTTATAGCTTGTTACCGGAGCAGCTGAAGAACGTCTGGCTTTGTTTTCTGGGACATTATGCTAATGTCTCAGATGTTCCACTGTATACCAGCAGCCCAATCATATCTAAACATATAGAGAGATAGTATAGGAAGTGCCTAACCTTAACCTAATTCACTCACACATTCCCTCATTGTACATTCTGTTCCCTTTTTAATGAGTGTTTTAAAGTTCCTCTAAATCAAATCCTCACGAGCTGTCAAAAATGTTTAATTCTCTATCGATTGTGTTGTTCTTATGTTTTCTCTTAATGCATTTTGAATGAGTGAAAACCACTAACTTCAGAGTTAAGGATTAAGATGCATTGATTACAATTTTTATCAGTGCACCATAATAAAACTAATCTGCAAATTTGTTTCCTGTCAACTAATGTTCACGCAAAAGACGTTATTTACGATGCACGTCCCTAATTTGGTTGCTAATGTTAACAACAAGTAGCATCTCTGTATTCTCCCTGGAATAGATCACAGTAATTGATCACTCAGGGAGAAGAACAGTGGAGATCCCACTCAGATAAATGGAGAATTAGCTCTACACTATATATATATATCTCACTGCCACACATGCAGCATGGGACTTCACAGAACTGCATGGGGAATACAATTTTCACAGGCTGCTAGTGTTCCACTTTTCAGCCTGTTCCACACTGACCACACAGTATTCTCGGGGATGGAGGACGACCGCAGGCTCTTCCAAAAAAAAAAAAAACGCCTTTACTACCACCCTTTAAATTCCATGGGCCATACTGGAGTTACCATAGCAACGTGACACCTTGATTTGCGCAGCACATTATTGCTCGGCTTAGATGCGACCTTTACCCCACCACAGATCTAATAGTTGGTCTCCTCTTCCCAATGCTCACTGCTTCTTAACCATAATTGCCTGCATTCAGTCAGATATCGACATAATCCCAAAACATGAAATTTTAATCAGGATTAAAAGCATCTTGGTTCATTCACAGGGATTTTTTTTACCATCAAAGCAAGACTTTTAAAAAAGTAAGTTCTAAAAGTATGTGTGTGCTTTTCCCTTCTCGTCTCTCTGAGCCCTCAGTAAGCCATCAGGGGGTGGGCCACTTTGCACCGATTTCATTATTAAATGGACTGATAAGTGGGGGTATATAACACCAGCATGCTAATAATAGAGCGGTAAACATGTGCTATTCAGATGTATTGTAAGCAGCCTATAATTTCCTGCAGAGAGGTTGATGTGTTTGAGAAATAACTGAGTAGCTGACAGTGTTGCTATGTAATAAGTTCTCATTTAATTTCTAACTGTGGCTGTAACCAAAGAAACAACCTCAGGCACAGACACTCTGATAACTCTGATATTTTCTAATTTGGAATTTGACATTATCACTGAGTTTTTTAAAATCCCAGGTATCTTCCTCTACATGAGCCATGACACGTTCTCTCTTGCCATTGCACGTTCTACTTCTTCTGCGGATTCTTCTTCTTCTGGATTCAGATCACACTATTAAAAGTCAGTGTAACATTCCTGCACAGGTACTTGTCTTAACTGCGCTGACCTGAGGTGTCGAGCTCCCACAATGAGCCCGGAGACAGTCCCCTTATGTGCCCCATCACGTCCTCATTAAATCTCAATTTTCAGCAGAGCTAATTTAAAACATAATTGTGTGACACACGGAACCCGTGTTCTGCTGTTTCCTGTGAACGTGGACAAATTGACGTGCTCAGCTCCTCAGAATGTGTGTGTGTGTGTGTGTAGCAGCTGAGGATGGTCAGCATTGTGAGTCTGCAGAACTATGTGTACGGTGTGCAAAGACGTAAAGTAGCTGTCATGGTGGGTATGTAAATGTGGTCTTTAAAATGCGTCGCTCATACGTTTGTGCAGGACTCAAACACAGACTCTTTTGAGAAGGTGTCTTTCAGCAAAAAGCCGAGTTTAGACAACACTGATGAATATTAAAGAGGGATATTTCTGGGCTGATGGGTTATTTAGTCTGGGCCTGTCGTGAAGCAGGGTTTTGTCATTGTTTTAAGGTCAGAATGAATTGATAAATTCATGTATATTCTCCGAGGAAAGAAACGGTCCAAGATCTTAAAATAGTCAGATGCTTTCAGGGATTTGTGTCCTCTGGCAGACTTAGGTGGAGTGGATGTATTTCCTTGGTGTGGTGAGAGAAAAGGGCTTTAACTCCGAAAGTTAAGCACCTGCAAAATGTAATTCACATCATGCTACATTGCATAATTTACAAATTAGGCTTAACATTTTATTGAGCATGGGCAGAAATGGCCCCACAAGCCAGCCAGTAAATTTAACTCATCGTGCGACCTGTCTGCCCCCCCCCCCCACACACACACACTCTCCTCTGATATGTCATGTGGAAAAAAAACAGTCTTTATGGAAGGTGCAGTCAGCTTTGTGAAAAGATTAGGGCCCCGGTCCACTACACCACAGTTCAGTACGTCGATATCAGGTGTCCCTGGGCCATCTGTCATTATCTGTGGTTGACCACTGCCACACCAGTTGTTGTTTTTTTAGCTGGGACACACAACCACTGCCACCCGGCACCGTTAAAACGCATAGATGATAACCTGCAGTGATAATTAAACTTGAAATGCAACGTGACATTATTTGTTCGGGTTCATTCATTTGGAGCGTTTTCACTGTGTGAGCGGTTCCACTCCAGACAAGTGGGTTGTCTATACGTAACTGCTCCAGAGAGCTGAGCTGGCTGATGTACATATTCAGGCCTCTTGGTTTGAGAAGGGGCAGCTGCCTCTTCACCTTGTCCTCAACCAGACGAGATAAAGGTAAAACGGTGAATATTAAAGATAAGCTGGAGTTGGTGTAATGTTTGTGCACCAACAAATCACCAACAAATACCCCAGAATGAGATCCAGCGCCTGGGACAACAAACAGCACGGCCATGTTTTCATGCAGAGTCTGGAGAGAGGCTGACTTTTTACTGCGAAGCAGGTGCAGGAAGTGTTAATGTTGTAGTTTCTATTAACAGCGCACCAACATCACAGTGGGTCAGCCATTAATTCCAGCAGCCTTCACTCGCTCGGTTCTTCACACATCTGCTCTCTAACAAGTGCTTTCTTTTACTTCTGGTGTTTTGTGTGGGTTGTTTTATTATTATTATTATTATTAAGGGACCAGAAGAAAACGAATTGGCTGTCAAACCTAGATTTAGACTAAAGGCCATTCAGTTCCCTTGAATTCAAACAAGACCGACAGCTAAGCAAACAAAACATTGCAGATCATGAAATCTTAATCTCCATTGCAGAAGAACGATAGGTTGGTGAAAGGGAAAGTGAATTAAAGTCTCCCCCATATGAAACATTTAAATCTGTGAGATCCAGATCCATAAATTACTCCCTGGGAAATAAAACACCTCACAATGTTAAATCTAAAGAAAGTTAAAGAAAGTGAGAAAAAGTTACTGGATCTGCCCTTTTGTCCTCATCCGCACCAAAATGTAATTTGTTCTTTCTCTGCAAACAAACAAAGAAACAGGGGTGAAAACATAACCTCCTTTAGCGGAGTGTTTTAAAAATGGTGTCATGCATAAAGTAACCGAAGTTGACCTGGTTTTATCAAACAATAGATAGTTCCTAGCTACTAGCAAACAGTATTTGTTGGGGAGCTTCTGAGAAGGCCTGCAGACAGATGTTTGGATTGTTTGTTTTGTTGTATTTGTTGAATTTGGGATGTGATGTGTCTTTTTGGGAAAAGCGTAAAACCTCTGGGGGATTGAAACCTTCTCTGGAGCTCATATTTACCCCCGTGCTTTAGTTACACATCACGTGCATCAGTGGCTGTCGGTGTTTTCGGCTCGTTTATGTACTTTGAACTCAATATAATCAGTGAGATCGACAATAACCACGAAAATGTTTACTTGTACTCGATGGACTGAATCTTTCTGTTTACGTTCTTCATAGTAAGCCAAAGAAAGAATCTCTTATCACTTTGTCCAACAAACCAAATTCAATCTGTTTGAGACATTTTCAGCTCACAACAGTGTTTTTGCAGCAAAGAAACAGTTTATTTTTTTCACAATATGCTACAACTGGAGTTAAAAAACAAAGATAAATAGAAGACGAGCCCTCTGTTTATCCTCCTGAAGCTTGCAAGCGTCACATGTTCAGAGGTCCCGTGGGAAATATGCTCCACTCATAAATGACAAACGGTGGAAGAGCAGAGTGGTGCATCCTCCCAGGAGAACGTCTTTGACTTAACAAAAGTGTGTGAGCAGGCACATTGAGAGTGTAGATTGTTTTTTGGGAAAAAATGGAAACTAAATGGAAACCATTAACCTACATTGTTCTGTCGGGCTCTGAAACCTACCGGTGATAGAAGTAGAAGCGACGTGCTCATTGTGATCAGACACACATCTGAAACTGAGCTCTTTGGTTAATTGTGGAACTGGAACATTCTTCAGTAGAGTCGTCAAATACCAATGTTCCCTTTGAATTCAATTAAGCTGCAAACTCATAAATACATCATCACTTTGACTTTAAATGCAAACAACTACTTTGCTCACTTGTCTCTTGTTCATAGTTTGTCATCTCTTGTATTCAGTCTCTTGTTTATATTCTTATTTGTTGTCCTTTTATAGTTAGTACTTTACTGTGTATTCTAGTACTTTATTGTGTATCTTCTACTTAGGGAGTATGTGCAGTTTTTAGTACATTTTATGTTTATTGCATTCTATTTTGAGATATTTTAATTCTTCGTATCTGTTTTATTGTTACTTCGCTCTATGTGCAATACCCTTGACATGCTGCTGTAACACAATCATTTTCCAATCTATCCATCCATCAATCCATCTATTTATTCTTATTTCATTTAATTTCAGTCCTCTAAATATGCCAGATTTTTGTCATCAAGATCCAAAAAATTATTCCCTGTAGGAAATCCGTGAAAAGGTCACAATGCTGAACAAAATTCTAAAGAAAGCGAAATTCCTGGATCCGCCCCCTGATCCAGATCTGCACCCAAATTTAACAAGTTCTTCCCTGAACCAAGTTTGGTAGGAATCCATCCTGTAGTATTTATTTTATCTTCTTTACAAAAATACAAACATGGAATAAATCCTGCCCCCCCCCCCCCCCTGGCGGAGGTAATAAAAGGGATAATTGAAGAGGTTGATATGACGAGGACAGATTTAAGAATAATGAATAAATACAAATAAATCATCAAAGAGAAAGAGAAACTCCTCAAATTCATGTTTTAAACCGAACAACAGTTCCCATCAAATCCCCAGCGGCTCATTTGATCCACTGATCCACACTGAGCTTGTCTTCTTGATTAGCTCCAGAGGAGGGTGATTATGTTGTTGCTGGTAAGTAAACACGTGTCATTGTCAGCGCTGACGGTTCTTTCACCTCGTCGCTCCACATGTTTACGATCTTCGTTTTGCAAAATAAGTCACGATTAGTTATTGGAAGAAATGAAGTAACACATTTTGATCGGCTACAGTTAATTGAATATGCCAACACAGTTTTAATGACCTTGTTTTGAGCAGCACTACTCCCTTCAAAGATGTAGAGCAGGTGTTTCCGTCCAAGTTCTCTGCTGCAGGAATCCTCCGAGGAGCAGCGTGGCCTTTCCTCTGATGCCACTGTCACCAAGCTGGGGCCGCCAATGCTGCTATTATAGTATTTTAAGCACTGTTGTGGGGATTTTTTCATTTTAGAAAGTTCCATTTTTTTTTTTTATTGTCGTTCCAGTGTCAGCGAATACCGATCCAGACAGTTTATTTTTATGCAGCTTCGCCCAGAGGCATTATCTTTTCAGGTTGTCCTTAAAGTCTGAACGTATGTCTGCCCCCTTTTCCTCGAAAACGCGATATCTCGAGAACGTACACACATTCACTTGGACTCAGGAGTGAACTGATAACTGATAGAGTTTGTTATTAAAAGGTCAAGGTCACTGCAACCTCGCAGGTTTCCCACTCTCGTGAAGGCCAGGAGGGAATTTCACGGCATCTGGCACAACTGGATTTAATGGTAAACTGATGAGATTTTCATTGTCAAAGGTCAAAGTCACTGTGACCTCAAAAAATATGTTTTTGACAGGAAATTCTTACATTAATTGATAGATACATTCATCATTTTATTATATGAGTCTTCAGGCATGGATGTAAAGTGCAACCTGACTGGTTGGCGGTGGTATAAAACCACAAGGCTCTAACTGTAGTAGTCAGGGTCCAGCTAATTAACTGTGTATATTGGCCAAAGGACAAAAAGAAAGTAATGGCTGATGTTTCGTGTGATCTCTGAAAAACAGGCTTCTATACATACTGACTAATGACGGCTTTGAAGAGAAACAAGCAGATGACAGTGGGTCAGTTTCACAGCAGAGTGCTGAGGCAGAGATGACAGCAGACTCTCCATGCTTTGCAGTACATCGTGCAGTACAAAAGAAGTGGTTTTTCTTTTGTGAATATCAATCCAAATTTCTTTCAGGAAAAAATATCTACAATAACAAAACAAGCCTTGATATTTTGGTGAGACTGTTATCTGGTTCTTTTAAAGAGGAGATAACAGGGAAAATACAAAACATTGCCCGGCCACAACAGAATCGAGTGGGTTCTGTGTACCAGCATGACTCAGTTTCAAAGAAACTTTTCATCTCAGGTTTATTGATTGGACTCTTTTTCTTTGGGGGGGGGGGGGGGGTAAATGCACTTTGAATAGAAGTATAGACCAGATCTGTTTACTTGCTTATGAATAAATATCACATTTCATACGTTCTGTTATGAAAACAGACTGCAGAGATGTAAATTGATGTTAAGCTGACGGTGTAGAAATCAACACTCGAACCTAATCTTGTAATTTGAAACGGTGGCATTGCATCGCTTGTTGTTACTCTGGGAAGTTAACACACTGCTGCCTGCTGTAGGTACTATCACTACTCTTGACCTTACACTGACAGTGAAGGGCAGACGTTCCCTTTGAAGACATTGAGTGAACCTATGTCCGTCACATATGCTGTTAAAGTTTGGTATGAAAAGCTCAGAAAGAAAGTTGGGACTGGTCAAATAGAAAGATACGTTATTTTTTAACTTGTCAACCTCATGATGGTGAGTTGTGGTGAAGCCGTCATGATTAGTTTGCATCCATTAATCCACAGAGAGGAGTGAGTGTTCAATGCATCATTAAGAATGAACTGTTGTTTTAGTATTTTATTTATTTTTTGTATTAACTTGCCGGCTACATATAATTTAATGATCTTAAATAGACTTGGTGGCAGAGGTGACTGATGAATATTCTGATGTGATGAGAAGATGAGTGATATTTCAAGGCTTTCGCACACCAGGGGGTTTGACACAGTAAACAAAAAGAAATGCTCTTCTGTGAATATCCGTCAGTTAGCTGCACCACATCAGGGTCGTCGGGACATTGAGCAAGTGGCAGAGTCCATCGCGGATAACAGGTTGCATCCAAAGTATTTATTCAGGTAGCAATTATTATTTAAGAGTTTCAGCTCAAATGACGTTTACAGAATTAAGCAACGGTGATTTATGACAAAAAACAAAGATAAATGAATGTGCAAATTAATCAAACACCACAAAAACACCACATTTTGCTTTTAGCATAATTGTACAGTGTTGTTGTTGTACATGTGGGCCTGGCTTTTTGTATTTATAGTATGATGATATATTATGAAGAATTACAATCACGGTATGCCTCTTCATTAACTATACACATATTCTTTATATTGACTGAAGGATTTTTGATGTCGCGATAAATCCCCGAAAATAACAGTTTGCCCTTCTCCTGATCCCCAAATAGCTGCGGGGATGATTAACACTTCTGTGGCTCACCCCCTCCCTCAGTCCAGGAAATGACAGTCATTTCACCAGCCTCAGTATGCACCCCTGCACTGCTTCATGAAACAATGACGGCTTTTTTTAACAATGACAAGTTCATAATAGCATAGGTTTATGCAACGTTCCTCATTTTCCCTGCAATCACAACCCGAGCGATCCATAATCATCAGGCTGCAACTTGCAGAGAAGTCTTTTTTTCCCCGCTCACTTATTAGCAGAGTCGTGTTGAAGTAAAAAAAAAAAAAAAAAACTGCTCTGTGCTCACAGTCCCTCTTAACCTATTTCTCCAACTGATCTCTGCTTGCCCTGAATTCTTCCACCTAACTTCATGTATGTGCTCCACTTCAAACCGCAGCACCTTGCTCGCCGGGGCTTTGAAGTGTCAGCGTCTTCTTCCGAGGACACGCAACCATTCCGTGCACATACCTCGTGCTCACGTCTTCATCCCGACAGCCATCGCAGGGCGGCAAACGTGTAATTTTACCTCTGTGAAAAGGTGCTCGCTCCATTCAGGTGTGCTCAGTCTTGTGGTGAACACTATAATTGCCTGTGCTACTCTTCCCTTTGGTAATTGTCTTTTGATTGAGGTCATCAGGACAATTAAAACCATTGAGGGGTGAAAAGAGGAAGCGAGAGGCTTGAGACAGCAATGCTTTGTGGTAAAATGGACAAGGGGAACGTATGGGAGGGATAATATGTGTATGGGGGGGGGTCTGAAGTCCTGGTAGGAGACTGTACAGAAACGGTTTAACTGCACACACTCATCAGTGTATTAATTACAAGTCAAAGATCTAGTGACAGGAGAGTGTCACCGGTGATCCTAGAGGTTGAATCCTCTGTTTCTAAGAAGTCACGTGTGTGTGTGCGACAGAATTAATTAACCTCAAAACAAATGGTAAGATAGCATTGTAATTAATAATGAATGAATATCATAGAACTTACTAAGAACATATTGCACAATCCCTCCCCTGGTGCTTATAGTGTTATTGTTTCCTATTTTTACATTTTTTATATTTATACATGCACAAATACATCACAGCAAATTCATTGTATGTATAAACCTGATTCTGATCTGTTTTTATGTATGTATGTATGTAATTTGCCTTAAAATTCAAAAAAACATTCATCTGATCTACTTAAAACTTCAAAAGTGACACGTTCAATATTAATACATTTTGAATAAACAGGTGAAAACAATCTGTAGCAGTGGATGCTGGGATTGTTCGACACTAAATGACACCAGTGATCAGGACTATGCCAGGTTTCAAAGATGGCAAAACAGTAACAGTACATCAGTGGGTCCCAGCATGTAGCTAAAAAACCTAAGTCATCTTAGACCTATACCTTAAAATATCTGTGTCAAATGTGACATTGTTTCTTGAAGCGTTACTCAACCAATCTGCAACCAGCAGCGTCACAAGTCCAAACATGCAGCCCATTCAAAACAGGCGTGTGTAGAACCGGCACTGCAGTCGTTAAATGTAGCCTAAATTCTCCCATCTCCGACTCCAGCTTTGATGACAGAAAAAAAACGGTCACGGCCCAAAGATGGCGAGATCCACCTTGTTTCTACAATCTTGACAAACCAGCTGGTTGTTTAGGGGAGAAACTTCTCATGACGAATTACATCTCTTAAAAAAAAGGAAATCATAAAGTTACATCAAACAAAAACTGCAGATATGTTTTCACTGATTTGCTTTGAGGCCCCTTTGGCAAATCTGTGTTATTTTTGTCAAAATGCTGGTTCTTAAAAATAAAACACATCACTCAGCCAAGTTTTTTGTAAAAATAAAAAATCGGGTCAGTAGTTTCTGGGATGTCGCTTGTGGCAGGAGGAGATGGAGCCGGATAAACTGTTCAAATGTTTCTGAGCATTCACACATCGTTTGTCTCGACTCTACCAGTCGGTCGAATGTCAGGTATGAGGCCAGAGTTCGAAAAGATGCGCTCGTCCCCAGGAGTACCTCCTGGATCGTGTGACACATTTTATATATATTTTTCCTATCTACATTCTGTGTGAATGTGTGCACCAGTGAAGCGTGGGCAGAACAAAGTCGTCTCCTCTGTCACTGTGTGGGAGACGGTGGTGGATCTGTAATAATACACATTAAATGGTCCGGGGGTGTTTCAGTTACGTGAAGTTTTGCCGTCCTCCTGTTGCGGCAACTTATTGTGAAGCTACCAAAAGAAATAACCCTAATTGTCTCTGGTGTAGACAGTGGCAGCAATCATTTGTCTCGCACTTCTTCTAGTGTTTTTTGGGGCATGATTCGACACAAACTTCTAGATATCCTTTTTCAGCTGAATGGACGGTTGAGCATCAAAAGTATCAGCGAGCCGATTCATGAATATACCAATTGATAGCGGCTCACTGAGGCTTTAGGACGCGGCAACGACACTTATCACACTGCACAGTTCCTTAAAAACCAAGTAATTAGCGAAGGGTTTACCCCAATTAGAGTTTCATTACCCATTTTGATGACCATCAGTGACCCTGCTTTAATAGAGACCGTCCCTGTAGTTGGTTTCAGTATAGTTGGAGGGAGCAGCATCTCTCTCTCTCTCTCTCTCTCTCTCTCTCTCTCTCTCTCTCTCTCTCTCTCTCCTCAAACTCGATGGAGAATTGTTGCGACTCACTAAAAAAGGCTTCAAACTGGGGGAGGATGTCAACTCTCTTGGCAATGCTGATAACCCCCATTGTTCCATACGTTGCCCGTATGCCTGCAAACCTCATCAAAGACAAAGAGGCACTAATCAGGAGCGTTCACGTTGCTCCTGTTAGACTCGAAGGACTCTGTTGTATCCTTCATCTTGCGCCACCAACGTCATAATCGTAATTAAGACTCAAGAGGGTGGAGAGATTGTTGGAAAGCAGCTGTTGAATACCTCTGATGAAGAATGCTTGGAAAAAAGTATTGAAAATGTCAACTGAAACATTCCTGAAGGACTTTTGCTGTTCGGATTATTTGTTTTTACAGCAAATTCATTATCAGCTCAGCAGAGTGTCTCCCTGAGCTGTGGATCTCTGCATCAAGACTTGAATCGTGATGTAATCAGGTGACCTTTTTAAGAACTGAGCCAGTGAGGCTGAATTAATAAATGATGCTGTGAGGCTCCGAGGGTTTTTCTTGTAAATATTGCATCCAAATGAGTTTTTCTAATGTAGGGCTTTCAGCTGTGATTCAGAAAACGTCCCCATGTCCCTGTAAAACCACCATGGGTGCTGTCTGCGCGTCCCAGGAGCTGTGTCATTATTTACTGTCTGTGAAGAAGCGCCAGGATTTGTCTGTGGATGACGTCATCACACAGTGTGACTCTGTGCTTCTCCGTTAAGGGACGGTCGGTTTCACATTATTAATCTGAGGAGCGTATCACAAAAGATAACATGTAGGTGTTTGTGTCCTTTTTAAGTGATCAATTAAGTTAATTAAGGGATTTCTGTGCCAGTCTGTTATGATCTAAAAAACACATTTAATCATCCAGGTTTATTAGCAAAGAGGTGTTTGGTTTTTCGTGTCTGTCTGTTTGGTTGGTTGTCAGCAAGATGAGGCAAAAACCACCGACCTGATTTCCAGTTAAACTTGGTTGAAGGATACAACGTGGGCCAAGAAGGAGCCCATCCAATTCTGGCACAGGTCTGGTTATTGTTCTTTCACCAATTTCCCAAATCATGGATCTTTGAAAATACAAACTCAAGCATATTTAGGGCCTGATATCTATTTGTGTCTGCGATGTGCTGCAGCTTGATGGGATTTAATTGTGCTGCTGGGACTGAGAGCAATTGTAGTCAAACATTTTTTTTATGGTTGCAGAAAGCCCTATGGCAGCAAAGCCTCCTCAATATATTACACATGTTGTTCTGTCCTCTGGGTTATTTTTTTTTAGACAAAACATAGATTTTATTGTGTGTTTTGCATATTAGAAAGCAGGGATACAAATAAATATATGTTCTTATAAGTTGCACATATTGACAATTTATTTTTAATATATTCACAATTTGCTTTTATCGTCCCTTGTCCACATGCTTTGAAAACAAGATTCAGATATTGAACAGACAAAGCATCTTCGGCAGAGAACATATCTTCATGTATAATAAACTCTTATCTTTTAACAACAATTGCACATCAATGTACAACCACACAACAACCTTTCAGTTCTTTTTCATCCACATAAAGAGCTTGTTCCAAGAATAGCAACATGTAAACATGACATTAAACGCTGAATGAGTCATCCCCCCCACACACACACACACACTGCGTAGTGCACTGAACAAGGCCGTTGCAGGAAATTGTCCTCAGATGTTTCATTGAGAAGTTAGTGTGATGAACTGTGATGGAGGTTTGGAATAAAGCGCGACTCCCACAGGTCTCTCTGGTCCCAGTGCAGTTTGAGGTGGCAGGGCCGTCTTTCAATAGCCGGAGGTGGTGACACTGGGCAGGCCGTGGGTTTAATAAAAAAAATAATAAATGCAGATGACAGGGAGATTGTGGGATGTTCAATCAATATGCTGGACCCCAGTCAGACATGAGCAGGATGTTGAGATTATGAAAAAAAACAAAAAAAAACTCTTGTTGATGGCATAGGTTCTTTAAGAATTCCAGTCCTGAGCTCTCAGGATTTTTCTTTCTACTCTTGTTGATGTATCTGTAACCACATGGGCAGCTACCCCCTCATCTAACCCTCCTTTCTCCTCACCCGGGCTTGGCCTAGCAATTGCAGGCTCGATATAACCTCTCTCAGCAAATAAATTAGATAACAAATCAATTTCGTTTGTATCCTAAAAATGGATATTCCAAAGATTTGTTTGCAATTCATTTTCTGGGGGCCAGTTTCTGATATTGGCACAATCACGGACAGTTCATTGTCCACAGAATAGAACGGCAATTGCAGAAATTTAAAACGCACAACAGAACAGAATCTGGAAATGTGCAGCAGACCTTTTCTAAAATGACGTTTCTTGCAGATTGGCTGCGTTTGGCTGCGTGTGCCACCTGCTTCAATAAAACCTTTGATGGCTTTATAGATGCTGTTTACCTCAGCCTCTGGCTACGTGCCGTCTCTAAGCAGACAGCTCATCAAGATGAGTGACAAGTGAGGGAATGGCAGCTTGACCAACTGAGGGGGTGGATGGTGGGACAGATGATACTACCTGCCAACACACAGAAAAACACATATATATATATATATATATATATATGGCAAACCATTGCCTTTAATGTGTTTTACCCTTTTCGATGAACATATAGAACACATGCTCTTTTCCATCGGTTCAAGATTGCAGCTGCTGTAGCCTTCTCCTTGTCTTTTCTTACTGGTGGTAGTGGTGCAGGACCATTAGCACAAAGTAGGGAGGAGCCTTTCTCAAGGGTAACGTCAGTGGTGTTTGTAGAACTCAGTCAAAGCTCCTCCTCTACATGGTTCCTCCACATTTCCCTTGACACTCCATGATTAAAGTTCAACAGAAGCTCACCTCTCAAGCATTCAGCATCATCCCCTGCTGCACCTGCTCCCTTGTATATGTTTTTTAAAGGGTTTGCCGTGGATTTAACATGACTAAGCTTAAGGCTAATCTGAAAAAAAAAGATGTGCTCCTAACAAAGGGCCTGCATCGGTGAAAAGAGTGAAACTGTGCTGAGAGTAATCCGTGTTTTATCTTGTTTTAACTTCATCCTCTTGCTTTTTGGATTAAGACCTTCAGTGTGTGTAATGAGACTTATTCTAAAGAGCTTAGCAGCTTGTATTGGCTGACGCACAACAACACATCCAAGCGATGTCTGGTGTTTACAGAACCAAATCAGTTTTTTCTTTCTTTCTGAAAATGCATTTGTAGTACTTGCTGATAGCTGCTGAAACTTGACCCAACACATTATTTTCTCAGAGTGTCGTCCTTCTTGTTTAACGAATGACATTTTGATTCCAAGGCTGAACAAATTCCAAGGTTTTTACAGTAAAAGAGGTGGAGCTGCCCTGAATCGTTAAGAGTTGGTTTAAAATGCATCCACCAGGTACTGGCGCCATGTTACCTTGCCCTTAGTTACATTCCTGCTCACATCACCTTTTAATAGACCCTTATCCCTGTCTTATATGTTGATGTGTTTTGATTTGCCCTGTCTCTCTGTGTGCTGTGCTTTATATTATACTCCATGAATTTATTTCATTATTCAATTATATATATTGTGTGTGTTTACGTTTTGAAAAGTGCTATAAATAAAGCCGTACATACTCAATTACTTTTACGCCCTCAGCCTTTATTGCGTTACGTTTAGTTGAAAACAAAAGGGTAAGATATATCCATGACATCTCGCGTGTGAGTGTGAACACAGAAAGCAGCTTTAGTTATTAAATAATCTATAATAGATTTGGCAAATTTCGCCCAATAACACACAAAATGTCAGTGCTGACAAACAGCGTGCATTTACTACAACCGGGCCTGCAGAAGTACATAATAGAATCTCACGCCGCAAAGTAATTGAACGCATCATTCATACAAGTTTTATAAGGCCGTCAGAGGCACATTACCACGACCCTGTCCTGTGTTATCTGGAAATTACACAGCAACTGTCTGGTGAGAGAGTGGGAACATTATCAGGCCGTGTTTGTGACTGGGTTTGTTGAACCTCAGCCTGGGATTCTACGGCCGCATGACATGACAGCGGCGAGGCCGAGCAGAGGCATCACATTCATTACTGGTCGGTTCATCTCGCAGCACCCTGCGCGTTGCCTCATTAATAATCATCTGGGTTGGGCTGCGATCGCCTGGACAGAAGTGAGTGAGGAATCTAGGTTCCACCGGCCCGGCAAGCGCAAAGCTCGCAGCTGTAAAAGTTACTGGGACAAGTCGCAGAGGAGGTTCCTCTTTCAAGGAATCACATGAAAGGTTAGCATCACATGAAAGGTTAGCATCACATGAAAGGTTAGCATCTCACGGGTATATGATGCCCTGATATGACAGGTTCTGCAGAACAGTCTGGGAACTACGAGTAATTTACTTGTTTCGCCTAAAAGAGTTATGAAATATTCACTAGAGGGAAGATGGGTGGAGCCACCCAGCATGCACTGGGACAATGCTTATAGAGTGAGTAAAGTTGTGTTGACAATTATTTAAGTCAGACAAACTTGTTCTATTTAAACTCGGGAACTTGGAAATGACAAGTATGTTTTACTTGCCATATTTTAGCTGGAAATCCTTGACAAAAGTAAAATACGACTACATTTAAAGTGGAAATTAAAAAGTAGATATAAAGTCAATATTAACTTAGTTATCTTTTTCAAGGCAATCCGTTTTTTAGATTTTTTAAGTGATATCAACTTGCGATTTATATGAGCTTTTCTGTTTATGTTTTTTTTGTCTTTTCTTTAATTTAAATAATTTATATTTCATACTCCTGCCATTATACTGTACAGCTGACTGTCTAGACTTTAGGTTTTTTCTCTTGTGCATTGAAAGCAGTTCAACATATTTCTCACAGGCCTATACACGGTGAATGGTTGACTCGAAAGTGAAAGCTTTTCCACAGACGACATGTCTGGCTGAGTTCTGTGAGACGCGGAGCCGTCAAGTGGGGTGAACTTTAGGTTGTCTGAGTGTCGACTCACTTTATTTGAGATGCCCCGGAGACCCATGTTCTCTCAGCCTGATACTGTAAGCACTTGACAGAAAGACAAGACATATTCATATCCTTACACCAGGTTACTGTAAAACTACTTCAATAAATGGGATTTTCAGGATAATTGTCATGTTATCCATTCATCCTGTGCTCGTAACTCTTTTGTAACTTGATTTCATTTCGATTATTTGATGACACTTCTTAATTTTCAATAACGATACATGCTAATGCTCATTACCTCCTCGTCTTCTTCCTTCTATTTCCACTTATGCATGTGTGTGCACGCTGAAACCTTTACCCAACATTAAACTGTCCAGAGAGCTGCGAGACTAAGAGCAAAGCATTGTAACGGGTGAGCTGTGGGAGGACACTTGCCAGAGAACTGCACTCTGCTGGAATAGAAGAGAACAGAGACTAAATTTTACAAGTACAAATGTACAAAAGATTTTGTTCTCCCATTTTTTATTTATTTGGGACTTTTAGGTGCACTTTCATTTAGGTATGAATTATGAAATAAGATCAAATGAGCATCTTTGTCCAGGATGTTTGACAATATTCACTTTCATCATACACGTTCCATCATAATCCATCTTTTGGAATTATCTCCTGTGATATTATTGGATCATAACCTCACTTGAAATGAATGTGTTGTGTCAGTGGTATTGTCCCACTTGCCAAAACTACCCAAACCAAAAGTTTAGAATCTGAAGTTTTATGACAATACTCCGCCAACTGGGATGAAGCAGAATCTGCTGATGGATTTCTTCAGGGAGAAATGATCCTCTGACTCCAGTCACCAACTGGGGGCCCATGTGGAAGTTGTCCAGTCCACCATGGGCCGAGGGGGTTTGGTACGACAACAGACGGAATTATGCAGCCAAAAATAAAGTGAAGTTCTGAAAGAAGGGACAGAGAAAGCTTCCGTTTCCTGAGGGGATGTGTGTGGGCTTCTGCACATTTTCTCTCTCAAATTTTGTTTGCAAGGGAGATTCAAGAAAGGTCAACAGGAGGTGAGGGAGGGGGCGAAACTTATCCGAAAGTGGCAGCAACAGTTTTAAACCAGCCTCTGCAGAAAGTTGTCTAGACAATCAGCCCTCAGCTATTTAATTCTTTAAATCAGTGAGAAAAGAGAGTGAAACCCAAGAAACAGCCAAATTAAGTGGCAGTGGCAGTCCCAAGTTTGAGGTTCTTTTTAATTTATTTATTTCCAGCCGTGGAGGAAAGGATTGAGTTTACAGCCAAGTGCGGCAGCCGCGGCGAAACAAGCAGCGTAAACACTAACAGCTCACATTACGAGGAAGGAAATGGATCATTGTGTTTATCTGACTTCCTCTCTCGCTCTTCATTTCTTTCTGTTTCTAAATAACAGATAGCCTAAGTGCTAAGTGACTAATTGTTCAACCCACGAGTATAACTGCTGATGCATTCTGGGGGAGGGGGGGGGAGCAAATGAGGTGAGGCACCGACAAGGAGGCATAAACGATTAATGTAAGACGATTCCTGCCGGATCTGGTCGTGCTTCCCTCAACCCTCAGAGCTGTCTGTGCTGTTGCATTAATAATCTAAATGACACAGACAACTTAAATGAAGATGAGAGAGACTGTTAGCAAGATAAGAGGAGGAGGAGGAGGAGGAGGAGGAGGAGGAGAGAAACAAGCAGAGGGAGTGAGCACTCAAACAGGTTGACAGAGAGTCAGAAAATATCAGATAAATGCAGAAACTCTGCTTTGGTGTGAAGATGAATGGCACGGAGGGAAAACACCAAGGTCAGCGCGCCTTGCTCTTTATGCTTCAAGCCTGCAAACCATCGGCAGTGGATCCCATTATCACTGTTTGCAAATGGAATTGCATCCACAAGCAGGAGTGCAGTGATTTATCCATCATTTTCTCCTCAATCATTACCTGCGCCAAGAAGGTTATGTTTTCGACCCTGTCGGTTTGTTTGTTTCTTGGTTGGATGTCAAAAAAACAGATTTCCACGAAACTTGGTGGAAGGAGCCAACAAAGAACCCATTTTATTTTGGTGGGGATCTGGAGAAAAAGGGGCATTTCTTTTCACTATCTTGAACATTCTTGATTTTTCTCTATGATTTGCTGTGGTTTGATCATAGACTCTATACAAAAATAGAGATAGACCCCAAGTCTGGAAAGTGAAGCCAATGCGGACATGCCTGCAACCTGTATTCTCCCAAACGACCCACAGAGGGCGACTCAACTGATAAAAGTCGTAGCGCTCAAGCTCTCAGTCAGACCCAACCCCCCACTCCTCCAAATATGGTTTCAAATAATCCAAGATGGTGCTGAACAAAATACCAAACCTAAGGCTAGAAAACTGCGTGAGGTCACAAACCAGTGGGTAACCTCACGGTGGGTTGCCACTGAATTGAATTTGAGGGGACCGTTGGCCCTTGGCGGTAGCGTGCGCTCTACTGACTCCCACTCTACTTGTTCTTGTGGTCAAGTTTGGATGCTGAACTTATAAATGGTGTTAAGTTTATTGTAGTAAATTCTGGTGAAAGCCTCAACGTCGAGGAAATTTATTGCAACGCAGCTTTTATGTTCGCATTTGCACGGCTGTTGGAGCATTAACTGGCATCGGGGTTATTATACATGGACACTTGGTAGGCGGATAGTTAATAGGTACATAAAGTAACTGTCAACATATATTAAGTCAGTAGTAGATCAATTCCTTCTCATTGCACAAGCGTGTCCTACTGTGTTCAGGCTGTGTGCATGACGGCTTGTGTAGGATCTTGTTAGCTTCATCCTCCTGTGTGTTATTCAGTGAAGGAGGAAAAAAAGAAAACATGCATTCTAACTCAGTGTGCCGTATTTGATGTGTTTGACAACAGAGCATCTGTACGGTCAGAGCATAAGATTATGCGCGAACGAAATAACAAAGTCAGTGAAGGGAGAAAGACAATTCCACTTTGCACGACGCTCCAACTCGGCCGTTGTTTTTCGCTCACCTTGTTGTGTTTAAACGTTTATGTAGATGACTGTATTCATCTAGGCCGGATATCTAGGTTTGTGCAGAGGTGTTTATCCACATGAGCAGCAGCAGCCAGAGCACTCGCCTCAAGATGCACACTCACAAAGTATTCACACTGTGTATCTGGAGCACTGGAGCAACACTGAGTACTTTAGTTTTTGCGTGTAAAGTTTGTAAATTCCATTGAAAATGAGTGATAGTTATTGAGTGTTTTCTTCAACAAAGCGACATAACTGACAAAGTACAATCATAGTCGACCTGGTTGAATGTATAGGAGTTATGTTTTGAATGCTACAGCTTTTCTACCACGTAAAGTATGAAAAACACAATAAGGTCACAGGACAAAAACTGTAACCTGGGGATTTGTGGTTATTAAGGTAACGCTGGGTTTTCAAATATCTTTAATATGAACTAAAACCATAGGGGGGGGGGTGGAATTAGTGAACAAGATTTCCATAGTAGTGTATACAAGAGCTGAAGGTAAAGATTAAATTCTTCAAACATGAACCTGTGGCAGCCTTCAGTTGTCCTAAAAACTCAAAAGTGTTTAGTTTGTCCAGTTTGGGCTACTGTAAAAAAACATGGCCACCTCCGTAGAGAGGACCCAATGTAAATATAAAGTATTTAAATATAAAAGGTCCATTCTAGGGTCAAGAAAACAACAATTCGTACAATTTAGATGAAAACACACTAGTGAAAACATGACTAGGATTATTTTATATAACATTTCTATCCCTTTCACCTACATCTTACACACTGGACCTTTAATGTCTATGATGACCAGAGGTGCTGATGTGTTTTCCTCTCTGTTTGTAGACACAGCTTTAATGAAGAAGCGACCCTGCTGACATTCCTGCAGAAGGGACCCTCGTCAACAAGTATGGGGTCACCATGGAAACCACTTCTCCTCCTGTCTGTCATCAGTGGCCTTTCAGGTAAGAAATAACAAAATGTGGTGTTCAAGTATAATGGTCGGAAGTAGTTGTACATAATGGAGCACTGGTATTAGGGGGGAAATGGTAAAAGTGCGCACAGAAATCTCCAGGTGTAAAATGTGACACAGCCGGGGGGGATTATCATTTATGGATGTGAGTGCGTGAAAGTGTTCTTCACTCGTAAGATCCACAGAATCCACATCTTTGAAATGTTGAATTTTGAATTCATATCTGAGCAAAAAGGTGGAGATGCTACGGCTCGATGTGCATTTCTGTTCGGAGTTTGGAGTCTCGGGGATTTGACTTTGTTTTTCGACATCTTCTGTAGTTGTGTGACTTAAATTGACCTTCTATGTAAAGTGCCTTTAGATAATGTATGTTATGATTTGGGACTATACGAATAAAACTGAATTGAATTTGAATAGCAGGGTTTCCTGGGCCGACAAAGTTTTACCTTATGAATACTGACCAACTGAATTAAATAAAAAATTTAAAAAACTCAATTTAGTGGACATGCTTATCCAGGGCACCGCCTCAGCATCCCTCTGGCTTTAGTGACCTACAAGAATCAAAATCTCAACGTGTCAGAGCTTTTCCTCGTAGCATATCTTGACTTGTGCGATTAGCGGTAAGTGCACAATTTTAAGTTCTCGTCTCCCTCGGTAAGCCCAGAGCGTGTGTTCGCCGGTCTAATGGATTCGGCTGCTTCTTCATTTAATGGTCCTTTCAACCCACCAGAGGAGGGTTCACTCTGTGGCTCCCTCAGTTAAGTTTCTGGGATTCAAACACGCACACGGCACCGACCTCACTTCTGTTACATGGGAACAACTGTCTCTTAACTCCAGAGCCTTGATACTCGGCGCTGTTTGACTCTGAATACACTGTGGACATTTTATAGGAGAAATATTGGATTTTTATATGCAAACTGCCACAAATAAAGAGAAGTTTGCCTGACGTTAAAGCTGAATACATAATGTACATACGTGTTTTATTGGACAGTTGAACAACAGCCCCTGCGTCTGTGGACTTTTAGTTCTCTATGTACAAATCACCACATTAACATAAAAACCAACACATATAAATAAAAGTCAGCAGAGGCTCTGTTGTATATTAAAGTTTTGCTTTATGTTTTTGAAATACATCACAGCTTTAGTAGCAGGTATATATTCCACTTCACTTGATTTTCTTTCCGCCCTGAAAAAGTCTGTTTACCAAAAAGCCAGGCTGAGCCGCAGATGTCACCGAGCACGCCGCCGATTGTCCTCAGGAGTTAATGCTCGGCAGCTCAGCCGGCCTCTGGTGATTGCTCTTCAACACTGCCCTTCATCTCCTGTGACAAAATAATCCTCACGCACCCTGGAATTGTCAGAGCAAACTTCCCCAGACAAACATTATTTGAATAAACTGACCTCCTATTTGAAATATCTGAAACTTAATTAAGGGTTAAGGTTGGGTTGGGTACACAAAGTCTGATGGGCAGGCAAGACGTGTTTGTAATGCTGCTCTGCTGTGGTAATTCCTCTTGAATGTTGTCTTGTATATTTGTTGCATTTCTGGATTTATGAGCACATATCCCTTGATTTTTGTTATTTCACACTTGAATGTGTTTTGGTATTTGGAGCATGTTTCCCATATTGTTATAGCTCTGCCTCTTGTATGCACTTTGTCCCCGTGCTCCTCTGACAAGAGTATTCCATCTCCACTTTGTTTACAATTCTGTGATGAACTATCTTTCTTACACCACCTCTACTCAACATTCAACATTCAACCTCAAATTTATACCCAATAATTGGTCTTGATGATTAAAAGATGAACAGAATTTAAAGGTCTCCGTTGCTACAATGGATTTATATCAGTTCGATTCCAGAAAGGTCGCGATTGAGGACAATGTAGAGAGATATATGATTTTATAGCACAAAATCAGAGCAGGCTTCCTATAGCACGCAATCTGTTCTTCTTTTTTTTTTTGCTCTGGTTGTTCGTCTCATGTCATGTCATGCCCTTGTTATGTCACTAGGTTGCGGTAATTAGCTGTGAATTCACGAAGGACCGACGGTGGTGAGTCCGGTGCCGTTCTGGCTCATGAAGCAAATTACTGCTGCAAAGGAAAACCCCCCTCTACATCGACTCACTGCTCCTTACTGGTAGCAACATAAAACCATCCGGAAACAACATCAAACACACAGAGAAACGTTGTACAACTGTATAATTGGTTTTCACGGTCGCAGCCCGATGATGAAAGCAAAAGAAAATGAGACGTTAAGTCAGCTGTTTAATGGGGCGGTCTACGTGCTGGATTTTCCTCTAGCGTTGGCTAGTTAGCCTGTAGGCCGCTGACACTATGCTGAATGTTTTTGTAGATGAATGGAGATATGTAGGCGAAGTCTTGTTTCACTGTGAAATCTGTTTTAAATACATTAGTTAAGGATAATGGGGTCACATTAACCTATTGAGACCTAAGGTGCCCAATAAAAACTCTACAAACCAAATCATTGCTTGAAAACAACTTCCGGCCACTGAAGCAAATAGAGACATGAACTTTGTGACCATTTTCACTGACTGCTCCTTGGTTAGCAGGTTATCAGACACATCATCTGAGTCTGAACCTTCTTCATTGTTGTTTTTCGTCACTGCTGTAATCTGCTTCAATGTCGCTTTTGTCGCTTATCTCGTCAGCCACTTGTCTCTAAAGGCTGATCCGTGCTTCTGCGTCGAAGCTACGCCGTAGGTGCGTGCGTAGCCTACGCACTGGGCCGAGCATTCATAGTTGTGTGTAGGTTAATATAGGTTTCTATGCTGAGTGTCTTCCGGTTTCTGGTCCTCTTATTTACTAGTTCTCTGGCATCTCTGTTTACTTCTGAACAATGGCGAGTGTTTGTGTACTTTGTCTTAAAGAACTGCAGCGAAGAAAAAAAAGACTTCCTTCGTGTTCGTTCCTTCAACTCAATTCAAACTTTGTGCTTTACACTACTTTTAAAAACTTTTTTCCAGGCTGGGAGGACTAACAAACACACAAACTACATTACCCACGGTGCATTTCGCCTTGCCCATGCGTATTTCAGCAAAACACAATGTATTTCATCAGTCACAAGCCAAGTGACACCTTTCATCTGGCCACTAATGGGAGAAGGCTGCAGAGGTCGCACCCGGGCTTAATGAATTAACCCAGCGTAAGAGATTCAAGGTGTCTTATGTTCTTTTCTGTGTATTTAGAGCGCGGATTCTGCTCCTGTCTTCAAGTGTCTCACCTTGGTGGATCCTTATACTAATTTATATTTGTGAAGAATGTCTGAGAAGGATCTGAGCAGGCACTGGTCACAGTGAGTGAGTGAGTTAACTAACCACAGTTAACTAACAGGTATTTGTCCTGACGGTCTGTCAGTGTTGAGCGTGCTGCACATTCATCATTGTTCTGCGGTAATGCAAAAGCGGCACGCAGCAGTGAGTATATGTAATTAACTCCCTCCTCCCATCATCACCTTTCCATCAGAAGACTTTTCTTGTTCTTTGCTACACAGCAGAGGACGAGACAGTGCGGTGGATGTTAGTACAGTAAACTGCAGTATAGTGACGATTCAACTTCTGGGTCCTGAGGAGTTCTTCGAGCAGATCAAGGCCTGACGATGGTGTAAAATTAAATTCCTCAAGGAGAAACTAGAGACACCTTCATTATGTGCTTGTCACACACTGCGCTGACTTCCTCTCTCAGGGTTTCAAGGAGAAAGAAATGGAAGAGGAGTCAGTCCGAGTCATTGAGATTGAATAATATCTGTAATGCACACAGTCAAGGATGCTAAAACAAAAACCAGCCTGCTACAGTTGGTGCTGTTGTTGCTGTTGTTGCAAGCATCATGAAATCAACAGACTCTGCTATATAAAGCTCTACAGTGGGTTATCAGTATTTTATAACTATATACAGTATATTCTTGATATTCTGTATAAAGCTGGTAACATGATGTGAATAGATCATTTTCAAACTGCGCATTGGGAGTTTCGGTGGTTCGATTCCCAGCTCCTCTCGTCGATGAAGTGTCCTTGAGCTGCTCTGTAGTGAATGGATTAGATTCATAAGTGGCCGACAAAGCGCTCGATACATAAGTGCTGTATGAATGAATGAATGAATGAATGAATGTGAACTGTAATCTTAAGCTCTCTGAGTGTTTGTTAAATTAACACTACAACTTCTTTACCTCCTTAAAATAGCATCTTTATAGTTTGATTTAAGGCGCGCTGACTTGGACACTCTTCACCCTGAACGTCTGTTCTTTGCTCTGTGACTTTGGTGAGGGGGGGGGGATCTCCTGTGAACAGTGTGTAACTGACTGATAGTCGCAGCTGCAACTGACAGAATCAGGTCCAGCAGGTTGAAGAGTGATGCTGAACTGTGGAGCAGTTAAAAAGACTTGGAAGTCAGTAAGTCACCGGCTTTTATCTCTGATATATTTAGCCAGAAAATATGAAGGATTCTGAACAGAGGCAGCTCTTCTGGTTCAATATCCACCGTTCAGTTGTGGATTCAGTTCAGTGCAAATGAATTTAGCACCGTGTGTGGCTGCAAAGTCTTAGTGTTGCTTTAAGGGCAATAAAAAATACAATAAAAGGTAGTGCATTTAGCGTTTACTGTGTGTATTTACAGATAATTATTAATAACTTAAACCGTCAACTTTCAAAACAACTTAGATAAAAAAGATTGGGAACGTGTGGCATGAGCTGTACATTTAAATTTTTTAGATGAACTGAACATCGCATTAGAAAAGAAGCAGTTCCAGAAAAGCTGGAGGTTTTTTTTTTTGTTTTGTTTACCAAGACTTCAACTAGTTTATCAAGTTTACAAACAGGGACTTAGTGGCTGGTGCAGTTAATTTGTTGCAGTCTATTCCGTCCATTGATTTTTGATCTCGGGATTCTGTTGCTCTGAACCTTGGGTGGATACAGTTGGCGAAATGTATTCTGCTGGTTCATTATAGGTATCTCAGCCCAACAGACTCCTGTTGTCTTACTACTTTGCAAAAATAATTGCCTCTCCCGAATACTGTGAAGGCTCTTTCTCTTTAGGCCGAATACGACTTAACTGGGAAATTGATTTTTTCTTTTTTCACCTTTCTCATTTAGAGAGAAATATGTGTCACCACGTCTGCGTCTGTCTTAACCAACGTTGCCATCTCTTCCATCAGAGGGAGCAAAACTTAAACTGCCGGCGTCACATCCAATTAAGATGTGCCGTGTTTCAGACAAACAGGGGGAGCTTGTGAAATCACCCTCGTGTTTAGTGCACTTTGTTTCCTAATGACTTGAGAGGAAACAGGAAGACTGTGTCCTTGTTTTTTTTACGTTCAGTCAAATGTGATAATATGCAAATGAAAACTCACTGCAAGTCATTAACCTTTCAGCAATGACGGTGTCACAGAATCATTTCCACTGAATGAACATTAAATTACAGTCACACATTTGATTCACATTAGCATATTGTATATTCCCGACCAAGAAACTCAGTTTTTTCGTGGTGGCCCAGTTTGTTTCCTCACTCAAAGTACAGTAGACAGATAATAATAGTTATACACACACACTTTACTCTGTCTACTTACATGTATTCTCTACGGCTGTCACTTTTTCTCAAGTTCACACACACTTGACGTGGCTCCTCCTCTCCTGCCGCCAACAGGTGAGCCCACGGATCTGTTGTCGGATCATTATTTTCCCGTTTACTTTGTAGAACTGAAAATCATTGTTGACAAATCCGACAGATAAAACGTTTTGACGTTGGAAACGATCTTTCACCTGAGTTTTAATGTTTATCTGTTGAATTTATGTCACAAATATAAATGGTTGCAACACTGGTCTTGTATTCATTTAAAAAATAAAAGCACCCCAGTGTTTCCGTTCGTTTGAAAAAGGTTTTTTTTTTGTTGTGAAATATTTGCAGGAGTGGAAGACACACGGCTTCATTCTGTAAAGTGTCGGTGTTTATTTGAAGCAGCTCCTCTGCAGAACATATTGTTGAACTGAGAAGCTGAATATTGTGTCTGAACAGATGCCGTAAATATGAACTGATATCAATGTGAATATTTTGCATTGAATAGATAAAGTTGCATAACTGCCTTTCTTTGTGTATTTTTATGCTCTTAAATTGAAATTGCAAAAATAGTAAATATAATTTTTTAAGATATTCAGGTTGTAGATCTCGGTTTATGTTTGGAATTAAAAAGTGACCTTGGGCTTGAAAAGGTTGGCGACCACCGCTTTAGATGGGCCGATGCCCTTCGAGAATATTTTGAATTTAAACTGGTTATTACAGTTCCAGTATGACACTTAAAGTGAAAATAAATTAATATGGTGCTGTATTGAGTTTTTTTCTTTTTATAGAAAAACAGATAGATATACAGAATTGTACGTCCACATTAATGATCACAACATTTCCTGTACATATTGCATTATTCCAATTGTCCACATATACAGTTCAGGTCTGGGTTTCTTCCTTTATAAAGTCCAGCAGTTGAAAGGCAATATAACACAGTGTAGAAAAATGAAATTTTATGGGCACCAACCAAAAAACCTTGAAAAGAAGACACACACTATATATCAGTGTTGTCCTCAGGCCTGTTGTTTTCTTATAACGAGCGATGACAGGTCTTTCCTTTTGTTTGCTTGCTTTGTTCTTCAGCCTTGGGAGACATTTTTCTGAACTCGTTCCTGCTCGGCCACTTCAGAGGGATTACTCTCTGTGGACTTTCTATCGCATCTCCTGAAGGGAACTTGTGTTTCCTGTCGTCATCCGTCTGCACATTAACTGCCGAGCGACGCCGTATCAATAACTGAGATCACATTAGTGGAATTAGTGTTGTGCAGTTCTGATATCATCGAGGTGTTGATTTTCAAAACGTGATAAATAAATTCAAAAACGTCTCTCGTGTTGGACGTTAGGTTTTTTTGGGGGGGAAATGGAGAATTGTTCATTTCCTCAACAGTTACTCGAGAATTGATGGACCACAAAGAAAATGTGTGAAAGTGAAGGTTTTTCCCCACTCCAGTCAAAACAGTGCTGAGAGCCGAGCTTTTAGCACAACTACCAGAAATATTTCACATTTTCTCCTCAGAGTGCTGCACTTCAAACAGCTCTTCAATATTATCAGCAGCAGGGGCTGTGAGCAGCTACTCCCAGGGGTGCACGATGCGGTCTTTGTCTATTATGACACTTTTGACATGATGGCTTGTGTAATGGATTATTGACCTACTGTTATCTCTGAATATCCTGAAAATGCCCACTTTGAAGACAACAGTTCCCTCTGTCCTGTTTCATTTCCCTCCGCACCTGTCTCCACTGTCCAGAGCCTTTTTTTTAATGCCGTATATATATTTAAATCACGTGGAAGCAGGGAGGTGATAGCACAATTAGGTTTCTCTTATGTTGAAAAGTGGGCTGGGCAGCCATGATGTCTGGGGCCATTTGTCCCCCCCCCCCCTTCAGTCCGCCTCTGATTGAAATACAACGTTGCTCCGAGTGTTAAGTGTGGAATAGTAATGCAGCTGTATCTCGGCTCACTCTGAGGTATCTCAATATTAAAAGTGGTTGCAGGGAATATAGATGTGTAGTGCTGTATAAGTGATGCATGAAGTCATTTTCACCAAGGGCAAAAGAGTCACGCACCAGAAACGTGGTTGTGTGCGGGGGAAATGGAATATTTGCATGCATTACGCCGCGCCGGACCATGCAATGACTTTATTGCTCTGATTGCATACCTCGACAAATAAACATTAAAATATAGAGCTTTGTTAAAAGTCACCCTGGAGCCACCAGAGGTCAACCGCATTTCCCCAATTTCCCACTCACCTAAAAATGGCATTTGCCTGTCCCCTGCAAGCACAAAGCAATAATCACCGCTCGCGATCCGGCAGGTTATTACTTTTCGCGGAGCTTAACCGCCCTGAAAACAAGAAGTGTGGGATCTATTTTTGGTCCCACCATCAGGGAGCATGTGGACTTTCTCCAACTGGCAGCAGGGGAGCCTGAGCTGTGACAGCTTCTCTTACACGCCAGGAAATAACATTTCGAAAAAGTAAAAAAAAAACCTAAAACAATAAAGTCATTGTTTATTTTGTTAGCACGACAAGTTGGACCCGGCGTTCAAGTCTTGGCGGTCGTGCTTGTTCAGTGATCAAGACTATGATTAGCACCTGGGGATTTGAAATTTCAAAGTACACAAGAACATAAAATGAGGGTTGTGTGGCGACGCCAACATTTTATAAAACAGAAAACCTTCCCGTCATGAGCCAGATCCCCTCAAGCCAATTCGAAAAGTTTGTTGTAATATGCTTGATATTTCTAAACGCATAAAAAATGTACAACGAATTGTGTGATACGTCTAATAAGGGTGTTAAGCAGGGCTGGACAGAGATTCGATTTCAAATTAAAAGCCAGTGATATAATTAATACCACACATCATGCAAAAACACACGGCAGCTCCATCATTGCTCTGGCAAGGTTGAAGGAACTCGCAAACCCTCACAGCGTACCGAGGATCAGGGCGGGGGGGGGAAAAGACCTGGTTTTGGTAAGTAGTCCGCGTAGTGATGGAGGAGGTGAGGTGAGGTTGCATATGATGTATGGATTGTTCCATCTGTAATGATATTCCACTGAATAAATGGTCTCAAGCCTAATCAGCTTCAGTCAATATAATCTCCCTGTGAAGGTCTTCATTAATCTCGCAGGCTATGGCTAATCATGTCCGTCTACTTGAGCCCCCACAAGCGTCTCACCTACTTACTGTATGTTATTCTAATTAATTCTCACCGCTCCGTCTAGAGGCTGCAGGAGAAAAGCCCGAGACTCACGCTCGCTTGTCTCCTGTGCAGCAGCAACACAATGACCCAGTAGAAGTAGATCTGAGACAAAGCAGGTGAGTTTATCAGTCGCGCCCATCTGCCTTGTTCCCCATCATCCCTCTCTTCCTCCTTTAGCCTCACCTTTACCTCCGTTGTGAGCTTCTTTTTCTCCCAGTTGGACAAGCTGCATAATAAGTTGAACTTCATTACGCCTCCGTGCTGGCGACAGCGTTATGTTTCCAGGTCGTCCGTCCATCACTCCCGTCCTGGCGAGTGCGATATCTCAGAAACGCCTCGGGGGAATTTATTCAGATTTGGCCCAAGTGTCCACTTGGACTCAAGGATGAACTGATTAGATTTTGGTTGTCAAACGTCAAGGTCGCCGTGACCTCACGTCCATCGCATTCTTGTAAACGCAATATATCAGGGAACGCCTGCGGGGAATTTCATTATAACTGGCACATACTGTATCTGCACTTTGACTTGAGGATGAACGGATTAGCGTGCGGCGGTCAAAGGTCAAGGGAGCTCACGGAACACAATTTCCATCATAACGCCAGAATTCACAAGCATATATAGAAAACACTTAAACCTTTTAAAGTCTTCATATACTATGAATGTGGACCAAAGACTATAGAGATGGATACAGCATCTCTTTCTCACACTGTACAAGAATGAAGCCGAAATATCTCGGGTACAGGTGTCGCCATCTTGCAGGTTTTCTTCTTGTCCTGCCAAAACATATATTTACAATCTATCTGGACACACGGATACACACGTGGATATTAACTGTAACTTGACTAAGAGAGGAAAACACGAGGCAGGGGTCAAGGTTTAATGCAGAATGTATGTAACACAACAACAAGAGGTGGCTTCCATCGATGTAAACCCTCCGTGTGCCATACATACGATAGTAAGGACAAGGTAACATCAGCGTTGGGCTTTTTTGTTCTTTGTTCAAGTATCAAATGGCCATTGTCTCCTTTGTTGACGTTATCGCGATCGCGGTGTTAAGACCTGCAGTGGATGTCATTGCTCCGTAGCTCGCTGAGACGCTGCAGGCCCGGCCCTTTCAACGACAATGAGTGTTTCTGATTTCCCTTCCTCGGGAAAGATAGAGATCAGAGGGATCTGTAAGGGTCAGTGCATTTATCAGATGAAGGTGACAGCTGACAAAAGCAAGTGCCTGTCAGCTTCAGTAGTCAAACAAACAAAAGGGACTTTTTTTTTTTTCGTGTGCTGCATTTGTCAGGATTTTGTCAGTCGGAAATGTTATTTTCACGGGAAGAGGGAATCGGGCTTCTCATGACTCGCTATCGACGGAAGAGTTTGTGAAATGTAGACCCTCTTTTTGAGGCATACTCATATTCACTTATTACTTTCAAAGTTTCAGGTGCTTTAATGATCAGAAACGCTTCACTTTCCTCAAACCTGTATAACACACTAGAGGAAAGAGAAAAAAGCACCATATGCTTCCTTTGAGGTTCTATACGGTTCTTCTGGATTTCCTTCATTCATTTAATTGATATCATTTGTAGACGACCAAATGAAAAATGTCAGAAAATCCATCCAACTATTCCCTAGTTACCAGTTTCTTTAAAGGGAGTCAACCTTTGCCGTCAATATTTGTTTCTGTCTTGCCAGTGTATTACTAAAGGGACACAGAGCTGCAGGACATTAACTTCAATGTAGTATGAGGCCTTTCAGATCTACTGACAGTAGAGAGGGTGATGGAACAAGTAGGAATTTACAATTTTCAATTCTATGCCGTACAATCAAGTGACTCGGTGGCAACACAACTAAACATGTCAGTGTTGTGACAACCTGACCACAAACCTTGTATTGAACAGCATTGTACTATCAAGTACTTTGATTATTACATTAAAGTGCTCTCTATATAGTGTGTCACATAGTGAAAATCCTGTGGATTTCTTTCTGGCTCCGGCTCAGTCTGAATCAGCAGTGATAGGTTGCTTTGGTGCTGTAGGAAGAAGGACTTGTATCCTTGTGTGTGCCCCTGTTTTTTGTTCAGTATTGCTTTAGTCTGGGAATCTACAGGTATCTAATCGTTGGCTGGTTTGTGTAGATTTCCACAAAGCTCTGTGTTTAAGATCTAGACAAAGGGATGTATTAAGGAATCATCTTTAACATTGCGGGATATGGAGTTTTTCATTAGCATCTTCTCTACTGACTATACATTTCTGGTTACAAAATGATTTCTCTCCCAAACTATGGTTTCCATTTATTACTATACAACCAAATGCACAATCATGGTCATTATCATCCAACATGAATTAAAGTCTTAAGTCTTTGTGCACATTGCGCAGACAGAAGTCTCCTGAATGGCGCTGACATGATATGTCTACATGCACTAAAAGCCAAATTAGGCGTTTGTCTTGTCAGCGTTTTGAGCCTTTATTAAAAACCAAGTTTGAGCAGATGTCGTCTTTAAACAGGATCCACTTCTTCTCCAACGAGCTGTTTCCTTGTCATCGCTCTGCTTTTCTCCGCCACACTGCAAATTGTCACAGCACAGGTGTCAGTCACAGAGATGCCGAGTTGTGCTCAGTCGAATATAGATACAGGAAACAAACTGGTTAAAGGTCAAACTGCTGACAGCTCGGTCCCGTCAGGTGAAAAGATCTAGAGCCTGTTCTTAAATCTGCTTTCTTTGGAAAAAATAATCAGCCTGAGACGGCATCAACTGTCAGACGTGCGCGGCTTTGATGTGTTCAAAGGAATGCAAAATGCATTACATCCATGTTAATGCATCAAAGAAACGGTTTCCACATGTCAGATTTTGTTGTGAATTTTGCTTCATCATTCATGTCTGCGCTGATTCGTCCCTGAAAACTTTACCTGTTCCCACAATGAGAGAAGTGCATCGTCGTCCTTGCTGTTGGCTGCAATTAAAACACACATGTCCAGAGACACAAATCCTCAAGTATCAACAGAGACGAATAATAACATAATTCAACAGGACTTCAACGATTGCATTGTTAATAGAGACAGCCACATAAATGTTAATAATGACTTGGAGGTGAAGCGTGAAGGTTCCTCATGTATCTAAGTTCTGCCGGCGCTGAGGAGCTGCACTTCTTTGTAGAACAATGGTTATTTGTTATCAATTAAATACTGCATTTTGTTTTGCTTTGTGTTTATTTCATGAAACCTTGACAAGCGTATAACTGTTTTATAAAAGCAACAAGCTGTTAAATCAGGTTTTTAACAGTCAGTTTTAAATAATGGCCTTTTGAAGTTTAATGTTTTAATGTTCCAGGATTTATTTACCAATACAGCAAAATTAATTGGAGCAAATCGATAATTTAAATGTCCTTGATGATGCACAGAGCGAAGGCTTCGTCACCAGGGAGTCGACGCTCACTGCTGAGGATTTGTTAAATGGACATTATTTTATTGTTCCATGTTAGCTTCCCCATTTCTTGTTAAAATTACTTCACCGTCGTCACTGAAGCTCAGGACACCTTCTGAATTCCTGTGAGTTTTCTGTGTTCAGTGCAGAATTGTTCAAGAGAGAAGACATTTATTACGTTCTTTAATTTACTGTTTGTTTTCAAAGAGGAAAAAAGATGTTTATAGGAACTGGATTTACAAAAGCATGAAAGAAAATAAATAAATAAACATTGACAAATCAGACAATTCAATAAAACATCACCAATAGGACACAATGGTTTAAAAGAAGAGGCACTGAACTCAGAAATAAAAAGGCTCTTTCAAAAATATGGCATATATTAGAAATTATATAAAATTCCCAAGCATCTTGCGACTCTAATCAGATTTTAGAAAAAACACTTGTTCAGCGAAAACCATTGTTTCACTTCTAACGATTTCTATTGCACATTAAATGGATGTTAAACATCACAAAAATGTACTAAAATAGCCACATTCTGGGTGGTATTAAATCATAGGAGCTAAAAATACCCCAAATAGTTGTGTTAACTGTTCCAGCTTTAAAAGGCACATTTGGAGAGGCTTTGTTCTGTTGGCATCAGCAGTGAGAGATATACTTTACACCTCCACGGAGCTGATTCTCCGTCAGATAAACGATTTAACTGACGACCGACCAGCCGCTAATTGCTTTGCTTATCAATTTACCAAACTCACAATACCTTTTAATTTCAGACGGAGTTCCACATCCTGCCTCTCCCCCGGAATATGTGACACAGTAATTGCCCACTCTCCATTTGCAGATAGCAGTGTTTTTTTGCTGCTGACAAGTCCCCAAAGGCACATCATTATTTCTCAGTTTTGTTCAGTTCTTTCGTGGCACTTTATCATGTAGTGCAAAACACTCCCACTACACCCAATTTTGCAGCTCTGATTAGAGTCTTGCTGAGCTTCCAATCTTTTTTAGCATTTTAAGTTTTTTTTAGCACCATACCTGCAACAGCTATATGCTTCCATATTACCATGAATCTCATCTGTTTGTTTGATTGTACAGTTGCTTTGGGGAAACATGTATTGACAATCAGCTGTCACGGGGAAACTAGGTGTGTGTAATCTTGCGTTGTGATATTTATAGCATCGTAAAAGTCAACACTATGGCAAATTACTCCCCATAAAGTAGATTGAATTCCTCAAAACGTAAGTGGAAGGCTGCGGTGACAGAAATGACTGGTGACAGCCTCAGCTGCAGTTTACTCTTTTAGTGAGGATATTATTCCGAACCCCCACGGACTCTTTTACTTTGAAAGGGAGCAGTTTCTCTCCCCGCTTCTGTTACACTTACCGTTTTATTCAATTTTAAACTTTGATGACAGCGATTTTCCCGAGTATGCAACGTATCCGCCGTGCGTCGTAAGAAGTGTACGCTTTAACCTACGGCATCGCAATTGCCTTTGCAGAGTGCCTCTAATGGCTGATAGATGCTGCTGCAGAGAAGGACTGACAGCGGGAAGTCAAAGGGGAAAGACTGCCAGCGTTGTTCTAAAATAGAAACAATAAGGTTTTTCACAGACGAAGCTGCAGGTCTTGGTTGTTTTGGGCACTCGGGCTTCAGACCTCCCGAATCTGCAGCTCGTTGCCAAAGCGTCCAGACACCCATTGCATCACAGATACTCTGCTCGTGTTTTTCAGACAGTGTGTGTATTTTTTCTGCAGACTGAACGAAATGCACTCAAGGTTTTCTTCCACCTATTTCACTCGGAGCTGTCTCCGCCTGGTGACACCTCCTCATTCTGCCGGGTGCACTCTGCTGTTTTCTTGGTTTTCCTGTTCTGCAGGATGTCTTGTAGGACACTATAATCTGTGGCATATTATTCCTCATACTGTAATTTGAGGAAAAACTACTCGTCTGTGTCAATTTTAAACATTCAAATCAACATATGTAAGGTTGTTTCCCTCCATTTCGACAGTGATTGAACACAGATATCATCAAATATGTCATCGTTTGAGTAGTTCGGATCCATTTCACTCAAAGTCAATATATGATGTAACTCTTTGCCCCCTTTTTTTTTTTCCTGCAGATTTTGCAAGAGCTGTTGCAGCACGGCCGATATCGTACGCCGCACTGTTACGAATGAAACAAGACAGCTCTTCGTCAGTGCTCAACTCGCGCAGCCGACCTCGACAGCACCACGGCGACGGCGGCGGCGGCGGGCTGGTGACTCCTGACTGGCCTCCTTTCTCCAGTCACCCCCTGTCAGCCCTGAGTCTGCTCAGCTCTCAGGAGGACTACCAGAGTGAAGGTAAAACTAATGGTGGAGTCAAACCTTTTTTTAAACTCTCGTCTGAATAGAAATAACATAAAAGTTTAGCTTTGTTGTTCCAAGTTCACAATCACAAACAAACTGTGCTAAAAAGTCACGTCACCCCACGAACAGCTCATGAATGTTGTGATTTTCTTCTCGCCTGAATTACACCCACAACTTAAACCAAGGATAACGACTGCTTGTGACATAATTCACACACTGTGCTGTTCATTAGTTCTGAAGACTGGGAGATGAGGCTGCATAAATAAATATGATTATCTGTAAATAGTGTGGTCTTTTTTGTATTTCGGTGGCACCATCTGTCTCCTTCTGCCGTGTCGCTCTCTGTCTTGTTGTCGCATCATGAAGGACTTGAGTTGTCAGGTGGTCTTCGTGCAAACAGGAGGTGCCACCTGAGTTCAGATGACTTTATCCTCACCTGACGAGCTGAACCAGAGGGTGGACACTCCAGAGTTTGAATGAACTCCTCCAAACGTGATTGGTGTGCCCGCACTCTGCCATCTCCCTCAGCGGTCGGCCTTCTCTGGTGTCACTTCAGACGTGCAGGCTTCCTGGCCACTCAGATTTGGCGTAGAAATGAATCTCACCTATCCATCATCACTGTGGTATGGTCTGCAGTGACCGGGGTCGTGCCCTCTGTGAAATTGAAGCGGGATCATGGCAATATCCACCTCTCTCTGTGTTCCTGTCAGCACACAAGCTATAGATGTGATGGATATCTTTGTCAAAAGGGAAGATTTAAGACCTCAAACACAGCAAACAGGCTGCCATAAATCTACGTGGGTCACTCGCTGTCCTGACTTACAGTATGAATAATTTCAGAGGATATGATGGCACATTGATGCTTTAATTTATGATTAATCACGTCATGCCTTTTGCATCTGGAGTGCCTCATTAAAGGAAATATGAAGTAGCTGCTGAATGGGCAAAGAGGCTGCAATGCAAGTACTTACAATGAATGAAGATTGTCACATTAAACACAAGCAGAAACCAGGAATAACAACTTTTACCTGATCTTTTATGTGTTTCTTTCTTTGTGCGTCTCCGCCAGTGATTTTCCGTCTTTTTTCTTACTTTCCCCCGCATTATTTCTGACGTTTTCACTACGTCGCCGTACGATGACTTACTGTATATCTCTACTACCAAGGTGAGAGTAATGGCTCCATTGTCGGCGATGACACGAGCATTGTACCGCTGCACTGGATTGATGTTCAGTGAATGAAATGGATGCCAAAAAAAGTACCGCACCTTTGGTGGCTTAAAGGGGGATATTGCTTTTTGGCTGTGTGACTGACAGATGGCCACGGCACTTGAAGTTGAGTGATTTAAACAACTTCTAAGCTTGTGTGTGTGTGTTTCTCCCCCCCCCCCCCCCCCACCCCCCCCACCCCCACACACACACACACACACACACACACACACACACACACACACACACACACACACACACACAGACATATGGTCTCCATCCATCTCTTTAATGTTTTCATATGGTCACAAACATGTAAATGGGCACAGTTCCAGTCGCTGAGCTATAGCGTCCCGAAACATAAAGGAAAACTCTACTTGATTTTGTTGAGGCACTTTTCTTTCATGTCGGATCATAAACATATGAATATAAAGATGGACGATGACACTTCCCCAAATGGGATGGCCATAGCATCTTTATCGCCCCCTGGTGGATGGCTGCAGGACGGTTCATGAGCCTGACTTCTCTGTCATTGATGGAAACTAAAAAGTCAAAATACATGTAAAACTTCATTTCTGGAAAGTGAGAGCAGGTGGAGAAGTGTCGTCCATCTTTATATACAGTTTATAAACATAACCATCTTCATCAGCGTCGGTCATAAACCATGTCTCCTCCGTGTTAGCAGATTGGACGTGGGACAAACTAAAAAGTCAGAAGACATGTTGAATAAATTTAACTCAAAGATGTGTCCGGTCATTTTAGGTAGTTTTTATCACACCGATGTTTGTTTTGGTGCAAATTCATCTGGCGTGTTTCGTTCAAATTAGTTTTTGGATCCTATAGAACTTTTAATTGGTTGAGCATGTGTATCTATACTGCTTCTCCACACCGTAACCATGACAGTACAGACTCAGCCTCCTAATGACAGCGGCAGCGCCCATATGTGAGATAGTTAAGCTTCATTTCTGTGCAACGGGAGGAAGAGGAGACGCGTCTTCAATCTTTATTTGCTGTGCATAATAAAACAAGACGTTTCCGCTTCATTTGTCCATTTATTGAATATTTTAAAGTCAGTCAAAGTCAAGGTTAGTTTCACCTGTGAGCCTGAGCAGAACATTTCATGACTCCCTGCAGTATAATGTGCATTATGTTCTGATTCAGGTCAGGCTCCACTTTTAACCATAATTACAGTACAGAGCAGTCAGGAAGGACGAGGACACTCTTCTTTTGTTGTTTTGGCTCTTTGTTAAAACACAAGGGAATGAAAACAAAACAATAACTATGAGCTGAGGGTTTTTCTGTCCACATCGGATGCACACCGGGGGAGTTGTGTCCCTTTGTAGGCATCATCTCTCAATTTTAGGGGACAAAAGATAAATTTGGAGAATGAACACAGTCATTGTACACAGTCATATTTAATGATATGTATTCCTTGCAGTTGATGACGTGTCTTTATGTCCACCAGACACCAGCAGAATCCCCTCGGGAAGATTCTGCTGGGCCATAATATTGTCCAATTTTATTTCTAGCTTGTTTCAGCTGAAACACAGCGCCAGGAATGTCTTCATTTGAAATAGAAATCATTTCATCACACATCCTGCCCCACTCCATAAGGCTGCTGCTGCATGCTAGCACTGAGGAATAATAGTATGGATGGATGTAGAGACACGTCTTTGCTTCCTTCTTGTTTGCACACCAGTAACACTGCAAGTTTTATATTCACAGCAACATTTCCAACTTAATATTGATTCATTTTCCTCCACTGATTAGAGTATTTTTCTTCAAGAGCCTTTTTATTTCCCCGTGGAGCAGTAAATTGCTGACAAAGGGTGATTATACAAACCCAGAGAAAGAAGCCATGATTCTTATCTATCTTTAGATCATTTACTAAATAGTAGGAGGTGCTCAACATTGGTGACTTGCACTGTTGTATTATTCCTGTACTGTTACTGTTTAAACATGGATTTCTATACATTATACTGTAAGAAATTGTGTTTACTTTGCTGTGTTAACGTAAAGGCCGTGTGTTTACCTGGCTTCATAAATTCATTATCTGAGAAACTCTTCTCCTGGAGACCAGAGGATTCCTCCGTCTTTGAAAAGTCTTGAATTCCGAGGTGCAACATACGTAGGAAGCCGTCTGCAGTGAGTGCACTTGTGTGTTAGCAGACGGCCTGATCAAAGAGCAGAGTGCTGCGAGGGAACGGATGAGAATTGCAGCAGAGACTGTCAAGCAGACAACATTAAGCTGGAGAGCACATTGATTTGTGGCGGTATTTCTGCTGTGGAGAGTTCAAATTTTTACAAGAGACAATTCATATTGCCAACAGGAGCCCGATAGATCAGGAAGCTATGGGCTGAGCGTCGTCATGTAGGTATTAAATAGCATTTTGCAGATTTTAAATTGCATAAGCATTTGTAATTCAAGCTTTAAATGGATCCTTACTGGAAAAAACACAAATAATATCCCAATGTTAAATACTTCTGGCATTCATTTAATTTCTATGTAACACGACCTCATGTCCTGTCGTTCAGAATTTATCGTTGGACGTTAAGTAAATCCCATTATGTTTATTTTTAGATCAACTTTGTTCAATTAAAAGTTATTTAATCTGATTTACTCGCTTCCTCTGGGGTCTATATGTTGTGTTTAATATTTTTCTGTAATAAACAACATTTCTTTACTCATATTGATGTAAGTAACTGACTGGTGACGTTAGTAATTTATAAATATCTCTGCAAATCATTCATCTGAGCATCTGCATGATTCATCTTCTCTAAAACACCAAAACTCCATTAAAGCCGACTTTCTAACGCAGGCTCTGATGCCACATTTTACGTCCACGATTGTTGTCTCGAACTTCTGATAATGAATCGCAACCTATTTTCACGAGGGCCTCAAGTGTACCTCGCTCTGCCAGCCAGGAAAAACAATCAAAGCCTTTCCCTTTGTACGACACAAAGAGAACAGCGCATTTGATGACAGATCATCTGCACTGTCAGATTTTTATACTATTGGGATACCAGCCCTCTGCTGTGACGTGAGCAGCAATATAAATCTTATTTATACATTTTTTATGTCGTTACATGTGCAATATTGATTTAGATTGGAAGCGAAGGATGGTGCAGTCAGCGACTATATGAGGGGTGAGAAGACGAGAACAAAAAGTCCTACACATTTGAAATATGTTCTGGAAATGAGGATGAATGCGCTTTAATTAATTCTTTGTTTATTGCAATTAAAGCCATTTCAGAGATGAGCTATACTTATAATCTCTATGCGTTGCACAGAATTAAGTGTCTGAATTCCAGATGGGACATTTGTTTTTTCGTGGACAACATTTTTAACACAGACTTATTTATTTCTGGTAATTTTGCTTGTAACAAGCTTGTTATCGTAAAAAAAAAATCACCTCCTTGATTTTGGCTCCACTGGATTCTGTTGTTTTAATGTGAGAAGTGAATTTAGATCATAGTGGGAAACAGACCTCGGAGGCTGCAGATGTGGAACCGTCAAGAAATCCTCCTCCGTGAGTCGGTGCCGGTTGTCAGTCACGTTTCACCGAAGCTTCCTGTAAAAATGAAAAGTGTGAACAAACATCAGGCTGTTGAGAAAACGACCTAAAATGACAGAAACCATCTTCAAGAAGAAAACAATGACTTTTTTCATTCAATCATCTTTATTCATTTCGAGAGAAATTACACAAACAAGTGAATAAAAAACTGTGATGTAAAAAAAATCATACAAATCTACATATTCAAAAAGGAGCAAGAAGAAGTACAAACATTTTAATGTCACCCCTTCTACATACGTCATTAATTACTAATTATCTTATACTTAACTAACTTCCTCTATATCTATAAATATATTGTTCACCTGGGCTCTATATTGCATATAATGTCCCAAAAAATATGTGTAGTAATTAAAAACATATAGATAATAAAATAAGGTTATGTTTGACTTATTCATTTGCTCCATGTCCTGTCCATTAACATAGAGGAGGCAGGATTTTTAAACCTATACTGTAGCCAGCCACTAGGGGGCGATCAAGAGGCTTTGGCTTCACTTTTGGGAGCTGCCTATTCAGTCTGTGGTTAAGACCAGTGTGAACAACCTCGGCGGCTCAGCTGAAGAAAACAAGAACAAGAATGACTTCAACCTCAAAAAGGTGTTAAAGTGATTGAATTATACCTTGTGACATTTTTATTATATGAATCATATCCAAACCAGGTTATTTGTATGAATACAAAGGGTCACTTCCAACTCATTAAATTGTTAAAGCCACTTCAGAGCGGCTCCAGCCTCAAGGTTTCTCATTGTAAACACATTTTTCACATTTCTCACTCCGAGGATTTCATAATACCTTCTTACTGCCGAGCAACTGCATCAGTTATACAATATGTCAAGTGTCACCGTTTGGCCAGAGAACACCGCTGTCTGTTGTTGTTATAGTTCTGTTGTTGCTTTTTAACAGCTCCATCACTCGGAAGTCGGCGTGAAGAAGTACTCGGACGACAGAAGTGAATGGATGACAATTGCAATCATCCTCATCTTCATCTCTTTTTTTTTTCTCTCTCTCACAGAAAGTGAAGAGTTCGGGCCTGTCTTCATCCTGGAGCCGGACGATGTCATTTTTCCTCTGGATTCTACCGAGAAGAAAGTGGTGATGCAATGCGACGCACGGGGAAATCCGCCGCCTACGTACAGGTGGGACTTGTTTTATGTCTGTCTCCTAAATGTAATCTGACTTTCATTCATTAGTTGTCTCTAACATCCCTTGTTTTGTCTCGTGCTCTTCAGTTGGTTCATCAACGGGACGGAGGTGGTGGAGGAGGCGGATTACCGCTACAGCCTCATTGACGGAAACTTGATTATCACCAACGCGAGTGAGATCTCTGACTACGGGAAGTACCAGTGCAAAGCAGAAAACCGCTTTGGGAGCATCTTAAGTCGAGACGCTCTGCTGCAGTTCGCATGTAAGTCGACCTTTTTACTTATTCAAACCGTCTTTTACAATTCTGCTTACAAAAGGTCTCAGTAGCGGCAGCTCTAGCTTTTAGCTGCAGGTGGCTGTGTTGACAAAATGTATGAATGTACTTTTACTTTTCTTTTTTAAGGTCTGTTTGCTTCAAGCTCTTTGAGTCCAAAGTAAACCTGTTTAGTTCCAGGCTAAATAAACACCTTTACTCTCTGCAGTAAGGTTTCGCTGAGTTCAGTTTTCACTGGTTCCATCTGATTCCGTTGCGTCACGCTGCTAACAGGGTATGTTTTCTCAAATGCCAAATCTTCATGGGGAATTAATACGAAAAAATACACATTTATTTCCAAACTACTCCCCTGGCCAACCTCCTAAACGTCATCAGAGGCGAAGTCCGGTCAGACGGTGCGAGCAAGGCCACTGTGATAGAACGAAAGTGCATCGCTAGTTTTCTTTACAGTTTCCTCAGGGGCAAAGAGCGTAACAGCTTTATTGGCATGTCTGCTGGGAGCTTACTGTTCTCAGTGGTTGCTGCGAAGTATATGGTCTCATATCGTGTTATTTTTTAAAGGTCTTTGACGAGAGGAGTAGATGTTGTGTATGTTGCATAGGTCAACCTGGAAGTTAGCATTACCCTGGTTCCAACAACACAAAGCCAATTGGCCTTTGTTTTGCGTCTGTCTGTCTGTCTGTCTGTCTGTCTGTCTCTCTGTCTGTCTGTCTATCTATCTATCAGTCTATCTATCTATCAGTCTATCTATCAGTCTATCTATCTATCAGTCTATCTATCTATCTATCAGTCTATCTATCTATCAGTCTATCTATCTATCAGTCTATCTATCTATCTATCAGTCTATCTATCTATCAGTCTATCTATCAGTCTATCTATCTATCAGTCTATCTATCTATCTATCAGTCTATCTATCTATCAGTCTATCTATCTATCTATCTATCTATCAGTCTATCTATCTATCTATCAGTCTATCTATCTATCTATCTATCTATCTATCTATCTATCAGTCTATCAGTCTATCAGTCTATCTGTCTATCTGTCTATCTCTTGGACTCATTCTATCATCGAGGAAACAAGTGATGGAATCAACCTGTAACTTTGCCAACATGAATAAAGGATCTAGTTCAGTTCAGTTCTGTCTGTTCTTCAGGCCAATGGAACCATGTGTTTCCTTTACTCTGTTGTTTCATTTCTATTAGCACGATCAAAAAAGAGAAGTACAAAGTACAGGCCTTAAATTAAATATAAGGCCGTCTTCGATGGCAGGCCAGAATGTCCAGATGGTAACGCGCAGTGACAATTTAAACGAGTGCTGCTAATTTGTGAAGGACAGAAGCTGCACCTCAACATGAACCCTCATCTCCTCTCAACTGCCCAGATCCTCCCCCCCCCTCCCTCTCCACTCCAGAGCCAAATCAGTAGAATCCATAAAAATGGAACTTGCCTGAAAATGAGCAATGCAACTCGTAGGCCCTCGTTTATTAGTGTATAGGCTTCCAGCTGAGATGTTGACACTTGGTTGTTCATCGGCTTGTAATTGTTTTATCCATTAGATTCACGGTGGCAATATGCAATTTTCTCTTTGGCTAATTATGTTTTTTCTTGAGGGAATCAGGTATTTTTCCACCACATATTCTTTATCGTGCTTTTTTTTATTTTATTAAGGGTTTGTCTAGTTGTTTTTCTGCTATAGATGACTGTGGTTGTTCATTCTTCCACACAAAGCTAAATGAAACATAGATATATCAGTTTAATGTGAGTGGTTTACAGGGTCTGTAGTTTTTGTTGTTTACTGTTGCTTATTTTAAATCATTAAACCCAAAGCAACAATACTACAGTACAATAAGGGATGACCTCACATTGGAACCAGCATGGGTACCAGGATGTAGTGCAGTGCTTTGAGATGTGCCACAGAGACGTCTGGTTCTGTTGGTCTCTGTAGCTGCACTTAGTCTTGAAGCAAAGTGCACGTTTGAAGTCGTCTCATGCCGACTGGCAGGTGTGTAAGTTGAGACGGTGGCCACATGTTTGTCATCACTTTGACAGAACTGGACTTTGTCGTTCCAGTTACTGAACAGTCAGCATCCTGTTGTTGACGGCACGACAGGCCAGTAATGTGCAAAGCTGCAGCACAGACAGGATGCAGCAACTCCAATGTATTGCAGCCTATAAATATACCCAATAATAATGAGGCTATTATCATTCAGCTCTTTCTGCTAATTGACATTATTGCCTTGCAGTCGGTTACAGCAGCAAATTGCCAGTGACTTAGAGGGTTCGGCGCCACAGCCTGAACATCTCAGTGAATAAACATGTGCGACGGTCTCAGTTGGACCATTGAGTCAGCAACAGATCCCACATCTCACCAACTGTTGTTGTGCTGGGATCTGAGGAACCAGTCAGAAATATCCAAGGGGGGAGGAATGAATGGATATTTGTGTAATGGTGGCACATACAGTTGTATCGTCAGTTAAACAGACACTGAAACAGATATTTGTTCTATTTGTGGATAAAGTCTGTTTGTAATAAAGACTCAAATATCTTTAAGCAATAGAAATATGTTTGTATATAGGGGGAGGGCTGTGGCTCAGGGGTAGAGCGGGTCGTCCTCTATCCAGAAAGTCAGTGGTTCGACTCTGCTGCTGGCTGTGCCATTCTCGTAGAATACTTTTTAAAAATGATTTCAGTTAAAAAAACTTGCAGACATTATGTTCAACTTCTTAATTGTAACGTTTGTTGTACACACTCATTACACAACACTGTAAAAGTTTTAGAATGACTCAACTTTGCTAGCTTCTATTTACGCACATAACTCAAAGTCCCTCTTTTCTCTGAAGTTAAGGAGTATAATAAATAAACAATTTGAGATTGTTAGGAACAACCAAAAAAAACATATTTTTGTTTGATTAAATAAAATCAAAAACATACTTTTATATATTCACATATTCAGAAATGTGTAGAAACATCTACGGAAAGTTCTCGCCAATGCCAAAACCATCTCGATGGAGTTCAAGATATCATAACCTATAAAGTATGCTAATGAGGTATTGGGTGTAATAGCAGTTTATTGTTATACTACCTTTGTATAAATAGTGCACCAGTAGGAATTAATTGCATAAACTTTGAAGGCTTAATTTGTCTTCATCGCCGTAGAATAATAAAAAGTTAAGCAATTTCTAACCTTTCCTCTGCATCTACAGTTTGTCATTGGACTCGAAGTGCAAACATTTAAAAATAAACTGGAATAATGAGGCTGTCATAAAACTGTAAGTAGAGGACATGGAAACAGAAATGTGCAACATACACCACAGACAAGACTAAAGTCAATTAAAACACATATGCACTGTACACTTTTTCACGATGATAGAAGCTATGTGTAATAATAATAACAATGTCAGAAAATACACAGGATCATCCAGAATATATCTAATATGGTCAAAAACTTCAGAGATTCAGAGAACCTTTCTAGTCATTTCATCCAATGACAAAATGTCTTTATTCTGTAATTCCATCCACGTCTGTTCAGAATGGGAAGTGACACATGTGTGTGTTTCCTCAGGTTTATTGAGTTCACGGCGTCTACGCAGCACCATCAGTGGGTAATAGTCTCAAACCCAGTCAACATGTCTTTAAAATGGGACCCTTCAGAAAAGCTTGCCACGGAAACAAAGAGCGGTGCCCTGCAGCACGCATTTGGATGCAGAACCTTCCCTCGCTCTCTCAGCATAACAAATAGCGGGTATTTATCACTCGGCGTGGAGCGTAACTTTTTCCTGTTCTTTTCATGTTGGCACCGCACACACACACACACACACACACACACACACACACACACACACACACACACACACACACACACACACACACACACACACACACACAGCTGTTTGTGCACTACACTGAGGTTGTCATGCATCTACTTCCAAGTCCTTCAGATAAACATGAAAATATTTCCTTTATAAATTGGATGTTGTTAAGCAATTACAGGTTGTTAGTTGTTGTTAAGACTTGAATGTGAAATGACACTAAAAACCTGGAGGCCTGTGATTTGACTTGAGTCTGACTGTCTGTATTTATAGACAAACTGCAGGTTCAGCCTGAGAATAATCTGCAAAGGCAAATATTACAGTTTATAAATATGTAATAATTTCTGCTGGCAGAGCGCTGGCTCAGACACGGCAGTGAGTCTTCCTCCTAATAAACCAGTGGAAGGTCTGGTCCTGTGAGCCAACTGACCTGAATAGCTTCTGTAACTGGAACATGACAACAATGAGTTGTTTGTGGGTTTTTTCAGGTAGTTGTTCTCTGTTTCTGCTTCGGGATTGTGTAAAAGTGTTTTAACCAGAACACACGTACGAGCAGAGTTTAAGCTTTTGGCTGAGATAAGGTGAAAAAACAGCTAATTTTCTCCTGTTAAGAGCAGCCGGGGCTACACTAATTCGGACCTTGCTGGCTTGACTGAGTTTTGCCGGGTCGGGCAAACGGCTAAATGACGTGCCTGTGCAGCACCGTACCCTCTGTGCTCCGGAGGGTTGTTATGTCAAGCTGCTGCCGGACTGAACAGCGCCTCTGTTTCTATCGGGGGGAGGGGGGGGGGGGGGGGGGGGGGGGGGGGGGACCAGGGGAGAGGTGGAGTGGACCAGCTAGAGTGCATGAGGAAAGGTTCAGTCAAGGCTGTCTATATTCTATCTACTGGTCGTGTTCTCTGCTCCAACGATGTTTCAGCCGGATGTGTTTTCTCTCTCTCTCTCTCTCTCTCTCTCTCTCTCTCTCTCTCTCTCTCTCTCTCTCTCTCTCTCTCCCTCTCTCTCTCTCTCTCCCTCTCTCTCTTTGTTTTGAGATTCCGAGCTGCTGAACTCACACTTGGGCTGTTTTTCAGGCGTGACTTTGAAGGCAGCAGGCAGAAAGGAGGCCTCTGATCTTTCTCCCCAAAGATTTCTCCTCTCTCTCTCTGCAGATGAGAGTCTGGCTGAGGCTCAGGTATCGAGCCTCTGTGAGCAGTGCGCTAGTAATGAAATTAATGCACTGCTTTGACTTCGGCATTTGAAGATCCACACACACTCACACACACACACACACACACACACACACACACACACACACACACACACACACACACACACACACACACTCCACACTCTGAAATGTTCTACAAATCTGATATCGGCGCCAGTTAATGCCCATTGATCGAATTATACCGATCTTGAAATAACTAATTTGCATTGAACACGCGCTCCTGCGCTGGCTGCTAATTTCCTCGCTGCATTTCTGGATTTTAAACATTAATGCAGACGTACTGTACGTTGACGTGGGGTTTTTGCAGGACGCTGTAATTACCATGTTTGAGTTGTTAAAACGTGTTCAAATGTCAATATTGATTTAATTACATAACTGTAGTTGCAAAGGGGAAATGATTCGTCAGTTTCCTTTTGAACCTCGTTTCATGGTTCAATAAAATATGAACGCCTCTAAAATTCATGTCTTATTTTTTAGGGACTGAAAAGTGATTATTTTTGAAGAGTTCCTGCATTGCACTTCTCACTTTACACTCACTACTATAGGTTTATATCGTAGACTTTATATAAAGATGGACGACATGACAGCGCCGTAAAGGTACGATGTCATAAAATGGGGTGAAACATCATGATTGACAGCTGAGACTGACAAGTGATTGGTCGAGCGTGTATCAGCTGGACGTCCAATACCACGGCTCTATCTCCCAATTGCTGCACAGACTCTCGCTCTCAAATCAGCGCCAGGGTTATTGAAATCATTTCTGGATCGTGGGAGGAAGTGGAAAATCTATGGTTTTATAAAAGAAGCCCCTGATTTTTATTTTCTCTTTCTCCACCGTGGTGGCTATTACTGCTCAAGCTACCCATGGCTGATTTATTCCAAACAACCAGTGTTGCTGCTTCAGCCTGCAATTATATGATCTAATTGTCCATGCACCTACGTAATGCTCTTAAACTGGAAACGATGCACTGCAGGGTAAATTGCTGCCACGCTGCAGCAGTGGGTAATCTAGAAAAGCACAAGATGGCTTGCAACAGCGTTGGTGAATAATTGAAGAGAAAAGAGAATCCACACAAACGCCCGCTCACATTCGGTTCCTGCCGCGTACGAGTCATGTTGTACTTTAGCAATTACTGTTGTTGTACTTCAGCAGTCGGATGTAAAGAGCCCTGGTCAATAGTCCTCAGACGGCTAGCGTTTCCGTCTTTGTGTTACTTATTTACTCACTCGTTTGTTTCATTTGTTTCCCTGACAAATCTATTTCACTTACCTTTTGTCCGTTTGCTCATTGAAGCTAAAGTAAAGGACACTGATCGGCACCTGTTCGTGATCCATGTTGGATCAATAGAGGTAGAAGGAAGTCACTCGGAGATAAAAACAGAAAAGACGGGGTGATGACAGCTGCTGGCGAATCAATAGGGAACATGTTGACTTTCTCAGGGCTCGTCATACCTTCTTAATGGAGCAAGATGATGGCATCAAGTAGCTTTTAGACGGCCACGAGGACCATTTCATGAAGAGCCAAGAGGTTTTTCTGAAAATGTAGATGCATTTCCAGCATTGAGCACAATCTGCAGCTGATTAACGGTTTATTATGGGATGTGCTCTGGTTCAAACGAACCTTCTGTTTCATACTTTTATAACATGAAATCCAACTTACTGCTTCTCTGAGGAGAAAAAGGGATAAGCAACCGCACTGTGTCCTGAAAGTCGAAGAAATATAAAGTGAAGGGAAAATGGCTTTGTGCTACGTTTAAAGATAAAGGTTGTGAACTATAATCACTATTATCAGAATATGGGAAGAAATTCAGGTTTCTCATGTCACTTGGAGGCGTAATTATCCAGCACTTTCAGGTGAACAGTAAACAATGTCCCTCAAAGCGATGGAATGAAAGTGGTGCAGACACAGAGACCTGCCCTGGGTCAGCGCGCTGTCGCTTGATTTCCACAATTCTGGCGTTGCCTCAAATAAAAAATCAAACGGGCAGCGTTGGGTTCCAGAAGGCGGCTGCTCTGGGATTTCAGATTAAACCTGCTTTGTTCTACTTCTACAGAAAAACAACCAGGTGAAACAAAGACGAAATCATTAATACTGATCTTAAATAATGTTGGGGAAGGATTTCTTTGAGAGACGCTAATATTAGATGTGAATTATTTAATTCTACATTGACTCAATTGCAATTCTTAAGGATCCATGGATTTTTATCTGGGAAATCAGGGAAAAAAACGTCCTATGTCACGATGTTATTGTTGTTGTGGATCCTCCCCCTGATCCGGATCCACACCAAAAATGAATGGCTTCTTTCCTGAGCAATACCCCATCTTTCCACCAGGTTTTGTCATATTCCGTCCTGTAGTTTCTTGGTAATCATGCTCACAAACAAATGTACAGTTGTGAAAATATAACTTTAATAATCTTTAATTGCAACCAGACTGAAAAACAATAGAAGTTGGCAGTGCAGTTACGTTCTGTGACCTCACGACAAAACACAAGCTTTTACCACCAGGAGCTGAATAGTGGATGGAAATTTCAACCTTGCAACACCGACTTAAAATTCAAGTCAGTTATTGTTCTTCCACATCCCTTAATGATACTGTGAAGTTGAGGCACGGCTGCAGGGACGACGCTTCAAATTGATCCAACATAACCATGAGATAATTGACTGTGTTTCAGATCTGGGAGCTTTCAGCGGAAAGACCAGAGGTGGGGTCTCCGTGCGTGAAGGCCAAGGTGTGGTGCTCATGTGCACCCCCCCTCCTCACTCACCAGGTAAGACATTATCTGCTCCTCCAGTCACAACCAGAGCTTTTGGGAATCGGATCAATAAAATCCTCTCATATTCATCAGGACGCCCACAACACCAAGTAATGTTGTTGCTGTTGCAAGGTGAACAATGAATGTTCTCATTGTTTATTTATTAGTTGTGTTGTTGTTGTTGTTTTCTTTCGTTCCCCCATCTATTCTCCCGTCCGTCCATGCGGTTCAAACGATGAGCGTGATAAGTTATGGCAACAACAGAGCGGCGACGCAGATTTCTCAGGGATCAAATTTGCCGGATCGTTAGAAACGAAAAAGAAACGTCGCACCGCCAATTATTTCGCATATCGGCACAACGTAGGCACCGAGACTTTAATGGCATTCCTTGAATATCCCTCTCTGCAGTTGTCCTCTAATGTAAGATATTATGTGGGCCATGAAACATCCAGGCTTTCTGCTTGTTTGCACGAGGGCTGCAGCCACGGGAATGTTTGCCAAGTGCACCTCAGCACCTGAAGACTGTTGGTGGAACTTATTAGTTTCACTGATATCAACCAGGAAGTTGATATCAGGGCAAACCGAACATACGTGGTTTCACTAAGCCTCCACAAGAACAGCCAGTGGTCAGAGGCTTTATGTTCTCGGGTTGTCTTATATCTCAAGAAGGCCATGGGGGACATTTCTTCAAATTTGGTACAAACCTTTGACTCAACTGATTAGACTTTTGTGGTCACAGGTCAAATACATCAGAGAATAGGAATTATAGTTGTGTCGGGATAATTCGGGAACACCTCTTGGGAATTATGGTACAAATGTTCATTTGAACTTATAGATGAACTGATTAGAATAAGGTGGCGAAAGGTTAAAGGTCAACGACGTGCTGACCTCATGTTCTTGTGAATGCGATTCAATCAGGAGCAACCATTTCATTTCATCAAGCACAAATATTCACTTGGCCGCAAAGATTTTTTTGCCTCGTGAACATATCTGGCACAAATGTTCATTTACACTCACAGAGGAACTTATAATATGCAGGTGGTCAAAGGTTCTCAAGTCTGCCTTTAGGGAATTTCTACCAAATTGATCAGGTGTCACTTGGACACGAAGATTAATGGATTAGATTACAGGGGTCAAAGGTCACAGTGACCTCACACGAGTCTGGTCAAAATTTGGACTGAACCTGCTCTGGTTGGCAGGCGCTCAACCGCATTTTCCAGCTTTTACAAAGGTTTTCTGTTGAATGGGTGAAAGTGTGATTGAGATCAAATTAGAGATGATGTGGACTGAGGTCAGCATAATGGGAAAAGTGATTTTCTGTCATTGAAGGTTTGCTGCAATAAGCTGTAAAATTGACCCAGGTTTCAGTCATCCTGACATTCTGTGACAGACGCTCATGATCCCAAACCTTGTATCAGAGCGACACAGTTGATCGATATATATTTTATTATATATATATATATATATATATATATATATATATATGTAATCACTCAAGCATTAAAAGCACAGAACAATGAGATTTACCTCAGATATCATCAGATTACCTCAAAACGAATGGGTGCTGTGTGCGTGTTTCAAGATTATGCACAAAAACACGGGTGCGATTATGATTTATGTCTTCAGCAGCGCTAACATTAAATGAAAACTGATCTTCGACAAATAAATAAGCAAAGAAAAAATCCACAGTCATTAAGTTTGCCCGTCTGGTGGATTTCCCATTGAGCCAGAGCATGTTACAATTGAATTTCACAGTGTGTAGGGAGTGTTTAAACAAAATTTGGGTTAAATTGGATGTGGGAGGATTTAAAGACATTAAAATGACACTTACATTAGAAAAAGTCTCAAGAGTGGAAAAATAATTTGAAGTCAGTGAGATGTGAAAAGTTCCATGGCTTTGAGCGCTTGCGATCAGTTTTTTATGCGTCCGCGGTAAATAGTGTTTTACTGAGATGAAGCTCGGGTGTGATGATCTTTGAATAAAACCTATCGGAGCCATAACTGTGTGTCCTCTCTTTATGAAGTTGTCCTCTCAGTGGATTAAACAAACGATGCTCACTCTGCAAATCAGGGTCTTGAAAATATTTTTGAAAATGTTCCTGTTCTCGGTTTTTCCAGCTCGTCGTTGGCACAAACCCCCGAATCAGCAGCCGTCCATTATTTACCAAGAGGCCTCTGATAGTGTCATTTTCTTTTTCTTTTTTTGCTCCAGTGCAAAACATATTATGGATGCAGAATCAAAAGACTTGTGAAATATTGCGTGACAACGTTGAATAGATTAATTTGTCCCTGAATTTGACAGTCCTGTTTTTTCCTCTAACATAATGATGGATGAGGCCGTGTAGAACTATGCACAATAGACAGAGCAAACATCACGCTGTCAAAGTCTGCTCTGTGTTCATCACAGGCATTTCATACCCATCCATCCAGTTTATTACCCACTTATTCATCTTCAGGGTCATTTTGACAACTATTTCTGTTTTTCCTCTTATTGTTTTTTATCTTCATATTTTCTTTATAAGCAGCCGTGTGGAAATTTACTTTGAATGTCAGGATGCATTGTAAATAATGCTAAATATATCGCGCACTGTAATTCATGAATAAAATATAAAAACAACAAAGATTATTACGTGTAAAGTCAGAGGCACCTCGTTCTGTGTCTTTCTTGTTTTATACGCTTGTCATTAGAAGGAAACTCGTGACACGCGTCTGCACTCGCACAACTTAACTGACTTGGAATAATCAGTAGATGTCAGTTTTCTTTTCCTTTCTGATGGTACCACCAATCAATTAAAAATAACCTTGCTGCAAATAACAGACTCAATAAAACCCTTTTAAATTGATATTTTTCCATCTTCAGGGGCAGCAGCAGTTATTTTATACTTCCCTTGTTGTTGGAGAAATCCCATAACCATTACATATTTAAGTTATTATTGTTTTATACTAAGAAGTGATTAAGAATGATTAATAATTGACTTTATGTTCCGTTGTTTTACATGGGTTTATACAGTATATACAATATGTCACAAATTACCTAAATATACTTCAGAGCGTAGTTCTTCTTAAAGTATATTATTAAAAACCCTAATTGTAACCCGTGGATAAAAATTGCATGAAGTTCCATTGCATCATATTTTATTTTATTCTTATATAGTTGCAGAAAATACAAATGCATTCCAGGATATTTAATAGTAAGTCTTAGATGAACATTTTCCTCCTACAACAGATTACTTTGACAACATTAGCTGTTGTAGTGTGTGTTTGCATAGCTTTGCTGTACACAAAATCTAAATGTAACTGAATATCATTCATGCATTCATTCATTTAGCACATTACCGTCTGTGTGTTATGTACAGAAAATGCTTTCACAGGAGTTTTTAATGCTGACCGTGCGTTCGCCTACTCGCTGCCGCCGCCGCCGCCGTTTTTTCCGTCCTATCCCTTCTAATGAGGATCTCCCCTGTCGGTGCAATCAGTGCAATCCTTGATGCATTCTGTCATCAATTACTTCTCTAAAATTTGTGAAAGACCGAACGCGACACAACCTCACACCGCACACAACTACACGCACATATTCATACAGAGCGTGTGGGGGGGGGGGGGGCGTGCCCGATACAGACAGACAGCCATGTTTGAAGTGGAGGCCACTGGTCGCAAACTGTGCACGCGCAGCGAATCTCAAGCGATTTGATTAGAATCAGAAATTAATCTGATAAAGTAGCTGAGCTGGACTTCAATGAGTGGCGGGCTGCTTGGCAGGCAGTCTGCGTGCATGGAAAGCTCTGACACAGTCAACTTAACATCAGATTAGATGCCTCTTTACAGTCTTTTGATGCAGTGGGAGTACCGAGCTATGTGGGTGCTTATTATTTGACAGTCTTTGCCACAAACCTAGTCCACAACCACGATTGCTATTCTACAAGGATGTACTTATTCAGACTATGGTCTCCCCTTGTTCTCGCAGAGATCGTCTACAGCTGGGTGTTCAACGAGTTCCCCTCCTTCGTCGCCGAGGACAGTCGCCGCTTCATCTCCCAGGACACGGGGAACCTGTACATCTCCAAGGTGCAGCCCTCTGACGTAGGAAGCTACATCTGCCTGGTGAAGAACACGGTGACAAATGCACGAGTTCTGAGCCCCCCGACACCCCTGACACTGAAAACCGACGGTGAGCCTCTCAGATTTATGGCACCTCTCACACATGACGGGCCCTGATTTGTATGAATGCCCTGGGAAGACACCTCTGAAAGTTCATCGGAAAGTTTTAAAATGTTTATTTTTTATTTTTTAGATCTATCACACTGCTTCCTCTCGCTGCACTTGTTTAGCACAGATGGAAATCTAAAAGCATGTTTTATATTCTACTGGGGCATTTCAATTTGTATCCTAATGTGTTTGGGCGGAATAAAAAAAAAAAGCTCAGATCAGATAGGTTAATAAAAGCGGGGCGGTCCTCTGCTTTCCACTGAGCCTTGTGTTAGCGGAGGGCGTTATGAATTCCATACACACTGTAAATAGATGGCCAGCATTGCTTTAACATTAGTGTGGGGAGCCCTCTTCACTCACATTGTGCTTTGGTGAAACTGGCCATCAGGGAAATCATTTTCCAGCATAAAATTAACTGAATCAATGGCCCTTGCTGTGGATGGGATTTGGCTCTTTTATACTAGCCTCTCCGGAGCCGTGCTGCGGAGCCGTTTGCTGGATTCAGGTGTGGATTTCACCTACAGGCTCTTTGCTTCTGACTACACAGAGAAAGGCCCGTCACTCCAGTCAGGTGCCTGTCATTGTCAGCGCTTTCAAAGAGCCACGGAGATTACATCCCCGGTGAAGCCGTGCAAAAGGGGGGGGGGCTCTGTGCCTCGGAACCAGGTTTGCTCCAAAGTGCTGCAACAGGAATTCACCTCTTACGGTTTACATCCCTTCCAGCAAGATTCCTGCTCTGCATTTGCATAACTTTGTATAAAAAGGCCCAGAGAGACCCACATAATACTTAGCACATAACCGTGCTTAATTGGTTTGTCTCTCTCGTTAACCAAGATACAAAATATGGGCAGAAGGGCGTGTGGTCAATCTGCTATCAGCGGTTTTATTACCTCCAAGGAGATTATGTTTTTGTTTATTTGTCTGTGAGGTTAGCAGGATTACACATAAACTACTGGCTGGATTAGCATGAAACCTGGTGGAAGGATGTTGTTGGGGAAACAAACCATTGAATTATGCTGTGGATTCGGATCAGGGGCAGATCCAGGGTTGTTTTTACACTTTCATCAACATTGTGAGATATGGCTGGTTAAGATTTTAGCTGATTTCAGAGAGACTAATTCATGGATCTTGATGAAAAACATCAGGCATATTTAGAGGATTGATATTAATGAGTTCGTCCAACAGATCCAAATAAAAATCCAAATGTAGTGAATTTAAATGTGGTTTTTTTAAGGTGACTGTCGGGCCTTGTGCCATGCTAGTTATATGTTTTGATAGAGGAAGATGAATTGATTTAGCGAATCCATATTGTGACATGTGCCTGCACATTTCTCTCACCTGCAACAAAACAGACCCAATCAAGTCTGTGCAGCTTTGAGCCCGAAGAACATCTTGGCGCCTCCTGCTCTGCAAACCTCACGACGCTCAGCAGCCTTCTATATTGTTGTTGGGGCTCAAATGTCTGGCACACCTCACTGCAGACACACAAATGTTCTGGCGCCGCATGCTCCCCTCAGTCGCTGGAGTCTGACCAATCAGACGCCGCAATCTGTGCCTCGGTGAAAGTGGGTGATCATTATATGGTAGACGGTTCAAGCTGGATCTGTGTGCAGCTCGCCACCGTCTCTCAGCTCCAGCCCCGACGCTCTTAATCACAACAAGCATCTGGGCTCCATTATACCATGCTGGGGGCCATTGATCGTCACTCTGCAATCCACCTTGAGCAGAGCAGAGCGAGACCGGAGTCCTTAATGATGCACTGCTTTTAAACAGATGTACAATTTAACTCAGAAACGCCCTCCCTTTGATTTTTCACTTTGCCGTAACAGAAGCAAATGCATCATATTACTGCAGATGGCAGCAGCTTAGTTTTGTTGTTTTTTCCCATCATCTGTTGTTTATACTTTGCAGTTGTCCATCAGTTCTAATAACAATGGAATGCAAACTCTAATGAGGTTGAACATTCTGCACCCTGGTCTAACTGTGCAGGAGTGGACATGTGTTATATTCATGTGAGGATACAGTTTTGTTTGTAGTGACCACAGATCAGATGCAAAATTACCACTATTTATGATTATTTATTTACCATTAGCAAGATCCTTTGCTTTAGATGGCAATTATTTAGCATGAAATTATTTTAAATGTTCTTTTCAGTGACAGTTTCATCCTCAAACTGATTGACAAGTAATTTAATACATGAAGCAACATTGAACAGATGCTGATTCTGAGTTATCACATTTATACATAGTCTGTTTACATCAGGAATGTTGGTAAATACATTACAACACACAAACATTAAAGGAATTAAAGGTCCTGGTGCTCTTAGACCTGATGGCCACTCTCGACACTGTCGATAACGCAATCCTGCTGTCACGCCTGGAAAACTCTGGAGGGATTAAAGATACAGCACTCAGGTGGTTTCAGTCAGACTTAAGAGATAAGAGTTTCTCTGTCCCCCTGGGTGACTACTCCTCTGGGAAGGCCCCACTTACATCTGGGGTACCTCAAGGATCCGTTCTAGGCCCTGTCCTATTCTCCCTATATATGCTGCCCCTAGCATACATTTTTGAAAAATCGAATGTCTCTTTTCACTGCTTTGCAGATGACCTTCAAATATACTTGCCCCTGAACCTTAAAACTAAGACTTCACTGCAGCCCCTGCTTGACTGCTTAAATGACATAAAATCATGGATGGATTCAAACTTCCTCAATTTAAATAGCTTTTTCCAACTAAGACTCCTAGCCAAAGTAAAGGCATATCTCCCACAAAAAGACCAAGAGAGGGGGATCCATGCCTTTATAACCTCCCGTCTTGAATATTGCAATTCCCTGTATGTGGGCCAATCCTCTAAGAAAAAGGGAGACCATGTCACACCTATGTTGCGCTCCCTACACTTAAAATCGATCCTGTTCTTCACAGGATCGATTTTAAAATCTTACTGTAAACTTTTAAATCTCTAAACGGACTGGTATCGCCTTTCTTAGCCGAACCTATCCATGCGCACACTCCACTTAGGGAGCTGAGATCAGCCACTCAGCTCCTCCTGTGGGACAGACCTAAGACAAGGCTCATAACCAGAGGTGGTCGCGCCTTCGCAGTAGCCGCCCCAAATTCGTGGAACAACCTACCACTTCACATTAGATCTGCCACCTCTCTAACACACTTTAGATCACGACCTAAAACACATCTGTTCTCCTTGGCTTTCTCCTCGAGTTGAGTAAGTTTTTATCTCAGCTGATTTTATTTATTTGACCGTATATATTAAATTTTATTTTCTCTTACTTTAATTATTTTACCTACTTGGACTATGATGTATTACATGTTACTGTCCTCTTGTTGTACCATTACACTTGTGAAGCACTTTGGTCAACCAAGTTGTTTTAAATGTGCAGTATAAATAACATTGACATTGACATAAAAAAGTTAAAAAAAAAAGAAAAGATCAAAGCAGTAAAAATGCAGATAAAAAAATGACAATATAGAGAAGCAAAACAAAACACAAATCAAAGGAAATGTTTAATGTCAAACATGAAAGGAAGAAAAACAGTCTTTGATACGACTTTGATACGACACCTTGGATGAACCTGTTGAGGTGCAGGCTATGAATCAGTCCTTTTGCATTTCCTGTGGGGAACAGTCAACAACATTCTGAGCTAGAAGCCACAGCCGTGAAATCCCACTCAAGTTAAGCTGGTGGGAGACACTACCGAGGAGCTAACATGTCGGGAAATGGATACGGCGACGACGGCTGGAGGAGTTTTCTTTGGAATTCAGAGAAGAAGGAGTTTCTGAGACGAACGGGCTCCAGCTGGTGTAAGATCCTCTTGTTTTACGTGGTATTCCTCGGATGCTTTGCTGGAATTTTTATCGGGACCATTCAGGCTCTGCTGCTCACGTTAAGTGACTACAAACCCACCTATCAGGACAGAGTTGCTACCCCAGGTCTGTCACACACCCCGCGCTCAGTGAAATTTGAAATTGCTTTCAATATGTCTGATGAGGCCTCATATAAGAAGTACATCGACAGCGTGGCGACTTTCCTCAAACAGTACGAGGAGGAACAACAGATTACGCTGATGAAATTTGAAGACTGTGGAGACTCTCCTCAGACGTACAAGGACCGTGGACGTCTGGAGAGTGACGCCGGACAGAGGAAAGCCTGTCGCTTCCGCAAGACCTGGCTCGGCAGCTGCTCAGGGGACAGCGATCCCACTTTCGGCTTCAAGGAGGGAAAGCCCTGCCTTATTGTCAAGCTCAACAGGATAGTCGACTTCAGTCCAAGAGTTCCCTCGAACAATCAGTCACTCCCAGAGGCTCTTCGGGGCAAACTAATGCCCAACCTCATCCCTATTCACTGCAAGAATAAGAGAGAAGAGGATGCAGACAAGATTGGAGAGATCAAGTACTTTGGCTTAGGTGAAGGCTTTCCTCTCCAGTACTACCCGTACTACGGCAAACTGCTGCATCCTCAGTACCTGCAGCCTCTGGTGGCCATCCAGTTTGCCAACATCGCTCTGGACCAGGAGCTCCGCATCGAGTGCAAAGCATACGGAGCAAACGTCGACTACAGCGAGAAAGACCGCTACCAAGGACGTTTCAATGTTAAGATCAAAATCAGCTCGTGACCTCAGCTGCGACGAGCACTCTCATTTTAAAAATTAAACGTAGAGAGAATTTACCAGTTCAGAAATACACCACTAGTCTTTGAACATCCATAGGACCTGCACTTAAACACTTAACCTGTGTGCTTTACACTAGCTTTTCTGTGTGTTTGTCGAGGGGTTAGAATCTAAAATACAATAATTTGCAATAGCAAATATTTATTCTACTCCATTACCAATGACGAGTCTCATCCTCTGCAATTTCACCTTCCACCCTCGGGTCGAGGGTTTGCTGCCCCAAGGTGTAAAACAAAACGCTACAGAAATAGTTTTGTTCAATCGTTCAATTGTTCACTTGAACGGGCTGTAGCCAAATCTGCACACTTGTCCCTATCCAGTCTTTCTATTGATAGTGATGCATTTAAGCCCTTTTTATCATAGTTTTTTATGGTTTTATGTTTTTATGGTCCTCTCTTCTGTCAGTGTGTTATAATTTTCGTCCTGTGTTTTGGACGGATATGCCTTCTCTTTTCTAAAGTAACCTAATCTAACCTATTGCTTTTCCCTACAGTGAAGTGGTGGAGGTTACAGTGGCACTGGAGCATCACTGGTGTTGTTGTTGCCGCCGAAAGACATTTTCTCTCTCCACACCGACACTAGTATCAGTAAAACACAATATTTGCCGGCACATGTCATCTCCACATGGGCATGTGTGCTGGTACTTCACGGTAAATGATTATTGACGACCTTAGGCCCACAGCCATATTGGATGTCAGCATGATTTTTCACTAACCCACATCTTTTTTAGTGGTGCAGTCAAAACAACTCGTTCTGCGTTACCCTCAACATACACATTCTGCTTTCCACTATCACACACACATTATTCTTTAAAGAACAACGCACTGAATCTGTCCAGGCTAATGGGATCGTTCCTCGTAGTGCATTTGAAACAAATTGAACGGTTTGTTATATATGTTGTGATCATTAGGAGCACGCAGCAGTTGGAAATAAACCGCTTCTTCGTCCTCGAGACAAAAACTAAATCATCTAAAATATTCAACGTAAAAAGTACCAGAGATTCAACATGTTCTGGTCTGTTAGTCGTGCTCCGTGCGTGAAGCTCTGCTGAACCGCTGATGCAGTGTAGATGGAGAATCTGTCGTTTCTCAGTGAAGACATCGAGGTGTGACAATCCGTTCACGATTAGTGAGCAGGGACCCGTCCAGCTGTCCAGGAATCGCCTGAACCAATTCAATTATATGGAGATGAAGGAAGTGCAAGGGGAAATTTAAAAATGATATTCTTATTTGAAAACATTAAAATCTAAAAAGCATGTTTTTGTCTATATTTCATATTTTTTAAAGTCCAAAAAGTTCAAAGGTTGCTCTGCGTTAGTGCCTGTGAGAGGCATGAGAACTCCAAACACTCATCTATTCCAGGATCAGAGAGCTGATAAAGCGGATAAAGCACTTCTATGCTCTCTATGCCATTAGCCTGGAGCCCTGGTAAAATTTAGGACGGGCATCATGCTTGGAAATTGGTTTGCAGGAGAACAAAGCACAAAAGAAAAAGGTAATTTTCATTTGATTAATAAATAAAGTTGAGACGTAAAAAAAAAAAATCTAATGCTACATGAGAAATGAGGGTCAGTAACGTTTTAGCACACCGGGCCTGGACATTATTTATTTCACTTCCTTCTGGTCCAGCCACTGAGGCTGAATATAATGTTGAATGTACTGTGGCCAATGAAATATTGAAAATTCATTATATGTGAAGGGCTGCTTTGGAGCCATAAATGTTGGGAATGAGATTGAAATTGAAAAGTTCTTTGGAACAAATATCATAAAACTCCTTTCTCTATACATCGTGCACCACAGCTCAACAACCTCACTCCTTCTTTTTTTGCAGCAGCCATTTTATCACACACAAGAAGGGTCAGGTACACGTGGAGGGGGGGGGGGGTGTAATTATTGTTTCTCAAATGCAGTGCCAGTCATTGGTCTCACTGATTATCTACATCACGGCACATCTGGAGGAGCGCTGCGTATGCTCTCGTATGCTTTCTTGTGAACTTGGGGCGGCTGCTGGGGTCGGCTGCTGCAGCTGTCGGCGGCGTTCACTTGTGATGATTGTGTTTGCATATAACATTACGTGGTAAAGAGAACAAACGCTCATGTGATATTCATATCGCAAAGCTCCTGCTTAACAAGACAGATAATAGTAATGAGATCCCAGGTGAAGGTGCTTTTCCTTTGCTCCTTTCGAATTTGCTCAATGTCATCTGACGTGTCATTCCGGCTAATGGTTACAAATGGCCGCCTTAACGTACAGATGAATAAACAAAGACAACATATCCTCTGGCTGTGAGAGCGGAGGTGTTAGTCTTGGTGGCACTTAGCAAAGTATGATAACAAAAAAAAAATACCTTTGTATCCTTCATAGCGTGTTGGGGAATTGTGGAGTGGTTTACTAATTCCTGAGGACAATGCACAACGGCACCATGTTGTCACCGGAGAGCATCATCGTGATGATTTGTTTTTGTGATAGCGTGTGTGTGTTTCCATACAAACACACACACGCAGACACACACACACACACACACACACACACACACACACACACACACACACACACACACACACACACACACACACACACACACACACACAGGGGGGGAACATGCACCATGTTCAAATCTATGTTAAATCCACTTTTTTATGTCTGTTTTTGAAAACTATGATTATTCAGTTGCATGCTCTGTATTTCATCATCACTGCCACTTGCCCTATTAATAAACTGTGTGTAACGTTGTGGTGGATAGGGGAACAATGTACCAGATGGCGTGCATAATGTGCAGTCACTGCATTATTTAATGTACTGTGTGTACTTTCAGGGGTATAAATACGAGGAATACTCAAGATCTGCTGCTTCATGTTTTCCCCCCAGTTTGTTGCTTACATATGACACAATACTGAAAAAGAATAAAAGGTTGTAGAAAGTGGGCATCGCCCTTTATTTTGAAATCACTGTACCCTGTGTCTGTGTCGCACGCTGCACGAAAAGATGATGATAATGGCGAATGTGCGAGTGGCTGTTTCAATCTGCCTCCTTCTAATGTCTGCAATTCCTCTTTCTTAACCTTTTCCAGGTGTCATGGGTGAATATGAGCCCAAAATTGAAGTGCATTTCCCTACATCTGTTCTGGCTGCCAAAGGAGTTACTGTCAGGCTGGAATGCTTTGCTCTGGGGAAGTAAGTAAACAACGGCATATTGCACAAATACAGGTAGCTGTTTATTACAGCAATATAAAATTAATCACCAGGCACAATAAACCGCAGCCTATCGCCGCTCTGTTGCCGAGAGAGATCCTTGGGATAATGCTCCCTGTGTTTTTTTTTTGTCTCGTGTTTAAATTAGATCATCCCGGCACCTGAGTGGGAACCAGGCATATCTTGTCCTCAGGCGGGATGTTAAGTGAGTGTAGAGAAGTGCAGCATCGTGGCTCAGCTGTTAGATGACATGTTAGTGCACGGAGGGGGGGAAGACTCAATGGGGAATTCTGCCCTGGGGGCCCATGTGTTCTCGTAATTGAGAGGCCCTAATGTATCTGTGTTTCCTGGGTGCTTCCAGGGCCTGTTGTGAATGTAGAACGCCGAGGTTATGTCTGTGGGAGAGAAATGAAATCAGTAACAGTCGTCTGCCAGGAGGGACGACGCTTTTGTCCACGGAGACTAAAACCCAAAGCACTTACCTCCGTGGCTAAAGTCAGCGTCACGGTTCACGAAGCTGCTTCACTTTAAAAATTAATTTAAGATAAAGTTCGGCTCGGCTTGACCAAAAATTACTGCAAAACATTGTCACTCTGTCACACAGTTGAATTGGTGTTTGACTTTACGTTAAATAATTTCACATCAGAACCAATAGTCATGCATCATCCTCACTCCATCCTGTTTATAAATGTTCAGCATGAATTATTCATCGCTGACTCCTATCTTTAAATGCAAACAGTCTCTAATCTAGAGATGAGTAAGGACCTCATAATTGTTTACCTTCATTTCAATTAATTATCCACATTACGGTTAGTCATTTCCTAAATATATAGACACTGCGTTCTAATCTCACACCCCTTGGTTTCCTTATGAAGCCGGGGCGAAGTTTTTAAATAAATCTAGAACAGCCAAACAGCTTTTCTTTTTTTTGCTCCTGTGATTCTCTCAATGAAGTAATTTGCGGCTGATGGCTTTCAGTCAGACGGTGACTTGCCCTCGTGCGTAGAGATGAATGATTTATCAGCGCACCCCTATTAAGAACCGCCCGTCTTTATATAGCTGTGGAAAACGAAGTTAAAATAGGTTTTGTTCTCCTGTTGATCAATATGTATGATGGCACGGCGAGCTCAGCCGGGGCAGAGCGGCTCTTTGTACGTGAATGCCACAGCTCCTTGATGTGATTTTCTCTCCTGATATTTGCCAGTGACAGTACTTTGTAGGCCACAGTCAAGGGCAAAGAGAACAATGAGACGATGAAAATGAAAGAGAGACCCATAAAAACACAGCCCTCCTTAGTTTTAATGAGTTTTTGCATTCACGGGTTGTTATGTTATTTTTAGCAGTGCCTGCAAAGAGTGATTATTCATCACGAGTTTGTAGCTGGTGGGTACGTGAAAAGAAATCCTGTGTAAAGTGATAACAACTGTTTACTGTTGTGGACCAGACCACCACTGTGCTTCTGATGTTTGGAGTCATTTCATATGAATAAAAAGAGAAATATATAACCACTGACTGGAAAGGGGAATCGTTAGTACTTTCCTAAAAGGGCTCATCGCATCGTTTACGTGAACAGGACACAAAAGGAATCCTGCAGCGAGGTTCATCTGGCATTTTGTTTGTAGACATCGACTACAGTTGCTTTCTAACCAACTAGTAAGGTGCAAACCTCCGCTAAAGACCCAATGTTATGGAGGCTGAGATGTCTCACACAAGCGCATTGACCGAAAACACGAACGCAAAAGCCACAACACAACAGCAAAAGTCACAGTATTAATTAAAAAGTCACAACACAACTACAACACAAATGCAAAAGCCTGCATTGGTGCAAAATCTTGTTTTTATCATCCTTTGTTGCCCTCTTCCGTTGTGGTTGTTTCTCTGTTGTGTGGCTTTTGTGTAGTCGTTTCCATCGATGTGATTGTGTGATAAGTCTCTTTAAATTCAATCAAATCACAAAATAAATCTATAATAAAGACAAGAGAGCCACTTATATATGAATAAACAGTTTGAGCGTAGCACCATGTAAACAGTCCTGGATCCACCCCTTTGTCTGAACATCTCTTCCACCAGGTTTCATGGAAATTGATTCTGTAGTTTTAATCCAGCCTTCAAACACATCAAGCAACAAAACAAATCGACAGGGTGAGAACATGAATCCTTGCTCGGGGTAATTAGCTCATTTCTCAGGGCAGTCAGTGTTGCAAACCAAACATGTCACTGCTCACTGTCATCACCCCAACCGCTAGTTTGCTGGTTTGTCTGTCTCCCAGCATATAGTCAATGTTTTCCTTTTGCAAGATTCCCATTAGCTTCTATCACAGCCTCGGGCTTGTAGCTTCTAGCTGTTTAACAGAGTAGCTCAGTATGCAGATATATTTCTGCTCTCCTTTATTTCCAGTTAATGCAAAGCTGTTGTGAGGACAACTGAGGGAACATAGCCACATATTGATGATGGTATATGCAACTTGCAAATTTCCAAACAATCCAAATTCAATTCAAACCCATGGCTTTTCGCAGTGTGATTTATACGAAGCAGTGGAAAGCGCAGTGTTGTTGGCTGCGTTAATTTTCAAAGGATACTGCAGTTTGAAGTTCACTGCAGTTCAAAAGCCTTGTGCGTTTGATGGGTTACACATTCTCCCACTCGTTTCCACTTAAAATATAATATGTAGCATGTGGTGGATGCTTTCATCCAAATTGCCTCGGTGTAGTGGATATACTTTTAGTTTCTTTGACCCCAGAGGGAATCAAACTCTCGAAAACCCCTCACAGTTTCCTCTTTGAGCTGCACAGGACCACAAGGACCACGCTGTCAGCAGCAGCCGAGAGTGCCTCTTAATGACAGCACATCTCATACCACCGCGGTTAATGTCTTTGAAAGACAGTTGTTTTGCTCCGATCATGCGGGTAAAAATATGGCTTTTGTGTTTCAGGTAGATTCCTCTTCAAAACAGCATAGAATTTCCTGAAGGGGCCAAAGAAAACCCAGAGCTTCGCAAATGAGCTAAATCCTGGGATAATATTTAGATGTTAATGAGCCGAAAACGAACCAATTCTCCAGTATATTCTCAGTATTAGTTTTAATTCTGAACCTTTTCTACGGAACTAGTCTTGATGAGGGCACAACAATTGTGTGGAATGTTAATTAAGATGTAATCTACAGCGCTTGCCTGTGGGCGCGTTCTCGAATGGAAAACTGTAACACTTAAAAATAAACTGTATGCAACACATTCACAATAAAGAGGGGATAAATCTACCTTGCAGAGCTTCGTAGTTTTTACATCTTCTTTTCAGAAGTTGTCCAAATGTACGTAGACAACTGGACTTGCTTGTGCTTCTCGAAGACATTTCACCTCTTAAGTTAAACAGACTGAGCGACTAAGATGTCTTCTTTTATTCTTTGGTAGTTTTGTACCGACTGTTTCATGCAGAAGACACTGACGGGCACAGTTTCTTATTTCCAAACCGAATGAGTCTATTCTCTGCCGCCCGCCCCCAGTCCTGTGAACACATACAGCTCATTACTCTGAGCTCCGAAGGGAAATGCTGCCGTAGACTCAGGAAGATTCAACCCTGATGCTCCGGTCCCTCAAGGTCCCTGCAGACTCGCTATGTTCTCCAACTTATCAGGAGTTTACTCGGAGCCAAAGGTCTCAGCAAAACTTCTTCCTCACTTATAAGGACGTTTTTTTCAAAACAACTGCACGTAATGTTCACAAGAACCGATTCAGTCTCTCCTCCTTTCATTAGAATGTATGTAATTTATATGTTCTTACTCGCCACGGAGACATTAAAATGAAAATGCAAAGCACTAAAAATATGGCCCCAGATATTACATTTTACCTAAGACTTTTATTGTTTAGTTAACTCACTATTACAGTATATAATATAACCACAGTGGTGGGGTGATACTAGTTATGATAGTTTTTGTACATTATTTAATACGAATAATGCGACACACCTTCGCCTTATAGTCTCCTTAAGTTAATTCAAGCTGCAATATCAGATTTTTCTTTTCATATCTCTCAATATTGAAGAAAGTTGAATATAAAATCCAAAAAACCGCCCCTTTTGTCCACATCTGTGCCAAAATGTAAAGACTCATTTCTTGGCCCAGGTCCATTGTTCCATCAATTTCCATGTAAATCCTTTATGTAGTTTTTGCGTAATCCTCCTGACAAAGAAACAGACAGAGGTGAGAACATCATCTTCTTAGGTAAAAATTACATTTCTTCCTCATCTGAGGGATTAACTGGAATTCACGAGACATAAATATCAAATGTAAAAAAGCTCGACTTTCCATGTTTTAGTCATTGTACATCGTAATATATCTTCTATTAAGAGACTAATCTACCTTATATTCCACGTTTGGGACACAAATTAAACATTAATCAAAACTTTGTCTCAAGACAAACTGACAGAACTTTGTCCCTGGATCCTTGTGCAGAAAGTTTAGACTGAAATGTGTTTGAATCTACCGATCATTATTCATTATTTAGCTTCACGCTCTCGGTGATGTGAGGAAGCCTAAATGTGTGCTGTGAGGTAATGAGCTAGCAATTCAAAGGAACCAAATTTAAACCATTAGTCTACAAAGAAAAAGGAAAGAATAATGTGACATAAAACTTCTTTCGAAAATGAAAAGGAATAACACTTTGTTTAATATAAATCACGCTCTGAATCCTAATTTGAGCTCATTGCCGCCAAGAGCGCTTCGACGTCCTTGTGAAAATTTGGAACAGATCAAAAAAGCTCAGGGATGTAACGTGTTTCCATCTCCAGCTAAATGATTGATGGGTTCACTGGAGGTTTGTGCGGTGTCAGATTTCCATCTCTCAGAGACACGTCTATTCTCGTTGTCATACAAGAGAGCGCCGCTGATAGCGAGCTCATAGTCAGACGTCCTCCTGCCGCGCGCGTGCAAGTCATCTATCACGAGAGCCTATAGGGCGAGCCGTGGATAAACAAGGATAGATGGCGGCGCTCACACACTGATCATAAAGAACCGTGGAGTATTGTCTCCGTCCCTCGGGGAGCTGGTGTCTAATGCGGGGGGTCATTTGCTTCAGTAAATATATCATGAGTGATCAAAAGGTTAATGACTCACATGTGGAGAAGAACCAATATTAAATAGGTGTCGTGGCGTGTCAGTGGTTAAACTCAAGATAAGGACTTCTGGGATCTCTCATTGTTTATTGATGTGATTATTAATATTTTAATTGATCATGTCGACGTAAATGCCCACAACGATTTTTCCAAAAGGCTCGTTCTCTTCTTTTCTTTTCCACGAGCCGTCCAAAGCTCAGCTAACTTGATTTATAAATAATACATCGACGCAATAATCGCGAGTTTTAACATCTAAGAAGTATTAGGATTGTAAAAACTCAGAGATATAAATTATTCAGATTGTTCTCCTGCAGAGGAAAACAAAAAAATAGCTGGAAAGAATCTATCAAGGTTATCTTTTTGATTTTCTATCTTATATTTACAAAGAAATCTCAGTCTGTCCGTAGCTCGCGACTCTGGAGAATCGTTGATCTTATTGGCCTCACATGTGCTGTTTAGGGCCCAAGGAGGTACAGGGAGGGATTTCCATGTATTTTGGACTCGTGATGCTTTGAATATTAATATCAAACTTTGAAAAGACGACCGGCTCTGGTGTCTGGGACTCATCAACGTGAGTGACCTTGTCGATCGTGACAACAGCACGTTCACGACAACGGCAACTAATTCCCCAGTTCAGGGTTCTGTGCACCGAGTCAAACTTCAGCCAACTTCAAATAACTACATTCACAAGCTATATCAAGAACAAACCTTCAAATGTGTGTAGTAATTGTAGGTAATTATTAAAAGGTCGTTGTCAGATGTCAGGTTAATGTTCTTAACCTCTGAATCACATCATCATTGCAGCTCACAGCCTGTCTTCTCTCCCAGACTCCATCACTGACTGTACATATACATCATGCTGCTCTCCCCTCACAGTCCAGTGCCAACAATCACATGGAGGAAGATAAATGGCAACATCCCCAAGAAGGCGCGGCTTCGCAAGTCGCAGGCCGTGCTGGAGATCCCCAACATTCAACTGGACGACTCGGGGACGTACGAGTGCAAAGCGGAGAACCCGAGAGGGGGCACGTCCTTCAAAGGACAGCTGCAGGTCTACAGTGAGTCGGAGCACATTCTCATTCCTGTGATTTATTTTTCTTTTCTAAAAATCAAACAATGTGCAGTGTGAGGATGTGTTGTGTTCCAGGGGGCACAGCGGTGCGAGGAGTTCAAACTACTGTTGAATTTTTGATGAGCCGTTTCATCCGCGTAGTTTCCTGCGGATTTTTAATGATGCGGTTACACTTTTCTCTAATTCAATGAGGAATTGGTGGCCGTGGACTATCTGACCAGTCCTTGGACCAATCGAACACCCATCAGAGATAATCCAATAACAAGGGCTCCTCAGCTAAATGAACGAGATGTTTCTCTCTCTCGAACGACCTCGTTTTCACTGTGAGGTTGTTGTTGTTTTCAGGACAAAACCTTCTGAAATCTTTCTCTTTTGAGTTGTTATTTAACATAATGTGATTGGTTTCAGTAATATTCTTTTTCTGATAGTTTTATTCATCCAAGTCTTTCTCTGAATTTGTCTGAGAAACCTGTTTGGATTTTGTGGATTTTGTGGATTTCTTTTTCAACCTTATTAAACATAAAATAATCTGTTGGCTAGAATAACAAGGACCATAATGTATCTATACTCTCATCTTAAACATAATGCAGGTGTATATGATAATAACGAAGTAGACAAAATAATATAGTCTAGAAATATAGTTCATAAAAAAGGGAGAAAAAAATGAAGTTACCCACAAAAATACAACACATGGTGTCAAACATACATTTAAACCTTTGCATTAAAAATGTTCAAGACATTTAAAAGACACTCAGGATGTTATTATTGTCTGTTTCACAGTTTCAGCAAAAGTAAAGCAGTTATTTATTTTACCAAATTTAGTTTCGACACCGCAAATATTCATCTTTAATCATCAAATGATCACTTTTGTGATTTGCATTCGGATGAAGCTGAGTTTTGCAGTTTTCTAGCCCACGTTAGGAACCTGTAAGCTTTTCAAATTACTCCTCTGCCCCCATGTCCCCTGTCCTTCTCTGTCTGAGCCATGTGCTCCGTCCCGAGATAATAGCGTCCCTCGGCCTTGGTAGGACACATTTCCAAGGCCGTGCGCTTCTTGGCAAACCCCCTATTCTGTTGCCATCACAAGGAGAATAGAGAGTCTCAATTTATAGCAGCTTCACGCTAAATGTAATTTACACAGGTGAGCTGGTTGTTTGAACTTTCGTGGTGAGGGAGGCTTTTCCTGAACATAACAATTCAATTAAATCACACTTACAAAAGCACTTGTCTGCATCTGGCAGCGTGATATAAGATACACTCATGTGGACAAAATCATGTCTCTAGTTTTTGTGTGGTAAAATGTAATTGCATGGGGGGGGGGGGGGGGGGGGGGGGTCTCTTCTCTGTTTGATCTCTGTAGGTTAAAACTAAATCACATATTGGTGATGTAACCAAGTGAGAATCTAATTTAAGAGTTTTTATAGCAAAAAGCACAAATAGAGGAGGTTGAAATATAAAAGAGTTTGACAGTGATTGACACAAGACTGACAGGAGGATCCAGTCCCGGTAAAAACACCTTTTAAATGTTTTATTCCGGTGAATGTGCAAAAATTGAAATATTTACAACCTCAGATCAGACAGAAACAAACTGCAGAATAGAGAGGAGGTGTGTGTGCAGTGTTTCTATCTGAAGGTGTGACAGATATTCTCAACAGCATGTGGAGTCGGACAGGAACTCACATTGCAGCTTGGAAATTCTGTGGAAACAAGAACAAGAAAAGAGGAGGAAAGAAAAGAACAGAAGCTTAATGGTTAAGGGGCCCGAGGGAGAAGGCAGTGGAGGGGAGAGAAAACACAGTGTTCACAAACATGATTCACTTGGACAGAGGAGAGAGGAGAGGGGAGAGGAGGAGGAGAGGAGGAGGAGAGGATTAGGAGGGGAGAGGAAGAGGAGGAGGAGGAGTGGAAGAGAAGAGGAGGAGGAGGACGGGAGAGGAGGATGAGTGGAAGAGAAGAGGAGGAGGAGGACGGGAGAGGAGGAGGAGGGGAAGAGAAGAGGAGGAGAGGATGTGGAGGGGAGAGGAGAGGAGAGGATGTGGAGGGGAGAGGAGAGGAGAGGATGTGGAGGGGAGAGGAGAGGAAGAGGACAGGAGGAGGAGGGGAAGAGAAGAGGAGGAGGGGAGGGGAGGGGAGGGGAGAGGATAGAATAGGATGAGGAGGGGAGAGGAGAGGAAGAGGACAGGAGGAGGAGGGGAGGAGGAGAGGAGAGGAGAGGAGTGGATGAGTTTGGAGAGGAGAGAAGAGGAGGGGAGAGGAGGGGAGAGGAGGGGAGAGGAAGAGGATAGGTTGAGGAGGGGAGAGGAGGGGAGAGGAAGAGGATAGGTTGAGGAGGGGAGAGGAAGAGAAGAGAAGAGAAGAGAAGAGGAGAGGAGGGGAGGGGATAGGTTGAGGAGGGGAGAGGAAGAGAAGAGAAGAGGAGAGGAGGGGAGGGGATAGGTTGAGGAGGGGAGAGGAAGAGAAGAAGAGGAGAGGAGAGGAGAGGAGGGGAGAGGAAGAGGATAGGTTGAGGAGGGGAGAGGAAGAGAAGAGGAGGGGAGAGGAGAGGAGAGGAAGAGGACAGGAAGAGGACAGGAAGAGGAGGGGAAGAGAAGAGGAGGAGGAGGAGGGGAGGGGAGAGGATAGGATGAGGAGGGGAGGAGGAGAAAAGAGGAGAGGAGAGGATGAGTAGGGGAGGAGGAGAAGAGAGGAGAGGAGAGGAGTGGATGAGTTTGGAGAGGAGAGGAGGAGGAGGGGAACAGTCTAACTCTGGGTCCCATCAGTGAAAATCCCGTCTGTATTTTCTTATGTACAAACAAACACGTCTGAGAAGTTGCTTTGATCAGAAGCTCGTGTCGGTTTGATTCTGTCAGAAACTGTTTGTTTGGTTGTTGGTGAAAAAATTATCTTAACTGGAGGTTTGTGTTTCAACCACAAAAACAGATGCACCAGTGGTCGTACCAGCAGAGACAGAGTCCAGCCTCAGGCTTGTTTACACAGGACTCACACACATGTTGTGTATTAATGCTTGATAGTATCACGATAATCAGTCGATATCGATATAAAGCAAATCACTATTTCTGTCATTTCTGCTTCAGACGGTGAAAAAGATTATTACCTGTCTCTTTGGGGGAACTTGCTTTCGACACAATTTGCTTCTTGTCCGACTTTTAATAGCCAAAATATCTCCACGCTACCGAATTCCTCCGATCTTTTGAGATTTTAATATGGTCTCATTTGGAATAACTTGATATTCTTTCAGGAAACATGCTCAGCTAATATAAGCCTAATAAGTCTGACAAAGTGATTTCAAAGATTCTTTGGTGAAAACAATGTTTCCTCCTCATCCTGGATATGTTGCACATCATTTTAAAACATCCCTGTTCCCTCGTGTTGATGTCTGCTGTACCGGTGAGCCAGCACCTCATTAGAATAGTGTTTTTTTTTTTCTTCAAGATGAAAGAGCAGAGGATCAGAAAATGAAGATGTCTTATTACTGGAAGTAAAGTGTGATTTTGAAGTTTTTCCAGGGGGCAGAAATACAGAAGCGGTGGATGTCGATGTCGTAAAGGATTCAAGGATTTTAATGTAAAGTGACATCAAAAGACTAAAAAAGGAAAACACTTTAAAAAGAAAACGCACAGAAGGTGCTGAAGTTGATTTTGAAAAAATTAATAATTTAAACATGTGTGAGCTTCTTTTAGCCCCTGTGGCATTAAGGGATTATATAAAAAGAGGTTTGGTCTATTTCACTGTCTGCTTTAAATACAGCCTCTCGCATTGTGTGTTGACAATACGTTTATACCTGTATCCTGATTACTACATCCACTCTGGGGCTTTGGGTGTGTTTTTCAAGGATGTAATATTCTCATACGTGTGTTTCTTTTGTTCCAGCCTTCCCTCAGTGGGTCAGAATGATTAATAACACCCAGATGGATAGTGGAGAGAAGCTCCATTGGGAGTGCAAGGCCACGGGGAGGCCCCGGCCCACCTATCTCTGGCTCCGCGACGGTCTGCCCTTGACCCCCCAGGTACTGCACCACCACGCAGATCGCACCATGAAACGTCTCAATTATTCCCATGAAACTACACCTGTATAGTAAACGTCTTTAGTTTATTCAGACTTCAGCTTCCTTTTTCTACACGTTGTTCTTTTTTCTTCTGTTCTCAGGGTCATGTTGTGGTAATGAACGGAGACCTGACCATTCACAACGCGCAGCGGACGGACTCGGGGATGTACCAGTGTGTCGCAGAGAACAAATACGGGGCCATCTACTCCAGTGCTGAGCTGACGATTCTAGGTATTTTACGTTTATATCACAGCTTGACACTTTAAGTTTATAAAAAGTACAAATAATGATGTAATAATAAACTAAACAAAAGGCATTCGAAACCCTGCATTTGATGCGGTTACCTCGGTGCTCCAGCCGGGCCCGTTTCTTGATCCTCTGCAGAGAATTGAATTGCAAACAGAGTATTGGCATCTGAATGAGGTAGCAGATGATAGGTAAGGGAGATTGAAATGCAAGTGGTGGTGGGGGGGGGGGGACGCCGAACTGTGAGATGTGCTGATTGCCAATCAATGGGCCCTGATTTTGACGGCATGAATAAAAGAAGGATCCCTTATGGTTGTATTCAATGTGGTGTCCGCGCACATCGGGCTGAGGGGAGAGCGGAGCAGTTGCACATTATTCCGAGCAGAATGGAAAAACAATGACTTGTAGCTATAGATTTATACTAATGGGAGCAAACACTAGAAGGGGAGACATCAATGGTTTCTTTGATGGAGTTTAATGACTCCATTAGGGTCTTATCTCCGCTCTATTGTTTGTCATCAAAGCGCAGACCACACGTGGATCCCAGCAAACCTTCACTTTGGACCTGACTGTCATCCGATGTTTATTAGTCGGAGCTAAAATTCCAATTATAACTCGCAGTAATTGCCAAATAACAGTTTTATAATAAAGTATTTCTAGTGGTTTTGTACACAGCAGAAGATTGCACTTGTAAGTTTAAGGACATTAACAGACGAGACGAAAACTTCTCCGGCTTTTAAAGCTTCAGGCTAAAAGCACAACAGTCAGTGGCTGTTCACTGTTCTGTGTTGATGCACTATTTTCTCCTTGTCATCCTCTATACTGGGACACATCTGGTGACACCCACTCCCCTTCCATGTTTCCCTGAGGGACAGTTTGATTTACTGTCTGCATGGCGTGCCCTTTTTGGAAGGGAATCTGTGGCATTTAAAAAAAATCCCTGCAACAGGACAAAGTTTGTTTTGTACATTGTTTCCAGTTTAAAATCAGTGGAAATATCCACTGTTTCGTAAGAGGCAGAAGTTACAGATTTTAATAATCTTCCTCTGAGCTGATGAGGAGTTGCTTTCTACCCTTTTTCTTCCAGTCACAGTCACAATGATGATATTTGGAAGCGCATGATGAATGTTTTCATAGCGTGACCCCCCCGGGCATCTCTTCCCAGTGACCTGTGTGCTCTGTGGGAGATGTCCACAAGCAAACACTATCAGGACACATTACCCGGCTAATAACAGCCTGAAGATGAGCGATCACTGGAGGCTACGTGGGGGCAGCGGCTGCCCTCGTGCCGGCGATCTTGTCCCAGATCCAGCTCTTCTGGGAGGGTAGCAGGTGAAGCAATAAGGGTAGTGCTGCCACCAGCTGCAGGCCTGTTCTTATTTTGATTAAAACAAATACTCACAGCAACTGCTCTGTTTTCTGCTGTTTCTGTTCCTGTCTGCAGGGACCTCTGCCACTCAGGCAGCTACTCAGGCTCAAAGACACAAGTGTTGCAGGGAGAGGGGTCAGCCTGTAGCTACAGATGGGATTGAATTGTCATTGTGTGTAATGTCACGTATAAAGCGTCATTCAGGATTTGAATAATCAAGGCTGACAAAGCCTCGCAGCCAGTAGATGGCCTTGATGTGTGACACAGCTCGGTACCGGGACCACATCAAGTCTCCTGCCTGCAGCCCCATTTAGACCATTACTGCTTAATTCGTTCTCTTGAGCAAGTAATAATTATAAAAAATGTTTATGTTGTGTGTTTATTATTCACTCAGGGAGCTCGGTTAGACACGGGTTAAAACATTTTCCCCAAAAGCGGAGGAAACCACCCAGCCATGTCATCATTAACGTGATGACATCAGTTACTGAGCAGACTCCACAACACATATTCATATAATGGTGAATTAACACAGAGTTAAGACAAAGTAGGGAACATTATACGGTATATGAAAACATGTTTAAATCTGCGTTATTATATGTATGCATGCTTTGAAATGTCTTATGGAAACTCTGGTTATTAGTATGTTGATCAAGTACTGAACCCGCCAGCAATGTGGAAATAATTATCTTGAAATGCCACAGCTGAAAAGTTTTATCACGTTTTCAATTCTGTTACATTTTAGCTGCAGGACAGGGATTCAAATGGCATCGGGGTATTGTTTTTACCACTAGGGGGCAGAAAACAATCCAAAGCAAATGTATGGAAATAAGCTCGTTAAATATTAGTACAGGTTTAAAACTGAATATATCTTCATTTTAGTTGAGTAAAAATTTAATTTAATGTATTTATTTTGACAAGAGCAAAAGTTTTAATCACAAACAGTATAAATATTATACTTTTTTCATCCATGTTAAGATCTTCTGTGTTTGTCTCACACAGCGTCGCCTCCTGTCTTTGTCCCGAACCCCGTCCGGGTCATCGCCACGCTCGGCAAAGACGTGTCGCTCGAGTGCAAACCCAGAGCGTCGCCCAAGCCGCGGGTAACGTGGAAGAGAGGAGACAGACGGATACAACCAAATAAAAGGTAGAGCAGCTCTTCGGAGGCGTCGAGTTTCACTCTCCAGCTTTTCACAAACTGGATATCTCCTTTTTGATCGTGTTGGTCGGAGAGTGTATGAAATAACGAGAAGTACTCCGGGTTATTGATCTCTGTGAGAAAAAAATTCTCTGTTCACCTCCAGTTTGTGGGAAGCTGTCAGGGATCCAGTGTTGTGCTCAAGGACAGTTCAGTAGAGCAGGGTTTCAAACCCTAACCCAAACCGAGGTGGACTCCATGTTCATAATAACAAACACTGACTGCACAGCCCCACACACTGCCTATGGTGACACATGGGATTTGAATTGATATCAGTATAAGTGCATTTTTGTCATTAATCTTTTCCTGGTTATTTATTTTTTATGTCTGTAATGATTTAATATAACAAAGATATTAAAGTAATATATACTTGCAGTGCCGCAGACTCCTACTGTTTTAGAATTGCACGATAAACTGTCAGAGCCCCGGAGCCTGTTACAACTTGTGATATTGAAATGCGAATGGAAACTCCAAATATCACTGATGTAGGGATCTGCCTTAAGCCCTTTATTGTGCAAAAAGGGGGGCTTGTTTCACTGTCTGAAATAAAACCCCTTCAAGTACTTTTATATGTTTTAGAGCGAGGATTAATTTCTGCTGCCGTCACTGGGACAGATTGTGTATGTTTTCTTTGAAGACAGTGGTAGGTTTACCCGTTCGCAGATATAAATAGCCTCAGATCTGCTTCTTCCTCTGCACAGCTTAAAGTACAGAAAACTGTTAGAGAAACTTAATTCCCCTGTAAAATATGTATGAAGCCGTAAAAAGCTTTGTCTCCCTCGATATCTTTATATTGTTTTCCGTCGGAGTTTTGCAGCATAAATTGGAGCCTTATCATCATGGCTCAGGCCTTTTGAGGGAACATATATACGTGTCTTGTTGTAACACATCACAGTTTCATTACTGTAACTGAAATTAAGTGTCACTGCAAGAATAAAACACCTTAGGTACCGGGGAAGCTCTGGAGAGGCAGCCGCGGCCCCACCTCCCCCCCGCAGATGCCGACAATTTAGGCCGCACAATTGCATTTGGAATTCACATGCAGTTTGATGCATCATCTGTTATGAGGGAACATCTCTCAGTTGCACCTAGAGGGGGGGCCGAGCAGGGGCGAGGGTCCATCAATCAAACTGAGCGATGCCGCTGAAGTTATCAGTCACTGCTTAGCGTCCCTGGTCTGGAGAGAGAGGGAGAGATGGAGAGAGGGAGAGAGAGAGAGAGGGAGAGAACGGGACCTTTTGTTTATCAGCTGAGATTCAGCAGTCTGTTCAACGGCCTCACAGCAAGGGCAGCCAGTTGATAGTCCGATCCTCGCTCCTTCACAAACACAATCGTCACAGACCTCTTACAGTTGGATAAAAGCAGAGAATTCATAGTTTAGTGTAATTATGGTGAGTTTGGAGATGGGTGCATATCTGTAATTTGCTGTAGAGGTAATTTTAAGACCTGGTTTAGGTGTAACTGATTGACGGGGATAGAGTTGTTGAGTTTGTTGCCCTAAAATGTTGATGAATGGCCCTGACTTGTCTGGAGACAACTTTCAAATCAATTTGTTTCTTCAGATTCAAATCAGATTTAAAGTTGTGACTTTAAAGCAGAAAAATTCTTCACAAATAATATTATTGATAGAGCAGTTACTTAATCTCCTCCCTCGGTGTGAAGTGTCATTCACCATTAAGGTCATTTTCTTCATTTTGTGTAATTTTAACTTCTCGGAAATTCCCTCAGAAACTCTGTGGTTTCATCGTCTGAAACTCAAACAGGATATTTGTAAACAACCTTGTAAATGAGTGATCTCTATCTAAAAGAATCTAAATCAGAATAAAGTCGTGCATTTCCTGATTTTGACCTGGATGACTCCTGCACACGTTTCCTGCCATTACCTTGTCGTGAAGTAAAGAGTGTACGGATGGAGAGCGGCTCTATTCTTGGAGGAACAGGGGCAGGAATCGAACTCGGCGGCGTCACGTTTATCTGGCATTGACAGCTGTGCTGACTTAATGAAGGTTTGTAATTAAAATGGATTTCCACTAATGTTTGGGGCTTTTGTCTCTTAAATAGAAAGTATTAGTGCCACGAGTTTGAAAGTACGGGGCCGACTCAATTGACACCCACGGTTTCGGGACAATAGGTGAATAATTTGGCAATTTTCATTCTGAAATGGAAAAACGTTTTTTTTTATTGCTGAATGATTTTCTACTATATGAAAAATAAGAAGAATTCTGTTGCACTTCACCCAACCTCACCCCAGAAACCTTCACTTTGAATATATGTTCACATGCTGCAGGTTTTGCTGTAATCTTTTAATGTTTCCCTTTAAATTTTCCTAAGGTTGAATCGTTTTGCATATTGTGTATTATTCCCATCAGTCCCTATCTTGTCCTTTCTGCCTCAGTGTCCTTGTCAGATGTGAATTTCCTCCCTAATTTGAAAAATGTCTCCCGGCTGCAGATTGCCTCTGAATTGTGTACGTGTGGCGAGATTTTGTCACGCCCTCACAAATTCCTCTTCGCCAATTTCAATCACCTTTGCCCGTGATGAAAGAGCTTGGTGTTCATATAAATAAAAATAAATACCCAACAACATCAAGCAGTGCTTCACGCACGCACGCCCCAGCCCCCGCCAATCTGATTGTCTGATTTGAGATTAAATAGATTTTCTAATATAAAGAATAACTTCGTAAACGTGCACCCCCACCTCTGTTATATTGTGATATAAATATTTATATTCCGTGACTTGCACAGTGAGGTTAAAGCCGCGGTTCCACATAAGTCACAATACTATACTTAAACATGATTTCTCCTCGGCGGCCATATGCTCACACACCTGCTTCTATAGTGTTGCTACATCCAGCTCTTAATTGTCCGGCTGTTATGTACAAGTCAGACTCGGTGAAAATGTAAATACTACAATGCTCGTGTCCTTCAGCCGGATGAGGGGACGTGACGCCGGGTTGTGTTTTCCTCTCGGTTACACTCGTGTTTCCCAGGACACGTCGCCGATGTGCACATCTTGCTCTCTTTGTCCGATTTCTTTTGGCTTTAGAATCATTGAACGCAGCAACACTTAGCGGTTTGTCAGCTGGATTCATGAGCGCCGGGCAGCGTCTGTTTGGATTAATGGAAATATTGATGCTGAGGAGCAAAGAATCGTAAACATTTGTATATTATCGCTGCCAAGGAGGTTGTGTTTATCACCCCTGTCCGTTTGTTAGTTAGTTAGTTAGTTAGTTAGTTGGATTAAACAAAAACTATTGGACGGATTAGCATGAAACTCAGTTGAAGAATGGATCATTCGATTTTGTGTTTTGTCACTTTCTTGAACATTCTTGAAAAATATGTTTATCTACATTTTCATTGTTTGCCCAGACAATAATTCATGGATTTTGATGGAATAAAAACACATTTACACATTAAGGGGGAACTGATTTCTGTGTGAGTGTGTGAAATTTGGTGCGGCTTAATTGAATTTTAGGGGACTGTTGGGCGTTGGCGGGGGTGTGCGCTCCACTGAGTGTCACTCTGGTTTAATGTTGTGTTCTCCACAAATGTTTTATGACAATTTTCTATAATTTACGAAAGTGGCTACCTGTTGTGTTCTCGTAAAGGCTCAAGATGAGACGTAGTACATCAGTGTAATCGCATTAAAAGTCAGAGGAAGAATTTGTTTGTTCTCTGCATCGACGACGTGGTGTCGTGTTTGTCCCGAAATCTTCGTCAGTATCTTTAACAACACGTGTTTTGATCAGATAAATTTGACATGTTTAAATTATTGATTGATCCTTATTAAAAAATAAGCATATTACCATGTTTTTTTTTGTTCAAGGTTGCACAACAAATACAACCACGGCTCCTGACTCCACCTCCCTCGGTCCTCTGAGCTTTTTTCACAAACACAAACAACAAACAGTTTTATTTTATATTTCCCACCGGTAATCTAATGAATGTTTAATTCAAGAATATCTGAGCAGTTCTTCGTCTCATCCCGAGTGAACGTTGCTATTCTTGTAACGTGACACAACCGCAAACATACAGTATCACCTCCCCCCCCCCAACTCGCTCTGCAACTGTCCGTACGCGAATTTGTTTCTCATTCCCCGTATTGATTTTTGTGTCCTTTGTCACAGGATTATGTTATTGCGGAACAACACTCTGAGAATTGTTAACTCCAGCCGAGCGGACGAGGGCAACTACGTGTGCCTGGCGGAGAATCAGTTCGGCTCGGCAGAGATGACGGCCATGCTGTGGGTAAAAGGTAAGTGATGCCCTGGGGGCCTTTATTTTCTGCCAAATTAGCACAAGTCGGCCACGAGTAAACAGTCCCCGATGTCGTTTTTTTCCTCCCACCTCTGCTCCTGTGCCAGGAAATTTATCGCACTTGCTCAACCGTGAACCAAGGGCCCTCACATTCATGAATCATATTACAAGGACACACTTTAGCAGTGTAAAGGCTTCTGTCTCATCGGCCCCTGTTCAGACCGGGTATTAACTCCTGTCTCGAGTGATTCGATCATAAGTGGACAGCTCTAAGTACACGTGAAAACGCAGCCAGGATGCATTGAGGACGTATTTGAGATCCGATCACTCAGACCGAATTCAAGGGAGTGTGAATTCTTTCTGAACGTGACTGTGTCCTGGACCGACTTCTCATCTGACGTCCTCTGGCAGCTCCAGACGTTTACTGGAAGTTATCCTGCCAGGAACATGTGTGCGTGAGCCAACGTGAGATAATATTCCAGTAAAACCCTCAGCGAGCGATTGGGCGTGTTGATGACGTTTTTCCAACATGTGACGGACGTGACGCTGGAGGAAGAATCTCAGGATGAAACAGAGGAGCCATAAACTTAGAGAACTCCGGCAAAAATGTCAAATTTGAAGGACAGCGAGCTTCAAGAACATAATTTGGTCTTTGCGAAACAGAAATGATGGACAGTTGTATTTGCATATAGAGCGAGGAAGTGGTCACTGCAGAGACACATGGAGACGCATTCTAATGCCAGGTTTGAACTGACGCCTACTTGTGATCAGATTACACAAGATGTTTATGCCAGGTTTGAGCAGAGCCACAGATGCACCATACACAGTCTAGTTCAGGATGTTTGGGACTTTCTCTCTGGCGAAGGTGAGTGTCACGAGAACCCAACCACAAGGTCCTGGTCGGGTTCTGGTGATGGCTCTGGCGGTGATGCCTCAGTTGAATGCAGCTGCGTCGGGTTAGCCTGAGGTGACAGTGCAGCAGCTTTGTGCTTCCAGAGGCCATGCGTGTGGAGCTTAGCCCGGTCAGGGTGGAGGTCACCGTGGGCGAGAGCGTGGTGCTGAGCTGCAAGGCGACACACGACACCTCGCTGGACGTGGCCTTCCAGTGGCTCTTCAACCAGAGACCCATCAACTTCCAGCAGGACGGCGGCCACTTTGAATACATCCAAACCGTAAGAGCAAGAGTAAGAGCAAGTTTTTCATCTGTTGGTTTTCATGTAATTGTCTTTTTGCCCCAAACTTGCTGATATTGCGAATCAACCTCTCTGAGTTCAAATGATTGAGTTGTTTCCATTTGTTCTCTTTCTGTAGTTAATGTTTTCTACTAATTGCACCAAACACCCACAGATAAGAAGATAATTAGTTAGAATAAACGTCAGAACTTTATTGAATCCCACAGTCGTATACTTTATATCAAAGAGTAGGTTTTTTATTTTTAATGGCCTTGAAAGGAAATAAAGGTCGAAACAAGGTCAGCGATGATTTAGAATATGAAGTAGGAATGAATATAATGAATTAGAAGAATACTAATAATGTGAAACTTATCAAGGTGAATGAATCTAAAGGCGTTTGTAGACATATAACATGGTCTACGCTCATCTTTCTTATTCTTCATTAAATCATTAAATTATGGCATTGTAAAAACATCGTTATGAATCAATTCTCGACGACTGCACAGTCATTCCTGCTGAAACGCTCTGCTTGACTTAAAGGTTTGAAAATGTTGGAGGGAGTGAAGGTCCTCTGAGGAAGGAGTCATAGAAATGATCCAGACAAAAGTGAAAGATACACAAACCGGATAAAGCATTTACACCTTTTCTCCGCCTTTAACATCAAGGTCACATCGTCAACCGTCACCTTTAAACACGTTTTTATTAAAGAAGGACGAGTTCGACCTCCGTGTTTTCCTCGTTCCTTTGGTTTACTTGACTTTACTCTTTACTTTGTACGATCTACTGTTGGTTAGATTCGTCCCCAGCATGCAATGAATCCTGGGATACGTTGCCCCCCCGAGAAGGAACCACCTTTAGGATCCTTCGTTGTTCGGGAACAGAAGGACGCATTTGTTGAGACACAGTTATTATTTGTTTAACTGACTCTTTTTCAGGTTTAGATGCATTCAAATTTAAAAACAAACGAAGTTAATCGAACTCAAGCAGAGATTCAGATACTACTCCCATTCAATACATATTCCTGAAGAGCATTACGAGGCTGTAAGATTAATTGAGTTTTACATTTTAGATTTCCCCTCCCCTGACGAAAGAAAGAAATCGCCAGCGACGAGGACGACTTAGTTACGTCTCTATCTCTCTGGCAGTGGCTGTTAAACTCACATCTGCCTGGATGTGTCCTCTGCTACTGCCCGGGCTCTGGAGGGAAAGTATTTGCAGTGACATCCCTTTACAGGCAGCACAGATTCCTGGCTGATGCATGGTTTGTAATTGTAATCAGGTTTCGTACTAAACAGCTGCCTGTAGACCTTGAATTATTCCCAGTTTTGCCTCGGGCGTTTCTCATTTCAACGGAGAAAATACGGGCGGCTGAAGAATGTAGCAGCGAGCGAGCACCTGAATTAAACAGGAATCTCTCAAGCCACATGAGCCTCTACAGGATGTAGAGGAATCACACTCTCTCTTGCTAAGCACAGTTACACTTTGCTCTTCTAAATACCTAACTCCTTTTCCATGCTTTGCTTTGACAAATTGCAGCAGTCCTCCACGGTGGATCTGATGATCAGGAGCATATTGCTGAGGCATGCTGGGAAGTACGGGTGCCGGGCCCAGACCAGCGCTGACACGGTGTTTGCCGAGGCTGAGCTTCTTGTGCGAGGTGAGCTTGTTATCTGTCTGTCTGCAATGCAACATCTTTGCTGGAGGAGGTGACTCACTGCCCCCCCCCCCCCTCCCCCCCTTGAATTGAATCAGCTCCCTATAGCAGAATCCACATGTTTTATTTTTGAAGTTTTTACTCCAGGACGCTCTGAGGAAGGAGTTTTTGGGGGTGAAGAGGAATAATAACAACAAGCTGGACTCAGTCAGTGCACATATGGGATCCTAACTATTGTTTAAAGACGTATATTTAAAGTCAGTGAATCTATTCTGTGGAGCAGTTACTGTGAATCAAGGAAATTAGCCACAAATGTGTTTTCAGTGCAGCAGGTCTGAGGAGTTGGCCAATTAGACATTAGAGACGATTTCCACTCTATCGGAGCCCCTTTGATCATCTTGACTAATTTTTACGGTCACTGTGAATGTGGCCGGACAGACGGTCTGTCTGCATGAGCAAGTTCGATACGAGCTGCTGAGCAGATGAACTGTCTCGTGATCTGATTGTGTGGCAGCGTCTGAATGTGAAGGCTGATAATGTAACGAGTGGATCGTTATCCCAGCAGCGTGTCGTCAGCTTTAGATAGTTTGAGATAAGATGTTAGGTTCTCTAAACCGAAACTTTAACATGAGTTTGCTTTTTCTGAACTGTCTGGTCAGGCAATAATTCAGTATTATCTTATTGTATATTTCATTTAGGAATACAGGTTGTTTCCTTTTTCTTTTTGTTTTGTTTATCTATCTATTTTCCATCATTTTATAATTATTAGTTTAAATTAAATGAATAATTAGAATTTAGTTTTCTCCTTTAATGTCAAATTGCCTCTTAGTTATTCCGTTAATATCGGCCGCTCTTAATCAGCCACCTGATGAATTGATCGTGCTCCTGTGTATGATTGTATATCGTAAAAGGAAATAAGGGTTTATGCGTTGGTCACAAAGCGGGTGTTGTTCCCATGGTGACACAAAAGTCATCTTAACGCCCCGTGATGCAAATGCCCCCTTTCAGCGTAACCTTCTAACGGGCACTTTTTGGGGGACACAGTAGATTGGTTTTCATGGAGCGTACCAGCTGCCCACTTTTCATTTACAGCTGTTCCCCCCAGAGTCCTTAGACATTTGCTGTACTTGCAGATTACGTTTACTATTGAATAGCGCGGTAAACATATGTTCGACTGTATTAAAACATCGGAAGGTCTGCAGCACAGTCACGCTCAGCAGAACTGGCAAACTGCCGTCTGAATCCACCCCCAAAAAAAGACAGCACCAGTTAGTATCCCTTTATCAGCAGGAAATCGTTGGCAGCAGAACCGTGTCCGACCCAAATCCTGGTTCAGTTTAGGATGAGGTGTTTCTTGTCGGCTGTTTGTTTGTTCAAAGATTACAACAGGGAATCGGTGTTGTCACCATATGCACACAAGTGCGCATCCTTTTTTAATGCTCGCGTGGCTGCATCCATCAGTGAGACATAGTTTGCGTGATGAAGACATCACAATATGGACGAGTTTAGGATGAATTCAAACAGCTTTTCCTCCTTCGTTGCGTCATCCATCCACACACCTGTAATTCCTTGTTTGTGTCACCTCTCGTTTTTCCCTCAGGTCCTCCCGGACCCCCCGGAGTGGTGATCGTGGAGGAGATCACCGACACCACAGCCACCCTGTCCTGGACCCGTGGCCTCGACAACCACAGCCCCATCAGCACCTATAATTTACAGGCCCGCAGCCCATTTTCATTAGGCTGGCAAACTGTCAAAACAGGTAATCAATAAGGAGAAAATTGCAGCCCCTCGATGTGGAAGGTGAAGGTGAGGCCACATAAAGGCTTCAATCCGGCCCACAGTCATGTACAGAGACTGGGAATCAGAGCTAAGCTGCTGTTTTCAACACACGTGATTAAACATTCTCGATGTGGCAATTTACTTCTATATATTATCGCCCTCAGTCTTTTAAATCCCATCCGGAAAGTAACGGATCAGGCTTGTTTCAATCTGGACAAAAAACTCTCAGACGCCCGAAGTTAAAATGCAAGTTCTCCGTCCCCCGTTTTACATCTGAACTATTGTTCGGAGGAGCTTATAGCAGAAAGTAATTTAAGCCCATTTCAAATGTCATTGGTTTTAATTTTATTCCGTTTCGTATCGGTTAGTGTGAAATTAACCTTTCAGGTGTGAATTACGACACTTATCCTTGTCCATTTGGCATAAATGCACTTTCTCCTCTCTTTCTGTACCTTGACAGTAAAAACCATCAGTTAGCATTAAGGGATGAAGGCTCGCTAAGCGTTGTGTATAATCCATCTTAATACGCCGTTTGGTAATAAAAGCAGAGTTGAAGGTGTGATAACGATTCATCCCCACTGATTTATAAATCATACTTTGTGTACATTCCTCTCGCATCATGTCTCCTCAACTGCGCTTAATTTCGACAAAGCACAATTAGGCCTGTGTGATGTATTGTCGGTGTTGAACTTGTTAAGATTAGCATAACGCAGATAGCGCTTTTAGCTCCCACTCCCTGCAAACACAGTTATCAGCCGCTGTTTGAATAGCAGCTTGCTTGACTGAGTGGTCTCATTGTGAGCTGCGTCGGATGATAAGGGACATGAGCTCTGCCGCTTCGCCCCAACGCTGCTTTAGTTAGCATAGAGAGAGACCTCTGGTTCATTTGTGACATGGATATGCTTTCAGTCAATGTTTGTGTGCTGCTGCCGAGTCAATATTGACAAAAGCTTGATCACGGGCGTCCCTGGAGAAATTAGATTAGTTGGGTAACCTGCTTGTAACGTGGTTGAAAACACATTCATGAACTGGAGTTTTTCTTTTGTAGTTTGTAGTCACTCAGCTCTGAAATCAGCTTTCCCCTTCTATGTGACGCGTTAGACGTCCAGATGTGCTCTGAAGCTGCCAGTGAGTCGTTGTTCAGGCGTCAAAACATCATCTGCCAGGTTTCAGGAAAAAACTCTGTATCGTCACCAGCTCTTTTAGGAATATGCCAAATAACAGAGAATGTGGAGGGAAGGTGTTTAACTGCTGAGTCCAAACCAACAAAGACTGTGTTATTTGTGTTTTGGCTCCGTATTCAACCACATTGGATTTTAAAACGAAACAAAAGACGAGGTTGAAGTGTCGACTCTCAGCTTTTACATGCAGGTATAAACCTTAGATTGTGTTTGAAGATGGACGACAGGACCAATAGTGAAGCCAAATGTGGCCTGATTGCCCCCTGGTGGCTGGCTGCAGTATAGGTCATTAACCCTGCCTCCTCCATGTTAGCAGATGGGAAGCAAACGTTATGTTTAAAAAGGAGAGGAGATAAAAAAGACAAAAGTAAATAATAAAGTAAGGTTAACCACATAAATACCATAAATAATGAAAAATGGGTTTTCAGGCAAGTTTCTAAAAGGTTCCAGAGTTGATGAGGTTCCACAGTTTAGGGGAAACTACCACAAAGGCCCTCGATGCTTCAATCTGGACCTTCGGAAATACAGATTCATTTTAATATGCACACCTCTGTGATGATGTTAGGTAACGAGGATTGACAGCTGACACTGGCAAATAATTGGTCGAGCAAGTGCATGGGCAGGACCTTGGTACCGTGGCTCCACCCCCAAAGACTCCAAATGATACGATTGAAGCTAGATGGCAGCGTTTGTTTTTTCTTTGGCTCATTTCTGGATAGTGGGAGGAAGTGGAGATGCACAGTCCATCTTTATTTACAACCTATCGTATAAACAGTGCAGGAATTATTCCTCAATTTCAGGGGACACTGCCTTCAAGTGATCATATAATGTCATCGTGGTTAATCATATGAAATACTTTGTTGGTGAAGATGGCCTCCGGGCTACAGCCCACAGATATGCACAGACACTTTGGAGCTGCAGTTATACAGTCCTCTTGTTGGCTTCCTTCAATGAAACACCTGCTGTTGCCTGATTGAGATCAGGTGACTGCCATAAAGAAAACTCCCTGTTCGCCTTTTCACCACGTTCAGCATCATTTTCCTGCCTGATTGTCCTTCAGGGGGACTTTACGTTTAAAGCTCTGTGATTCTTACACTGTTCAGCACTCGATGCGGATGAGAACGCAGTCAAACACCCTTAAAGTTGAAGAAAAGTGCAGCTGTTGTAATGTGGCGCTTGTCCCGAATAAATAAATACACAAGCAAACACTCTTGTGTGCAGACCCAGACCCTGTGACCGGGAACATGGAGTCGGCCATCGCTGTGGAGCTCAACCCCTGGGTGGAGTACGAGTTCCGGGTGGTGGCGAGCAACGCGATTGGGACCGGAGATCCCAGTGCGCCTTCGAGGGGAGTGAGGACTAAAGAAGCAGGTAAATCCTGTGTGGGCCATCAGTGCCAGATATACGCTGCAATCGTGTATTGTGCCCCCCCACCCGGCACTTCACAAGCACGTCATGTTCCCCTCGTCAATGAGCTCAGTTTTAATTGGCTGAGACGTTAAAAATCAATAAGATGCTTACATGAATTTCAAGAAGTTTAGTGTTTCTGTTAATGCAGCCGCTCCTTTAACGCCCCGAGGCAGAGACACAGCAGAATCAACCATTTAAAGCGACTCAGAATTCACCGACACAGCCTGGATCTGCTGCTGCTGCTTGTTTCTCTCCTCTAATATGTAATAATTACAAAGGTCGGCCGGTCAATCAGAAGTGGCGTATTTTATATGTTTAATCTCCTTCATCATAATTAACAGACTAATTACTGTATCTCCACACGGTCGCGTTAATCCGTCCTAGAATTTACAGCAATGATCCACACACCAGACAAAGGGTGTAAAATTCGAAACCACGAAAAAACTGCACAATAACCACGTTCCTTTTGTTTTATAGTTCTGTTAAATGTCTGTTTACACACGCGACGCATTGTATAATCTTCATGATACACATTCCAATCATCTATGAAATGTAGGTCAAACGATCGAGGCCTGTAAACAGTGTTAAAGGAACATTTAGTGGGTGAGAGAGTTTGCAGTGTTAACCTTTTTTTTCCTCTTCCACACAGTCCCATCAGTGGCACCAGCGAATGTTAGTGGTGGAAATGGCCGCAGGCATGAACTGGTGATCTCATGGGAGGTAGGTCCTTCGCCAAAGTCTCTCTGTAGTACGAGCATGACAGAAACAACACACAAATGTCACGGTGGTGTTTGTGCAAACTGCAATTTTTCTTTCGTTGAATAAACAGCGGTTAATGGAAGCTTTTCATTTCGTCTCCTCTCACTTAAACGTCATCTGTGCAGCTTCTTGTCGTAACGAGGAATGTCAACGACTTGACATTCAAACCGTGAAGTGTTTTCAAAACTCCAGAGAGCCTCTTATTTTCACATAATTATGATATCTTCACTACGTATGAGAGAGAGGCCTTGAAATCCGAGGTGCTTTCTAATAGAGGCTGATAAAAAACCTGGAATTCAAAATTAAATCTTTTAACTATTATTCAACCAAAGTTCCCTGTATAATTTGAATGTGATTAATTTCTGAATATGTTATAATTCCAAACAGTCATGTTTAAAACAGACTTAGTCTCAAATACATGATGTGTGGTATGAGCATCTATTCGCCTCAAGTGTGGCGAACTATTCCCATCATCACACCAGACCCACTCAATCTACAGCATTAGAATGAATAGAATGAAATCGTGTTTGAAGTTTATTATTATTTCAAGTGATTCAATTATATGAGCCATTCTAGGTGACTATAAGAGTAGATGTTGTTTTTTTTAATGCTGTTAATGTTTCCTGTAGAGTTCAAACAGTGTGATTTCAGCCCTTTGAGACAAATTATAATTTGTGAATATGCGCTTTACAAATAGGAAATTGATTAATTGATTGATTGATGATCTAAACTAAACATTTATATGTAAAAACTAAAAACACATTCACTATTAAAAAACTTTGAACAAACAGGCTCTGCAGCAGTGGACTCCATCATGACAACAATGGTCCAGCAGTGGGTCTTTATTTGCTGAGGCTCAATAACTGATTATCACAAAATATTTGCCTGATGAAGTAAATAAACAACAAAATAAATATAAATGTTGATTTTGACGAGTTTATTCTTATTAAATTCACTTTATAAGCCAGTTCCTCTAAACCTTTCTGCTTGTGACCCTCTGGAACAAAGCCCTGCCTCCAGTACTGAAATCACCAGGGATTAAAGCATTGAATGATTCATTTACACAATAAAATATGGAAACAAACTTATTGGGCATAAAAAAAATTTTATGTGACAATTAATTTGTAGTGAGGGGAAAATGTATCATCCCCCCCCGCTGCTCAGAACATTCCTGCAGCTTGATCCAGGAGCAACAACAAGCAACGTTCCCCTTTAAACATCTGTACTGAAACCACAGCTTCACCATGTTCCTACAGGATTTCATCTGTCACTAAATAATAAATCCTGTATAACTTAATAATCATGTAGCGGTTGCTGCTGCATGTGGCATTCATTAAATAGCGTCACTTTTTCCTGCCTGGGAATTCTTGTCAGACATTATTAAGGGGGATAAAACACGGTTGATGGACGACGCTCGTCCTCGTGGTTCCTGAGCTTGAGGAAAAAACTAGCGCTCTGATGATTTTCTGATTCAGGTGATTGACTGTGTTAGTTTACAGTGGGGGGGGGGGGTTCTGTAGTTTCACTCAGTGTGTGCTGGGGACCTGCGTTTTCTTTCCTTTCCTATTCCCTGAACCATCAAAGTGGGATCTAATTAAAACATAGAGGAGTCGTTTGAGCAGCTCGGGTGAGAAAATGACGAGAGGAGTCGGGAGATGTTCTTAAAATGGGAGAAGAAAGATGTTTGGTGGGATTTTCAGCAGGATTTAAATAACCCAGACGAGGAGGTCGACGTCTGTGGCAGAGGTATTTCCGTGGTGAATTTAGTTTTGGTTAAATTGGATGCTTTATTTTTATCAAGTAGAAAAAGAGCTGAAGCTTAAATTCCAGCAGAAACGTTATTGATCGTATTAGTCTGAAAAAATTAAGATTAATGGAGACGCTTGTTTCCAGTCTTTCTTTCCTCTCGTGCGTTATATAGGTTGCTTGTGAATGTAAAAGCAAAGTAAAGAAGCCCAAAGTTCATGGTGCTCCTCTCCCCCACAGAAAACACTCCTCCTGAAACCTCTCATCACTAGTCCAACATATACTTTTTACAAAAAAATATACATTTGCATAATGCACGGCTGGCGGCTAGTCTGGCACGCTCCCTTACAAAGCCAGGTAGAGTGAGAGCGGAGGCCAACATTTCATACACGCGCTCGAGCTGCAGCCAAGGACGGCATAAGGAAAGGGAGGTTTTCTGAACATTACAGGATTGTGGAACCTTTTCAAGTAACAACCCAAATTTTAATTAGGAGCCTGAATATGTCTCGTTTAAGATTTTAACGAAAGACAAATGAATTCACACAGATTTAGGTAAGACAAGTTCCAAATGAAGTCTTAAAAGGTTCAACGTGTAAGCTGCAACATGCAACTTCACCCCTAGATGTCACTAAATTCTACACACTGCACCTTTAAACTTGCAACATTATAAATGCTTGTATTTAGCGTAGTGAGCTGTTTGAGAATTAAGCTTTAAGGTCGCTTCAGTCAATGTCCCCTGGAAAAGCTTAACGTGCTGCTTAAGGATTTTTCTGAAAACCATGTCCGCACTAATGTACAATATCCATTTTTTTTAAAAAGACAGCTCACACTCAGTTTTTTAATACTGTGGAAGTCGTAGGAGACGAGCTGCCCAGCACCACAGCTGCAGAGACAAAGATAAAATAACACAGGTGAGGATGCACTCAGCTCCCAGGGAACCGTGACCCCTGTGATAGAAAAACGCGACGCGCATTCTATCCAGTGGAATAACACAGAGGTTCGGTCTCGGTCTGTGGAAGAGAGGGTCTGTGAGGCGTGAGAGGGCTCAGGTGAGCACCCATCATTAGGGCAGGGTGACCTTTTTCCATTTCAGACAGCAGAGAGGGTATAGACCCATCTGCTGCAGCATTCCACCGGATTTTCTCGGACTGGGGTTTTTACTGAATCTTAACTCCTCGCTGGAGGATTTGATCAGGTGGAGCCGGCTTCAGCTGTTCGAGGAAGGAACAAACCAGATGAGGCGCTGAATTGATTTGCCCTCAATTCGGCGCCTCTTGGTTAACTATGACCCGGAAGACTGAGAATCTCCACAGACAGATTAGAGAGTGTTCACTGGGGCAAGAGTGGTTTTCCACCAGAGCAGAGGTTGAAGTGCTCATTGTAAAAAGGAAGCAACTGCATTCAGTGGGATAAGGAAAATTAAACTGGTCCCAAATGGATTTAAGTCACAACAGCAATAAATAATTCAATATGAGTTGTTTATAACAAACAGTACGGTGGAAATGCAACTTAAGGAAACACACGTATAAAAAGGCACAAAACATATTCATCAATCTGACAACGGATTCGCCGACAAATGGAAAACGTGCTGCGAATATTTACAACACAGCACAAGTGTTTCCAGGAGACACTAAATAGTGATGATGGTTGAGACACGCTTGCTGTGGGACTCGTGAAGTTATCAGCAGAAGTTGATTTCTCAGTCTTAGTGGAAAATGACTTAAATGCTTATTTTAACATTGGGATTTGTTAGCATCTTGTTGGTATTGTTAGAATTCCGAATTCGAGTAGTGTCTCTAAATACACTTAATCAATTGAGAAACAGGTTGACGTCATGTCGGCCACAGTAACGACGATAAATGTTGATAAGAAAAACACAACGTTAGCATTTACTTGAGTGTGTTTATATCAGATTACTTGAATTAGCGAGTCCCAGCCGCCTTTACGCTTTTTAGTGTCCCGGAGACATTTTGGCTGTTTTCTTTATCTGCATGTTTCCTTATGTTGTTGAACTCTCAGGGCCAAACGTGAAATAGAACCTGTTCAAGTAGAACTAAGACAAAACTCACATTTATATGTAACAGTTCTAAAGCAGAAATAATTGACCCTTAGATTTTATTACATCTCAGGGTCTCCTCATTGGCTCTCCTTATTTTGAGTTATAGAGCATATGTGCACGTGTTGTTGACTGTGGGCACGAACATCTCCTTTATCAGTAACAGTAGCAGGACCTCAAGATCGTAGCTCAATGCATTTAAAACAGGTTCATGTTTTACTGTGTTGGAAATGTACCTAACCATCCAGGGTGTCAGAGTTTGAGGGCACAACTTGGTCGCAATTAAAGAATTTGCTGACACAGCTCAAAGTAGGCCAGCGACACCGTATATTACCAGGAGCCGCAGCAGCCGGCCAAGTGATTAAGATGTAGTGAATTTAAAATTTGGTCCCACGAGAGACCAACAACGATGATTAACCTTGAGTCGCGGAGTCGTTCCTAATAAATCCAGGGGATGTTTATGAATATCCGTTTGTACCCTCGGTCTTGACAATGATTGTACAAAATGTAATAAATCTCTCGCTAAGTAAAGAGGATATTAGTGTGAATCGTTTCCAAGTGGACAGCTTGGCTCGCGGCCAGGTTCAGGGGTGCAGCATGTTCAGAATTACTATGAGCAAAGCCCCGAGAATTTGCAATTGAGATCGGTGGAAGGATATATTAACAGGGGAGCGGTGAACAGATGTGCAAGCAACTGACAGTTATTCTTGTAGTTATTAAGTATGGGAGCCCAACTGCCACTGGGAAGATAACCTTCACACGAGCAGAAGTGCACCTCGGTGGCACATTATGGAGGATAATGTCCATTCCAGATGGGATGGCGTTTGGTGGTGGACCGTTTCCTATTTATAACTCAAGAGTGTCACTAAGCGTGCCGAGAATGACACAGTGACCTCCTTGTAAATAAATGCAGGACCCCAATGTTGGGGAACAATAACAGGGGGGTCTCTTTATTCCAGTTACACAAAGTAGCCTCTGGAGCTAAGTTTGATATAAAACCGCCGAAATAGAGTCAATTTGAATGATGGCCTCCACCAAAGAGGTGATGTTTTCATCGCTGTCTGTGGATTACACAAAAACTACTTTACTGATTTTATTGAAACTTGGTGCAGATAGGATAAGATAGGACGAGGGACGTTCTCTAAGTGCCCTTCAAGTAACATGTCTGCTTGTTTTTCAAGCCTTGAACGGTCGGGCTCCTTCCTGTATCTGTGGCCCCGTACACATCTGGTATTAACATGTGGTTTATTTGCGATCCGATCCGTGCGTACAGGTGTGAACGCACTCAGAACACCGAACACATCTGGAAACTCAGATTGGGTGAAAACTGCATAATTTAGTCGTAACACACCTGGCGTACGTGTTAATTTGGATGTAGATGGGAGAAGTGAGATGTGATCACACGTGGTCACAGGAGACACACTCAGGACACGTTTTAACATCACGTGGGAACACACGTACTTAACGCTGGCCACTTGTGATCGGATCTCTCAGGACAGATGTTAATAGCAGGTGTGAACGGGGCCTGCATGTAAAACCACCTGAGATCCTCCAGCAGGGCCCCACTAACCGTGGCCCTTAGCTGTGTCTTCTGAAGACTCACTTTTAATGTATGGTCTATTCTTAATTACTGGTATGGTTGAAAGTTTAATGTATATGTAGTATTTTATCTTGTCATATTTTATGTTTTGGATTCGATTACTTGCATTTTGTTCGTTTTTTTATTGTAAAGCACTTTTTAACTTGGTTTTAAATGGTACAATTATAGTTATTGTTACAATTATAAGTTTATCACTCAGAATTGTTGATGGAATTCATGAATTTGCAGCTTTAGTGATACAAACCTCCATCGTTGGAACAATCAAAGTCTTTTACATAAATCAAATTGTGCCTGTTTACAGAGGAAATACACAAATATAACAAATAAGCGACTATTTAATAGATTAAAAGCAAAAGTATAAAATAAAGTTCTTCATTAAAATATAAGTAAGTCGAGGTAATGAGGATGCAAAGAGGATACAATAGCAGTAAAGTGACTGGCGTAGATAAGTATGGTAAATAATAATAATAATATTATACTATAATGGTGTTTTAAGGTGGTATGATGAATATGAATGTGAAAGTGCCTCAACACAAGACTGAGTGTAAACATTACTCAGTCTGCTCTGGTTTTATTCACTTCACTGAAGTTCAGGCTTTACCTGAAGAATTAAAGTACTTCTTAATGCCTCCTCTGAGACCATTGTATGGAACAGGGAGTAGTCACCCATCAATAAGTGTGTCAGGATCACTGGGCACCGCTGTGATGTTCTATTTAGATGCAGTGTCCTCCTTTTGCTACTTGGCATTTTAAGTCGTTTTAGTTCTGCCCTATTTCTTCTCCTTTCTGCTAAGTGCTTTTGGAGATAAATCAGGAGTCCGTCGGTGATCAATGCAGATGGATATTAAAGGAGACGGCGCAGGAATGTTCACCCTTTTTTGGCAGTCGAGGCGTTTGAGCGCGCGGCAGTTCCGCCTCTCCAATCGCCTGTGAATAGTTGTCACAGCTCGGACGGCCACGGTGGGCAGGGTTATTAAGCAGGATGAATGACTCGACAGTCGCCGCAGCTTCATTCAGCCGTCTCATTAGATGGCTGACACTCAGACACACCGCTCTTTTTCTCGGGGAGCCATTGGGAGGACCATTAGCGATGCCCCCACCGTCACCGTCGCTGAGCTCAGCGGGCCCGGCCATTTCATCCACGAGATTCACCTCAGTCAGAACAGCCGTCACAGTCTCCCCACTTATCTGGGACGATCTCGACGCCCAAACCCACGTGCTTCTACATTTAACAAGTTAATTTGTTCATGCTGTTTTTTTAAAAAGACCCATATTCCTTGGCACTCCTTTAAAAGCATTTCCTGCTCTGATAATAACTTTGATGGTGGCTAATTAATTTCCACTTATCATCTCTGTAATTAGGGAGTCGTGCTGATTGGTCGTTGTTGAGTGAAACGTGAACTACACCTCCGCCGCTGCCTCTGCAGACTGGATGGCATAATTTGGGGCGATGCCTTCAGGGGACGATATTCCCTCCAAGCCCGTATGCAAATCAGCACATTAGAGGGCGAGCCACAGCCCTGTTGCCAAAAACAGGTGTACAGGTGTTTGCCATTTATTAAATTTTGCCAAAGATTGAATCCCTGCAGCCCTTATTTTAATTAGATTCCAGCCCACTTAATAAGTTGGCATTTGATTTGATTAAGCGCAGAGCAGCTGTGGAAGGCAGCTCCCCAGTTCCACCACTTCAGGAAGGACCACGGATTAACACCGCACCCGTCACACACAGATGCCGGGTCCCAAGAATCCTCCCGTCAGACATGGGAAGATAAATAGCAACATAATGGGCACGACTGAGCCAGATATTATTTGTTTCCATTACTCAGGAGTGACGGCATCTTTATCAACACCGGCTGACAGATACAGTAAATGAGTAGGAAATTGAAAATGGGTTATATGGGGCTATACCACAGAGGAAAAAACCTAACCCTGCTTTTTGGTTTCTCTTCAATGAAAACCTTGTTCGAAGTGAATACGCTGCTCAAATGAGGAAGAAAGAATTCACCTTCAGTGACAGAGCCAGGTTTTGCACTTACGCTCGGTGAGAGACACGCTCGAGTGATTGCTCCTCTCCTTCTGATTCTTCCAGCCTGTTTCTGAGGAGTTCCAAAACGGCGAGGGCTTCGGCTACATCGTCGCTTTTCGCGCCAACGGGACCCGAGGCTGGAAGGAGAAGATGGTGACTTCAGCCGACTCGACGACGTACAAGTACCGAGACGAGACCTTCCCCCCACTCACCCCGTTCGAGGTGAAGGTCGGCGTGTACAACAACAAGGGAGACGGGCCGTTCAGCAAAGTTGTGGTCATCCACTCTGCTGAGGGGGGTGAGTGGATATTTGTGATTGTGTGGATTTAAAAAAAAGAGCAAAAGGGAAGTTACAGGTTTTTAGCGTTTAATGATCGTCACCGTTTTGTCTTGTTTCACAGAACCGAGGGAAGCACCAACCGATGTGAAGGCTCACAGCTTTTCTTCATCAGAAATCCGGGTCACCTGGAAACCTCCCAACCCCGGCCCCGGGAGACCGAGAGGATACGAGGTTTGTGTACATTCTTTGCTCGGAGGTTGTGTTTGCGTGCGACACGTGCACATCTACATACAGCGTGTGACATTTTGCGTGCAGCGTGCATACCTTTGTGCACGTTTTTGAAGTCAACGTCGTCACTTTCTGTTTAAAGGTCAGCTACTGGAAAGACATGGAGCAGGAAGAGTCGGGAAAGAAACAGAAAACCGTGAAAAACGAAACATCCATGGTGCTGACGCGACTGGACGGCAACAGTGTGTATCTCATCATCGTGAAAGGGTTCAACAGCATCGGCCAGGGTCCTGCGAGCGCTGCCGTCACGGCCAAAACCAGGAAGGCCCGTGAGTGCTGACTCTAATCGTGTTCTGCTATATATAGCACAGAGGCTCCCTGATAAGATGGCTTCGAAATATCCCTGTAGAAAAAAGTGTGGCGGTTGACCTCATTGGTCCAAAAAAAACGCTGTTTTGAATTCTCTCCTCAGCTCCGGCTCAACCTCCTGCCAACCTCATGTGGATTCAGGAGGGCAACAACGTGTCTTTGAGCTGGGACCCGGTGAAGGCCAACGACAATGAATCTGATGTCATCGGTTACATGGTAATGAGCCATTTCCAAAGTCTCGTCTGCTCAGTTTGAAAAAAACATTCGTGAAACTAAACGGTGGTGGTGGAGTAGGAACCTTTTTTTTTTTTAATAAATGTAAATTCCTATCGCAAGTTTTCTTGTCCTTGTCAGAAATATAGAACCACAGGCGTCTCCTGAATAAATTAGTATGTCCCAGTATCTGTTTTTATTTTTATTTTCCCGTTTGTTGTTTTTCTGTCAAGTTGATATGATGAGTTGACAGAGGGATCAGAGGTACAAACCTTAGACTGTAAATAAAGATGGACAACAGGTCTCTACTTCCTCTCACTGTACAAAAATGAAGCCAGAATATCCTGGATTCGGGTGCCGCTGGTTGTTTGGAGTCTGCCCCCTGGTGATCGTAAGGTGGAGCTGCTCATCTGTCCCCGTTTTAATAGCTTTAAATAACTAATTAAAGTCCAACTTACTGGACCTAGATCTACCTGAAATGGGAGCAACCATCTTTATTTAATGTGCACCTTGACTTTTTAGTTTGGTCCATGTCCCATCTGCTGACATGGAGGAGGCAGGGTTTATGACCTATACTGCAGACAGCCACCAGGGGGGGCGATCCAGATGATGTAGCTGTCATGTCGTCCATGTTTATACACAGTCTGTGGTGTAAACTGCTTGTTGGATTGGTATAAGGCTGAGCTTAATTAACAATGTAATTAATGATGTAATGATTTATACCAAAATACATCATCATTTATTAATAATTGATGATGATAATAATTCAATATTTAAACATTTTGGAAACAGAAACATCTCATCACCCCAAATGTCACTTCTTTATAACAGTTATAACTTTAAACTGAACCAAGCTCGTGTTTAATGATGTGTCTCCACCATCTGAACTGTTTACACAGTGTAAACCTGAAGTGACTCTGTGCTTGGGTCCCGCAGGTGTTGCTCAAGCAGGAGGGCAGAGGTCACAACCAGGTGACCAGAACCATCAACCCATCCACCATGCTCTCACTGCCGGAGGGAGGCACCTATATCATGGAGGTGCGTGCCCTCAGCGAAGGAGGAGAGGGAGCCGTCAGCTCCCAGGTTCGAGTCGTCACCTCCTCCGGTAAGCTTAATAGTATTTGTTACCCCCCCCCCCCCCCCCCCCCCCCCCCCATCTCTCTCCCGGCTGCGCTCTCCTTTACATGACCACTGAAATCCAATCTCCGAGCTCAGGCTGTTTTCTCTTTGTAGAGATCTTATGTTCTGCCCTTAATTGAGTCACCGCAGCTGTTGAGCGAGCCAAGTTTTCCTTGGCTAATACTGTTTTAATTACCTCACCCACACAAACCTTCCTACTCCGGCACAGCCAATTAACTCCTAGGCAACAGGGCGAGCGGGAAGTTCACCGCTCAATGTGCAACACGACCAAACTCCTCAGGGCGACGGGTTGTTGTTTTCCTCCTCCTCCTCCTCCTCTTCGTCCTCATTGTCCTTCACCGCCCACTTGTTTCTTCATCGCAAGAAAGAAAAAGGAAACTTATTCATGGCTCCAAACTCCCTGAGTGTCAATGTAGTTATTCAGCATTAAAAATAACATTTTTGCATCTTTTGTTTTCTCTGGTTTTGACTTGTTCTCTCTCTCTCGCTCCTCTCAGGTGTTCGAGCAAAAAGCAACCAGTGCTCGGTGCACTGTCTGCCTCGGAGCCTAGCATGGACAGCACTGCTCCTGGTTCTTCTGGTGCCTTCAGCGTCCTGGTGAGGCCACTGCGCCCCGTCCTCATCTCCACGGAGGGAGCCACCGGTCTTCGCTCCCTCATTCCCCTCTGACTGCCTGCTTGCTTTGGCCTTTCCCATCTCAAAGGGCCCGAGGCCTGCCGAAGGGGGTCGAGTCTGCCAGTTGACGTTCAGCTCTTCCGAGTTCATCCCCCCTTTTTTGTTTTAGTTCCCTTTTGTTTCTTTCCAGGGCCCCGGAACGTTTTGGATTTGCTTTGTTGTCATCGACATCGACGGTAGTGTTGTACTGTAGTGTACATTGTGCGGAAAAAAGATTTGTTTAGTCATTTACTTTTTTTAACATCATGTGTTCCTCGCATTGACTGGCATCAAACCACTTCCAGACGGCTCCTGCAGCTCTGGGGCTCCACAGAGCGTGAACAGTTCCTGGAAAGCTGCTGTGGTAGTAATACAGGGATCAGCCGGCCTGTTTCTTCTCATTACTTATCTGCATCAATTTACCCCTTGGCTGCCTAACAAGCAACGAAGCAGAAGCTCAGTAGAGATAAGTGCATTGTTTTCTTATTCACACATTGAGGAGGGGGGAAGAAAAAAAAGTTTTTTATGGAACCAAGAATCTTACTATTTCCAGACTTGCTTTTTGTACATTGTGTTACCTTTAGAGAAGAAGAACCAGTGGTGTGTGTCCGCTATGTCAAACTCTGTGTTTTGGTAGCGATGCTCGGTGATACAGTTAGTTGACTGTTGGATGTATGGAGGCGTGCGACAGGTTCTGACTCACCTGTCACGCCCCGAACACGAATAGACAAAGACAAACTCTGTACGGACTCTTGGTGTCAGTACGAATAAATGTGATGTATATTTTTAAATACTTGGTGTTTGTAATTTCTAGCGCTTTAGATATTGATGACGATGCACAAGGGTTACAGACGATTATTGTTCTGATCAGTTGGTTTTTTCAAATTTGGTCTTTTATTGGTTTTTCTAACAAGTAGTAAGAAAGAAAAAAAGGATTAAAAACAGAAGCAGGAGTATTTTCTACATTTAACCAAATGTCATAATGGTAAAAAAAATTATAATTGTGTCTATACAATGTTAGAAAACAAAGAAAATTGCCCGTCACAGTTTCCCAAAGCTTCAAATTGCCTGGTTTGTCTGGCGAGCAGCTCGGGATCCAAAGACTTTCAATCTACAATCAAATAAAACTAAGAAAAGCGTCAAATTCTCACATTTGAGAAGCAGAAAGAGTTCGATAATAATTAAACTGATGAACTTTAGCTCTAACATATATCACTTGAAATTCCCTTTTCTTCTCTGACTGATCTGGATGAAGCTGCATCAGACGGCTCTTCACTCTGAGAGGTCATCCCGTGTCTTATGTAAAAGCACGAGTTGATTGAATTCTGCACACGTGGCATTAAAGGCCGCAGAAACTTTTTTCTGTGATAAAAGCACCGCTGCAGATCCACGCGGCGCCGGATCAAGAGCATCGCCCCGTCCTCTCAGGCGCCTCTCTCGCCTTGTCTGCAGTAAAAAAAAACCTTATCTCTCGCTCGGCAGAGCGAGAGATAAGGTTTTGCCTCAAAAATTTGCCTCAAGTGTAATTAATGCTAGAAGGGGGGGGGGGGATCTGTGGTCCTATACAGCCTGCTCACTCCAGCAGACCTTTCGCCCGGCTCTGCCTCCAGCTCCTCGGACTCTCCCATTACGGAGTCAGAGCAAACCCGGCTCGCCCGCTCAGGTTCAGACGAGGGGAACCGGCTCGAGCACATCAGATATAGACCCACACAGGAGGAGGAGGAGGAAGAGGAGGAGGAGGAGGAGGAGGAGGACGGAGGACGGACGCCGCTCCGAGCTTGCGTCTATCCCACGGATTTAGCCCCCTTGTGTTTTTGGTTCCACTCAGAGGGGGAGGATGTGAGGTCGGTCTCCTCTTTCTTACTTTGTGCGTCATCCCACCGGGTAGAGTGCAAAGCATTAGGCTGTTTAATGGGGACGGAAGGGGTCTCGCGGCCCTTTTAGTCCGTTCAGTGACGTCAGCCCCAACACATACCTCCACACACAAGTGCTAATGTACCGACCTTTAATTATTCATGCAGCACCTGTCTGTGTTGGCGCATCTGATTTATGATAATGGATTATGTATACTGCAAGGGGACCCATTTGGATTCGGAGAGCCAGAAGCTATAGTGTCAGCAGTTAAAACACCAACTCCCCGCAGGTTAACGTCAGAGTGAGTGAGTGTGTGTGCTCTACTGTACTCTTTACTACTACTACTGTAATGTTAGATATGTTTATGATTATTTTAGGGCTAATGTGTGTTGCTTCAAACCAACAAAGTTTTAGATTGTAGTTGTACTTTACGGCTCGTGTCACACAGAGGAGCGGATTTTTGTACAAGAACGTTTTATATTATGGGATGATTTTTGTGTGGGTGTTTTTTTTTTTAGAAACTTAACGGTGGTCTAATAAAAATGTTTTAAATGTGTCTGATGTTCCTGTACATTTGGAATTCTCTTAATTCTCATAATTACGGTTTCACCCTAATTCAATTTTACTTTCAATTGTTCTCAGTTTGTATAAATGTGTGTCTGGTTAATAGTCATAGACCATAATTAAAATCTTATGTATGATATGAAACCTATAATGAAACATGCATGTCATCAGAGTTATTCCTTCATTTCTATGCCGCAGTACAAAACATCCAGTTTCATAGAGGCTATATATACAAAAATATATATATAACTAGTGGGTATTCTGAAAGAGCCAGCTAATTTGTGTTTGCTCTTGGACGTTTTTGTGATGTTTGGATTTTCGGCCTGATGGTTCCCAGCGGCGGAGGCGGGGATGGCAGAGAATGAGAATTAGGGGAAGTGTGCCATGTTCCTGCTGAAGACTGTGAACAGAGGGATTAAAGGAGCAGCTTTGCAGAGAGAGTCAACATCCAGCATTGTATTGCACCAGTCCAGTAATTATTGAAGTTATAATTGAAGTTGTCTCCTGACCTCTAAAAAGCAGCTGTGGTGGAGGAGCAGCAGCGTCGGGAAGCCGCGGTGGACAATGTGTTGTTCTGCCGAGCTTCGCAGAACACGAGAAATAAATAATCATGTCTTTTCTTTGGCTTTGTTTACAGAAGAATAATTTAAACTTGTTCCTCAGACTGTTTTTCACTGTTTCTCTCCTATGAGCTGCTAAATGATGATGAGGTCACCTTGGTCAAGATTTCAAAAATAATGTTTCTACTGTTTAAGAATTCATGTTCCCAGAGGTTGAACTGCAGCACCACGCCAAGGGAAGGAATGAAAGTTCTACTCAAGAAATATAAAAATCTAATGAGCTGTTCTGCGATTGCACTTGCATTAATAGTTAAGCTCCCCAGAGGATGAACCAGAGAGCTCCACATTCTCAAACATCCTCTCTACACTGTGACTTTCATAAATACGGACTGTAAATGATGAGTAACAGAGTCAGAAAACTAACATTGTCAATAACATGTTTGCTAACATTAGTCAAACATAAGCTTAAAGATGGACGATCACTTCCTCCCACTGTAAAAAAGTGATGCCAAAGTATCCAGGACACAGGTGCAGCCATCTTGTGCTGAAGCAATTAAAACAGTAGTATTTAGAACTAGATAAAACTCAGCATTACACTTTGTTTACAAAAACGAACGACGTGTCTCCACTTCCTCCTCTTGTACAAAATGAAGCCAAGATATCCAGGATGTCCGATCAGTGTGATAAGAACTACCTAAAATGACAGAAAACCATCTTAAATAAAAAAAACATCTGACATGATGGTTTAGTTTGGTCAATGCCCTATCTGCTAACATGGAGGAGAGTGGGTTTATGACCAATACTGCAACCAGCCACCAGGGGGCAATCCACAAATATTGGTTCGCGCCCCTCTTCATGTACAGTCTGACCCAGTGGCTCTCAGGACAAGTTTAGCTGCACAACGAAAACTACACGTGGGACAACTTTCAGGACATGTTTTCTCTGAAATAGTATTTATGTGTTTGAAGAACTGCCTCCTTTCTTCCTGACATGGTTAGCATCAGCAGTTAGCATTGGTTCATTTGCATGTTAGGATAGTTCTATAGAGCAAAGGATTTAAAACCCAGGCTCCATCAAACGTATCCATGATTTAAAGTTAAATTGAACATCCACTAGTTGCAGAAGTTGGTGTGTGGTGGCAGATGGTCCACAATTAGAGGGAAAGTTTCAAGGAACAGCGGCTAATTTGATAAACTGTGATTCGTCCCCCTCGTAAGAAATTAAAGTGAGAGCCCCCTGCTGAGAGGCCTCATTAGTGCGACACATTTAAGAGTAAATCTGAGACGAAAGAAGACAAATGTTGTTGATAAAAAATGTCCCGTCCCTTGTAGTTCGGGCCTCGTGTTTTTTCTACCCCCAAACATTTGCCACACAGCTCTGTTCCTATAGAGAAGAATTAACAGTCCACAGTCACAGTCTGAACTAAAATCTGAATACTGAAAGCCTCATAAAGGCAATTGTTATTGCTGGGGTATCAGATGCTTGACGCTGCCACATGATGTCTAATTTCTGTGTTTTCGAAAATGATGTGTTGCGTCATGCTGCTCCGAATAAATCACTTGCAAGAATTTCCCCTGCAGGTGTAATTCCTTCCAGGACATAAAAGTCACATTCGGTGATTTGTTTATAGAGATATTGGAATTCAGCCGAATCCCCGCAGATTGAAGGGTGGTGATTCAATTTTAAGATCCAAGCGACTTTCCTGCAGAACCTATTGTGTGAGGAAATACCACGGGATGGATTTCTAAATCTGGGGGCTGCATAGGGAGATTTAAAGGTCAGGCAGGAAAAAGTAGTCAGCAAAGTGCAGACCTCAGCCAAGACCTTATAATCTGCCCGGTTACCTGCTACTCCCAAAGTCAATATTGTCCCACGCAGACGACTGAGCGATGATGTGCAGCTGCACAAAATACGACCTGGTGACAGAGGCATAAAAGTCAGGGAGCAGGTTTCTCCCTGATGTGCACAATGTGGTAGCAGATATAATTTCAGCCTGATGGTGGCGCAAGATTAGGGAGCAGTTTTTTTTTATTTAACGATATCTGGATTATGCCGACATCGATTATTCTTGGTTCAGTTAATTTAAACATGATTTAAAACAACATGATTAAAGCATTTTATTTTCAATTTTAATTCAGTTAAATCGTTTAAAAGACCAAAAATCTATCATTCATAATTTACACACAAAAAAACTGGCCTGAGGCTGATGGTGTGTTAACATGACTCAACACTAATCCCTGGATTTAATGTTGAGCCAGCCAACGTGTTAGCATAACAGCTATAATGATTTAATCTGCTAAGCATTGTGGGAACCTGTTGCTTTAAGGAAGCACTTCCTGCAGTTCAGTTCACTTCCACTAATTACCCAGCGTGCACCTTGTGAGCATGTCTCACCTGAGAGCAGCAGGAGGAGGAAGAGGAGGAGGAGGAAGAGGAGGGTGAACAGGCCCAGATTCCCAGTGAGGCCAGTAGTCCACAATCACATGTCACAGAGCGGAACATGGTGTCCAGAAGAATCACTAGGGAGAAACAAACCAGGGAGACAAGGAAACAACTCCTCCAGCAACACATGGACTTTATCAAAGCTACAGTATTGTTTTTCGGGGCCGTCTGACTTTTTCTACAGTTGGAAAATGTTTCGAGTCCGAGTTCAGTGAGAGTTTCTGTTAATCACCGCAAACTTTTCCCTGTTGCTACAGAGCAAAGAGCTAAATCCTCAGTTTCCCCAAAAGTTCATCCACTAAATCTTCACTTTTTATATTTAACTCTTAGAAAAGATCTGTGTGTGTGTGTGTGTGTGTGTGTGTGTGTGTGTGTGTGTGTGTGTGTATTTATACTCGTTGTCTGGTTTGCTCAGACGTGGATGTGTGTGGCATTAAAACTTTAAAATCTCCAATTAAAATGTTTGCATTCGTGTGAAGGAATTCACTCGATCATTTTCTGAGTTATTTTGTAATGAAATTAATTTGCTGGATTACGCAAAAACTACTGGACTGACTTCCAGGAAACTTGAATGTGAGGTGACTATCGAAGGTCAAATATTTTGAAGCGAAGTGAAGAACAAGAGTCTAAAGAGTTAAAGCAGAATGTGACGGAGCTCGGCATCATCTGGAAACAGAGGTTCATCACCAGGATGTCACAGACACAGGTTTTTGACATTTGTCACATTTGTCTGGATCCCAGCTGTTGCACCGCGCCGGCAGTTTGTCACATCTAATTGTGTCTTATGTTGCCTTTTAGTGAATTTAACCACCGTGTGTGTGTGTGTGTGTGTGTGGCCATTTTCTTCCTGAACATAACTCTCACTGGGTCATTTTCTACTGGCACACATGTGACCTTGTGCAGCTGGTTGTGTTTCTCAAACGTCCCCTGTTGTCTATAAATTGTGCAGCTTCATTATTCCTGCACCTTTTTTGTTTTTTTGGGGGAGTTTTTCAAGATCTAAATAACAAGCAGGTCTGGCGGTGACACCTGATGTTTTATTCATCGCCTGTAGATGCTGAAGAATCAAAGTCTCATCAGTTCCTCTCAATGCACTGGATTAAACCTCCCTGACCCGTCACTAAGACCCCCGCTGCAGCCCACCCAGCCTCCATTTTCCACGGAGGAAGGAGGGGAGAGGTAAATGCAGGGTTTATCCGTGGTCTGGAGCCCGCCTGTGCAAGGGAGCATCCAGTTCATCGCGTGGCCTTTTACAGCTTCATTGCCTACTTTACAGTAAAGCCAGGTGCGGCGAACCTTTCATGGCGCTGACATATTGCCTGATTTAAAGATTCCCATGGTGGCGGGCCACAGTAAAAACCTGGATCAGTAGAAGCAATCTGAGGGTTCCTTCAAAGTGAAACTGAGTAATAAAACAGTGAGGAGGCCGCGCGCTCCTCTTCTCGCTGCTTCTCTTCACTGTTCATCTCCCACATTTAAATTGGCTGGATTATTAGGAATCCCCATGTTTGCCCATTTCAGACTCTGCAGTCGACGAGATCCGACAACTTCTGAGGAACTTTCTCACTTCTCGCTCGCTCTTGTGTCAGCTTGACTGAAAAGTGAGAAGGTTTTTCAAATGTAATTCATCAACAGCTGTATTTCTTTCAGTATTTATTTACTTTCTGACTTGGGGGTGAAGATGCTGCTGAAAGGAGCATTTCACATAAGTCACTGACGCTCTCGCTCGTCTCACGAAAGCATTACCTGACAAGCGCTGTCAGATTTGTGGAAGATAAATCGCTCATTACATCTGCTCTCGCTTTAAAAAGCAGAAGGGACGACAAGTGTCTATTTACTGTATTTACAGTTATTTCAACCTACCCCTGAGATTCCTCTATGATTTATTGTGAGGAGAAAAAAACAATGATCTCATTCTATTACATTATTTACGTGGTCCTCACTGACAAGATGCATGAAATGAGTTTGTGCATGTACGTTTTACAGTTTTGACCTTAACAGGAAAGAAAAGAGCTGAAAACGAATTGAACCAGTCAATTCTGAGGCAGATTGTAATAATATCAGGTTTAAATGTCAAGTCAAGTCAAGTCAAAGTCAACTTTATTGATTCTGACATTAGTAGAGGGCATAGACGGGATTGAAATGCTGTTTCTCTCTGATCCTCAGTGTAAACATATGTAGACAGAACATATTAAGTACTCAAAACACAGTACGACATAGTATTCAGTCATAAGACACACGGTGGATAGGATGAGAGTACTGCAAACCGGAACAGTGCAAACATGGATTGAGAGTGTAAAAATACTTCATGGGTTATGTACATTCACAGGATGTAGTATATAGCAGTTAAAGAAAGCAGCGGTTGTAGTTTGATAGAAGTGTTTACAGTAAAAACTAAAGATTCAGAATATCAAAGTTGTGGATACCAGTGATTGTTTTCTTCTACTCATTATTTTCACAGTGTTTTAGTCTGACTATTAAACTGGTTAATATCCAAATATCCCTGTTCATGTAAATATGTCGATTCAGAGTTGTTGAATTCGGGCGTTATGGTTAAAAAAAGAAACATCCCTTTATTAAATTATCGTTTTTCCACGTATCCGAGCTCGGGTCATGGAGGTATCTGGTAATGAAGCGACTTCCAGACGTCCCTCTCCCCTGTTCACGCTTTCCAGCTCTTTCTGGACCCCGAGGCGTCCCCATGCTCCCCCCCCAGATATGTCATCCCAACGACTTCTGGGTCTAAAAAAGAAACACGGACATATATATAATAGATATAAATATGCAGCAAGTGAAAGCTAAGAAAATGATGAATTGGGTGAATTCATAAGTTTCTTAAAACCTTTTAATCCAAACTCCCGTCTCTTCGACCAGAGAAACACATCATTGTACAAACCAGCTCCAGCGGGTGATGTCTGTGTGAACCTCAGATACCCTGCAGGGAGCCAACATCTAAAGGGAGGAGACAACAATGATACTTGTAGAATCAATGTCGACATCAATGAGACACAGACGGTCAATATGCTCCGGGCTTAAATCATTCACCTGTGATGTCTCACACCGTTTGTATTCTCTGTATGACAGTTGCACGCCGTGGAGGCCCGACAGCAAAGCGAGGCGTAGTCCCAGTCGAGCTGCAGCGTCCCTCCCAGACTGTTGAGTGAAAACAGGTACACACACACACACACACACACACACACACACACACACGCGTGCAGGAGAATCAATACACGGGGAGACTGGCTCTGTAAGTCGGAGCCTGATGAATGGGACGGACTTGGAGGTGATTGAGCATGTCTGCTCTGATGGTGGTGCATTTAAATTGGTGCGTACATGTAAATGTTTCCCCTTAATTGGTAGCCAGAAGAGGTTCATCACCCGAGGTGAATACAGATCTGCAACACGGGCAACTGAGAAGAAATTCAATTCAGATTTAATGAGCTGTAGGCTGGAAATCTGGCTTTGCGCTCGCAGGTTGAGCAGAGAGCCACTTCCCTTTGTACCGAGACGTCGAGATTTCCTTTTCTTTTTTTTTAACTCCGGTGATTAATGTCCTGTGTTTGACCTTATTGACTTAGAGCTCAAATGAGGAAATTGCTCTCATGAGCGCTGCACTTTAGCCTTCATTCAGACCGGCGTGTCACATGTGCAGATCTTGTTTCCCTGGATGGTAAATTGGAGTCGGAGTGATCTTTCCGGTACGGCCGAGAAACGGGAATCAAATTAATTTTGTAAACTGCACAACAAACAGCTGGGATGAGCCGCAGGCAGCAGGTGGAGTGGACGTGGAGGTCGTCTTGATTAACGTCGTCTCGGACTCTGATCTGCGTGTTCGACGGCTCCTCCCTGGTCGGTGTAGAAAGTGCAGGCGGCAAACGCAAAATTTGAAAACTAACCAGATGCCCAAGCCCAGAGAATTACAATAAATCATCAATTAATGGTGAGAGCTGTTGCCGCCGTCGTCTTCACACATCACAGCGTGTAAACTCCTCGCATTAAATGAGACGCGTCTCGTTTTAAGATGGCCGTGCACACATGTTTGACGCCGCACACGAGGAGATAAGTGTGTTGTTGAGAGGCCATTCATCCGTTTTAACAAGCAGCAATTCTTATCAGGGGCTGAGGGGAAAACAATTTGACTGCACCCAGCAGAATGATTTATGGGAATCCTTTTTGTGTTCGTAAAAATCTAAATGATCTGATACTGTAGTGAAATTGAAATTATTGTAAAGGCGCCGCTCGGAAACGCAGGACGTATACACGTGCTGATAGATGACTGTAATAAAGTGCAGCTGTAACGTGGCATTCTTCAACCTATGGAGAGGAGCTCAGAGGTTGGGAATAAAATGGAGCTCGTGCTTGATGTCAAATTGGCCATTTATCCTCCCAAAACACACCCGCTGAAATCAATAGAGCCGCTGATATGTTTGCTATATTGCACGCTGGCACAAAATCAATGTAATATGGGCTTCAGAGGATCCTGCTGGATTTCTTAACTTGTGCAATTGTTGGATAATCTTCATAGTTTTCCTCTGGGCGTCGGTCGGCGCAGTTTGATTTCACTGGGTTCGGTTACAGGACTGTGTGATTACCAATGCGACCTTCTGAGGCGGCGCCGCCGTGTTGCCCGCAGCCCGCAGCCCGCAGCCCGCTCGACTGCAGGAGCTAATCTCAGTTTAGCATTTTCACACAAAAGCTGTCTTTGTGTTTACTCAAACAATGGCCGACCACTCCAAGCCTCAGATCAGGCCGTTTGTGGAAACAATGACACATGGCCCCCGGCTTCAATCTTTCAGAGATGGCAGTTTGCACATGTAAGCTGCGGCTCAAGAGGTCCCCCGCCGGATTGTCCCCGAGGCTCTGATTCTTTTGGCGTGAACACGGCCGCGGTTTTATTCATTTTCTACAGACGTCAGTGAAAACTATACATTTATAAACATGACTGCAGAACAGATGCTTCAAATGAGAGGGAGGAGAAATGTTTAAATGAAAAGCAGAGTAAAAAACATGCAGGACAAGATGAGAGCAAACTAATGATCGCCCCCTGGTGGCTTCCTGCAGTGTAGCTCATAAACCCCACCTCCTCCATGTTAGCAGATGGGCCAAATCAAATGGATTAAATTAACTCTGTTTTCACTCCTGTCGGTTGGTTTATTTATCAGCTTCAGTATCAAGAGACAACATTTTCATTAATTGCCAGGAAATAATTAATGGATCTTGAAGGGGGAAAAAATCGGCTGGTATTCATAACTCACTCTGCCATCACAAAATAAAAGCTGAAAGGTTTGTGGGAGACTGAAGCTGCAACATGCAGGCTGCTGAAATCAAAACAATAAAAGGAATAGTAATAATAAAGAAGAGTTGTACTATGACTGCAGCACCATTTCATAGAGAACAGCATTAAACATAATTAAGTAGGAACATAACATATAACATGTGGGTGAAGTATGTTCCATCATCCCTCAGTGTGCAGAGACTAAATCTGGCTTGGGACATTATTTCTAAACCATTTTCTCCGTCTCCTGCTCCACTGACGTCCACACATTGTCCTGAAATCGTCCAGAGGGGCTGTAATGCCAGAGTCAGTTGCTCGAGCCTTTTTCTGGAACTTTTCCCGTCAGGCCCCCCCCCCTCCAAGAGAGCCCATGTGATAATATACAGCAGCGGTGGGAACATTTCCAGACAATTGTGGACGCAAAACTGGAAAAATGCAAATATCCCAGGCTGAAGAAGAGGGGCCCATACGTGCAGAGGACACGGACGAAGATGTTGACTTGGAAAGACCACGGGATATGAGAGCTTTGGGCCTGGAGTCGATCAAGTGCTGTAAATAAAAATGTGCTTTTTCACAGTAGAATTTATTCATCATGTCCTGGCTCCTGCTGCTTCACCCTCATCTGAATGTTCTGCACATTTTCCTGGTGTGAACGCGACAGAACTTTCTGGATATTTGCAGTCGTATATTTGCATGTCTGAAAACGGCTCACGTCTTCATGATGCTGATCAACTTCCACATATTATTTTCTTCTGTGGAAAAACTTCAAATGTCTAAAATCCTCTATGGTACTGATGTAACTATACTACATGTATTACTTGTACTTGTACTTGTTTGCCATGATTGATGCATTCATTCCATGTTTGGACTTAATCATCGATAGTTTGTGCATCATATGCTGTTAAACTGTAAAACATACACACCACATAACTGCAGCTTTAACATTTATATTTATGATATTCAACTCAAACTCTTTGGGACTTTTTTATTATATTGGCACTGCATTTTATGGTAAAACCTTTATTTCCTCACGAGGGTCAATGCAGAGTAAACGTCAGAGTGTAAACTGAATATGTTGTTTGACACACGGAAAGTTTCGCGTTACAAATACAGTGACTCCAGCCTCCTCGGTGTCCAATAAGGATAAAACTTAGTCTAAAGACTGTCTGTTGAATCCGTATCATGACGTCCAGCAGGATTAAACATGTAGAACCACTCCTTTACACTCTGCAGCTGCTCGGTGGGATCGATCACACCTGAGCGTCCTCTCCCTCCTGCAGCACGTTTACCAGCCTCGCATGTTTACCAGAGCACCTCATCAAAGCACATGTCACATGAAAGCCAAGAGTCTAATCCTCTTTCAAGTAAACACTACATCTCGACCCACACGGCTTGAGAGTGAGGTGTTGAAGTGGCGGCCGCTCTGCTGCTTCGTCCGTAACGTGCACAGATGCTTCTATCAAAGCGTCTGACTGCACCAGATCAGATTGTTTTGGTATCTTTTTTTTTTTCCTGACGTGTTCGTACGACCTGATTCCACGTCAGCGGCCAACTTGTCCGCTGCTCGATTGCAACTTTTTCAGATTAGCATAAATCTTTAAAGTGGGGAACTGTCACTCATCGGCTTTGATTGACATTGTTGGCGAAGAGATGCAAACGAGAAGTGGTTAGATAAGCCTTTTGTCTTTGCCTGTTAAATGCCCCGACCTTGGATTATTGAGTTTCTGTCAACTGCAGTCCCCAGTCCCCGCTGATTATTTACCAGCTTTGTGTGGCGGCTGTGTGACGATGCTTCGCCGATGGGTGACAGCTTTGATGGCGTCTCCGCAGACGCTCTCGACGGTCATTAGTCCGGCCCTCACCTTGCTCCCGGACGTACGCTGGGACGCTCACTCTACGATGTTAAACACGACGTCTGTGAGAGAGAGAGAAAATAACAACTTGACATTTGCGAGCGGCATCTGCTGCACAGTGAGCTCGCTGACGAGAAATGTGTGAGTGTGGGTTCGTCCATTTTGGGGGGGGGGATCTTTTGGACAGCACTGAGAACCGGCTGCGTCCAAATGTCCCTCTGCCTACTTGACTGACGTTACGGCTGCTGGACCAAACTGATTTAACTCAAGTGCCCAAACACAAATCTGAAGTTCTTAATGTCATAATGCTGTTAAAAGTCCTAAATCTCCAAATATTAAACTGTGAAATTCTTAAATTTTATAAATGGTGACACTTGAAGTTACAGTATTTAATTAATTGCTGATATTTACATCTGCTTTTACAGTAAGATCATTGGAAGAGTCAAAGAAGAGATCAGTAAATGATGATTGATCATAAACCCACCTCCTCCATTTTAGTGCACCAAATAAAAAAGTCAAAATACACGTTAAATAAATTGTCGGTACTTGTTCTCACACTGATGGATGACGATATTTGAACTGGGTGAAATGTCTTGATTTACTGACTCCACAGTCACTTCTACACAGACCGGCTTCCAATGACGTCAAATGCCCAAAATATGTTTGGCTTCATTTTTGTACAGTAGGAGGAAGTAGAGATGTGTCATCCATCTTGATCTGGGTTTGACCTCCCATGTGACGACCTAAAAGAATTTTGGGAAATGTTGGGATACGAGATTTTTGGCCACATGGCTGCTATTTAGTTACATCATCATATTGAGAATAGCAAAGTCGTCTCTACAAAATTGCATCAAACTATATGTTTCTTGGCATTTTATGACAAAGCATTGGATCTTTGTTTAAATTATATTTTTTTCATACATATATACTTTTAATAGCCAGTATTTTCACATCAAAGTGTATGCGTGTGTTTGTGTTTGTATAACAATGAGTATATAATTGTATTTGTATTTTAAGTATATGCATCATGTTTGAATATATTCTATATAAAATAAATGTTTATAAAACACAAGATTCCATATAAATCATTTAATAATACACACTTAAATACATATATATTTAGAAATATGTTTTTATACACTTTAATAAATTGGAAATAAGTGGTTATTAAATGGTTTTGTCAGTTTTGTATTTTTACCAGTTGTGGCAGGTTTTCTTTCTTCCTGTTGCATGTGTTTTTGCACCAGCAGTCACTTGCAGAGTGGAATCACATCTGCCAATAAACTGCTCGTCTCATTCCAATCTGTCCGGAGCAGTTTGATTGAGAGGCGCAGCGACGGTGCGGCGCGGCGCAGTGACTGAGGTCTGTGGGGCATCAGAGTCTATTGAGCCCATTCACAATTACAAGTGCTGATGAGGCTGCTGCTGTTATGGATTTGTTGTCTCTGGTCGGAGCCAACTCAGGATTTAGTCTTTCTTTCTGCTCTGTGGCAGCATTTCGCCTGTCGGATGATATTCTACACACCACGCTGACGGACTTTGAAAACCCTTAGTTAATTTGAATACATTATAAGCATGGAGGCGCAGGATATTGCCTATTAATATCTGTGTTGAACAGAAAAACAACAGCGTTGACTTTCAGTGTTCTATGACCATAACAAAGACGTTTTTTTTTTTTCTATTTTCAATTACCTGGCCGAGAGCTGTAGGGATCCCAGAGACTGCAAACAAAGCTTCGATCACCACCAGTGCAGGCACGTACTTATGTGCCCCTTAAAATCGAAAGCTACTCAGTTATTAAGGCTTTCCTTCAAAGCAAGTTCCTGTGTGAGAAACACTGATCTCTTCTGAGGGAGCTTTCCTCCACTCACCCATATTTCTTCAAACGTGAAATAGACCCAGCAACAGTTATTCAGCCTGAGCTCCACAGTGATTTTTGTTCCATCAGCAGTGGCCAAAAAACTGAATGTGACACATACCGACAGCAGCTCACTCACATTTACACCGAAAACATCTGAAGGCCTGTTCGCGATGAGAGAAGAAGTTTATCCTTTCAGCTGCTTCCAGACGTGAGCTGAAGTCTTAAGATCCTTCGAAGGAGGAACGCAAACGTCCGAGTGAGAGCCTCCGGACTTTCTGCCGAGTTTCTTCGAGTGTGAAGTCCTCAGAATGTCTTGAGGACCCGATGTGAACACGGCAGGAGATCCTCTGCAGGATTCCCCCCCCCCCCCCGAGCACGTGGTCGTGTAGATGACACAAGAAAGACACAAAAACAACACAAATATCTCAGGATGACAAAGCGGAGGTTTCTGTATTCTAAACGAGTCGAGAATCTCCTGCTGTGATGTTCATGTGTAAAAGTCAAACTCAAATTTGTGGACATCCTCCGGAGGTCACGTCTGGAAACGGCTCTAGAAACATAATACCCCCCCCCCCCCTCGCCTCTGGGAAGCAGCAGTATCGCACGCGTTGCAGTTTTGAATTGTTCGCTTGATTTCGAGTTCATCTCTTTGGCTCCATCGCTCCGTCAGCAGAGGAAATATATTGGATGGGGAAACTTCAGGTGACATAAAATTAATGGGCTTTAAATTTAACCATGAGAAGGGAGGATGATTGGAAAACAGGTATTATATGATTTTTTTTTGAAGAATGTAAAATTGTTATTCAGCCTCCCGGAGGAAAAGTGTGGAGCGGTGGAGGAGCGGTGTAATTCTCCCTCTGATGAAAACCCTTAATACTGATTTATCAGATGAAGAGCGTTTCAACAACTTTCTCAGGTCCGCTGCAGGAATACTAATAAAGCAGCAAAGCAAGAGGCTCGTTCGGCTCCGAGTGAAGAACTCAGGCTTCACAAACAACATCGCAAGAGGGCGCGATTGTTGATCACACACAATTTATACCTGTGACATCTCTGTTGTTGTTTACTGTGTCTCTGCTTCACTTTACACAAATAGTATGGCCTTTAATATGAATACTTCAAAACTTAAGCTAAAACCAGAATAAAGTTGGTAACTCAATGACAATTATATTAAATTTGTTTCCATACAGCGACCATATTTATATCTATGAGATCCAGCTTTTTATTTTGGATCTGCACCAAATTGAAGGTATAAGTTATACCTTATACCTTTTTGGTTATATGTAGATTTATTTTGTAGTTGCTGAGTAATCCTGCTGACAAACAGACAAACAAACTGCAACGAAAATCTCCTTCCCATGCGAGTGCACACTTTGGAAACCGAGAAGGAAAGAGTTGATATTCAGTTCATGTCATGCACGTTCTTCTTTAAATAACAGAAGCCCCCTTTTCAGACATGACCTGCGGGTAAAATCCGGAGAATTGGCTACGGAGTTTACCGGCAGTTTACCTTTCTCACACATGCACAACCCAGCGGGAGGTTCTCTGCACAGCCAGCTTGTTGTTGGGTTGGACAATAACAAAAAAACGACTGCTTTTCTCAGCGTAAGAAGATAAGAACAAACCATCAAGGAAGTAAACTTAGACTGTTGTAATTTTTATATTTCTTCCAAACAGAATTTTGATTTCTGTGGTCAAAGGGCAGAGGTGGGAAGTTTTCTGCGCCACGAAGAGAAAGGTTATCAATCATTTTCCGAGGATGAATTAGATTTGAAATCTTCTCCTTTTGAGCTAAAATTGAATCAAAGTCTTGTCTGAGGTTCAGAGCAGCTGCCAGATCTTGAAACACGAACCTGCATCCTACGTCTGGTTTTAAAAATAAGAACAAAGGCTTCCCTCCCTCACTGGGATCTCTGAAGCGTCGTTCTCAGCTTCACAGTTTCACAGTCTCTCACATTCAGTGCCGTGATTGGTGATGCACCCGAGCATCCTCACAGTGTGGGGCCAACAGATGAAGGTGTCAGAGAGTGTTTTATTTGGCTCGACAGGGGTGTGCCGCGGTTGAAAGGTCTCCTTTTCAGTTTCTGCCAAATTCGAGCCAAAGTCCCACAGCAAAGCACACAAACTGTTTGCTCACAAAGCCGGGAGAGCTGCGTGTGCAATTTATCACTGCGGCTTAAATTCGTGCCTGGGGTCCACCTGGACTGGTATCACCTCTGCGAAGGTCAATGAGGCAAAAGAGTAAAAACCACTTTAGTCCCGAGGACAACTTGTCTTACGTGCACCGAGGAGATGCGCAGAGACACAGATGAGGCTTCCGTGTGTCCTTTACCTGACACCAGCCTCGACTCGTCGGTCGGGGGCATTTTCAAGCTTGGGGGAAGAAATAAAAAAGCTCACCAACCCCAATTTTCACTGTGCAGTAAAAAGCTATAAACGCAACCCCAGTGGACACTTGCACGCTTCAGAGATGCCTCTCTGCGTTAAGAGGAGGTAATCACGCATAACTGCCCAAAAACGTCATCTGGACACGGGAGTTATAAACGAGAGCCCGGCACTTGCCTCTTTGGCAGATTGCACTGTCAGGAGGTAAACAACGGACAGAATGAAGGAGGACTCGTCTGATACCAAATGTCAGAGCATGATTGGATTAAAAAAAAAACTTCTAAATTAGGGTCATTAATCATGCGCTGGGGGAAAAAACAGTGACAGGTCCTGTTCTCAAAAAGCTCTCCTCTGGAACTAAGTCGAGTGCCACCCGGAAATTGTGCAATTACCTTAATACCTGATTCAGATGAAGGGTGTGTGTGGCAGTGTCACTTGTTAATTGGGGGAAAAAGCATCATATTATTTCGAGGTATAGCATCACAAAAATCCTAGTTATGTAAACCCGTCATTTTTTATCTTGAATGTACAATCAACACAACGATATCGAGCTAATCATTCCTCAAACCTCCTGAGGTGAAGAACAGTGTTTAATCCGGTGAGATTTGAACATGTGATCAATAAAAATTGAATAAATAGGCGACCAGCTCTGTCTCAGTCAGCGGGGATTGATTTTTTTTTTCTCCCGCTATTTCCTTCATAGAATGACTTCCTCTTTTGTGAGTTGTCTTCAAAGTAAAAGCACAAGGTTTGCTGCGTTGCTGTAATGCTTTGTATTGAGCTGAATTGCAGAGCTTTTTATTTTGAAAAGTTGACCTCTGAAATAGCCGACATGCAATGTTTGAAAAAGAAAATAGCACCAGTTGAGTAAATCATTCAAACTTCTATACAAACCACACACGAGAACAGTTATGAAGCAAATTCAGTTTCATTTGATAAAAAAAACTGTAAAATCTTCTCTGCAGATAAACCAGGTAGGATGAACGTAAAGTTTTCTATCTTCACTCTGCACCATAGACATTATATTGTAGAACTAACTAATGACAAGGAATAATAGTGAAGTAGCTCCTGAGCATCAACACAGGACAAGCTAGTATCAGAAGGAGTCCTACACTGGGCTGCTATGGGGGACACTCAGTGTCGTCCTCTGACAAACTCAGAGCTGTTAGTCAAATCTCAGTCAATAATAACACATGTCAAGTGCGGCATGTTAAACGCAATCATTTTTTGCACTTTCAGATGAAAGATTGAGAGCTGTGCACCGAGCAGAAACGATTTTTTTTTCTTTCCTCGCTGTCCATCTCCCAGTCATCATCTCTCAGCCAATAACCCAGTTCGGCTCTGCAGAGTGCACACGGCAATTAACTGGGAGCAACAGGGTTTCTGCTAATGTCTCACATTTCTCTGCTCGCCGCGTCGACGTAACAAACTGCCCCCCCGAGGGCCGCTGCTGCAGAATGATGGCACCGGAGTCGGAATTGACAGGGGCATGTTAGGAGCCAACAGCCCCCCCGCCTCTCTCACCGCGAGGACACCAGACATCTCCTCCAGCGCACGCCGAGTGCCCCACTGCGTGATGCAGCGATATCAGAGGGAATCTAATCAGAAGTCGCCCGACTTGCAGCATCGCTCATCGCAGAGCTAATCGATGCTTATTGATGGGCAGATGTGTGTCTCGTATAATTTCTTCCCCCCACACATATATACGATACGTGAAAAATGTCACACTCTCTCTGTGTGTGCAATGTGTTTCTAGCATGTGTGAGTGCGTGCGTAGTCTCCTACGCAGTCTCTTTATGTTTTGTTTTTTTGTTGGTCTCCGAAGGTACAGTCACAGAGAAAGACATGCACGGCCTCTCGGTAGAATTATGTTTGCATGACTAATATGAATGTGCAGCAGCCTTTTATGAGAGAGGAGTTCAGGGACACAGTTCTCTATTGAGCATCATCTTAATTAAACCAAATTCCCCTCAAATACTCTACAGGCAGCTATTTTAGATTGCAATTAGCCATGCTTCATACAGCTAACCATTCGTCCACTAGTCTGCTGGTGTGCGTTTTCCTAGACAACCCTCCTGCATAATTCCTGCATGCAGCTGGACTGCGGCGCACATTTAGATTTGTTTTCAGAGAATTAGCCGTCCACTGAACCGTCGCTGTTCCCACGGTCATATCCCACCAAATGGATAATGCCTGCAAAGGGCGTCATTACGGCGGCAATAATCACTTCTCCTGAGGCAAACTGGGGCCCTCTGTCCAGTTATCATCACATGTAGGGTTAATATAATTTAAAGCGGTAAACCACGGCGAGAGTCACGTTGCCCAAATGAATCACTCCGGGCTTCTGTTCAGGTTTCATTGCCAGCCTGCAGATTTCATCACGGTGAATGTGTGCGGTATGTGGCGGGAAACAGATGCAGCCGCCGCCGCTGGTTCCTCGGCTGCAGCCAGAGGCCGCTCTCCGTTCCAGTCTCGTGTCCTCACAGCTGTTTGACGCAGAACAGAAGCACAAAGTCCAAAATATAGAGATAGCACCATCGCCTCAGAGCAAGAAGGTTATTTAAGTTTGCCTATTCTCCCTTTACAGGCCTCGTTGGACGGCTTGAAAGACATAAAAACCTGAGTGGATATAAATGTTCTCAATCTCAATGAAAAGAAGAGTGAGATCATTATTTTTGCTGCAGGGGCCCGATGGTGCTTTTGGCCCCGATAGCATCCTGCAATCGATCTTCTGTGAAGAATTCTGGTGTGATATTTGAAAGCTCACTTCAAAACAGTCGAGCAAATTAGCTCAGCTATCAAAACAGTTTTTTTATTCAGCTAAAACTTTCCAAGATTTGGAGAGAGTTGTTCAGGCTTTTATTATCTCTTGGTTGGATTATTAGAATTCATGGGGGAAGTACAATAATCTCTAAGAGGTAATGAAATGCTGGTGATTGGTATAAAGCCACTCGCCACTGGCTTCCTGTCAAATTCAGGATCGATTTTATTGCTTGTTTTTAAGATTTTAAATGCGCTGGCACCACTTTAGTTAAATTGTTGCATCCTCATCACTTGAGTTAAGTTTGAGACCTTGATATCATGATGTTAACATTATTTTTTTTGTATTATCTCTTTATTGTGTTTTTTATATATATTTAATATTCTTTTATTTCCCTCTTTTAAGCCTGTTCAGCACTTTGTTCATCTGGGGTTTGACTCGACTTGATCCCTGGATTTGGGTTTAAGCACCGGATAAGCACTCGAGATAATGGATGGAGAGTCAAAGATGCGATAACACTGTAAAACCAGTTGACAGACACTGATATCAGTTTGAGTTAAGAGCCTGTGTGATCTTAAATTAAACAGTGTGCTCCTCACGTCCACGGTCCTCAGTGAGCGTGCATTGATTCCTGGGACGTGAGACAGGGGCTCCGTCCTGTTTATGTAATATTAATAAGTTGGAAATCATAAAAAGTGAAGTTGCAGACCTGTCTCCTTCAGCTGCAGGACACACAACCCTCCCAGCCGTCTCTCTCTGGCAGATCCATAATGTAATTGGGCTACCCTCGGGTGACGCAGGACATGCTTGTTAAAGGAAAATATTCCTGGCATGCTGCTGAAATTGTGTTTTTACCTGATCAGATGAAGCACTTTTATATCCAGGACACCAAGTGATAAAGTAATTCAGTGAAAATCCAGTTTGACCACAGACCTAGTGGCCATTGCCGGAATATGACGTTAACACACACTAACAACACAGCCCGAGTCACGTGACGCAGCCCAGGAAGAGGATCTGTCTCCAAAGATTTATCTCACAGCCTCCTACGGCCCAATCTGCTATCTTATTTGGAAAAGGGTTGCTGGTTAGTCATCAGGGAGGAAACGGTACAAGCCTCCCGTCCAAAGCCCCTCCACACTCGCAGAGCTTATATGGTTTTGCTCTTGATAGTGAAGCACTGAATTATTTAAGCATTTTCATTTGTGTGTGTTGGTTTCAGCCAATGCTGCAACATCCGCCTCTCCATGGAGATGTTTTGTATTTTATTTTTCCACACTTTGCTCAAAGATAAAGCCTGTTCCTGGTGCTGCAAAGCACCATAAGTAGAAAGAGTCCTCCAAAAGACTTAGTGCCACTAGTGACAGAGCCCGTGCTTCATGCCCGCTGAGATACTTACATGGAGCGTGACATCATTATCACTATGCTTCCCTGTTGCATGAAGAGAATGTGACAAATTCCCCTGACTCCAATTAGGCTCCTGTTTAATTACTTCCTTTTACCGAAGTATTAACTCAGACCCCTCCCCTCAAATCCTCACTAATTCCAGAATGATGCATTGTCATCCAGACTTTCTGCACCGTCTACAACTTTAAAACCCCCAGACATGATTTAGCCCAAAAAAAAATAAGACTGAAGCAGAGTCACGACTCAGGAGGTGTTAAAATAAAAAGAAATCGAATTTAAAAATGTAGTATTGCTGCACTAACTGAAGAGTTTAGTTGGACTAAGTTATAGACGATAGAGTCGTCTGTTAAATGGATGAGATAGTTTGTAAATTCGTGAAAAACAAATGGATTCGAAGAAGAAATTAGTCATAACAAGTACAATAAGCTTCTTGTGCAGTGTGTGTGTGATAATAGATGACGTGACAGCTCCCCAAAAGTTGAAATTCAAAAATTTGAACCAGTTATTACTGTTTAAATTTGCAGCATTTCCTTCATGTGACCAATGCAATTATTTCACTTAGAGTCTTTAGGGATGAAATGGAGACGTATTGAGTCCTGATCCACAGAAACGGCTTCAAACTGTCCTTAACTAACCAGCAGGAGTCAGAAGACCACTGTTTTCTATGATGTGGGAGAAAATCAAAGTGGGAATTAGGAATTAACCAGCTATCACAGTTCAAATATTAACTTTTACTTCCACGTTTGAATGAATATTTGAATTTCAAATAAAAAGTGACAACCATGTAATGCAGTGAGTATTTAATTTATTTACTGTGGAGTTCAGATTGTGTTGATGGGGACCCTCCAACCTGGTGAAATCAGTGTAACTACACTTATATAACATTTTAACATGTTCTTATTTTAGTTAAAATCTGTTCTCTTATATGAATTACATTTTACCATGTTTTTATTTTTATCTATATTCTATTTGAAGCACTTTGAGCTGCATTTCTAGTATGAGGGGTGCTATACAAATTAACATTATTATTATTATTAATAATAAATAATAACTTCCCTCCCTACGTTTGAATGAATGTTTGAATTTCAAGGGGCCCCTCAAACCTTTAGAGCCGGCCCTGCTTTAACTGCTTAAAAAACTTGTAAACTAATAAAATGTGAAATCACAGAGGAAAAAACTGTGGAAATATATATATATATATATAACCTATAAATATATAATTTACACATGCACATGTCTTATTACATTTAGCTGCTGTTATATAAATGCATTATATAATCCCCGTGGGTTTTATTGAGACGCAACCTTTGGACATTGGATCAGTTATTAGAGACAGAGATAAGAAGCAGGTTCCTCCCAGGAGCAGTTTCAACCTGACCCAGTCTAACCAGCAGGAGTCACAACTCCACTGTTTTCTGTGATGTGGGAGAAACCAAAGCGGAAGTGAGGAACTCAAGAGGAGCGAGGGGAAACTTTTTTTTAGGGGGGGAGAAAGAAGTTGGAGACGGTTGAATCATATCGGAGCCGAGCGGGATGAGAAGTCAGATCTCTAATAATCTCAGAGTTTGAAGAGTGTGTGTGTGTGTGTGTGTGACTCTGTGTGTGTGTGCGCGTGCGTTAGGATGGGACTCCCCACTCTGGAGTTCAGTGACTCCTTCGTGGACAGTCCGGACTTCAGGGAGCGACTCAAGTGTCATGAGATCGAGCTGGAGCGGACCAATAAGTTCATCAAGGACCTGATCAAAGATGGAAACATGCTCATCACCGCGCTCAAGAGTAAGTTGCTCCTCCGCGTGTGTGTGTGTGTGTGTGTGTGCGTGCGTGTGGAGGCTCTTCTGGGCTGCGGGTCCAGGACCAGGTCCTGGTCCTGGTCCTGGTGCAGAGGATGCTTCTCTGCAGCCTGTGGACAGCGGGTCTGCTCTGAATCACATCTGTGAAAGTTTTAAAAACTCCACGTTCTTCATTGTTCTGAGGCCGCAGTGAGTCTTCCTCTTTGCTCTGAGACTCTCTGACGTGCACAGACTTGTTTTAACTGAGGAAGAGTCAGAGCTGCTCACGTGAGATGAAGGAGTTCAACTGTTCAGAGTGACACTCAGAGATTAGTGCAGGGGTGGAATTTACTTAAACTTTTCACTCTCACCTATTAGGTAGTCTAGCATTTAGTATATATATGTGTGTATATGTATATGTATGTGGATATATACAGTATATGTATGTATGTATAGATGTGTGTGTATATTTATTTGTATATATACATTTATGCAGTGAAAAAACATGGCAGTCACGTCTTCTAGAAGTGTCATGACAAGACATTGACATTCGGAGCCACGGCCACGCCCCCCCCAGACGAAAACCCACCGATAATACAACTTTAAATCAAAAAGTCTCTGACATGAATTAAACCTAATTTGAAGTTGAATCAGATGGAATCTGAAGGAGCAGTAGGATTTTGAAGCGCGTGTGAAAACGTCAAAAAATCACACCAAATGTGTTCAAATCCAAAATGTCCGACTTCCTGTCTGGTCTGGTGGAAAGTGGTGAGAGGATGTTGTGTGTGTGTCTTGGCTTGAAACACATCTGTGCCAAATTTAATTTCTCTGGACGGAAGTACATGAATAGAAAGACCCTCAGTGAACATTTTGTAAGGGGCGCTATCGAGTCATTTACCGATGCACTTTCCTTAGCACATTGAAATATGTCAATTTTCCCCAGAACGGACAGTCACGGGAAATTTGGTGAGTTTTGGAGGCGGCCGCCAAAAACTGCTCTGGCCCTAATAATGACATCCTTGTATATTTGTGTATTTTCTTGTTGTAAAATGTATTTTTTAGAAATGAAACTGTGGCTTTTTATAGTTTGACACAGTTTTTCTTCTGAGTGTTTTCACATCTATGTTTCGATATCACGGTTCCATTCGATGTCAACAACCACTGAGCAGCACTTAGCCGAGAGAACATCGTCTCTTACCACGCTATATTTAAAAGAATCGTCTCTCAGGGCAGAGGAGGCCAAACGTATCTCCGATCGGGGTTTTTATTTAATTTTTTTTGCAGGGAAATAGTTGTGCCGGGGCCGGGCAGCACAGGTGGAGAGGAATATGCTGCTGAATGGTTTATTCATGGCGGCGAGGTTACTCAGTGGCACGGTGTCAAAGGTCCGTGCAAACAGTTTAATACCAAGTAAGACCTTAACGCTCCAGGTTGAACTCTGCATATACGGACGGAATGAGACCCTGATTGCCTTTGATTGGGTTATTGATGCAGGAAAACATCTTGGTCCCACCAGGTGGCCGGCCTCTCGGAAGATTAAAAATTAAAATCCAGGAATGCTAATCAACCGGTGATGAACCCTGATGCGTAAACTGTCTGAAAACCCCAGCACGGAGCTGATTTGAAGGAACTTCGCGTCTTATTTGTCTTTCCACGGTCGTGACGAGGGGGGTGAGGCCTTTTTACTGGAATACCCGGTTTCAGTCGGGGGCAGGAAGCCGAGGAGACGGATGTAAATTATTGATGGTCTTTAACTCGGGACGCCGTCGAGGTTTATGACCCTTTATGACCTGCCATCAGTGGTGACATTACTGGGAGACCTTGCGCGGACCCCGTTTTAATAGTAATCATCTCGAGTTTCTACATGGAATGGTATAATTGATGTCTCCGCCTGTGCTGCCTGAGAGAATGAGGCCTGTTGAGCCAAGGTTGACTTCATGTTAATAGATTACCTGTAAAATGGGAGCACACATTATTGAAACCACACGGAGCAGCAGTTCCTGGTGTGTGTGTGTGTGTGTGTGTGTGTGTAGCTACAGCGCTCTGTGTGTGTGTGTAGTATGTATGTGAATGGGAAGATTGTCGTATATTTGAAGACGTGTGTGTACGTTAGAAACAGAGGTTTGGTTATTTCTTACTTCCTTAAAGGACTAATTGTGTAGTGTTGTGTGGCGCTGACTCCAGGTTGTTGCTGAAATAATGAAGTAGTAAAGAGACTTTTTGTGTATTTGACTTTTTGCCTCTTTTTACATATAATAATGGTTATAAATAGTTTTTTCTTCTTGTACCTCTTATTATGATGTCATGTATGTATTAATGCTCCTGAAGATCATGGTCTAAATGTTCCCATGTTAGTTATAAACTTAGTTTCTGTTGTTGGGCAGAGATCTGTCTCCAGATGCTGTAAAAATAGCTTCACCTCACTATTTGTTTCTGGTGCTTTCTGTCCTTACCTGTTGTCCATAACAACCACTGACTGTTATTAGTCCCTCTGCTGGAGTGCAACACACTAAAGGCACTCAGTGATTCTCTAGAGTGTTTCTTAGAGATATGGGGCTAATAATGATGTTTTCGATGTGGTGTTTTTTGTGTCACTTACTTAATGTAACAGTGAAAGTGGAAGAGATTCAGACGAGCTAAAGTGTGAAAAGCTCGACCTAATGTAAGGAAACAGGTTTTACAGTGCAAGCTACTGCAGGGATATGGCCAGTTGAATCAAAACGCTGGAGCACTGGACCAATCAGGCATCTTCAGCACTTCAAGCCCCGCCCCAAAAGATTCCTGTGCTTTCGTTTAGTACTAAAAAAGGATTTTTTAATTAAAGCTAGGATCGGTCATCGTTGAAATGAATAACATCCCACCCCCTCCCATCAGCCCTCTCGCTACACCCCCACAACAAATAAACATGCACTGCCTGACTACTGCTAGAAGACGACTTTTCCGTGACTCCCTCCCTAACTTCTCGTCTCACCAGCCGTCCTTCAGACCCTGGTCCCTGTTGCTGCAAAGCCTCCTGGGAAAAGTTGTCCTGGTCAAAACGTGGCCTTCAGTCAACTTGTGTTTCACTAAATTTGCAGTTTTTCCGGTTTGTGTTACATCAACTTAATGTTGGAGCCCCAGCTGCATTAAGCATTTTCAACCCTTATGACCTTGTTTAAATCACTCTGAGATAAGAAGGACATTCTTTCTTGTTGTACTGGGAAGCTCAGGCCTCCGTCCTTCACCTCATCGCGTTGTTTCACTCATGAAGACGTCATTACGACACTTTTCGTGTGGTGCAACGTGTCGTCACAGTGGATGACGCCACCGGGGGATTTCCCTTATCTGCCCTCTCTTCGCAAAAACTAAAAAATGTAGGTTTCTCAAAAAGTTAGATATGTATTCAATTTCCTTTTTCTCAGTATGGTTATGGTTTATTTACTTACATATACTTTTAGCTGAGGTTGTAAAGAGTGTCGTGATATGAAGCATTTGATAATATTCCAACATCCCATGTATAGAGTTCTAATAGCAACCAGAAAAATTTAACTACAGCAACAAAACTAACACATAACAATATGATTGTGGTTTATAAGAGCAAATATAGGTTTTAATTACCATTACTACACACAATGTATTTTCCCTCACAGATATCTGTTCTATAACACAACGTGATAAATCCATCTGCTCCAGGAGATGAAACGGGACATTAAACTGAAAAGGTTAAAGAAAACAGATGATATTCCACACGTGCTTAATACGTGGCGTGGAAGAGAAACATGATTTTTCCTCCATTCCTCCATTGTTATTATTTTTTTTTCATCACGTACCACGGTTCACGTGTGCGTTCCCATTTGCAGTCCTCTCTTCTCACCACCTGTCAAGTACTGTTCAATATTCATTAGCCTTTTAGCCGTGGATTGACTGGCCGGCTCCCAAGGAAAATATTTGAGACTGTTTGGCTCACTTTACGTTTTGACCTTTCTCACCAGCCACTTGTTTCCCTGGCTTTTGTCATTTTGTTACGCTCGCGTGCAGCTGCCTCGGGTGTGAGCCTGCATGCGAAGAGTCTGACGGCTGCACGTGACGTCACGGATGCTGCATCTATGTTTTCTATCGATTAGGTTTAAACCCGAGTTACTGGCAAAGCAAGCATCCTTTAAAAACTGTTGTTGTTGTGTGATTTTTGTCACAGGCGGTACACAATGTGGGTTAACATTTTTTGACATTGGTAAATGTGCATGAAAAACATTGGAAAATCACTGCAGCAAAGGTCCAGTGCTGGTCCCAGTGCAGCGAAGGACCCTCTGAGAGTCGGGCAGCTTTTTGGACGACGGCGTCCGTCCTTCACACATAATTTGTGCAAATTTGCAAAACAGAAAGTAACTGCTTGTTCTTCGCTGGAGCTTTTTTTTTTTTCATCCCTTTCTGCAAAAGCTCTCAAATTTAAGGGGCGTTGAGCACTTAAAAGTTATTTCTATGCAAAAACCCTTTTTAAAGCATGTTTTTATACATCTGAGTGGGTTTTAGCCCATAATTATATTAGCTGTCTGTCTCCAGCCGATGCCCACGTCTGTTCACCAGCCTCACTGTACAAGCTGAAATGACTGGCTGACACGCATGCAGGTTGTCATTATAAAAAGTACAGTGTTTAGCAAGTCTGTAAAAGGCACCTTTTAAATGTCCCGACTACGCCTGCGTACTTCAGGGCTCTTTTAATGCAACTTAATCTAGATGTGATTAGCCAGTGTTGTTTTTACTGAAGGAGGACGTGACGTGTGGACGTTTGGTGAAATGTGATTTCACAATCGGCTTTGGGAAACTCACAGTGTTTGTTTGTCTGAGGACAGATGATGCTCCCAAGGCTCAGCCACAGGAAATGTCCTGTAAACATGCTTGTATAACCATCCCCCCATCCTCCCTCAGATAGCATTTGGGCTGACATCACTGTGTGTGTGTGTGTGTGTGTGTGTGTGTGTGTGTGTGTGTGTGTGTGTGTCGGACTGTGACTGTAGAACAGGCCGTGTGTTGCAGGATTATATCATTTATAATGTATTGCTGCTGCTTTGACTACTTTGATAAAATTTAACTCATGTAATGGAAGTGAAATACCGGGGTACGTTCTGTGCCTCGTTCAGCGGTAAAGCCGAGCAGAGCGGCGAGCCCAGGCTCACGCCGCACTGCGAGGGGACTGGCTTGTTTTTGTGGACAGATTTTGATAGAAGGATTACACATTGTATTCCTAAAAGCTGCTTCCCCCTCAGACTGTGCAGGGAAATGTGTTTGACTCCAGATTGAGGTCTGCTCAGAAGTGCTCCGTTGTCACTCTGTCAGTCAAAGTGATTGTCACACCGAGCACATCCTTCTCGTGCCTACAGCCGGTATTTCTGCTGTCGCTTCTTCTGCCTGAAAAGGATAACATGATGCGCCGTGTTTCTCCTCCGCGAGATTAAATATTAACTCACTCTCCCACGTGCTGACTGTTGAATTGTGCATTAATAGTGTGATGAAAGCAAAGACTTCTGAGCTAAATGTTGTCACCCTGATATGCAATGTTCATATTAAAGGAGACATTATGCTTTTTCAGTTTCTTTTCTCTTTTGCATTGAAGAATTTGTTTTGCTCTGCAAGATAAAAAGACCCAAATACAGGGAGGTCCTCTCCCCGACAGAAAACTCTGTCCTCGTCATTAGTCCAGGCGATACTGCTCCATCATTGTGATGTCACAACGCTCCACATTAGCATGACGCACACCTAGCGGCTAGTCTGACACGCCCCCTAACGTAGCCAGGTAACGCGAGAGCGGAGGACGATATTTCCTACACACACACACACACACACACACACACACACAAAGAGTGGTTGACCAATCAGAGCAGACTGGGCTTCATCTTGTCAGCGGCCAAAAGAGGAAAATGAACATTAATGAGCATTTAAACATGTTCAGGTAATAACCCAAATTAAAATTAACATTAATATGAGCATTGTGAGTCTCTTTTATGATGAAAATGACTGATAACTGATCACATTGACTTTCAGAAATGTTGCTTTGATGACCTGACATCGACGGAAAACCATTTATAATACATACACTGGTTAGCTGAGGCTCAGGAGGTACAGGGGCTTTGTTCAGTCCTTTGAGTGGATACAATATAATATACACTGCAGAAATCTATTCATCCTTTACATCCCTGCGATGCACCAAATGTTTCTCTGGTAAAAGTTGGTGATTTTGCAAGTCAACCTACGCAGAGGCTAAACTCAGACTTCGCCTGGCACATTAGAAACTCTCCGGCCCTGTGGGTTGCCAAGTTTCATCACGAAGTGTTTGCACAATGGGTGTTTAATTTAAATTAGGCCTGCACACCTCTTGTTTTCTAATTGTCTTGGAAGCATCTCATTGCCTAGATAAGAGCAAGGCGGCTTCACACTTAACAGATCTCTTGTAAACATTTTATTTGGGGAAGAGCAAAGCCAACCACCACCATGGATGTGAAATCCGTATTTTTTTGTTGGTTTTTTTTGTCTGTCAAGTTCATCTCCGTCAGAACTCGAGTCAGTCGTGTTGTCTTTGTGTCTCAACTCAGTCTAAAGGCTGTGGACTCGGTGATAAATGGTGGAGGCCGGCCCCCGGCTGCCGCCTTTCATTCCAGCTGAATTGCAGGAGCTAATAACGGATCTTTTTTTTCTTCTGTGGAGCTGAAGAATAGACTGTAGCGTTGCATCAGCCTCATATCAAAGAGAGGCGGGATCGTCTCTTTACTAATTCAGATTCAGTGAATAGGTGGATGTTAAAGGTGTATTCTCCCTGTCGTTATCTCATCATCAGTGACTTACACATTTGAGTCATTGATTAAATTGGCAGACTTATTTTCCCCTGTGTGTGTGTGTGTGTAGGTGAGGTCCTTTCCCAGTATAAAAACTGTCCTCATGAGGACCAGTACCCCGTCCTGATGAGTGAGGGTTTAGGTTAAAGTTAAGATGTGAGTTGTGGTTATGTTAACGTTGGAGTTAGGCTTGAATTGGTCACGGTTAAGATAAGGGATAAGGCTTTGGTTTGACTGTCCACAATGAATGGAAGTCAATGCAAAGGATAGCTGTGTATGTGTGTGTGTGTGTGTGTGTTTGTACAATTTACTCAACATAGCATGGCCGAATTTCCACCAAACTTGGGGGGAGTATTATTTTGCTTGGTATCTTCACCTGATTAACTTTTGGAGCTGATGGTCAACAGAGGTCAACAAAAAAATATGGTCCGAAAAACAGATTTTCCAAGATATCGCCGTAAATGGCCTTGAAAGAAAATCTAAAGTTTATATTGATCATCAACGTATTTCAAATTATGTCATAAATAAGTTATAATATGACATCATTCGCAGGTGTCTCTGCATCCTATAGGACTAAAGATACGACCTTACATTGCTTATATCGATCGGAAAATAATCATTTCTGATCATATGGTTGGAATAACATCTGCAATCTACACCTTATGTAGATTAACCAATATATATTACAATATAAAATGAGTATATAAAGCATGTACACAGGGAATCTGATGCTTTTCACTAATAGTGGTCGGCATTACATGTAATTCATTGTAAAGTATAAAGTCAGTGTGTCTGCAGACTGTCTCACTGCTCCCCACCAGACCAATGTATGTGATGCAGCGTCTTCCCCTCCATGTTTTATTAAGACCTCCCTGTCGCTCCAGACTCAGGTTGACCAACTGCCACTTAAAGTTACCGACTGCCACCACAGACGTCAGTGAGCTGCTGGGTTATTCGATGAGGCTTTGTTTCAGGCAACTGCTGCTGGTGGTGGGAAGTGTTCAGCATGCTCCCTGGCAGGGGGGGGGCGTCTGGTTGGCTCACCTGACACGGCTGCACGCCAGCCCTCCTCCACCACCGCCACCACCCGCTGGGGGCGACTGACAGGCGAACGTATAAGTAAGCAGGTGCAAGGGGGGCCTTACCTGAGGGGCTGCCCACCCCCCCCCCCCCCCCAAATGGAATCAAAGTGGCACAATGCGCCCCACTGTTGCATCAAAGAGATCTCCCCGTGTCTCGTTAAGCTCGGTGCAAAGAAGCGTTCCCCTTTGAAGACCTTGTAATCTGAAATCAGCGGCGTCTCGCTGAAAGAAAGCGCCGCTGTGGCGTTTCTCACTGCGCCGCTGATGTACGGGGCTGACAGGCGGCTGTCTCCACTCAGGCTGCACGCTGTCGCAGGACGCTTTCTGTTTTTTGTGTGTTTGGCTCGACAAAAAGACAAAAAGGCAAAGCCTGGTTACATACGTGGCTCGTGAAAGAGAAAAGCTTTCAGTGGAGAAAAGCTGCAGGTTTTGTTCATATTGCTTTTCACTGGAGCGTGTCTGCAATGGTTTGCGTTAGAGTGCTTCATTAAAACACCAGAGGAGTGAGAGCGCAGCGCGGACTAATTAGCATTGTGACGAGTGTGTAACACAGAATGCTGCAAGTGTTGTGCACTTATATATTCTGGCAGGTTTCAACATGTGTGAGTCAACGGGAGCTTGAAATACTTCCCTTCATGTTTTTTTTGTGTAATTTTATCATTTTAGTTTTTCATCAAAATTTGTTTATTTTAAGCTTAATTCCGTCTCTTTTCATGAGCAATTTTTCTCTCTTTGGTGTTTTTCTTTTGTTGAGACTATTAATATTATTCACAACAGATTTTATTGACCTCACAATTCAGCCTCAAATGCCTTTGTGTCCTTGGACCAATGAAGACACAAATGCTGCTAATTGGAAATTAACTCAGTATAACCCACCCTTTGTCTTTGCAGTGCATTTTAGAGATACAGAAGTTTTAATATTTGATGTTGCGCATGCATAATATAATAACACGAGGCATTATGATTATATGGCTATTGCTATATTCCTTTGTCTTACTATGTATCCTGGTATTTTAATCCTTACGTGTAATATGAAATTTAGAATCCTAGCTGTGCAGATGTGTTACATTTAGGCACAAATGAAGAGTTTGTGTTGTAAAGCATCAGTGTAATTTTAACTAAAAAGATATGAATGTACCTACCTATCAATATTCTTAATTTTGCATGATTGAAAATATGTTTTTTATTTAATTAGATCACATTTTTTAACAAGTGTTACATTGGCTAGAAGCTCAGAACTGCACCTAAGTGGTGCTCCAGAATTCTGAGCATGTCCTCAAATTATATTTAATGTCCCAGTAGCTACGGAAGTAAACATTTACTTTAGCTTTTGTTGCCAGAAAGCCGAAGACTTTCCTGCAGTGTCGTCTGTGTTTTGTCAGGGTTGTCAGCGGATGGAATTCGGTAGTATGTGGTTGCCTTGGAGACGAGATAAAGGCCGTACCCAGGGGGCTTTGCTGTGCGCTGACTGACAGCCGCAGTCCTCCCTCACATCTCACACACCGGGCGCTAACCGGGGGTAGCTGCTCCGTGCGCTCGTGTCCTGGCTGTGTGGTCAGAGCTCGGCGCTCTTTGATTAGAAACCTGCACAGGAGGATATCACAGTGTAACTTTTGTTCGCTCTGTTTCCCTCTCGCATGCAGGGGGAGATGACGTGTTGGCTGTGTGTGATGAAAGGAGGAGCAGAAATAATCCAATAATTAGAGCCCATGTGTTTTTTTTTCTGTTCCTTTCGTGCTCTCTTCTCTAATTTCAGAGTCACACTTCATGTCATAAACAAGATCCTCGGATTCGCTCCTTTCATGACGGCGCTGAACCGCGCAGCTCGTTTTCACACCACATCCTCAAAGTTGAGATTTGTTTGTGCAGAGGAGGTGGAGTGAAGGTAGAATATGTGGAGGAACCCGTGACGTGCTCTAACTTCCTCCTAAAGGTGTTTCTTCTCCTTCTGTCTCTCATTTCTCACGTCCTTCCCTTTCTTCCTCAGCAGAAGCGAACCCCGAGCCTGCTGCCGTTGTACGTCTGCGTTGCATCAGACTCTGTGAAGTGTTGTTTACTCTGATCATTGTAAAGTAGCTGCGACATGACAAGTCTGTGCAGAGCATCGTAAACATGAAAACTGGAGCAGCCCTCGTAAATGTCACTACGCGCTGTGTAGGGTGTTCAGGCGCAATGTTTGTACACAATAACAGATTTACCTTTTTTAAAACTTATTTTCTTCACTCTGCCGTTTGTGAGACTTTAATCTGATGGTCAAGCAAACTGAATCAAAGCTCTTAACAATCGGCCTTATTAAAACTTCAGGGTTGGGAGTCGACCGGGAGAAGAGAGAGACTGAAGCTGATAAACGACCTCACAGCTGAGGGTCTTTGTTTCTGCAGAGTTTCAACCAAAACTTCCAGATGTACAGTGTGGAATGTGTTTCTCTGCTTCTGCCCTTACTGCTTACCTCAGGTTAAAAAACCTATCCGTTCATTTATCTTCCTTTTCCACTGATTCTCTTTCCATTTATCTCTGCTGCTCGGCCTTGTGATCACTTAAAGTGAGGCGGTCTGTGCTTCCCGCTAATGGGTCAAAGTCACTCTGTAAATAATGCATATAAATAGGAAATAAACTGAATTGTTGTTGCAGCTCTTCTTTTTTTTTTGGAGCGTTGCCCTGATTAAAATATTTATTCATGCATATCTTCAGGTATAGACACAGCAGGACGGTAGTAATGAGCCTCAACACGTCGGCAAACCTTTCACTCTGCAAGCGTTTGTAATGACTGGAATCAGACACGGTACCTGGACACGAACATTCATTTAGTCAAGATGCAAAAATACATTCTCTCAAAAACATACCTCTTGGGTTACGACTGCACATATTCAAAATACACCACATTTCCAAATTAATATTATTTTAATAAAAAATGCAGAAGTTCAGGAGGGGGATTTTCTCGGCATTCAACCATGGACTTGTAAGAAAATATCAATACATTAGTTTTGAATTCAAACAATCAATCATCAATAAAACAAATATTAGAAAATGACATCGTGAGATTGATCACACCAGTGGCAAACTGAGTTTTCAGTCATGAGGGGGTTCACCATAAGATCACACCACCTACAATGCACGTCAATATGTTGATGCCCCTATCTTCAAACTCCTCCTTCATTTTGATCCCAACTTTATAAATATGAAGTGATGCGATCGCGGTGACAAAATCTGTCCAGTTCTCCTGCACGACCATTTTTGCTGCGTTAACTAAGTTGGTGTGGAAATCATAATAAACATGGGAAGGGTGCTGATATCTGTAACGGCCTAATTAAGAAAGTGAAAAACTACCCCTTTATTCAGCTGACAGACAGACAGACAGACAGACAGACAGACAGACATACAGACAGACAGACAGACAGACAGACAGACACACAGACAGACACACAGACAGACAGACAGACAGACAGACAGACAGACAGACAGACAGACAGACACACAGACAGACAGACAGGATGCAGCTGCAGAGACAGATCAGTGAGGTCAGTTTGGGTTACAGCACGTTAACCGCTCACCATCACTCTCCATGTGAGGTGAGTGACTCTCTACTCAGAGCTTGTGGGATGTTGTAGTATTTAACTCGGGGAGCAGAGAATCAAAGCCGTCCCACTTTCGAGCGACCTTCTGCTCCGGCAGCTGTGTCGACCACATCTCCCACAAGCCCTCGACACACGACTGCTCTTAAAGCCTAATGGGAACCGTCGCCATGAAATGCGAATTAAAAAAAAAACATGCTAAAATAATGATTATTTGTCTAAAAAGTAAATAAGTTGCATGTGTTGCTTGAGAGTGTTTTGTGTACATGTGCCGACCGTGTGGCTGCGGCATCCGAGTATGTTTGTAAGGTAAAATGTCTGGAAATGACATTTTGAGAAATGTGGCTGGTTATGATTTTTAAATGCGTCACAGCAGGTTTTTGTAACGTAGACGTATCAAGACACATTTTTGAATCTGATAAGAGAGAAACCGACCCAAAGACCTCTGAACATTTTAAATATCAGTACATATACTCATTTTTCAGTGCCTTGCTCTCAGTAATATGATAAAATGTGTTTTCCTACATTATATTTTTCATTCTACTAAAGGTTGTTTTACCACAGCATTGCCAAAATATGTGTATTTTTATATTTGAACTTAATAATAAATAGGTTTTTATCATTTTTGTGCTATTGACATATTTCCAGCCGTGTATTATACTGGATTCTGTTCCTTAAAAGCAGAATCATGTTGTTGTTATCACGTGGATTCTCTTTATTTCTTTGTATTTTCTCCGTTGTCGGCTGAACAGTGTTGTATTTTTCGAGGTTGGGGCCGGTCTGAATGTCAGAGCCAAAAGATCATCCATTATTGATGGTCCTGCGAGCATCTCCAGACAACTCCCGGCTCGGTATTGATCTCAAATCAGCAGCGTTAGAGTCAGGAATGATATGAGCACATCACCGGCACAATACATCTTCTGAAAAGGTCCACTCAGTGGCACTCGGAGGGGCGGCGACACGCACACGTGGTCCCAAATACCCTATACTTGAGATATTGTTGAGGTGTGTAAGTGCTTTTTCAATCCTCGGTCTTCTTATTCTGTTCCTCCGATAACTAAACTGCACTTAAATACGATATAACAACGCCGACTGTCGGGTAAAGAGAAAGATGCTCACTGACGAATAAAACTCTTTTCTTTAAATCTGGCTGTTTATGCTCCTGCAGAGGTGAGAGCATTGATTTCTCTGAGCTTTTAAGGCCATTTTGTACTTTGGAATTCCTGTTGGATAAACTACTGTAGGAGTAGGAGGTTTGAAATCAGTATGTATTATAAGAGTGAAAGATAAACCTCCAACAGACAAGTTATAGCAAACAGTGGGAAAGATGAGACACGTGTTAACTTGTCCCTCCAGCTAGTATTGGGCTGAATTAAATGTAAAATAAATCCTATTAGCTGGTGTCTGTATCCTTCAAGCACATTTCCTTTCACCTGGAGAATATTTATTTGCCACTCATCTCTACAGCGCCACAGGGCTTCATTTGATATATTTGCGAGACATTATTTCAGCTCCATGCGATTTGGACGTTGCGTTTTGTGATTTCAATCATATTTCTATTGATTATTTCGCCCTAACTGCGATTCTCATGCACTATTGCTTTCATCACATATTTCATTCTGTTGTAGCTTTAGCAAACGGGGTAATGCATGGAAGCAGTTTTCAGACATGGACTCGACGGGTCTGGACATTTTGAAGAGCGCAGCAGGAGAATGTCCGAGTCAGACGCGTTCACAACAACAGGAAAATGTCCGCGACGTTCAGGCGAGAGGTGACGACAAAGAATATGAGGAAAATGTGTGTATTTCAAAGTGTGTCGGCCAACAACTCTAACCTCTGTGTCTTTTACAATCTATATATCTTGTTTTGCCTTTTTAATTATAAATTCGTCCGAGTCCTTAAATCCTCCAGGACGTGTTGAAGCTACATCCCACTCTTTAAATATACTTGCAAACATAGGTTACTTTCACCTCGGCAAGAAGAAACTCCGACCCACTCACTGACCTTCATGTCACTGAGTTATGGAAAAAATTTTAATCAAGCACTGCGGCTATTTTGCCCCTCGACTTAGAATCCAGCTTCATTAGTTTTGCTCCCAAAATGTTTTCTTTTTCCACTTGTGGAATAAAACACATTATTGGAAACTGCTTGAATATACTCTGCTTTTATAGTTGGCCTATGTTTTCAATCATTAATGCATCATAATAAAGATTTGATGCATATTTAAGTCGTGTTAAGCGAGGTTTATTTTCGTCTTGTCTTGTATTTGGAGCTATTTTCGGCAGCATAACTCAATATGGGCCGTTATACGAATGTATTCAATAATTCAAAAAAGGGAATCTGCCTTTTAATGCCTCAGAATAGCTACAGGGCTTAGGGTTAGAGATTTTATTGAGCTTTTACATGCTGTTGTGTCTGAGCGCCTAAAAATCTGTTTTTAGAGCAGCTTGGCAGCTGTGTGTTGATGTTGGCTAATTAGGGAGTTTGAACTTTTTAAATACTCCACATAAACTTTTTGAAAAATGCTCAAACCGAGACAGATTGGAATATAACACAATAATTCAGTAAAAATTAAGTAGCAGCACAATATTAGACTTTAAACATTTAACCGACTCTGCTTTCCAACCTTGAAGTCCAGGTCAGGATATCTGAGATCCTCGGGCACATTTTTGTATTTGAGATGTTTTTCTTGGATACTGGAAGAAGTGAGAGGCTTTAGATGAGGAAACGATTCAGGAAATGAAAACTTTGTCTTGTAGTTTTTTTCCATAGACCCTATTAGGTTCTTGAATGGACATGCAACACTGCGGTTGACTCATAACTGCAAACAATGAGACATTTGCTCTTGGCTAATTCTGGCTCGTCGCAGATAAGTAGGTAGACGTACACGTGTGCAGTGAGATACCGCTCCCTGCTACAGATTCTCCTCTGCTGCTCGGACGTGGAGCTCCCAGCTCGGCTGCCCGTGGCTCCAACAGCGGGATGAGAGCAGATATCGAGCTGCGTAGAACTCTCCTCTTCTCTCGGATTTTTAATCATGTTTGGATCAGTTCAGCAGCATCGGTGCTGGGATTCATTCCTGATCGCTGCATTGAAACTCGTTAAAAAATACTTCAGATGATTTGCACCTTGAGCCGGCTTCTTCTGCGCTGCAATGAGTGGTGAGGCATCATGGGTAGTGTAGTCCAAATCGGTCTAATTAAAGGAATAAAACAAATGCAACCTCCACAGGGGTGCACTGTACGCTATGTGATAAAGCTGTTAACATCCAATCATGCTGTGGAAGAGACAGTATAAAACTGCAGGCTCAGCTCATTCTCATTTTCTATGAAGACAACGAGAGGAACAGACCTTAGATCTCAGCGGGTTCGTTGTCTGGGCACAGGCAGCAGATGCTCAGACTTCTCAACTGGCCGGTGTTTCAATACTAACAGTGAACTTTTTATGTTACACCTGCATTTAGACAAAGACATCTGTAAACACGGTCGTCTATTGTGGTCAACAGCGGACGTTTGATGACCGTGATGCTCGTGAAAAACCACAAAGCACAATTCTTCCCCCGGGGGCGGATGGAGAAAGTCGATGCGGGTTCGTGATCAGACTGTGTCAGCAAGAACTGGTCATTTACAATTACATAGAGATAGATACTGTAGCAGGGCTGCAGCACATAAAGCTCCTCATCACCAATATGAATGCACGTTTGAGAGTTCAGTGGTGAAAATACAATAATCACTGCAGGTCTAGATCGTGCTCTTACCCCCCATGGGTAAGGGTACGAGTGGAAGAAACCGGTAGAGCTCAGGGTGGGAGAGAGAGAGAGAGAGAGAGAGAGAGAGCAGGGAGCGGTAGGAAAGAGAATAGAGCACAATCAGGTTCCCCATGGAGATGTACACTAATAGTAATAATGATTAGAAGACTAATAATAATTGCAGTAAGATTGTAGAAGCAGTGGGGGGTTTGCAAACACAGCAGATCGAGACTGCAGCAACAGGAGAGAGACGATTAAGCACAAAACAGTTGGAGAGGAGAAAAGTTTGAAACCTTTTAAAATGTGGAGGATGAACTTCCTCCCAGACACAGACTGGGAGATGGTTGGAAGCCGGAAGATGAAGGCTCTTCCTCCCAGTGTCCGTCTGGAACCACAAGCAGGCTGTGTATTCTAGGAGTGTGCAGGGTACTATGGTGACAGCAGCCAGGGTTTTAACAAGAACCAAGGAATGAGGTCATTATTTCAGTAGCTTTCACTGCTGCTTATATTTGTGAAATAATTATACTTGTTTAAAAGGTTTAAAGTCTGCTCGACATCTTTGTTTAATTAGGTTGTGAAGCTGCGACTCCAAAACCAAGCTGTAAAATTCTTAATGTGAAAAACTTTTTTTTGTTTTAATGCACCAAACATTTGGAATGTAGTCCCAGCACAAATTAGAACAGCACAGCGTAAGACCTACTGTTATCATCTTGCTTTTAAATAATTGTATTTTTTAATCAATTGCATGTTGTTTTTATATGATTCACTTACCTTTCACAGCTTTATGTTCTTTTATTTGCAAATACTTAAAATTCTATATTATATCTCAAAGGGAGTCAATGCAGAGCAGTTAAAACAGGAGCTGTGTGATCTCTCTTTCTCTGTCAGTATCGCCCTGCCACGTTTTGGATCATCTGGTTGAGAGCAGTTTTGGGGCAACCAGATAAAAAGGAATTGCAATGATCCCTCCTGCAAGTAGCAAGTGCATTACCGTGTGTTTCTGCACCTTTTTCACACAGGATGTGCCAGATTTTTTGCGAAGGTGCATTAGTTGAACTCCCACACAGAGCCAACTTCAAGGACTGCCTTTTCAAAGGACATACCCTGGGCAACGATAGCTCCTCACGGCAGTGCCGGAGGCCAGGGCAATGCCATCTAGACTAACTATATCATTAGATGAAGTGTTTCTGGGGTTGGGGCCGAGTACAAGAGCTTCCATAGTAATGTGTGGTTTACACCAAGGGCTGTACAGACCTGAGTGCTTGACCCCTGAAGTGAGAGGATCCGCTGGCTCTGTTATGCCGTCTGGGGCATTTTTACTGGCATGGAGTTAGTCCACTTGTCCCCCTTTTGGAGCGAAGGGTCACAACAAATCGATAAAAAGTGTTGTTCTGAGTGATCGCCTTTATCCTACAGTGAAATATGTCCATCCTGTCCATTCCACAATGTCAGTGTCCCCGTCCCTATGGCACGAGGTGTCCACCGGAGGGTTTGATGAGGATGAAAATTATGTGAATCACATCACCGTCACCAGATCTCGACCCAATTCATCCACCGTGGAAGATTTAGACCAACGTGTCAGAAAGTAATCTCTATGAACAGACTCTGGGTGTGAATGTGCAGAATCTGTAGGCCAGGGACAAGACTTTTGGGGTCTGGATCCTTCTGGTTTTCATTTCTAGCTTCACCAATCATCATCAGGCTCTGGTTGCCCGCAGGTTAACAAATTGTCTGACAAAAGAAACTCGTCAGTAAATGATGTACCGGGAACTGAAGAATCTTGGCCCCGATGTCTGTCTACACCGGAAGCCCCCAACATATTGTCTGTGTCCCCCATAGTCTAATTCATCGGGCTCGGAGACTGATTGGACAGCAGCTCGCCAGCAAGAAAAGGCTAAATTTGGGGGATATCTTTTGGAAGAATGCTGCTCTCCAGAGTGCTTTAATTTCATTAAAAGTGAGATGTCAGTAAAAGTAAATTTACAGGAAGGAAAATACGTCTGAGGCTGCAGAGATATAATCTTTTCTTCTGAATATTTTAATAAAAGGCAGGACGCGCTTTCTCAGCTGGAAATTTATGGAATAGATGAGGCTTAAGCCTTTTCTCTGGAGGCTGTCAAATGTCAGTGGAAATATCAGGACAGCACTTTCTTACATCCTGGAATGCAGTAAACAGCACAAATTTATATCTTTCAGCATGGGGGTGTCCAGATGTGGATTTTCCCTCACGACGTGTACTTTATCACTTCTGACATAAAGGTTAGGCAGCTCAGCTGGGCTTAATTCTTCTGGACAGATGTGAGTATTGTGATTAATGGACAAGCGATGGAGTAAATATTGCAGATATTGCAGTCAGTCACAGACCCGCTATTGTATGAATGTCAGTGGGCTTGGAATTGGACAGTCAGCAGATCATAAAAGTGCATTCTTCTGCTCCTTGGCTCCCAGAAGCTGTCAGACAATAGTCTTTTTAAAGTTCCACTGTTTTGTTGTGGTAACTTGTGACTGTAACAAATGGCAAACTTACCACTAGAACTGCAGGGATCTATTTTAACAGAGTGCACTTTGCTCCTGTGCAATTCCACATTTGCTAGTTCTACTTTTAGTTTCTTAATCAATCATGGGTGCAATCTCCCATCCCCTTTAAAAAAGCCAACAGGTCTGCTGCTGCACAAAGTGACCAAGTGTGTGTGACAGAATGTAAATGCATTGTGCACTCACCTACTGTAGAAGGTGCATTTTACCATCTTCACAATGCATAATGTGACCACAAAAATACTGCACCAGTGACTCCAGACCAAGTCTTTGTTGGTCAATCGCTTTCTGCTTCCTCGAGGTAGCACATAAACAACGATGCACTTGACCACGTGCACATTCAAGGGCGCTCGGATGGAAGCGAGTGCATTTGCTATTTAAACAATGTGGGTGCTGGACGGGGAAATTACAGCCGCATCAGGTGGAAACTAGCGAAGATGCTTGAGTTGTAGTAACACTTGCTCGACATAAGGAGGAAGGATCAATATCAAAATCTACATGCATGCTGGACAAGATTGAAGCCATTGATCGCTGATGGGATGTTTCTAATTATCCTGCTGCAAACTCATCAATAGCTGAGAAGGGGTTTTGTGAAGCTAAGGCTCCTCTGACATGCTGGTATTAGGATGAGACGTCTGAGTCATTAGATAAGTCTTCATGTGACTTACAGGAAGTAGTTCTGTAGCGTATGTGCGTAGAGAAAGGACGATACATTCAGTCAGTTGTCGACTAATACATTTGTAGAATATGTCTTTAATGCGTGATTCATTTGTGCGATGCTTTATTCTAATGCTCAACCCTTCTGATTTCCCAGATCTTTCTGTTGCCGTCCAGAAGTTCTCCCAGTCGCTGCAGGAGTTCCAGTTCGAGTGCATTGGTGACGCAGAGACAGACGACGAGGTGAACATCGGTAAGTTCAGTTTGGCTCAAGACGGGATCTCTTCCCAGTATTTAATATCCTTTCCTCTCTGCTCTCCCCCAAATCAACAGGCTACCTTAAGATTTGTCTTGGGAGACACTTGAACACAGATAATGTCCTGTGGCTCAGAATATCATAATATAATATCATAGTAATTTTACTTTAGAGAAGGTCGGTAATATAGAAGGGAAAAGCTTCATCAGAGTCGTTGGGAGTTGTTGGAATTGGATTTGGCTTTGAGCAAAGATCTTAAAGTTGTCTGAGGTGCATGCATAATTAATGCTATTGATTTGCTTATGATGCTTCCCCTGTATCTTTTCGATCCTATATGAAATCAAAGGGGACTAATTGTGATCAGTGTCAGAGATTAATGGAGGTGCGAACCTCCAAGCCTCCGACAGGAATATGGAAGCAGCTGTGCAGAGGGTCTCTCTGCCTCTAATGGGCAGGACTCCCAGTCTGGCCTCTTCTTCCTTCTCTTTTTTTTTTGCACTGCTCATTATCCCCAGCTTGAGTCCTTTGCTCTGCAGAGCTGGAGACGGCAGAATTACTGTCCATCTGTGCGGGCTAGACTCGATATCGACCTCCTCTATATGAGGCTGTTATGTCCGTCTGAATGCGTAATGAACAGTCCTCCTCTCTCCTTTCTTTATGATAAAGCTGCAATGGCTGTATGATGGGTCACGTGGGGGGGGGGTGCAGCTGACCAATTGTGCTTACTGGAAAAATCCACCCCCTCAATCCAAGCCTCATTGGAATCAAATGTGTTTTCATTTTAAAGCTAAGCTCTCGTTTCCTGGCCTGCCTATCAGAGTGGTGTTGATGTCAGATCGAACACTGGACATTTCAGCTCCCCACCTGTTCTATTGCTGTGTTTTCACTGAGAATCAATGACGCAACAGAAACAAGTGGTTTGGAGTCAGTGCTCATTTCACTCGGGAGGCTCGTGAACAAGCGGATGCATCATTTGCACAAATAACATAATATAATTGAAAAAAAGCACAGCTCCCTTTAAGAGTTTCGGTATCTTCTTTAACTGGAAATGATTTCCTCACGCTCGGAGCTCCCCCCCACGCTCCCTGTCCTCGTCGTCTCCGAGAGAAAAGACCATGATTGCTGTCAGAGGAAAAAAAAAATGAAACAGCCTCTTGAAATCAATCTAGTCATCAATGAAACTGAGTTTTCTGACTGACATCGCGAGACCCCTGTGTGAATGCCAGCCATGATCTTGATGCGGTATCGCTGTAGTTCACTTTGATGCTCCCAACTTCCTCCGCACAACATCGGGATCCTGCATGTGCTGCCAGACAGGTTCACCTGACCTTTTATTGATTTCACTCTATGACTTCTCGCAGTGACATTCACATTTCACGCCAGTTATCTAGGAATCAATGGGGCCAAAGATTGATGTGGCTATAGAAATTTAAATTTCCAGAAAAGTTTCGTGCCCTTCTCGCAGAAGGTCAATCCGGGAATCTCCTAGAAGTGTTCAGAGCGTTCTCGTACGAGCTCAGATCTCAAAGAGCTCGAAAATAGATAAATATCAAGCAGGAAGGCAACATTTAAACCCAAAAAATGTTGGTAAATGAATATGGAAATCTTCCATATTTTCATATAAGCTTATCTTATCTTCTAATTTGTTATCGAGGCAGTATTTAATTTCATTCAGAGATTCATCAGGTCTCTTGCCTCCCTCTCTATTTGCCAGTGAATGATATGCAAGCTGTAACCTCACTTTGACTCCCATTTCCTGTCTTTGGAGCCTAATCTTGTCCCATCAACGGCTCCAGCTGTGCCCTTTACCCCCCCGAGAGGTTTGTGCTGTTGATAAAAGGGGGCTGGCGGCGTTAATAGGAGGCCAGGCTGCCTGCAGGATCACTGGCACAAAATCATTGCTCCCTGGTCTTTAAAAGCTTTGGTGTGTAAATGGAACAAAGTGTCTAAGATGATGCATGGGTCCCCGTGCCCGGCCGCCGCGGACGATAATGATGTTACTGTGTTGGCAAGCAGGGGCAGCTTGACCGCTGCTAAATGGCTGGACACGGGAAGATACAGGGGGCTGACCAACAGAGGCCACACTGTATCTGGCCCTCTATTTAATGAAGCTGTGAAGCTATCAAGGCACAATTCTGTGGCTGATAAGGTTGGATGTATTGTATGCTGAATTCATCTGGCGCTGCAGAGTGCAATACAAGCTATCAGAGTACAGCCCAGATGGCACGAGCGAGTTTCTACTGCATCAGTCTTCGCTACGTTGTGACACCGTAGTGTAAAGCCTAGCAGGGGGAGAAAATAAAGGGAAGCAATCAGTGGGTTCCATTCAATTAAAGTATTGTTTTTTTACTGCTCGTCTTGGTTTTAAATTGGACATCTGCATGATTTTATTAGCTGCTAAAATGTGCTGCACTGAAAGCTCCGAAGCTGCAGCGCAAATAAACATTTTAGCACCATGCTACTGCTTGTGGGGTGCCGGGGGAACATCTGACGTTTAACGACTGAGCCACTGTGGGTTTTTTTTTTAGAAATATCTTTTTTTTAATCATCTGGATGCCACAACACAGAGCGTCACTGTGGTAAACATGTGCACAAGGCTTCATACGTGTGGATGCAGTTGTTTACCACACATTCAGTGTCTTTCGCACGGTGTTTATAGAAATTATCCGTCTTTGTGTTTCAGCACAGTCATTCAAAGAGTTCTCGCAGCTGCTGAACACTGTTGAAGAAGAAAGACGACGCCTGGTAAGAACGCAACTTTGATTTCCCTTCTTGAATTTCAGAAACAACAATATAATGGGAACGCTGGCTCCGACTGAAACTGCACAAAGAGAAGCAGCTTCTCTCAGGGCAATTTTGACTGTCAGTTGATGGACAGCCCTATTTATAACTTGACATAGAAAAAAAAAAATAGTCCCAACAAACAAACATAAATTGCCTATTATCTAGTTTACATTTCTTCAATCCCTTTTATGCTCAAAATACAGTTTCTCTTCGTTTGTTTGCTATTTAAAGTCCCAACATTATGGTTTCCAACCCAGTTCTGTCTCTTGAGTCATATTGTAGCGATTGCTGTTGAATTTCAATACTTAGAATTATTCAGTTGCATTTCACAATAATATGTAATGTTCCCTCGTAACAAACTGAGTTATATATAATAACACTGATGATCAGTACCTTGAACTGACATACTTTAGAGGTACTTTTCTTGACAGAGGAAAAAATATATTCCCATGTGTGTCTGTTGATTGACGGCATCGCATCATAAACAATATCCAACAATCAGAAATGTTTAATGTAAAGCAGAGTAAAACAATAATAGAACAGAGGAAATGTCGACAAAACCAATTAACTCTGATGTTTCCTGTGATGGATCATTGAGATTTTCGTTTCGAGTGCTCTGGCGTTTTGTTTTCCGACAGTGACGGCTCTGACTAAAGGCTGGAATTCAAGCCTCTAAATGTCTGCAGACAAACCAGGCGTGACAAAAAGGGCAAGGGCAGTGGAAGGTGGGGGGGGGGGGGGGGGGGGGGGGGGGGGGGGGGGGGGGGGGGGGGGGGGGGGGGGGGGGGGGGGGGGGGGGGGGGGGGGGCTGCACACAAGTATGAGAGTGTTGCAGAATTGGCCCCTTCCCCCCCTCCCCTGCAATAATATACAGAAGAAAATGAGGGGTTTTGTAAATGTATAGGAGCCAAGAGCTGTCCAAAATAATGTGCAGAAAGTTGGAATAGAGAGATTTTGGGAAAAGAACTGAATCTGCACATTTCTAGCCTCCCATCCCCCAAAGGAAGCCTCTGATAGGGTTGAGCCACTGTGTCTGTATACCAGTCAGTAACTGTGTTCAGCTTCCATAAAACATTTATGCTCTACTAACAATAAAGTACATAATGTACTGAGTACAGTAGAACATGAATGTCTTGTACTTTGATATGCATGTACACTGTGTCAAGTGTTTGTATTTATTCCTTATGGTTACTTATTTCAGTGTAATTCTTCTATAAACTGTGAAAAAGGTCACAACTTTTAACCAAATTCAAACTCGGAAAATTCCCCCAAAAACTTACAAAGCTGCACAACTTTCTCCACTGTGTCACTGGGTTGCTCTTTTTGTGCAGGAAAAAAAAAAAAAGGGTCTGCACTTGACATTTGATTTATTAAAAGTAGACATTTTTAGAGGGTAGTACCGAGAACTGCCTCAAGTCAGGCGTTTGCTTAGTCCACATACTTTACATAATTTACCAAGTCTGATATGCAAATGAGATCAGCTGCAAGGTTGCAGTCGTTGGTTTCCTAACGACATTTTCGATATGCGTTTTTGTTTTTTTTCTGTGTGAAGGATCAGACTACAAACTTTTTTTCAGTCTACCAGGGCAAGAGTATTTGACACTGACAAGATTTGGTTTAGAATAACACTTACAGGGGGCGGGGGGGGGGCACAGATGGGATCTTTAAGGACCAACACCACTTTAAGTTAAGAATAAGAGAATAACGTGAACCAAAGGTCTCCCACAGGGCACCATTCCCATAAATAGCCCCAGTTACTGTGCGTGTGTGTAGCAGCTGCTGAAACACCAGCTCATCCTTTAGCTGTTAATGTGAAGGCTCAAATTTATGTAGCGTCAGTGTCAGTGTTACCTCCTGACATTCATAGTGCTGCTAAACTTTGTAATAGAAATAGTTGCCCTTTGACGATCTTCTCAGTGAGGACCATGTAAGTTCATGGAAAATGGCCCTAATCAATTTGACAGATGCAAATGCACTATAATCATAAATTCATGTCGCCTGTCGAGCTTGTCCCCAAACCTCTACCCCCCTTTTTAAAATGATTTAACTGCTCTAGATGGTCCATGGCCTGTAAATACCCGCGTCACTCACTCTGAACTGTAATATCTGGTTCATTTAGCAAATGATGCAGAGCTTGAAAAATATATTTATCCGGGATGGAAATGGAGTTTACTTTAAATTCTTAACCGGCACACAATGGGCTTTGTGTGCATAGCTCCGTCCAGGACTTTGTGTGCACAGCCTGCAGCGTGAAACTCAGCAAAGAGTGCATGTTACCACGATCATGCATCTGAAGCTTAAGGGACGTCTCAAGAGGATTGGACTGCTGGTCTGTGATGGAGCCACGGTATACATGAGAAAAATACAGTATTTAGTAAAGAAATGGGTTTGGTTTGGATACACTGCACTTGTCTTATCTCTCACCTAAACCCCATTGAAGTATTTATTTTAACTTAACCAGGCGTGTGTTATTGTCACCATTACAATAAAGGACTTGCATACCTCCAATGGGTTGTATCAGAGAGTAGGAACAAATGACTGCTGCGGTAATTCAGGTTGTCGGTCATTTGCTGTTACTCGTTAAGAACTTTGTTAATTGACAGTTGGAACGGAGAGATTTCGTGAAACTGCACATTTCTAGCCTTTAAATTTCCAGCATCTAAAGAACGGAATCCGTTGCCAATGCAGATAAGAGACTTATAAATACTTATCGTTCTTTTACTGCTCAGCCTGATAATCCGATATGTGCACATTAGACTACTGACTGCCTACTGACCTTTGCCTGCGCGCCTGCAGTTTGTCCTTGTTGGTTTTTACTGGCTGTGCTTTGTCTCATATGTTGTGTTGTTACTCATTATTATAATTTGTACCTGTCTGAATATCAGTCTGAATATATGGCTTGTGTGTGGCATTTTATTTTAGTTTTAGGTTGCCATTATAAAAAACTGGCCAGGGACAACAGATGGAAATTAGCCTGTTGATTAATGAGCGATGTCCCTGTCAGATGAACAAATAAGGAAAATGAGATGGTGATGTCACCATATATTGAGACAAACAACCATTCCTGCTCACATTCACCTGACCTGCGTGTCTTTTAAACCGTGGGAGGAAACCACAGAACCCAAAGAACAGGATTCGATCAAGGATTCCGTTCTTCTGTGAGTCAACAGTGCTTCACCCCACCGTGTCAAGGGAACATACATTTCTATAGGAATGTTGTGGGTTGAAACATGTTCGCCTAAATCATCGTGGATGCAAAAAGCAGAGTGTGACACACTCGCCGGTGAACTCGGTGGTGTGACGCAGGCCCGGTTGGCTCTCTCTGTCTGCGGTGTCTCAAACGAGGCTCTGACATATGGTTGTGCTTCTGTCTCCGGGGTGTAGTGCTGGTCATTTGATGGCTGTCGAGGATAATCAGGGCAGACTTGGCTACACGGGCAAGTTTTCATGACACTTGAAAACAGGCAGTTTTTGGAGTTTTTTGGGGGTTTATATAATAAGAAAAACAGAAATAAGACAAATGCACATTAAACAAGGTGCGTGCACAGTTTTTTTTTTTCTCAAGCATCTAATTTCAAAGGGTGTAAAGAAACAAAACAAATCAAGATGACAAACAGAGACACGGCTCAGCTGGATAATAGAAATTAAATGACACCGCAGCCGAGTAGAAGTGTAAGACGAACAAGAAAATGCATGATTGCGTAGTAATGGAAATAAACTTAATAAATCAAAGCAGCTGTATAGCCACGCAAAGCTATAGGAGGCAGTAGTTCATCCAGCTGTGATAGATTTAATAAGTACAAACCTCTTCATAGCCCACACATCCTCCCTCACACACCACATCCCTCTCTACTGGCCTGAAAAGCGTCCTCTCTGCATCATCTCTCTTTTCTTCACGCTCTTCTGTCTCATCACATCACTGGAACGTATAGAAAGACGCCGCAGATCCCTGCACTGGGAGCTGTGGGTTGGTTTGTACTGTTTATGGCATGGGACGTATAAAGCTCATTCTCCATTTACACATATTTTTTTAATCTCTTGGAAAACAAGTGTTTTGTAAAAAAAAAAAAAAAAAACCTTGAGCTCTTAAAAGTCCCGTTATAAGAAAAGTGAGTAAAGTTATCCAGGAAGATTCCGCCGGTGCCGACTTTGAAATTAAATCTACTTCTTCTTTTTATTATTTTTCTGCTCCATTAAATGAACTGTAAACTGTAAATGACTCACCTCACTCGAAGGTGTAAAGCTGTGAGTGACATTGTTTAATACATCACAACAGGTTCTCATTTTCAAGTTCATTTTTAGAGGAGCCGGCTGTGAACACCAAGTTCGCTGATTATTAGGCAGCGTGCCAGGACGGTGACTGACTCCAGCCACCTTGGTGCAAAATTAAGCTCCATCATAATTAAAAATGATATTTCATGTGGTCCAGGCCAAATAAGCTGATGAATTAGACTTAAATTGACCGTATTCACCCTAGTTACACAAGTTAAGCTTCTTGAAGTCAGACATTTGTCAAGAAATACAGCTGAGCTCCGTCCTGGTGTCGTAAATCAAGATGAACGACAGGCTTTGGAAATGGCATAAAATCATTTTGATGATTCTAAATGTGTTTGTGGTCCCTGACGCTGCGTCTGATTGTCACTTACACCCTCTGCACACGAGAGGATTCAGATTTACTCCTCCTGACGATCGCAAATTTGAATCCTAAATCATTTGGAATCGTAAATAGCAATATCGATAAATATACATTATTACATGTCGCACAGACTTGCGTATTATGGAAGGAACAGCGATTTGTCAAGTGATCAGAAACCCTTTAATAGCCAATGAGAGCGAGCTGAGCGGTAAGCATCACCAACCAAAACAGCCTATAAGACTTCTCCCGTGCCAGGTGAACAAAGATGTTGGTAATAAGTGCTTGTTTTTCTCTTTGATTACGTTTGTCGGTGTAAATCAGCAGCTGACAAGGCCGGCAGTCCGCCTCACGTTTTTATTCTGAAGTCGCGATTGATCACGCAAAATGATTCGCAAAAGTCTCTGGGATTCTCAGATCCTCAGAAATTGTTCTTTAAACGCCAAGTGTGTGGTCCTGCGTGTCTAGCGTGTGTGTTCTCACGCTCAGAGTATTAAAAATGGGTTACATTTGCCGTAGGGTCTCCAATCAGTTAAGGTTTTGAAGATCTTCTGGTATGCAGCAGGAATTTGGGAGCTAACTAACTCAGAAAGTTTCATCACTTACTTTTACCGTTCTTTTGTGTTCTGCTTTACATTTAATGTTTGTTTCTCAGGCCTGCTGCTGTTATTTGGGGAATTTATCCCCACATACATATTAACTGTAATGGGAATAACCTCAGTGAACGGTTTTTGAAAAGCTATAATAGCCTCCTGTTGCTGGGAATTTAATGAGAATGAAGCCATGTAGTAAGTCAGACGTAATATAATGGAAGTCCGGGCTTCATATGGCTCCAGACTGAATAAAAGCACCCAGAGCGTTTACTAAGCTCACATTCTAACTGTATTATACATGTTCCCATTGAGCTTTATGTACAAATGCAGAATGTATGCGGCTCAATTACAAATACTTGCGCTGAGTGGGAAACACTCAGCAGTAACCTTTCCAACTCCAGTCTACTCAGCCTGTAATTTTCTAGATGGAGAAGAACTGGGATAAACCGCTCCTGCAAATAATGTTTGTCAAGCGTGATCGAGTGGTGTCAGGTGTTGTGCAATAGCTTCTCTAGCTGCGCACACAAGATGTAATGAATCCATCATGAAGGATCGAGCTGCAGCCACTTGCAATTCAGGAGGGTTTCGTACTGTAAAAAGTTAATGATGTCAGATTTATCGTTATTAAGCCTGTTCTTCTGTTTGTAGAATGAAAACAAAGGGAAAAGAAGCCCAGCGGTTCTTTAAGCGTTAAATCCATTGTGAGCGTATTATTTTCCGACACCCGCTCATTAAATCAGTGTTGCAGCTTCTAACCCCTGTCAAAAGCGTGAAGACTGTTTGATGCTGCCAGATACAGTGCATCACTACAGCTGTTAAATAATTCACCGGTGTTGGTGGCAACAAGCTAATTGTTTGGACTCTGCGAGCGGATAAAAGAACAGAGAGTGGAGAGATTTTGAAGATAATGTTTCCTTTCATGGCCTGCGTGCGTGCATCGGCGAGCCGTGAGCACGTCCAGCGAGTTCATTAGATTTCACGAAGATGCAGTCAGGCTCGGCTAAGTCACAGCAGAGAGAGCGGAGACACAACAAAGACACTCGCGGTTGTGTTTGACATTTTATTGAATGAAAAGTGGTTCTTCAGTGAAGCTCTGATTTCTGTTGTGTGTGTTTTTCATCACGGTTTGAATTACGCTGGAGATAAGAGGAGCTTCCTGTTCAGTGAAGATCCTGAAATAAATAGTTATATTAATAAAAAAATGTGATTTTCTCTCATTAAAATATGACTATCAAACATATATGTCCACTAATTAACACAATGCTGTCTCATTCCTGCTGTGGCCATTCATGCATAGGGGCTCTGCCTTTGCATCAAATGTTTGATTGTTACATTTCCTTCTCTGAGTTGATTCAGCCGCTGGATTTAACTGGTAAATCGTTCGGAGACGATGGTTTTATTTGGTATTTTTGGCTTTTAAAGTGACAGGACAGCCATAGAGAGAGAGAGAGAGAGAGAGAGAGAGAGAGAGAGAGAGACACTCAAAATGTTTTTCACAATATCCTGCAAATGATCGGGCAGCCACACACGTCCATGTGCGGGTGTTGATGACATGTAGTAGTGCCGATCCCCTGAAAACTACTGTGTAATGGGAACACTGGTTTTCACTCCGGTCGGTCGGTTGGTTGCTCAGCCGGCTGGTTGGTTGATGGATGCAGGATTATACATCTGTCGTGGTGAAAGGATGGGACACGGGACACCATTAAATCTACGCTCGGATTCAGACAAAGGAGCAGACCTTTAGCATTGAGAGACAATTCATGGATCTTGTTGAAAAACAAAATGCGTATTTATGGGACTGATATCCATGAGATGATGCAATTTGGTGAAGGTCTAAATAAATATTGGTGGATCTTGCAGATTGAAATGTGGTTTCATGAGGGGGACTGTTGGGCCCTTGGTGGAGGTATCAGCTCTTAGTGCCCTTAGTTACCTGTGTCCCATGCTGGTTTGTGACAGATGTATCAGACCAATACATTATTCCAGCTCCAAGCAGCATATTATGTTTCTCCCTTTTTGAGCTACAAAGATATCAGGTCAGGAATGACAGCCCAGGCTCCAATATAGAGATGAGTTATGTGTGATCTCCGGGGAGAGAGGTGCCAAATGGGTTTTCAGCTGTCTGTCGGTGGCTTAAACATTGTTACGAAAGGCTTTATTTGCTTTGTGTATTTAGATTAAACCCTTTGCTATCTGACACATGGGAGAGCACGGCGTTTTCAGATCCTCGCTGTCAAAGCGCGTGCATCTGGCTGGGTGACTGAGAAAAAGGCAGGAAAGTGCAAATGACCAGACGGTTTCATTCCCGGTCTTTGTGTAATTTTGAAAGCAGTTGGTTTGCAGAACTCAATTAGCTCATTTCAAACAAACACATGCTCCGTAAATGAATGAAATCTGCCTGGTACCGAGGGGAGAGATCTACTCTGCTATACATCGAGTGGGTGTAAACTCTTCATCGGCAGCAGTTCCTGAAAATAAAACCCAGATTCTCCCTCCCATCCCTCCCCCCTCCCCTCCCCTCCCCCGCGCCCTTACTCCTTTTCACATCTGGACTGAATCTGTGAAACTAAAAATAGAAGGACACCGACTGATAGGAGTGAGTGAGACTCAGACGTTTCAAAGCAGATGGCGAGGAAACCCGAAACGCCACGGATCCAGCCCCAGAATGTTAACCAGCAGCATCTACTGTATATTTCTGAGGTGTCTCTTAGCCGTGGCTCCAATTCCGGGCCGGGCCTCGTCAAGGATGAAGAGCTTCATTGTTTGTTGGCCCGGCAGGTGGCCAGGGCCTGAAATCTTTTTCAACCCGTCCACTTTGTGATTGGCTTACAAACTGGCCGAGTGTGTGATTCCATGTGAAGACTTCCCCTGATTCCATCTTTTTAAGAAAGATTTCTGCTATAATTCCCCCGCTGATAACCCCGTTCAACCGCATAAAGAGGAGGGAAAGTGGTCGGAGTTCTGCATGGTTTGCGAAGGTTCAGCGCTGCTAAGCACGGATGACATTTAGGAGTGGGGGGGCAGTGCCCTGATGTTGTGGCGTTCAGTGTGTTGATCCTATCCCCGGGGGAGCGAGCCTTTTATGGCTGCGGTGTAAAACAGATTGTGTGTTTTCCTGTTGTTGTTGTTGTTGTTGTTTTCACTGAAAAGGGGGGGGGAAATTCCTGCATTTTTAATATTCCAGCTCACAGAGTAGAAATTGGATTTTTTTTTTTTTTTGGAAAGATGACATTAAATGAAATTTATTTTAACGAACCGTTATGTTTAAAATGACACTAAAGTCGGTAATTGATTCTGGCAGATCGGTGTACATCCGTGACCCGTGTTGAGAGTTAATTGTTAATCATTGGTAATGTGATATCTAATTTATTTTGCGGATTAATTTATTTCATGGCTCGACTAATTAAAAAAAATTACACAGCACGAGCCACAACTTTAAAACTAGTTAATGCTGTTAACGTTGTGGCTGATCAGTGTTTAGAAATAATATAAAACCTAATTGGACTCGTGAAAACTTAAGAAAGAAGTTTTGTATCATTAAATTCTTAATGACAACGGTCAGGTTTCCCATGTATGGTGTCAGGTTATATGCATATTTTAAATGATGAGACTTGATGTATGTGAATTAGTTTTAACCAGGATATGAGACTAATTACTTATATATTATATATTATAAGTGTCAGACACTGAAAACTGGCCTCTCAGTCATAAGACACTATAAATGTAACAAATAACATTTTATATTAATATAAAATACCCCTAATATTTTGGCCGTATGACCCAGCCCTATAATAAACCTCCATACATCCTGCAGATGCTTGCTAACAGGGCATGATGGTGTTTTATGATTGATGTGTTAAAGGTACAGTTCCTGCCTCAATATTCTAAAAGTTATGTTTTATAGCTGTGACGTCCAAAGAGCCGTCTGAAAATATCTCCACACGTGAACATTCGTCAGACACAGAAAACAAATCAGCCCATTCTGGAGACATTTTATTAAAAGGCCTATATATCTAAACGTGTGTTGTGTATAATGGAGAACAGAACAAAAAAGTGCATTTGGTTTTTTTTTTTCCACCTCTCCCGGATCACGCAGGTGACACTTTCTATTCTCCTCTGGAATTGAATTGAAGCGTCCCACTTTCCAGTGCCGGAGGGCGAGTTGCCACATCTGCACCGGGCACAGACAGACCTGTGCTCTGGTCAGGTGGGAGGTGACATAGTGCTCAGGCTGGTAAATACACTGAATCAGACTGGGCTCAGGTATGAAGGACATGGACCCACTGTTTAGAGTTTGAATTCCTTTATTTTAGTTTTGAATAGAGATGTTCCGATACCATTTTTAGGTTCCCTCTCCCGATTCCTGTACCTGGATTTTGCTTATCAGGCGATTCCCAGTACCGATCGGCTACCAGTGCATTAACAGAATGATATTTTAAAAGCTTTATGCTACTAACCCTGTATGGAAGTGATGGTTGTTATCATTGTTGTATGGCCTGGCCCCAGGTTTAACCATTTAAAAAACAAATACATACAGATGATAAATGCCATAGAACATCTTATATTATCCTGTTTGACAATCTTAACTGAAAAAGAACACAAATAAATAAATGTAGGAAAACGCTACTTCCTTCAGATAGCTGTTAAAGTGCAGCCACAGTTATAAAATAATATAAAAGACCTTCATTTCAAACAGTACGGTAACGGTATAAAACAGCAACTTCAAAATTAAATAAATCCTTTTTTTTAATGTAAACATGCAGCCACAGTTCAGAAAAAGATGAAATACCTTTGTCTGTATCTTTCACAGTAATAGTATAAGGATTAGGTCTGTTGCTAAGTGGCAAATACTCCACCACTAGAAATAATGGAATAGATTTGCGTGCTCGCTGATCGGGGGCATTTCAGATGCTGGTATCTGACCGTCTCTAGTTTTGAATTAGAAAAACAAACTCCTGAAACCTGTACGTCTTTAGCGCCATCCCTCAAATCTTAAAGACAGCTCAACAAGCCGCCGCAGCATCATTATTTCCCCTCTCAGTAATAAGAGCAAAATGCATCTCGTAATATTGTTTCCCTGCTCTTCTATATGAGATGAACAACAAAACCACACTCACGGTCCCTTAGGTGCTGATTTGTGGCGTCGCGTTGCATTTATTTCCCACGTGGAGAGTTTTTCCTCTGGTTTACATTCTCCTCAACAGCCTTTTAAACACAAACACTTACACATCATTTATCTGTGCCACACAAGTGAAACCCAATGGTGTGAACTGTGTGTGTTTGTGTGTGTGTGTGTGTGTGTGTGTGTGTGTGTGTGTGTGTGTGTGTGTGTGTGTGTGTGTGTGTGTGGGGGGGGGGGGGGGGGGGGGGGGGGGGGGGGGGGGATTTAACAGTACAGTAGCTTCACACTGTGGATACCTTGTGCGGCCGCCTGTGAACTGAGGAATGTCCCGTTGACCCTGAAACAACAGTGTGAAATAAAGGCAGTCATTGTTCTGAGCAGCATTGATGGTGGCTTGTTTAATGAAAGTCTGCGAAGTATGTGGAAGGAACAGTATCAAACACACACACACACACACACACACACACACACACACACACACCCCCCCCCCCCCCCCCCCCCCCCCCCCACACACAGCTAGAGTGAACCTCAGCGGGAGCCGGGATGTCACTGTGTATATCATTATTCACCTCAATCATCGATACAACGCGATATTAAAGCTCAGCAGAGATTCTCGTTTCTTTTAACACATCCACGTAAAACCGTAAAATGAAATTGATGATTTGATAACGGTAGTATTTTGTTCCAGGAAACCCTGGCTCCCGTGGATGCTTCGGTCCAGCAGTACATAAATAAATGTAACCATGAGTAATATGAGAAGAACAGATGTTTTTTTTATTGTTTTCACCCCGAGCCGTCTGTGTGTGGACGAAATAACTCAACAACGCAAGGACGCACTTTCACCAAACTTGGAGGGAAGTGTTACTCGGGAGGGAATCTGCAGATGATTAACTCTTAGAGCGGACGGGTCAAAGGTCAAGGTTGAGGTCAACAAGAATGTGTAGCGACAAACACAGTTTCCCAGATATAATAGAGCTAGAGAGAAAAATCCAAAGCTTCTATGGATTGAGAGATTATCCCCCATCATGAAGAAAATGATGTCAGGCATGGTTCATAAATGCATTTTTTGAGGTATCTGTTCATCCATTATGAGGTTGTAGTGGGCGGCTGTGGCTCAGGGGGTGGAGCAGATCGTCCACTAACCACAAGGTTAGAGGTTCGATACCCGGCTCCTCTAATCTACGTGTTCTTGGGCAAGACACTGAGCCACAAATTGCACATGTTGCACAACACATTGTGAAAGTGCTGCACATAGATGCATGGTGTTAGTGGGAAATGTTGACTGTATGTATCAAACAAGTCTCTTTAAGTATGAATGTCAGTGTTTTAAAAGCGTGATACGATCCTTCTCCTTCTCGCTGCTCTCGTGTCTTTGTGCTTTCTGCTTGTTACGTGTCACTTCCTGAAAAGCAAGGTCACCGATTCCTCTGATGGAAAAAGCGTTTTCTCTCCTCTGACGCCAACTGTCAGTCTGCAGAAAGCCGCGTGTCGCAGAGAAGAACATTTAGACAGTTTGCTGACGTGACGTGTTTCCTGTCGCTCGAATCCCTCGGAGCTGAATCACCTCCACACGATACAGAGTTTTTATGATCTGATATATCAAGCCGAGGGTTCAGCCGGCTTACGTTTAATTAATACATGATATACGACTCTTAATAATCTATAAGCAGACAAATTATCACGCTCGCTCGGGGTCCTCGGTAAACTCCGCCTGCCAGCTTCACTAACTCAATGACAGCTTCATCTCTTAGGATCCAATTTAATTTTTTTTTTATGCCAACAGTTTTGGTTGCTGTTGTAAATGTTTTGTTTCAGTGCACTGGGGCTGCAGTCGAGGTAAGAGAGAGAGAGAGAGAGAGCCAGTGCAGAAGTGGTAGAAGTTTCCTGTTTCGACACACAGGTATCATACTCATGTGCCATTTCCCCCCTGCTGAGTTCAGAACAACAGGAGTTTCCCTACTAGACGATACGATGCATAAGCAGAGAATAAGTTCAGACATCAACAAAATGATTTTTCAACCACCTATTTGCTGTTTTTTACGACCCAATCTGTGAAATGTAAATAAAGACGTCAGCAGATCATCAAACTTCCTGACGCCTTTTAGAGAAAATCAGTAAATCGGGGGGGGGGGGATATAGTGACAAATATATCCTTCCTTCCTGTCATCCATCCATCCGTCAGTATTTTATTTACAGTATTTCTTGTCATTTTCAGAGCAAAACTTTTGATACGTTGAAACGTTTTCTTGAAACTTTACAATTATGTTAATCGGGCAGAGAAGTGATTTCTTTTTCCTGTGTCTCCGTGGCAACGGGCTTGACTCGGCCAAAATGTGAGTGGGTTTTGTTTCCGGAGCAACTTCACAGTGACGTTAATCAGGTGGTGAAGTGGGGCCTTTTGATTTTTTCGAATTTCACGAAAAAGTTATTTATTTGATTCAACTTGGTTTTTTTCTGTATTTCCATGGCAACGGGGCCGTCTCGGCCGGATTGAGGGTTTAGGTTCTCGACTCAGAACTTTTCACTTACAAGCAACAGATATGAATATTTTGGGATTCATTTGTTATCACCAGCACTGAATTACAGCTTCACTCATCACTGGACGCCTCCTCACTAAATAACTTCTATGTAAAGACAAACTGTAGTGACCATGAAATCCTGTGGGCGGCTCTCAGGAGGTAGAGTAAGAATATTATTAACTATGTACTTCTACTTTACTTAGACTATTGTCATGTAAAATTATATGAAATGATAATGCATCGTACTCCGGGAAATATTACGACTTCAGGATCTGATCTTTCTGTGGGTGTCGGGGGGGAATAGCTCTCCTGATGTCTCATGTTTATTTTTAGCTGCGATCCCTTGACAGACACAGAAAATAGCAATTTTCCTGATTTCTTTGTGGAAAAACACAGTTTGACTCTGTGAATAACACATAGAAAAAGTGTTTTAATGCACAAGGATGAGGGAAATATTCAACCGCTCTCCTTGCAGCTTTCACACTCTGATATCAACAAGCGTTACAATATATCACAGGAAACCAAACTGTACTTGAATAACAGAAAATCCTAATGGAAGCCACAAACCAGCGACGGCCTCATATCCTCGCCCAGCAGCTTTACTCTCTGATGAAATGTGCAGGGCAGATGTGTCACTTGTACTCGCACAGCGTCGCGCGACTCTGTCTGCAGAGGTTTTTTTTATTTTTTATTTCATAGCTCATAAAAGTTGGGGGAGGACGACAATTCTTTCGGCTTCTGCTGCTGCCGGTGCCGGTGCTGCAGCAGATAAAGATTTAGCCCTGCAATAAGTCCCACACACACACACACACACACACACACACACACACACACACACACACACACACACACACACACACACACATCAACACAAACAACAATCTGCAGAGAGAAGCGACTGAAACAACACAACTACAGCTCCCCCTCTTTTTAATAGAGGTCAAATCGCACCATCAGCATGAATTGGGACATTTTGACTCTGTAATAATGATCAGGGCAATAATGTTTTTTATGCTTTTTAGCACATTAATTAGGTTGTGTGGGGGGGCTTTGCTTACACCTACTTTAATGAGTCTGACTAATTCCTTTTGGTTTCGTTGTGGTTATTGGTGCGAGTGTCGCTGATCATTTTTATCTGATGCTGCTGGCGATCATTAGCCGCGATGCAGCCGAAGAACAAAGTAGGTGCAGATGTCTGGCACTCAGGCTCCTTTAGACGTGAGGAATACACACACACACACACACACACACACACACACACACACACACACACACACACACACACACACACACACACACACACACACACACACACACACACACACACACACACACACCTCCCACTCTTATCGACAGTCCTCCACTACATGTGTCAACTTCGCGCACTCGCACTTTTACACTTAATAAATTGACACGATTGTCCATTCAGATCAGCTGCGTTTCGATCCCAAAGGCTTCGGTCGATCATTCACACACGACACTAACCTCGGACGAGGGAAATGTGATGACATCCAGGAGCGAAGGCCACATTCAGTACGCACGCTTTCAAGGTGAGAAGAGACTTGTGATTGTGACGTAATGGTGACTGCGCGGTGTAATGGCTGACGAATAATGACACCATCTGTGTTTAGATTGGTTTTCTATAAACCTTGTTTTCACCGTGAAATCCTCGCTGCCACAGGGCGAGGAAATATTTTCGCAGGGACAGTAAAAACTTTATTGATTTCTTTACGGTCCGCAGACCCACCCAATGCGGTGGATTTGTCGCAGTTTTTTTTCCTGACGGCCGGTGCAACTATACGGAGGAAGCTGCAGGACTTGGCTGACACACTTGGCCTTGTTTGTACTCGATCAGTGATTAACCAAACCTTCCTACTTTCATAATATAAGTGTTTTCCCTAATTATAGCACTTAGATTTAGGTTTCTACTTGAGTTGTGATTCTTGGTGTTTGGCATATTCTTACATGAGCAGCGGTGAAATTATTCTGTTATGTTGCTAAAATGGAAGGTGGGCGGCACGCGATATACGGCGGCTTCACTCCTCTTGCAGCGGCCACAGGTTCGATTCCAGCCTGACCCTTGGCGCTGAATGTCTTTCCCCTTTCGCTGCCAACAGTTCATGCTTACTATTCTGCCAAAAAAGGTCAAATACAAATATGTCAACCAACATTAAAACACAAGATCGTTCTATTTAAAAGTTACTTGTTTTTTTTAAAACAAATTTAATATGATTATATAAACATGATGAGGTTTTTTTCTGTATCATTGGAAACAAACAAAAGTTAATTCCTGACATATAACTCGATTTCTCTCTGCTGAGGCTAAATCTTGTTTTTAATGTTTTTAATCTTCATTGCTTCAATCACATAATGTTTCTACAAACTAACAACAAACTCTAAAACAAATCAATTCTGGCCAAAACGCCTGTGTTAGGTCAGATCTCAATAATCTCAGGGGATTGTTCCACCTTTTCCTTGTCAGAGGCTGTTGCTGGGCTGTCACAGTTGGCAGATTTTAACTGGCAACCCGAGGCCGACTCGTCAAAGCCTTGTTACCTTTTTATATATATTTTTCTCCAGAACTTTCTTCTGAGCCCGGAGCCAAGTTTTCCTGGATATTCTGTGTGTGTAGACGTGAAGTTGCTTAACAACAAGCAAAAAAAAAGAAAAAATATGATTTTTCATTTGAACGATGGTGCGGCACAGTGAACGACCGCGCTTTTATGGACACCGCCTTCAACCGGCAGACCACGGCGGCACCGGTGTGTTTATATGTTTGTGTGTATTCATATAGAAAGTACTTGAGTTGATTTGCAGCGGAGAAGCAGGACCTCAGGTGCATTAAGTCGGCTCTTCATTGTGAAGACGATGTCAAAACGGAGCGGGCAAAAATCCCATAAAGGTTATTTACTACCAAATACTGCAGCCAGTGAGTCAGCAATTCACCGTTAAATGCTCCGATGATTGTCACCTACAAGCAAATGCTGTGCTTTGAAAATAAGTACACACACACACACAAACACACACTGACACACACACACCGTTTCCCAGGAGTGAATGACATTAACAACCTATATGCTCTTCCGACAGATCTGCAACACGACGCTGTGTAAAACTTGCAGAATAGACTTCATGGTTTTGTCCAACAGGGTGATAACACCTGATGGGCTATACTAACAAGAACCGACCTGGGGGGGTAAGGTTATCTATAGGCGTTTGTGGGATTTATGCTCATATATGCATCTTAATTGCAAAAGAAATTGCAGAAAAGGTTGTCAGATCCTTCAGGGTACATTTTAATGGCTTAGATGAATGAATAAGGGAGAATGGACTAGTTGCGTTTCCAGATAATTTCACATTTAAACAAATCCTCCGTATCTTTTTTGACAGGTGTCAAAGGGAAATTTCAGTTGGTACGCTTTGCACTATTCAATTTGGCCCGGGCCTTGGTGGCATTCTGATCTGTCTCTGCAAATTAACCTCAGAGCAACACTTTTGATCCGCCTGATATTTGGACGAGCGAAAAAGCAGGGGCAGGGGAAATACAGCACATTGACATTCCTCCCCCCTATCCAGTAATGAAATTGCTTAGCGCCATTGCATCCTTTCAAGCATCACACTGTGCTCGCTCATATGGATTTAATCCTGTTGAGAGAGGCTGTTGCTGAGGGCATTCGGCACGACGCCAGTTTGAAAGTAATCCATTGAGTCCTTAAATAAGTTGGCCCCTTTGCAAAGTATAAATATCTGAATCAGCTTATTGGAAATTAAATTCTGATAATGGGTTTAATGTGCGCTGATTGTGCGCAAATATATCAGTTCCCATTCCTTGTCGAGGTGTAAATTCAAGGCTGACTTTGGTCGTACAACATCTAAATGTTGAAGCCTATAGAAACACATGGAAGTTTATTCAATCCTAAATATGAGACCATCATCTCAAAAAGCTTTTTACGTTTTGATACTTTTACGTTTAATTGTGCTGTTCATTTAACTGACATTTAATGGCAAGCTCCATCTAAAGCCTTAATACTGCAGACTCAATTAGACTGAAAGCATGAGGAGATAAGACGGAGGAAATGACATTATCACGCTGACAGAGTCGTATGATTCTCGCTGTTGACACAGTGGATAACGCGATGACTTCGATATGACTGCAGGATTGTAACAGTTAGATTTGATGACCATCAGATGTCCTCTACTCTCCTAATGGATTGGCCCTTATAACTAGATTGTGTTGGTTTATCTCACTGAAGTAGTTTTTTCTTTTATTGCTTTTTAAATCCCATCTAGTCTCAGCGTGTAATACAGGTTTTTAAATGAGTGCTTATGTTGAATGTGGATTTGATTTCTGCATAAATTCAAATGGAACTAACAACTTAATATTCTTTGTGCTGTTGTGTCTAAGTCTGTTTACACATAACTTCTAATCATCGCAAATATTGTTGCTTTCAAAATATCTTATTTGCTCTTTTTTGACATTGAAAATCATTTTGCAGCACATGACCAGATCTAAAATTATATTTGTAGAAACGTGTCATTGAAGGTCGACAGTCTACGTAGTAATTAATTGTTTATTACTGATAATTTGTTCATGAAACCCAATGATTATTTAGTTCTTAATATCAAGGGTATCGAAATTATTTTAGCCCGTTGTTTACCTTTGCTTTAACTCAAGTTTTGTTGAACTATTGAAATATTATGTATAGAACAGTAATGTAGACATATATTTGTAATATTTAGAATTGTAATACAGTACTACTACCATAGACTGTATATTAAAATGGACGCTGTGTCTTCACTTCCTCCAGTTTTACAAAAAATGGAGCCAAAATATCCCAGATACAGGCGCCGCCATCTTGTGCCTTCGATGCTTTTTCGAGCCAGAGCCTGAGCAGTAGTGATCGTGGTCTCCGCCAAGGTTTTCATAGCATCAAATAACCAATTCAAACCAAACATACAGGAATAATCAACACCTACATATCAAAAAAGACTGAGGCCTTGATCTTGAATGAGAGAGGAAAATGTATTCAACACTATTGCAGACAGCCACCAGGGGGCGATCCAGATGATTTAGTTTTCCATTTGGGGGAGCTGTCACCTCGTCCATCTTCACACACCGCTTATGATAAACACCATCTGAACAAGGTTACGGTTTCGACCGCTGATATCACGTCGTAATATAAGTACGTTATAAAAAAAAAACAAAGCTACGAATCGACGCCGCAATCTCACACCATCCCACGTTCACTGCATGTTAAAGGAAAGATTGCAGAGATCGAAGCTTCCCCCTCTGAAGTCGCTCGTTCAGGTTGGTTGATGGAGCCGTCAGGATTATTTTGGGACAATGAAAATGTGCCGTGATTAATGGTTCAAAACAAAAACTCCTGAGGTGTATGTGTGTGTGTCTTTGTGTGTGTGTGTGTGTGTGTGTGTAGCTGGGGAGCTGATAGTCCATCTGAGCCGACATCTCTAAATTAGAGCTGGTATCATATCCGTATTATGGAGCACAGCCTTTAGTTTATCACATACACTCACCACACAGAAAAACACCTTAAATCAACCTTAAGAGCTGTGTCGCTTTGTGACGGCGCCTCCCGCCGAGCGGCCCCCGCCTGTCTGATGTCATCTGATCTCGCCTGAATGAAAACCCATCCACAGGAAATTCAGCAGCACCTTAATGGCACCTCTCGGAAAACGCTCACCTGCGAGGATCGGGGCGTCGACTGTAATTGGCGCAATATATCTCGCCTATATCTGTTTCTGTCTGCGGGGGGGGGGGTGTGGAGGTGGAGCCTCCGGCAGCAGAGACCTTTCACTCTGGTCACGATCGCAGGCGAGGTCACCAGCACGTGCAAACCTGCAGAATTGAAATGCATCGCAGGCTGCGGCTGTAAAGCTTCCTCATCGGCCGCGCCGTGTCATCTTTCTTGCGAGGTCTGACATCGCCGGTGCTTCACAGCTCACATAAAAAGGCTTCATTTCCTTCTATCCAGCAGCACCATTGTTGAGTGCTCTGTCGCTTATCTCCACTGGGCTCATTTTGGAACCTGGCGGTGACGCATTGTTCATTGTCACCAGGTTTAAGAGATATTAACGGATGTGATTGCTCCGTCCTCCACTTGTATTTGGACTCAATGCATCTGTATTTGACTTGAACGGGATAATTCTCAGTGCTAAGTTCCCCCTCGTGTGCACATTTGTAAAGTAAGAGCTTTGTAATACGAGTGAATGATTACAAGATTAAAGGTTTTTTTGTGATATTTCCCCCCCCTCTGATAGTATTTTTGAATAACTCAGAAGTCGGATCACATCTTCAGCTCTTCTTCTGTCCCTGTAACACTGTCTGTCTTTATTTGTCATTTCAGATTCAGAATGCAGATGATGTTTTGATTACGCCCCTGGAAAAATTTCGGAAGGAGCAAATCGGCGCCGCAAAGGTACGGGACCTCCTCCACGCGCAATTAGCAGTCGCACAGCAGATATTTCATGTGTTCTCGCACTCTAGCATCTCCTCCTCCTCCTCCTCCTCCTCCTCCTCTCTTCATCATCCGTACTGTATGTAAATCATTAATTAAAAGTAAATTGTGACACTGATCGGAGAAGTGGCCCACTCAGACTGGGGGATTACAAAGATGTGTTTACAAAGGTGATATTAAAAGATATTATTTTAATACAGATTTTTTTTGTTGAGATAAAGTCGGCATGTTCAGCTTCATAATCTTTTTTTCAAAACCACATTACACTTCACATTTAATTTCACGTATTTCTATGCAGATGGCAAAATGGCTTTGAAATGCATTTATAATCTGATTACTCCAAAAGTTACACGATCTGATACGATGCATTCACCGTGTTTGTAATCAGATTACTGCAGCCCCCTCTGACATGCATTCCTCCATAACCTATTGGATGCAGAGGATTGATATCAGTCGGGGGTGCTGCAGAGTGTTTGCTCGAGGGCGTACTGGTTCCACAGTGGATATGCTGTTGAAGCCGGAGTTGACTGCAAAGAAAAAAGTGTGGGTTTTGTATCTACAAGCGATGCTTTCATGCCCGGCCAACACAAAGGCATGAAAATACAGCAGCTTGTTTGTGGTCATTCCCTCGGTGAGATCAGACGCCGAACACGCTGGTGGAGCTCGGGCCTTTTATACCGATCTCCCACTGAGTTCCTGAGTCCACTGCAAACTCTGCGCTGGACCCTGTGAATCATTTTACGCATCTTCCCTCCGCCCTTGAGAGGGACGTTCCAGCCTTGAAGCCAAACTCTCTGGTCCATCTCGATTTGTTTCAGAAGACCTGACAGCCGCTGCTCCCTGTGAAAAAATATTATTTCACTGCACTTCATCACGAGCCAAAGGAATGTGATGCGGAGGAACTATTTCTCTTCCTGCTGCTCGGGAGCGAGAATCAATCACTCTGCTTTTTTTTCCAGCGGGCCCCGGACTAAATAATCATTGTCACTTCAACTCTCGACCGTCACGTGCATCTGTCATAATGAAACGACACATTTCGCTGCCATCTCTTCCTCTCACTCCCCCAACCCCCCCCGCCCGTGTTATTGCACCGACTCCTCTCTATGTTTAGAAAATGGTTTCTTAAAAGCCACAACCCCCGTCACTCCCACTACCTCTTATTTCCTCCGACCACTTCCCTCCTAATGGCTCTCTCCTCCGCCGCGGCCCATCCCCCCCCCACCAAACATTAGCCCAACTAGAGTGAGATAGAAAGCAGACTTCACGAGTGGCTGAGCAACTTTCCACTGTTCTGAGAATCGGGAGATCTGCAGGCTGTCTGACCCTTCTAGTTACTGGGCTTCATGTCTGAGGACGTCAGCCGGACTCTCTGACGGCCGAGCCCTTGCCTTATTTGGCCATGCTGCCAGTAATCCCACCGAGGTTACGTACCAGTGTATCGGCTTCAGAGGCACAAGCACAACACTCTTCATGGCCGTAACACACCAGCAGATTGAGAGCAGCGCTACAGGACGTATTAGGCACAGTCTGCTTCACACAAGGCTGAATCATATTTTGGAATAAAAAACCTTGTAGAGTGTTCAACAAATGCACGTCGTGGAAGCAACGCAAGCTCAAACGTTTCGTGTGTTTTCACTGCAGAGACGTGCGCTCGCTGCCAAGAAGGGATGTGGAAGTGAATTTATTGTCAGGCGACACTTGTCTTTGTGTGTTTCACATGTATAGGAACTGAAATATCTCCTGGTTTCATTTACACAGTTTCACTAACTTGAATCCACTAATTTGCTAGTTGATCTCCGATAACACGGCCCTCACGTTGACCTGCTGCTCTGATGGTCCACTTCTTCTTACTTCTCCACAAACTGAGAACCATCGGCGGTAAACTGCCTTGAGCTCGGTCCACACTGATCCGTGTGTGTGTGTGTGTGTGTGTGTGTGTGTGTGTGTGTGTGTGTGTGTGTGTGTGTGTGTGTGTGTGTTTGTGTGTGTGTGTGGCCTTGAAATTTAAACAAACCCCAGGGACACTTTCTCAAGTGAACACCAGGGGGTGTCTAACTGGTGGGTGGCATTCCTGCTCTCTGAAATTTTGACAGTATTATATTCCCTTCATGGGCCTTCAACATTAGAGGCACTGTAGGGGTCTCCCCCCCCCCCCAAGCTGAGTGTGAAGAATTAGTGCAAACAGACCCAGATGGGAGTCAGATGGCCACCGATAATTTGAGCTGTCCTCATCCTACAAAGAGCGCACACACATCAGATGATTTTCTTTTGGCTGGTTATGCTCTCCAGAGGCAGAGATGACATTTGCATTCATGCAAAAAATCCCCAAATATGCTAAACAAGACAGTGCAGAGTAAAGGGATCAATTAAAATGGTTTGGGGATATTCTGGCCAGCTGTGGTTCTGCACAAAAACTTCTCAACCATACAAATATGTACAGTAGGTTTTTATATTTCATTAATCCTGGCATCAGTACGCACCAACTTCATGCCTGTGTTTTTTTCCTCTACTCATTTTTCTCGATCTTGTGATGCAAAAAAAAAAAAGATGGAAATTACAGGTTTGTGCAAAAGTGATCATTTAAATATTTTTTGTGTGGCTGAATATGAATGTATTGTTCATTTTTTACAACATTCTTGGAGTTTCTATTTGCCACAGATATTCACACTATGAATGTACCATTGCACCACAGCTGCCCACTGCACAGCCCAGTAACTACACTGGAATGCTGCAGAGGTTTGAAGGCAGCAGATTCTCAGTTAGATCATAAAGGACCTGGAAGTATTGCAGTTCTGTGCGTTACTGTGACCGTGCTGTGGAAGTTCTTATATATATTTTCACATAATCTGCACGACTGATAACTTTGTTTTACTGCTGTTTGCTTGTTTTCACATTTGCATTTATTATTTTACAGTAAATACACCAGACAGCATGTGATATGTGCTGCAGTCGTTCAGTGACTTCATGGAATCATTTTTGAAGGATGGACTAACATGATGGCGTTTCATCTTCCAGTATTTCCTCCCAGTGTACACAGTTCTCCAGAGCTGAAAGGCTGCATGCTTATGTTTCACGTCAGTTCCCCTGTGATTAACTTTTTCCTGTAATTCTTCAGTGTCTTTGGGTTTGACGAAGCAGAATTGTCGAGGAAAAAACACAAGACTGCTCAGCGGTGAAGATTAAAAATTTAACTAACTAATGAAATCTTAATCCTTAGGAGCTGTGCTGCCGCAACTATTAGACATTGACACTGGAATCAAACGTATAACAAGAGGAAACAAGTCACAGGCTGATGCTGCAGTACAATCTTGTCTCCAGTGCAAAACGCAACCAGGCATAAACTCTCAGTGCCTTTTTCTGCCTGTCGACACGACGTCCCGACAGGCTGGAATCTGTGCAGCCGGCACAAACACAATAATTTGGCGTGATTGCAAATGAAATGCATTGTAAAACAGAAAAACACCATCTTACTTGCAGACAACTGCTCAGACTCAGACTCCACTGACCAAAGGCTTGTTGCCTTATGTCTGGAAAAACAAAAGAAATCATGAAATAACTTTTCAAATGATAATTTCATTCCTGTTACCTTGAGCGTAATTAGTCTGAGGACGCTCCTTATCCGTGCACACCACTAACCAATGACACAGCCTAAAACAAATAATTCGCAAGAACAAGGGTTTCCAAACCTCCCAGTGACTCAGGTTACCTCTTCCCACTCATTACCTCTGCGGGGAGGTGGAGAGAGCGAGGTTTCAGTGGATCTTGACAGGGAGAAGCCTCCGGGTTCCCCATAGGATACAGTGCATTCGTATATTTATGCAGAGCTTGTCAAAAGACTTTTTCACACCATAATAATAAAGAAGCTTTTGAAGATTGGTCTTGTGAAGACGCCGGCTTTTTCCCTTTCTTGGCTCAGAACCTTACGTGAGATCAGATACAGAGGAGGTGTCGGTGTTTACCAGCAAAGTGTGCTCAGTGAATGGAGCCTTTGTTCTGTCGTTTATTATTATTATAGATAATGTTTCATAGACCAGATAAATGTTCAGACTCACACACTTCATATGGTTCGTATGAAAATCAGCGTGTTTGTTTTTCAGCTCCTCGGAAGCAGATGTTTGTAATTATTCTCTGTTAATTGGCCGACGTCTCGCTGCCTGTGATGTCTCCGCAGGAAGTGGGATCTCAGGTATGAGGAAGGAGCGTTTTTTTGGCTTTGGAGGCAAAGTATCTGAAACTCCAAGCGAAGCCGTCTGTTGCCTCCGCCTCCCCCGTGGAAGCCAGAGCAGCTCATGTGTGGCGGAGCATCAAAATAACTCCGGCCACTGCTCTTTAATCACCATCCTGGACCCCTGCTCCAATTAGATGCCTCTAATGAGCTCAGCCCGGGCGCAGCGTTCTCCCTATCATGTCGCTGCTCGGGAGAATCCATTTAAAACGAACATGCGGTGAAATATGCTGCACGTGACGCCTCGCTGGCCATTGATGTTTGCATTATTCCAGGGTGTTGGACAGAAGTGAGGAAATGTAGCGTGGTGCCGTGTGATATCTGGGGTTCTTTACTCTACACACACACACACACACACACACACACACAAAAAGACAACCTCCCTTGCCGCTTACATCTGTTGCCATGGAGATGAGGCTCAGATATGATGGCCCTGAGGCTCGTTAGGGCCGGTGTCAGAACTGGCGTTGTTTCCCGCTCGCGCCCAAATATTCCCTCTGTCATGTCCGTGCCTGTTCTCAGAAACAAACAGAGAACACCTGACGCCCAGACTCTGCCCACGGGTTTTGCCTTTTAATTATTTTTGTCTTCTGTTACCAATTCGCCCAGTACCACAGCTGGCATCGGAGTACCGTTAACAGCAACACCAGACCCTTTCCAGTTAGGGATTCCTCCGCCGAGGAATGGGAACATCAGAACCTCCTCCTTTCTGCTGTCTGATTTATTCATGAGGTTCCGAAACAAAGAGTTCAGATGAGGAAATCTCCCCGAGTGCTGAGGTCATGTGTGTTTCGTGCACCGCAGAGTGTTGGGAAGTGCTTTGGGTTTTTATCCGTCCTCAGCCGGCTGATTACTGCTGATCAGAAACTCCCACCTCACGGGTGCTTCAGGCTGCTGCTGCTGCTGCTGCTGCACCGTACAGATCTATCTACATCTGGTGGGTCTTCAAAGCCTTTCTCGCCTGCACTGCAGCGCCCTTCTCTGCTATTTAAACGGCTCATGTTCCATATTACTCTTATTGCACAAACATATCCAGAGGGTGGAAGGCAGCCGTGGGGGGGTGGGTTCACTCGACACACACACACCAACAAACACCTGGTGTTCTGCTGGGGTGTCATTACAGTAGCACCGGTTTATACATGTCCTGGCTGCATCAAAGACAGAACAAAAGCAGGACACTTTGTGACTTAATCAGGCTGGTTCTGCCTCACGGAGTCACTACAGCTCTGAGTCACCGCATACTGTAAGTGTGAAAGTGTCAGGGCAGACATATAGTGTGTGTGTGTGTGTGTGTGTGTGTGTGTGTGTGTGTGACTGTGTGTGTGTGAGTGTGTGTTTCTGGCACACACTCACTGGACAGCAGTGCTGGTAGCTTCCTGCTGTGACTGCCGGGCTCAGCTACACCTAAAGTTCTTAATTTAATCTGATCCCCAGTGAGCGAGTGTGTGCTTGTGTCTGTGCAGTTGCGGCGAATGTGTGTGTTTGTGTGTGTGTGTGTGTGTGTTTGTTGGGTTTTCCTTTTTTTTTCCTCCTTGTGCTTCAGTTGTGTGCGTGCTCACAGAATAATGTCACGTCAACAGTAGTCACAGTGGCAGCTCCCCCTTTGTTTGTAATAAAAAAAACAAAAAACTACTCCGTCCTTAAGGGAAATTTATTTCCTGTCTGCGCAAAAATTTAATCACATGTTTATTTTGCCATCCACCTGTTTATTTTCTCTTTGTTTATGAATAGTGAGTAATTGATTTTATTTCTCCCTCCTCCTCCTCCTCCTCCTCCTCCTCCTCCTCCTCCTCCTCCTCCCGAGAAGAGCTTTCCCAGGCCAGACATGACAAGAAAGATGGAAATAAGATGCTACTACATGAAATTATCTATTGATTTCTTGTGCTGTACTTGTAATAGTTATGTAGGAGGGTTACGGTGCCTTGTGCTGAATCCCTCCGGTGTGTTCCGATGCTGTGGGGGCTGCTGAGGCGGAACACTGTTCTAGGTCATATCAGTAGCATGCTAGTAGATTAGACTTGCTAAATTTCAGGGGTCGTGGAAATGAAAACAAACAAGCGAGATTCTGGTTTTGCTGCCTCCAAACTTTTTCCGGCCTCCGTCAGAGCCACTTTCCGAATGTTGGCGCGGCGAGATGGACCTTAAGTGGGCAACGCTTGGTTTGGAGGTCAGACTTTGCAGATTGAGATGACTTGGATGCCCTCACGCAGGCCAGGTCCTCTCTGCTTGGGTGGAGTTTGATTAATGCCTGTGAAGTGGTTTATACAGGTTTTTGGGTGGTGGTGGTGGTGGGGGGGGCAGTTTTCAATCTCTCAGTCCATATGCTTTATAGATGGGCATCTGGCATGAAAAGCCCATTTCCTGTTCCCCACTCGGAGCCTTGTGGGACACTGTCGGGAGTCCTGGGACCATCGTGCCTACGGAGCTTGACTTGTCTCTGGAGGTGGTGCATAACGACGGGGGGGGGGCAGTCCTGTCTGTGACAGCGCCAAATGCATTATGCTATCGATGATTTACAGTGTTAGGTGTTTTCCCGTGAACCTCCATCCCCCCCAGCCGGGGCCAGTGTGAGAATAATGGCGTGTATATTTCTCAGAAGCCCGGTTGATAATGCACGGTCCTTGTTGACCATGCCGACGGCGTCTGCTCGTCATTACGCGCTCATATGCCACTTTTATGGCTCGTAATAATCTCTTGACATGAATTTTAAATGACATGTGGCTGGCGGCATGTGAAAATGCAGTTAGACCTCCACCTAGTGGCAGCTCGAGCACCCCCACACACACACACCCACACCCACACACACACACTAAGGAGACATGACACATTTTCTGGTAAAGCGTTTAATCCCTTTCATGTGTCTCGTGCACCTTTTCTTTAGGAGGGGAAGAAGAAATTCGATAAGGAAACGGAGAAATACTATTCCACACTCGAGAAGCACCTGGGCTTGTCGTCCAAGAAGAAGGAGGCGTATCTGCAGGAGGTAAATCCACAACAACCTCTTCTTTCATTCCCATCATGTCTTTGAGTAAATGCTGCTTTGTGTCTGGCTGGGTGTCGCCTAAAAATAAAGCTATTTGTTTGTGTGGCCCTCTCTTTGCTCATTACCTCTCCGAGCACACACACAGGTCTCCAGGTGGCGGTGTGAGCGTTGACCCCCCGCCCACTCGCTGCTCTCCCAGCTTGACCCCTGTCTTTGTTGTGGCACTGACCCCGGTTTGTTTGTTCATTCCCAGGCCGACGCTCAGATCGACAAGGAGAGGCAACTCTTTTACGACGCGTCCCTCGAGTACGTCTTCAAAATACAGGAAGTGCAAGAGAAGAAGAAGTTTGAGTTCGTCGAGCCGGTGAGAGGATTTCACACTTTGCTCAGTTTGTGTTGGGTGCTTATCAAAGATGCTGTAACTGCTTTGCCTCTTTTTACTTTATGTAGTGAAAAGTTTAGTTTAAGTGGAATATATTCACACAAAATAACACTTTGATACAAGTACAAAGATTATTTAAAGCTTTTTAATTCATGAAACGTGCACAAGTATTCATCTCTCACAGGTAAATAACAGTGCTTATATATTCCACACATTCATCTTCTTCATCACTCAGTGTCTGTGTGTTATTGCAGTCAGTTCTTTTGGGGGAAGTGTCTGTGTGGTTAAATAAATTGGCTGTTGTCAAACAAAACTAGACAAAGTACAAGTGCAAATCAAAGCTCCCCCCCACCGTGCAGATAAATGCCGTCGATTCTAACGTGTTTAGTTGAGACGTTACCAGGAAACATTACGCTCTCGAGGTGTTAAATGTCGGGGAACGTGAGATGGGAGCAAATCTGCCGTTTTCAAAGCCCCCCCACTCCCCGTTGTTTACATCCACTGGCAGCTCACCCGGAGCCCAGGCCAGAAATGTAAATCTACAGGCCCAGGTAGTGCTGGGGGGGGCGAAATGACAAGGCTCAGCCTTGCCTGTGATGAATCTGGTCACAGATAAGATGGTTCATCCTTGAACATTTGATATACCAAGCCTCATCCCAGGAATCAAATCAGCGGCTGTGTCTGAGGACGCGGCTCGGAGCAGCTCTGTGTTGCTGGGATCCTATACGCTCGAGATGGGATCAGCTTTTTATTCCTGCAACAATACTGTCGCTGCCTTTTTCCACGATGGTCAGTGATGTGTCTGTGATTCACAGAAAATAAGATCAGTATCCGTCAGACATACAGAAGAGGAACTTTCTGAAACTTTCTTTTTGTGCCTCTCCGCCGGTGTGTGATATTCACCGCAGTGACAATTTAAATTTAAACAGATGTGTTAATTATATTTTCTACAAAGTACAATTTTGTTCATTTAAAATGTAATTAGGTTTTGACATAATCCAAAAGTGGATGTTCAGAGTGTGAACGTGTACGAGCTGTGATTGACAGCGCGTAGTTAAAGCAAATAACATTTTTTTGCAGATGAAAGTAAAACAAAAATCTGTGTTTGAGAGCTACAAAGTGATAATTGTGGGCAGCACGTTGGTGCGCTGGTTCGCACTCTCGTCTCCGCCGGGGTCTTTCTCTGTGGAGCTTCCTCCCACAGTCACACACGTGCAGATCGAGGTTGATTGGAGACTCTAAATTGAGCGTAATTGTAAACCTGAGTGAATAGTTAGCGATTCGGTGGCGACTACAGTCCAGGGTGCACCCCCGACGTCAGCTGGGATTGGCTCCAGCTCCCCTCAAAGGAAAAGTGGTACAGATGATGGCCGGATGTAAAATCATAACTGTGTGATTATAGCTGTGATTGTTGTTTCTTGTGTTCAAAAAAGGTAATTCCAAGCTGCAGTATTACATTTCTAAATGTGCTGATAGAGCTCTGTATTCTTTCTGACTCACCCTGAAATGTGGTTCCTCTGCAGCTCCTGGCCTTTCTTCAGGGTTTGTTCACGTTCTACCACGAAGGATACGAGCTGGCTCACGAGTTCGAGCCGTACAAGCAGCAGCTCCAGTTCAACCTGCAGAACGTAAGTCTCAGCACCTCGGGGGTTGTGCGCAGAAGGCAACCAGCCACGTAATCACATTCTGCAGCTTATCAGGGCCCGATGCAACAGGCAGGAGTTTTCACAAATGGATGTGTGTTTTTCCGAGTGTTGTGTTGCAGGCAGTTACCCATTTAATGCCCCTGTGTCAGACGTTTGAGTTAAACCCCAGCTGCTGACATGTCCCCCCCCCCACTCCTCCCTCTATCGCTATGACCTCACCTCCTGCAGCCCGGGGGCCAAAATTTCACTCTGACCAGAAGTGTCAGCATCATTGCCCTGAAACTTTCCACTCCATATCCCCTTTCTCCGTGGCCTCAGAAGCAGGGAGCTCCACTAGGAGCTGGGGAAGGTGACGCTCTCTCATCTTCTCCCATGCATCAGAAGAAAGACGATTTCTTGCAGCATCAACAACAGAGTCTCTTTCCTAATTTGGCTTCATCCTTTTCCATGATGAATGTAATGTGTTTGGATAAGATGCAGTGTTTGTATTTTCCAAAGAGCTTCCCAGAGTGTTAGTCTTTCTCTCAGGTGTCCTCATGCAGCTGCACAAATATGAATCATTCGCCGCTTGTTTGTGAATCCTCCGTTATTTGCAGTCTCTGGCAAAATAAGGACATTTCCCCGGATGAGAAATCGCACAGTACACAAAGATGTCATCTGTAACACAATCCCATGTTTTTTTTTTTCGTGCACAGACACGAAACAACTTTGTGAGCACCAAGCAGGAAGTGGAGAAGCTGATGAAGAGGATAAGGTCCGCGGATCAGGACTACAAACCCCTGGGCCAGTGGACGATGGAGGGCTTCCTGTACGTCCAGGAGAAACGTGAGTCTCTCAGGCTGGGCGCCCGGCCAGCTCCCCCCCCCCCCCCCTCGCGCCTCACTTCTAAGTGCACGGTTATGCATCCATCACCATCACCATAAACATGCCTTGAGTTTCTCCCAGGCCTCCGCACAAGAGATCATCTGACACAGAACTCATAATTCATCCTGTTCTCGCTTTGATGTGTTCTCAAACAAGAAGGGGGGGGGGGATACCACAAATGGTAGATTTTTATCGGCACTGATAAACAACTTTTGAGTCATCACGCTTTAATTGCAAATTGATTTTCAGAAGTCCTTCCAGAAGGCTGCGTTTCAGAGAAAAGTACTTTGACTTTTCCTTTTTTTTGTATGTTTCTGACGCAGGTCCTCTGGGATGCACGTGGATCCGTCACTACTGCACGTACGAGAAAGACAGCAAGACCTTCGCCATGAGCAACACGGACATCAAGTCGGCCGGGAAACAGGTAGTTCGATCTAATGGAAGTTTACTTAGGTTTAGTTGCACATACAAATGCTACAAGCTGAGATAAGACTGTGATCTGTGTGGGTGAAACCAGAACTCCTTTGAGGCTGATGAGAATGTCTCCCCCCCCCCAGAGGAAGGAAAAAAAAAAACAAGTCAAGATGACAGAACTGCAAATTGGCCTCAAAACACAAAAGACTTAACTGGAGGAAGACAAAGGCGGTTCAAAGACAACACAAGCCACAAATAACAAGAGAAGGGAAACCAAGGAAACAAAATAACCTTGAGGTTTAGCTTTTTTAGGGCATCGACTGAGAGTCTGTGCTGATCAAATAATGGAGTTATAGTTGTTTCTTACTTTGTGCATTAAATCAAAGTATTTTTTTAATGCACTAGTAAAACAGTCATATTTCTGTTTTTAGACCTGTATCAACATTTTGCATTTGCAGAGTCAGAGTCAGAGAAGGTGGATTCATGTTTCTATTTGTCCTCATAGTTGAGAGGCTGTTTATTCGTGTGTTGTTGTTGTTTTTATTATTATTTTAGAACGGTCTCGTCCTGAGCCAGCCGGAGATGTTCAAGCTCCGCTCCTGCATTCGAAGGAAAACTGACTCCATCGACAAGCGATTCTGCTTCGACATCGAAGTGGTGGAGAGGTCTGTGACCGTCCGAGTAATCTACCTGCTCTGAATGTGCTTTATCACTTTACCTGCTCTGATATTTAAAGTTATTACCACCAACACTAGGATGTTGACATTTGTTTATCCATTTCTAGTTCAGACATTGAATTTAAAACTATAAGGCAGAACACGCCATTGATTTTTGTCATCAAGATCCATGAATTATTAAGAAATCAAGGAAAAGGTTAAATCTGACTATAATAAAGAAAGTGAAAAACAAATCCTGGATCTGACAACCATGGCAACGCTTAGTAAATTTAATTACAACGGTCGTATTTAAACAGTTAACAGGGGTTAATTCTTCTTTTTTTTACATTTAACATATTTTAAGATAGAAGTTTAGTTGATGTTTTGTTCCTCAGGCATTTTTCTTTCCATTGAACCCGATTCTGGCCATTAACCCAGATTATCTTGGGGAGTAAACAGCATTTGAACCTGGTTTCACATCTTCAAAGACCCCCCGTTGACCAGTGATACATGTTTTCAGCTGTTTGTGTCCTGCATGTGTCTCTCTCTCTCTCTCTCTCTCTCTCTCTCTCTCTCTCTCTCTCTCTCTCCCCTCTCTCTCTCTCTCTCTCCCCCTCTCTCTCTCTCTCTCTCTCTCCCCCCCTCTCTCTCTCTCTCTCTATCTCTCGCTCTCGTTTGTTGTTGTTGTACGTTCACGACGTCTGTATTTACTCTGCTTCTAAAACCAACTCCCGTCTCTCTTCTCTGTGTTCGTGTGAATGTAGAAATGACATCTGTCGTGGAACTCTTTTCAGACCGCTTCAGTTTTTCTATAAAGTCCGGTATGTGAACTGACCCGTGCTGCATGTGCTGCATGAACGTTCTGCTAATTGTTGCACTCACGCCACAATCTCAAATTTCTGATGTGATCAAAATTCAAATTGGTAATTCTCAAACCTTTCATGAAATTCTTAATTCCCGCTTCACGAAGAATCAGACACCACTCAGTCAAGGATACAGATAAATGGTTTAAATTTCTACTTTCCTGAATAACATGTTGATTTATCTTGTTCCAATAATCAGAAATCTCTTTTTAATTCATGAGAATATTCATAACTGATTCGTATTGTGACCGGGCAGCGGGAGAAGAGATTGGCCGAAATCAAACACCGTAAAGTGGCTCCCTGCTGAGGAACAGCGGCTGCATTGATCAAGCCAAATTCATGAAAGCCTGATATGAGCTCATTATTATGATGTGCACTTCAGAATATTACAGAACTATCTCATCACAGTGTTGCTGCTGCCGCGTCGCACCAGCCGGGCCGCTGCTGCAACCGCAACCGCCGCCGCCGCTCACCCTTGGCGATTGTTGCTGAGCATGGAGAATAACTGCAGTTTATTTGCAGGACAACTCATTTATCATAAACAGCGATGCCCCAAGGTGCTTATTCCAACCACAAGGACAGTCTGGGCCAAGCTCCAGTCATCTTCGGGCTCATCCATTTATCCTTGTTATAATAAACATGCTGTTGTACCCACTGCCCAGACAGAAGCAGGCCAAACGTCAAGGGTGTCTACACCTAGGTTACTTGTTTATTTAGTCACAGAAGGTATTTTAATTTGATCTGCTCGGATTTTGACACAATCCATCTTATTACGAAAATTCAGCATGGAGCCCAATGCACCTTTTTAACAGAAGATCAAAAAACAGAATTCCTGTTGGTTTCAGGTCAGACGTGACTATGTATTTCAATCAATCAATCAATCAATCAATCAATCAATCAATCAATTAAATTGTATTTGTATTGCCCATATTCACAAATCACAGTTTGCCTCAAATGTCTCAACCCAAATTGGGAAAGACTCACAAAAAAATGAAGCGTTGCTACAACAAGTCAAAATGTCTGCTGTGGAAATAGAGTTTTATGAGCAGTGTTAAATTTTACATCCTCAATACAATAAAAACTGTCTCAATCTACAGTAACGTGTATTTTTCTAGATCTGTCAGCAGGTTGTTTTATGGGTTAAGAGTAACGTTGGGTCTCTATTTCTGCACAGACGTCTTCATGTTTTCTTCATAAACACACAATCCACTGTGCAGAAATCTTAAAACCCAAACTATCTGCATGTCAAAAATACCCCACAGAGGTTATTTTTGCTGCATGTGTGCATGTGTTATATTCATCGTAACACATGCAACCTGACGTGGCTCCATGCTCGTATACTAACTGTCACTACTGGTGGGGTGGAGTTTTTTTTAATTTCTTTACAACAGTAATCATCAGACGAAGTCGTATCAGCCGAGGCAGTGCGACAAACGCTCATGTGCGGTGACGGTGTGTGCATGTCGGGTGCAAAAACAAGGAATCACTCTAATCTCAAGCACACGTATAGCTTTTAATGACGGGGGTGTGGAATGCGAACGCACCGAGCCAAGCGAGGGCACCGCATCGTTTGAGGGCAAGAATTTTTGCACACGAGCTATTTTAGTCGCACTAGTCCTTTTATAGTGGTCTGAGCCAGTGTAAACATGCTCTGCCCGGGGCCCCAGCGGCACTGGGATCAGACTGAGACCAGCTTTTTCTCTGAAATCTGTCCAGGCATGGCGTCATGACCCTGCAGGCACCGTCAGAGGCCAACAGGAGATCGTGGCTGGAGGCCATGGATGGCAAGGAGCCGGTGAGGAACTGTTGCCAGGTTGTCTTTGAAATATTCATTTTGTGCTTGATGCCGGTTAGGAAGGTTCGTCGTCACTGGCGTCCTCTACTGGTGGCGTCAGAGTAGAGACCATGACCTCACCGGCCAGCTTGGGCTAATAATAGACCAGTCAAGGAGTGCTGGGAAAACCAATAATTCTTCTTCTTCTTCTTCTTCCTGGTATTGTGAAGAAAGGCTTTAATAATGACTTTTACAACCTTTCTCTAGATTTACAACCTTCCGGCCATTCTGAGCAAAAGAGAAGAGAGTAAGTGTTTTTTTATTTTTAATCCTTTCAAACCCTTTTTCCTGATTTTAAATTAATCCTCTTTCATTTAATTCATCTTTTTTAGGATTGTGATCAAATCCCCAACACACACATATCAAATAACATATTTTGTTACCTACGGCTACAGCGTGTGTGTTCATTAACACAATCACTTGACATACATGCACTCAGCTGACATGGTGAATCCTTCCAGCACGGCGGGGGGGTCGTATCTTATTAGTCAGAGCAGCAACACGCGGGCAGAGCTTATTATCCCTGCCTGATGCGTGGTTAACCCAGACAGTGACTGACGTGTGTTGAACCCTCTCCTCCTGTTGTATTACAGCGTTTCTTAATGAGGCGGGATTTAACTTCGTACGGAGATGCATTGACCTGGTGGAGACGAGAGGTGAGGCCGTTCAAACACAGCCACAACACGCTGCGGCTGTGAATAACAATGCGCTCCATTCATCCGTCGGTGGCCGTGGCAACGCGATGCTTGGGTTTGTCTTTGTTTGCTCGTTCCACTTCTTTAATGTCCTTCTTTCTTTGGTCTCTCAGGCATAAACACAATGGGCCTGTACAGAATCGGAGGGGTCAACTCCAAAGTCCAGAGGCTGATGACTACAGTCTTTTGTAAGTAGCCTTGATATCACACAAAAAAAAAACACATGTTCCCACTCACGGCCCTGCGGCAGAATTGGGTCAAAATAGCCCAAAAATCCAACGTTTATGATTATTCACAATGCAAGGAAGAGTTTTTTTATGCCCTTTCAGCGTTTCTTTATACTGCTTATATTTAATATCATTCTCACACGACATGCAGCAAAACAACCAGGTTTGATTCTGTAATTTACAAATACCACGGGGACCATTATCTTTAAATAATGATTATTTTCCATCATCTCAGGTTGAATCCTGAGCTTGAACAAACCTAACGTGACCCTGTAGAGTGAGTGAAGAGGTCCTCCTTGTGGCGTGAGGGAGTAACAGCCATCTGGCCTCGTATCTGTCATTACCTTGTTAGATATACATTTAAAAAAAATAGTCTGAATGATTGAGTTAAGCCTGTAAAACTTGGCACACATGATAATTTGTTTCAGAGTCTCCTCTCCAGTCGGTTTACACAAGGAGGCAGTCTGTATTTTTAATGCTCCTTTTAAAAGCGTCCTGCCGGGTCGTGTCAGGCTGCCTCACTTTTCTTCAGACAGTTTACGGCTTAATCGTTGTGGCGATATAAAAAACAAAGTGTGTTCCCCAACAGCCTCCAAGGCACCTGCGGATATGGACCTGGACCCGGAGACGTGGGACAACAAAACCATCACCAGCGGCCTGAAGAATTACCTCAGGTCAGCTCGCCCCTGCCAGCTGTGTGTCCTCAGCTGTCAGGAATCATCATTATCTCCATAATGTCTCTTTGAAAACCTCGGCGGTGTGAGTCACACGCTCGGCGCTGCCTCACACACGAGGGGAAGGTGGATGTGTTGAAAAGGAGCCGTGTCACTCAGGGAATAACAACTCTTCTCCTTACCCACCAGGTGTCTCTCCGAGCCTCTAATGACCTTCAGGCTCCACAAAGATTTCCTCCTGGCTGTCAGTAAGTTACGACCAGTTACTAACAGTCGCATTGTAATATTAATACTTCATATTCTTTCATTATTAAAACACGAGGGCTTATTAAATTAGCAGAGTACACTCCCGTCAGTTAACTTGTTTGAAGAGCAAGAGGCTTTGAACTGAACCACGATTTGAAATGACTTCATTTGAACGTTTCAACGTTTCAACAGTAGGAAAATCAAACAGGCAACGATTGCACCAATTAAACTCTTTCCATCTCAGGAAATGGCAGCGTGCCATGTGTGTGCCGAAGAAATGTCAAACTGAGACGTTCAATTGGTTTAATCTGGGCTCGTTTGCTTCTGTCTTCATTTCGAGTCACGAGCGTGAAACTTCAATGTGGATTTTGTTGTTTTGTTTTAGTTTTTAACCCCAATTTGAATTTCGAGTGACGTCTGTGTGACATGAGCTGTTTGTTCGAACCTGTGGTGACGCTGGTTTGCAGTTTTTCTTCCTGAAACTGTAAAAGTGACCTGCAGTGATTGAGCCGCGCTGAATAAAGAGCTGCTGCGTCACCGCTGCTGAATAAAGAGCTGCTGCGTATCCAGATCGCACAGAAAGTCCACACCTCACCAAGTGTGAGGCTGATGAGATGAACCATTCTGGAGATATACGAGTCACATACAGACAGATTCAGTTTATGGAATTAGTAGCTGGATTAACAACTGCACCATCAGTGTATTTAGCTCCAGAATAATTTATTATCACCATCCTAACTGTCTTATATCAATTTGCCTTCTCTCAGAGTCAGATGATCAGAACTACCGGGTGTGTGCCGTCCACGCCTTGGTGCACAAGCTGCCCGAGAGGAACAAAGAAATGCTGGAGCTGCTGTTGAAACACCTCGTCATGTACGTATTTCTGCAGTGAATCCTAAAATTGTATTACGTTTGGCAGCTGTTTGGTGTGATTCCCGTTGTGTCCACCTGCAGTGTTTCCACACAAAACCAGTGCAACCTGATGACAGTGTCCAACCTGGGTGTCATCTTCGGCCCCACCCTGATGCGCTCACAAGAGGAGACTGTGGCCGCCATGATGAACATCAAGTTCCAGAACATCGTGGTGGAAATACTTATTGAGAACTTCAACAAGGTGAGTCACAGTCTTGAAACTTCAAAAAACCCAACCTCAATATTCAGGACAGTAATTAATATTCTTTCTTGGACCTCCACCAGATCTTCCACCAGCCTCCGGACCCCAATGTGCCCCTGCCCCAGCCGCAGAGCCGGCCGGGCTCTCGCAGGAGCCGGGCCATCTGTCTGACGACGGGGCCCCGGAAGCCCCGCAGCCTCTACACCCCAACACTTTGTCTGGCAGACGCAGAAAGTGAGTACCCAAAGCGGCGATCGCCCACCGCAGGTCATCGCACCGTCATTTGCCAAAATCCGTCAGGGGCGTTTAATATTTCTCAGACATCTGCACAGTTCCCTGACGGTTTCTCCTCTTACGAGCTGGCTGAATGAATAAAGGGATCTTCTTTAAGTCATAAATTAACCACCTCCTCACTCGGCAGGTTTTAATGAGGGCTTTGTATTCCTCCTCTCTGGTCCCTGCATAGGTGACGCTTTGAGCAGCAGTCCGGGCAGCACCCCCATGGGCAGCATGGAGTCTCTGTCCTCCCACTCCTCTGAGCAGAACGCCTCCTCCACCAAAACCGCCTCCTCTGCCCAGGTGAAGGAGAAGTCGCCGCCGGACCTCCGCCGGACGCCGTCGCAGCTCTCCAACGGCCCCAGGAGCACCGCGGGTGTCAGCAGCCCAGAGTCCAGCTCCAGGGAGGACGCGGGCCGCACAGACGGGGAGTCGGAGGACGCTCTCAGCCTGTCCTCGGTCAGCACTGCGCCCCGGCTGTCTCCCGCACCCAAAAAAGCCCCACACGTCCGCACCGACCTCCGGCCGCCGCTGCTGCCGAGCCGTTCACCTGCTCCCTCCCTGAAATCACTGCATATATCTGAAGGTGGGACAACCAAAGAGTAATCTGTCAGGCCGGCCTGTCATTAGACCATCGATTATGTTTCCCTGGCAGTAATGAAGGGGAAAGTAACCTCATGAATGTGTCATTTTCCAGACTGAATTCGTAAACTGGATTGTTTTATTGTCATAACTTCTTCCTCCAGGACGTGGTAATTTCAAAGAATGATAGCGACCCCCCCCCCCCACCATCCCCTTTAAGCATGATTTAAATACCTGCATTAAAATCTTTCTGACATGGATCATTTCCTGAGTTATTTGATGTGTTTCAAACTTTTTTTACTGTCTTTTTTGTCATTTACTAGCAGACTAGAACTTATTATTTGTGTCTCTGCCTCAAGGCCTCAGGAGCTGCTCTGGATCCGTCCAAAGTCTGTCAACGGGGGAGCCCAGAGAGAGCCTGAAGCCTGCGGGGCACCCAGACCTGCCAGCCAAACAAGTCCTCCGCCGCAGGCTGGACACCTCAGTGGGCAACGGATACCAAAGACCTGGCTCAGTGTAATGACTTTAGATCGTTGCTTCTGATACCGATCGTCATCATTAGTCATCATTGTGTTCAGCGTGTGTCTGAGAGCAGCTGGTAGAGCTGAGTGATGATAAACATGTTAAAAAATCTGTCTATATTGATAATTGCCACGATAACTATCACAATATTTTTCTTTTAAGTTTAAAGTTTTTGCTCCTGAGTGAAGGTTTTGGTTATAAACTCTTCTATATGAGCAGAAGCACTGTGCACAATACATAAGCAATATATTGATATTTATATTGGAATGTAGATATATTTCTATTGCGATAAATACAGATATTATTTCATTGCCCAGCCGTATTTTGAATTAGGTCACTTGTTTCAATTGTAAACCTGATATGTCTGGGTTTAGACTTGTCTGAGGAAACGAGTGATTTAAAGCAGTTACCTTGGCTCTGAACATTTTAAACATACCAGGCATTTCTCACTGTTTTCATCATTCAATGAAACAATATATTAATTGCTGCATACGTATAATATTCTCTTTGGGCATGTTGAGGATAAAAAGTCATGTCTCCTAATGGGAGAATGCAGATTTGTTTGGATCAGTGCTGAAAAGGCCAGTAGTGATTACGCTGAGAGTTTCCAGGAAATGAGTGTAAGTCCTGGAGCCACGACTCCCTGTCTCAGCCTCCTCCTCCGTCTGCCTGTGACTGTGCAGCATCGAGAGGTCTCTAAGATCACATCACGAGTATGTGTGAGCAGATTTATGTCTTTTTCCCTCTACGGTGGGAGAACTGGCTTTAATTATGCTCAACCTGCTCCGGGGGTTGACGTGACCCAGCAGCCCGTCTGCGCTCGGTTCCTCCCGGGACAAATGGATTGTTTGACTTTGTCGTGTGTGTGTGAGAGAAGCCGGTCACATGGCATCTCAAGTGGTGTCCTTGTGTAGCAGCCACCCGGCCTCGCCCCGAGGTGCAGCTGTCCCCTTTGACTCCGAGGCTGCAGGTTCGAGAGCAGCCCTGTTATATGTATTTTCACCTGGTTTTAAAAAGCTGAAGCTCGGTCCGCCCCGGAGGAAGGAAACCTCCCGCCTCTCACCTCCTTCTAGACAATGAGGAATGCTGGCACGGCCAAGGGAAAGTGGACCTACTGGTTTTAGACGGAAAAGGTCAGATAGGGGTTGAATTTCTCTCTGGGGGCAGCACTGCCACTCAAATTGATTAATACCAGTATTGCTTTATAATCATCTAATCACAGGAGCTGTTTTTCTTTCTGTGACAAAATATGTTTGTAATCCTTCATATATTGATCTGTTGTTTTTTCTAACGGTTGCAGGGTTGCTGCCAAAGCACTGCTGTTTGAAAACACCCCGCCCCAGTCAGTTCCAGTCGGAAGGTGCCGTTAAAACCTTATTAACCCCCCCCCACTCCCTTCATCTCATCTCTTCAAACCTGCCCTGACATCGCTTTTGTTTTTTTTTATTTGCTTGCTTGTCTTCACAGAGATGCCAAGGCGATGTACTCCTGTGAGGCAGAGCACAGCCACGAGCTCAGCTTCCCCCAGGGGGCGCACTTCACAAACGGTGAGCAGAGCCAGAGATTACTGTGCTGCAGCAGTTTCTCGCCCCAGCTCACTTGCCTCCTTGCGTAGGCCGACTGGACATCTGAGCCCTGCACACAGGCCGTCTGTCATGTACTGGCAGCAAGTACTCGGCCAATTCCCAGTGTTGTGTGGACGCATTAAAATGTTTTTTGCTCTTAGCGTGACACCCACATATTCATTTGCTAAAGAAACAAACAGCCCCTGGGATTTTTCTTTATCGCCTCTCTGCTTTTTCCATGAACAGAGATGACTTGGCCCACAACCAGTGCAGGCAGGTCACTGTAACCCAGAGATGGAAGGCACCAGTGCCTGTTCCCTGTTAACACAGCAGAGCCAGCAGCCAAACGCAGAAACATCAACAAACGCTCCCCAGCATTTACCAGCAGCCAAAGCACTTTAACAGCGTCACAGGCCGATTCGTCCTCCTCGTCCCTATTCAGCCGATCTGATCATTACCGAAGCTGGTTCTCTTGATTTTGATTGAATCCCGGCTATCGTTGTTTTTCTAGTTTCTACTCTTAAGTGTGTGATTAAGTAACATGATCCCACGTTCGAGCCTGAAAATGCTCTGCAGGGACTGAATTAATGAGCCGCCCTGACCCCGAGTCTTCCTTGGTCTGCTTTAAATGTTTATTCGTCTGCCTAATGGCGTCTTTAGTTGTTTTTGTTTTTTTTCCCGCTGGTATTCACTAAGTCCGGGAAATAATGTAATTAAATACAAACCCGGTGATTCTCATCAGATTACACTAAATCTGCTTCTCTTTTCTTTCACTGAAGTATTTTTTTGTTTTTGTTCTCTCTCTTCCTCCTGTAGTTTATCCCTCTGTTGAACCAGGCTGGCTCCAAGCAACATACGAGGGAAGAACCGGTTTAATCCCCGAGAATTATGTCGTCTTCCTCTAACAGGTGGTGAACGCTGCATCTTTTTCCTGGTATCCATGGAAGAAAAAAAAGAAATACAGATGTGGTTGTTTGTCGCTCATTGTCGTGTTGCCAATTATCGCTGGCAACCAACATTTCTGCATTTTATGTATTCTTCAAGTAGAGCAGTAATTGTTTTAACGTGTGTGTGTGTGTGTGGGGGGGATTTTCCCCCCTATCTTTATTCAAGAGCGTAGTGTTTCAGTTTGAGGACAGGATTTTTTTTGATTTCACGTTTAGATTTTGTAACTCTTGCACTCAAATACCCCTGCTTGTGCTCGAATTGTGATATTTAAGAGTTAAGTAAAGGTAGTTGCTCTTCCCCTCGTGCTCGCGCTGCTTCTGTGCCCGTGTGAAACGTCTGCTCTCGGATTTCTGCTCAGTTTTGTTTGTGCAACAAATCCGTCAAAAATTCTCCCAACCAATAGAATTCAAGGTGTAGTTGCCCCGTTGGTACTGTTGGCAAAAAACACAGACGGTAACAAGATGCAGGACGGCGTCTATTGTGTTTCTTATAGTTGCTGTCAACAGTGTTCCCTTCACTAGTAAGTGATTCATGCACACAGTGTTCCCTTCACTTACTAGTGAAGGGAACACTGTGTGCATGAATCTGGTTACAGTAACCACCCGTACGTGCAATACTCTAACAGAAGTAAAGCTAAAACACCCACAACGAGGGCAGGACAATTTAGTTTCGTTCCTAGAGCTGAAGCTGAAGCGCAGGAAATCTGCCCAAGCAACAAAATATCTGCGCATTTGAGCACAAGCAGGGGCTGTTTGAGTGCAAGCGCAGTGTTTTGATTGAAATCATTGCAAAGTCTGACCTTGACATCGGTAAGTTCGGCTCTCAAACTGAAACACAACCTCGTATTAACGGTCCTCAAATTTCAAAGTCCAAAGTGTACCTCCATTTTCTATAACGACTCCATTGTGACATTGTTTAAATGCTCAGAAAAAAAAATGAGTACGACATTATTGATGGATGTAAATGTTTGTATATGTAATGACCCGTCGACTGCACTGATGTTTTTTTTTTAGTCCCAGTTTTTAACCTTAAAGATTCACAAAAACAATCACAACATCAATTTCACAAGTTTTATTCTCAGAAATATGTAATAATAATATATCTTTCAACTTCCCGTAATATCAACATAGACTTTCAGCAAGTGCTTCATGAAAATCCGCACAGGCTCATAAACATTCATCTGTATTAACTGTAATTGAACAAACTGTGATTTTTATTTTTTTTTAAAGTAAGGATATTAATCTAATCTATGAGTAAAAGCAATAATGGGGGTTTTTGCACCTCTCATGTTTATGGCCTGTGATCGATGTTGGACCACTGAACCTGCTCACTGCTGCCGTGCACTTTCTGGTTAGCTACACAGTACTGTACTGTACATTGAAGCTCATACGTTAACCTGTAGTCGCTAATCAAAACAATATTTACCTTCTGTAGCTGTTTATTCATATAAATTATCACGTCAAATATATGCCATGTGTAAAAAAAACAAAAAAATTAAGTGTTTTTATAACGTCACGAATGCTTCGTTCATGAGGTGGAACCTTCAGCTCTGATGCTTGTTGTGGTACTTTTTACTCACTGGTACACTGGTGTACTGGTAATGACAATGTATTTGATTGTATTGTGTTAAAGACGCCATTTGATATTTAATTTTTCTGCCACTGTCGAAACATTTCCAGGGTTAGAAAGTTCTTCATGATTTAAAAAGTGAAGAATAACTACAATAAATCATTTTTTCTTTTTTCAGTTATTACAAACTAGTACTCCAAAAATAAACTTCCCCTGGCGACCAAAAATGTATTTCTGTAGGTATTTGAGATCCCACACTTGCCAAGATCACGGTGTTCTTTTCCATTTACACCTTTAAAGAAAGCGAAGTGACCTTGAAGGGCGACGCGGGAACAACACTCCCCTACCGTCTGAATTCAGATGACGGAAATGACGTCAGTATCCTGAATATGTAATCACCTGGCATCGTTTGTTTTTATTTCTTTTATATATTGGCAAGCTTGTTTCCTTGCAATCATCCACTGTGTCTTGACGGTGCATGAACATGTCTATAAATAAATAGCGTGATTCATTACACCCGCGCTTCCATATTCATTGTCAGAGGAGAACTTGAACTTGAAATTCAACATGTGAAACATCTTAATTTTACTAGCTGTTGGAGGGTTGAATGCATTTATCTGTCTGTGCTCCTACTTTTTAAACAAAGTCGTTCTTTTCACTTTTATTAGCAGTAGACTGATGATGTAGGTTCCTCCTCTCCACAGTTAAATTTGGTTTTATTGCACATGTTTATACCTTCGTCAAGGCAGGTTTATTTATTTCACTTGAATAGAATCCGGTGTAAAGTTAAGTCCATTAGTTTTAAGGATTTCTTGATATTGTGAAAGACATTGAACATGACTGCACTCACTTGAATTAAATCCATCACGTGTCCTACTAACATCTGTGGATTTTTTTATGTGGATTTAGAAATTTAATAAAATTAGAAATCTCTTCTATTATAAAAATAACACATTCAGGGCACTGAGCAGTGTTTGGCAGAGATTTGCACCGACTCCACTAATTCACTCACACGGTTATTATGTCTTTTTTTTTTACCTCCACCACGGAGGTTGTGTTTGTTTTAGTGGTTATATATTATATATATTGTGTAATTTTCTGGAACCAAAGAAGAACCCATAACATTTTGTTCCCAGAGAATAATTTATGTATCTTAATGAAAAAAATCTGGCATATTTAGAGGACTGATATATATATATGTGTGCAATTTGGTGCAGATTGATTGAATTTAACGGGACTATTGGTTTAAACACATGTTTTAAAGAGAGTTGTCTTCCTCCCTGACGAAGATGCCTTTAACCCTGAAATAACATGATTATTTTTAAGTGGCAGGTTTCTGCATCTCCTTTATTAAGGAAACACTTTGGGTTAGAAACACGGAATATTTGTGCTCTAGTACAAAAATATCTCCAGAGGTTCTCGAAACCAGCTGTACACCGTCTGTACACAGAGGGCCGAATGGGAGAGGGCGGCTGCACCAGATTCCTACAGAGGAGATTCATGCCTCTGAATTTATAATATTCAAGATGGTTCTCAGAGGCGGTTTGGCAAATTACAGATGACTGACTACATTTGTAATCGTTGGGTTGCTGAGTAATCCAGTCGCAGGACGTGTCCACAGCGCCGTCACTTGCTGTGGAATAAGAGGGGCCTCACCATGCCGGCCAGGACCTTGGGAAGCTGGGAGGCAATGACCTCTGACATCATCTCTGGAAACTCCACTTTCATGGCGTCGGCCTGGATGAAGGTACTCAGACAGAACAGGTTGACCTTCTTCACTATCTGTCGGAGGGGAGACATGCAGACAGTTTGTCTTAGCGAGTCGGACTGAGACATGTGAATTTATGGGGTTTCTTTGTGCTCAGCTGTGCCGAGGGAGCCTACCTCGTGCATGGTGTCCATGAGTTTGGTGAGGTGGTAGAACCGCTGGGAGCTGGCCACCATGCCCTTGTCCCTCATGTGGATCGCCTTGGTCAGCTCCCGGATGTAGTTCTGTCTCATGTCTTCAAACACTGCCTGGCTTTTGAGTCCCTCGAGAGGCACTGAGGAGGAGACAGATTGAAAAAAAATGATTTCTCCAAACATGCACAGTAGAAACAAATGTAGAAAAATTAAGTTTCAGTCAACCGTTATTGTTTTTTAACATAACAAAGCAATGTGTTTTTTTCAGTCTGTTGTTAAACTCGATAGCAGCTGCTACATAAATCCTGTCAAGGTCCCGTCGCCCCATGCAACACTCAACACTCCCGTCTTTTGTGCAGCAGCTCCACAGCAGATTGTTATCGGAGCATCACGTCTCTGTTTGCAACACTTTATGCTGGATGCTTTTAATTCAAACAAAGGTCAATGTTGCAGAAAAACTAATTCGGTAGGGTCCTTTGTCTTTTACCTGTGTTGAGCAGTATTATGGCTTTCATGCAGAGAAACTCCTCGCGAGTGACTTGGAGATTTGAAAACTCCTGAGGAATGAACTGTATCGCCAGGCAGAGGTCGTAAATCGGAGTTCTCCTCATCTGCTCCCTGACGGAAAAGAAAAACAGAAATGGTTTCCAGACATCTCCGGAGCTGGTTTGTGAATATATGCGTCAATGTCACGTCTTTGACAACTTCTACTTACTGGCTGAGCACCAGGTCGGGGGCGAAGTATAAATATTCACTGGTGACATTCTGAAAGGAGCGCCACCCGAGCGAGAACACCATCAGGTTCATCCACGAGTACTGGATGAGGGTCATCTGATCGGTGATGTGAAGATTACGAAATCCTATGACAGAAAAGAAAATGTTTACTTGACATAATCTTGTTTGGTTTTAACATTTCCTCTCATATCCAATAATCATGGCTTCTCTCTCAGAGACCTTCAGCGAGGCCCCGTCAGCGGATCGCCATGGTGACAATAGTTGGCCCTGAGCTGAGCGAGCCGTTACCTGGCAAAGACTTGGACCACTTGACGATCCACAGCAGTTGTTTTTCACACAGCTGGTTGAGGCTGGTGAGCAGGAGATGGGGCACGTCGGACTGGGAGTTGTCATAGCCGGAGTACATGATGTCCGGCTCAATGTTTTCCAGGATATTGAGGATCTGCTGGCTGAGCTGCACCTCGCGGATGCCCGGTATGCAAGACATGGAGGTCAAGGGCTGACTGTCGGCGGCCATGGCCAGGTGGGACTGGAACATCAGGGACGGGGCCAGGCCCAAGGATTTCAGGGCCCCGAAGCGCTTCAGCTTCCTGCCTGTGGCACAGACACAAGACCTGGTCAGATTCTACGATGAAGAGCACAATTTGGTCCAATAACACACTACAGCTGTTATTTCTGTATTTCTGTAATTTCAGTGAGGAAGTTGCTCAAACCTGCATCTGAAAAGGAAGTTAAAAATCTTGTTATTTTTTATTTTAACTCAGCATATTGTCTTTTTTTAATCAAATGAAATCACAACTAACTGAAAAGATAGTTTGCAAAGTGTGACTCTGGTGTTGCACAACTTTATCAGTTTCATTTCTGGCATGTAGGTGCATTCGCTCTGTGCAGAAAAAGAAAAAACAATCCAATGCTACCTCCGAGCATCATCCCTGCTTGATAGCACTTTCTGAGGCGACATGCTGGGCAATTTTTCCTCCGGATTTTGTCCACAATGCAGTCGTTTCGCCCGGCGCACAGATAACTGTGATGGCCTGTTGAGTGAAAATACACACAATTTTAACACTCCTTGATTCTCAGATACGTGAGGGAGGAGACGGAGAGGCACATAATGAGGGTGGGGGTGCGGGGGGGGAGAAAGGGCTCTTGGCCATTAGCATGGCTGCTCCACTCCACTCGGAGGCAGCGTTCTGAGGAGAGATCTAAAGAAGAAAATTAGATAGAGGCGAGGCTGTGAGGACAGAGTGACACGGCCGCGGTGAGACATAGTGGCTCTTACATATCTCACAGCGCCAGATAACGAGGGAAAAACAAGTCCGAGATGGAAGAACGCAGTGAACACTGGTCAGTGTGATACTGTTGCTATAGTGACCTTTTAACAACTACCATCGAAGGTCAGTCAAATTTGATGCCGTAACTCCCTCTTTCAGTGCACCACAGCGTTCACTGGGGACATGTGAGAGCTGATATCAGAGACTATAATCCCTCCTTTGGGGTTTTGGTTTATTTGCTTGTCCCGGCGCCCACTGATCAGCTGACAGACTTCATAAATCATCGTAACTTCAATTCACAGGGACCCTAAAAATGTAACATTATAGACTAATGGAGTATAGTGATAAAGGGGGCGAGAGATTACACGTGCACCAACAGAACCAAAAACAAAAGATACACTATTCACTGTATTGGAGATAGAAGCAGAGAGATGAAAAACAAAGAGATAGGGTCGATAAAACCAAAAGAACTGGATAGAATAAAGGCATTTAAGAGTCCACTGTATCGGACGATGTCTTTATTTCCCAGTTCCAACACATTAAATATGTGTCTTGAAATGTGTACGCAAACTAAAACTGCCCGTAAAGCGTTGGATAATAACGACTCAGCATTTCCAGAAGCAGGTATTAGGTTTCCCGTCTTTCTCTTACCTTCCACGGCTCTTTTAAAAAAGACTTTACAGCTGCCACAGGTCAGAACTCCGTAGTGACAACCCGAAGCCTCGTCGCCGCAAATCACACACTGTCTCTGCGGCGGCATACTGGGGAGAAAGAAGAAGAGACAGTACATGAAGGAACGCCTCCATAAGAAGCTAAATTCAAACAAGAGATTTATTTGTGTCATAAAAAGGCAAAAACTCAATGTTGATCTAATTAAACAGTCTCTATTTTCATTGTCTAACCCTTGACTTATTTCAAAGCTTACTGAAGAGGCATCTTTACATGTTTACAGAGTAAGATGAGACTAAAAATGACCCACAAGGATCCTTTTTATATTTAAGAGTTTGTAGGTGGATTTTTAACGAGCTTCCTGCTGCTCTTAAGTGGAAGAAAATACATATATATTTTTAGAAGAACAACAGTATAGAATAAGTTAATGGAAATTGTACTTGAATGACAGAGTTTCCATGATGACGGTTGTCGGTTGAGATACCGAGAAGTCAGCGGATGTTGTTGTTACTAATTCTCAGAAACAGAAATTACTCATAAAGGTCATTGTGGTCAACACTCGCAAATAATCTTCTTAATAACTTACTGATCATGAACTCACATTGATAATTAAGTTTAATTCACATCACAAAGTTAGTTTCAGAGTTTAGTTGTGACTCAAAAAAGTTCATAGTACCTCCAGTACTTAAAAGTGAGAGTTTACAGTAAAAGTAAGAGTAACTGCTGCACCTTCGAATGTATATAGTTTGAGTTGTGTGTTGTATTTAACTATTTTTATTTTAACTATTCCACTGCTGCGTTAACTTGCATATGACAATTAAAACTTGATCTAATTACCCGGGGAACGCAGGGAAGGGTGAATGGTTCCTCTGGGTGAGGGCCTGGGTCTGGATCCCCTCATAGCCGCCGAGAGTGAAGGGGTCTTCGGTCACACCTGCGGACTGGCACCAGTACTGCGACTCAGCTGGCATCTGCCACCGGGCCACCTCGGTCTTATACATCGACTGCTGCGCTGCTGCGTGGATGTTGGCGTCAAAGTTGATGCCTGTCTTCCCGGATGACCCGCATCTGGAGTCGGCCCTCACCTGGCCCAGCGCCGGCAGCTGCTCCGGGTGGTTGAGGTCCATCAGGAAGCTTGGAGACGCGTCCAGCACCGGCCGAGGAGCCGCGGTGGCTGCCGGCCTGAACCTCGTCGCCTCCACGCCACCGAGCCCCAAGAGAGCCGGTATCTCCGGTGATGGATCGAAGTTGGGACACGGGGTCTCCATAATCCCCGAGGGCTCCTTTTCGTCCTTGATGAATTTATACGCTCCGGTTGTCAGTGCGCCTGGCAAACTGTCGGACGTGGCCACATTCGTCCTCTGAACTTTGACAAAGTCTTCCCACTGCACATTGTTACACTTCAGAAACTCACTGCCACGGTCGTAAAAGTGTTTTGAAGCATCGAGTAAGTTACAATCTTTAAAAACTGCGCCCTCGACGCTCGAGTGGAGCCCGTGGATCAGTGCGCCGCCGCCGTTGGCGAAATTACGCACGGAGGACGGCATGCAAGTGAGAGCCTGTGCCTCGCTGGATAGTTTAATATTAACGTACCCGGCTTCACTGGAGTCCCCCACTCGCGTGTCGGTTGAATCGACGATGGACACACACATGGAGCTCATCCTTCCGTGGATCTTATTCTCCATCGTGTGAACCTCGAGGCGCGCAGCAGCAGAGATGTGGAGCGCGTCCGGAGGCTGGACGCTGAGTGGTACGTTGTGGCTCAGAGAACCTTTCCTGTAATCCTCCTCCCTTTTCCAGAAAGGCTGTGACTTCGTTCTTTCTTCCACACACGCGTCTCTTTTCCTTCAAGTTTAACAGCTGATGAGAGAGAAACACAACGATACACTATTTTCTAGCCTGGTCTTGCTTCTGAGGAATCAGTCGTGCGTAATTACGAGTCCTTCCAGGAAGAAACCCTGACATATTTGGATGAATAACAAAGTGTCCTCTCCTTGTTCTTGTGTGTTGCAAGTTTCAAAGTTGAATAGATGTGAAAGAGTAACTTTCTTCAGTCTGACTAAACCCCGGAGAAGCTGGCAAGAGAATAAACGCAGGCTGGAGAAATGTATGGAGTTACACGACTTTAACTGCAGACCTGCGATAACATATCCAGCCAATGGGGAGAGTCAACAATGGATTTCCTCAATGTCAAGGGCCATTAGTCGTCCCCCCCCCCCCCCCCCCCCCCTGCTGCTCATGGATGAGCTTCAACATGGAGACACGTTTGGCTAATGTGAGAAAATATTAGGAACACCAGACATATTATAATACTTGGCTAAAGTAAGTAAATAAACACGTTAAATACGGATTCATCTTCTGCCCTGTTGAGTTTCATTAGAGATCAAAATCCAATATTATTATTGTCAGAGAGACTTAAGACAAAATCATTTATCTAATTTGTGCTTTAACCTGTATTTATAACTTTGAAACATCCAATCTATGGCAGGTCTGCAATAAAATCAAAGCAATTTACTTTGAATTTTACTTATTTTGTTTGCAAACGATTTTATTCAATAGATTTATATTTTTATAATTTTCCATCTTTGCACATTTGCATCTATTTAAAACTGCTGAAAACTGAAGTTTTACATTTAAGCATTATGTTTTTTCTGTATATTTGTCATATATGTTGGAAAGTAGCACAAGACCAGACATACAATAATACTTGGACACACTATAGAATAAACAATAATAAAACTGAGGACAAAATCATGCATCTAATTTATGCTTCAACATGTGTTTACAACTGTTAAACATCATCCAATCTTTGTACGGTCTGTAAAAATACCCAAGCAATTAAAACGTTTACTTTCTTTGCAAAAGACAGTTCTCATTCAACACTTTTTATTTTCAATTATCTTCCATTTTTGCACATTTGCATCTGTTCAAAGCTTCGTGTTTCACTGTATATTTGTCAAATGCACTCTCACAGCCTTTCTCAAAGTGAAGAACATCTTCTGTTACATTCTCTGTCATGTTGAGTCATAACTGGACGGAATCTACTGGTTTACACTGTGTTATCCTGCTCAGATAACACATCAGGTCTGACAGTTGGAGTTCATCAGTGGAGTATGGATGTGTGATGCACACGCAGGCCTTGGCCCTATCTCCTGCGTCAACACTCTGGACGGTATCACAGGGGATCCTCGTGTTGCGGCCGACATAATTCTTGGATAACAGGTTCACACTCGTATCTGAATGATGTGTTCTTCACCATGCTGTAATGGCCCAGTTCTCAGACTGTAATCTGTAAATGTGATGCTGGAGCCACATGGTGACCACCGGGCAGCTTTCAAATCATTGTGTAACCCAATCCCTCCGGCTCCCTCTTTTGAAAATCAGATGTCTGATATTGCCGACACACGGGGCTAAAGTCTGCTCGGGGACTCGGCTCGGTAGCTTTTACTCTCCGAGTCGAACGTCTTGACAGGTCAGACTGCTCTCAGACGTTTGTCCTGCTTCGCCGCGAGCGTGAGGGAGCACAACGTCTGATCTAATGATGTAAGGAAGCCATAAAGACCCTGTGTGCGCCCTGAGATGAAAGCAATCAGCATAGATTTTTAATTATAATCATTGAAGGTTAGTGATCAACGCTTCAATAAAACACAACATTAGAAAAAAAATGAGAATCACAAGAAATCTCCGAGGGGCCGCTATCACCTGCAATCATTTCCTTTGTTTTTTATCCAGACTCATACGTCTGTTTTATCTCAACTGATTTTACTATTACAACTCTCCCTCAAATCAAACTATGCAAACATGATATGTGAGCAATCAGTGGTAGATATTAGGAAAACAGAGGCTGCGCAGCAGGAAAACCAGGTTCCACCAGTGCCACCATGTTGTTTATCTGTACAGAGACGGGGAGGAAGAGAATGTGATGCTACACTAAGGGAAGGTTTCCATATTTAAACATACTGAATATCCACGTCTGAGCATAAAGGCCTTTTGACCCCTCGATTCCTCAATAATGAGACGAGTGCGGCGTGTCCAGATCTTGATATTGACATTATGTTTTAAAGAAGCCAGCTGGTGCCTCTACTCTTCTTTCTGCTGAACACGCATGACGTCTCCCAGTTGCCCGATGAGCTCGGCCAGCATCTCCGTGTCCTGGCTCTGCCTCTCCAGCAGCTCGTAGCGCAGACTGGAGATGTCTTGCTTTATGTCTTTCAGCTCACCTGTGGGTGGAGAAACAATAAAATATTTTATATTACATATATATATATATATTATAAAAAGCGGCGTATCCAGACAAACTCACCCTCTTTCACTTCGTCGTTGTCTTTATCCGTTTGTGCTTTCACGATGTATCTCTTGACGAGGCGGTTCATTATCTGCTGTGGTAACGAATAGAAGATTTGAGTTAGAGAAGAAGAAAAGCTACGTTTGATTATATAGATTATACATTGACTGACTCAATATGTTGGCACATGTTCATAAAGTATATTAACCCTTCATTTCTTTTGCAGCTTTTTTACTACATTTTCAAACTTACTTTTCCCTCTTATCAGTCTACACTCAACATGGAAGAGCAAGAAAAGAATTTCACCTCTTTTTTTGCCATTTTATCAAAAAAAAAAGAATAACAGAAAATTCAAATAATATCACATGTATTAAGACGTATAACTGTCGACATGATTACACGTTTTTTAGCCCTATTTTACACAAACAACACAAACAAAAAAAAAAAGAGTTGTGTCACTGTCCTGTTGGACTTTGAACCTTTGGCCCAGTCTGAGGTCCTGAGCTCTCTGGATAAACCTTTCATTTGGTTAATGCTTCACTGTTATGAAGCCAGGTGATGAGCAGTGTCGGGTTTTAAATCAGACATGATGCTCAGAATTGAGGCTAAATAAGGAAATCATCAGATGAGAGGATCTTGTTTCTCACAGTCTGAAAGTCCTTTAGGTCTTAGGTCATATGTTCATGTGTCTTTCACATCTGGCCACTCCGTCATGAAGTCCAGACTGTCCTTCTCGGAGTTTATCTCCACATAGGATCTGTGGAGCTCAGCCTGAGTGACCATCAGGTTCCAACCAAGGCCGCTCTCCCCCTGATTGCTCAGTCCGGCTGGGCCGTCAGCTCTTGGTAGAGTCCTGGTTGTTCCAGACTTCTTCATTTTAAGAATTATGGAGGTCACTGTGGTTCCTGGAAAAACCTTCGATGCCACAGGGTTTAATTTTGTCTGTGAGCTCTGCAGGAAGCTGCTTCCACCTCAGGGTTCGGTCTGATGTGGAGCTGTGAGACCTCATAGACAGATAAGTGCCTTTCCCAAATCATAATCTATCAATTTCATTTACTTACCGAGTGGACTCATTGAAGATGTAGAAAATCTCAATGGAAATTCAGAGAAATTCACCTCTTGTAGCTTTTCCATTTCTATCTTTTATATTATAAATGTTATTATGACTATTATATACTTATGTATTTTTCTTTATATCACAGTTACCTCAGGTACCATATTTATTATATCAGACTCAAGAAGACCATGACTAAAATTATGTATATTTTTTCTATAATGCGAAGAACAACAACTTCTTTAATTATTTCACAAGTGACATAATGTTGAATAGAGATTTATTTTAAGTTAAATTTGAAGTATCATTGCAAAAACATGTTTTTTTTATGTGATAACTCAGTTTGTCCTTTTTAATAAATTAATAAGTTCTACTTTTGTTTTCTCATCAGCTGTTGAGTTTAGATTTATGAGGAGGAAAATACATTTAAACGATTTCAGCATAAGGCTGCAACATAGCAAAGAAATTGAAGGAGTCTGAATTATTTCTAAATGCAGTTTATATACAGTAATTATCTGATTAGGTTTTTAAATGTGTCCTCTTGATATACTTTAGTTTGTAGTATTGCATTATTTCTTTTTCACATATGTGTTATGAGATGAATCAGCGTCAGGAAACAGAAACGTCTTTACCTGGTGGTGAGTCGGACCAATTGAAGCTTCCACGCTCAGATCCTCCTGTTGCCTCAACTGAGATCAGAAGAAAACACAGAAGAGAAGAAGCACTGTTCATATTTACTTTGAAACTTAAACTGCAGCTTGTAAATGTGACACAAGGGGGCCCTGTAGATCCTTTTTAAAGAATCTACTGTACCGGGTGAATTCATGTCTTAACCCATTACTTCACAGTCAACAATATGATTTTGGTCGTTTCCTTGCTTTGAGATTTTGCTGTCAGCAGCTGACGCCTCACCTTGTTAAGCTCCGTCTCATCGTTTGAACTCTCTTGGTTTTTGCCCTGAGGTGCAGGACAGAGAAATCCTCTGATCCCCAGCAGGAGGGAGATGACAGACTTGGGGCTGGGCACCAGGTTGAAGGGCACGGGCAGCGTGACGCCGTGCTCGAAGTACGAGAACCACAGTTTGGCTCGAGCAAACTTCCACTCGACATCAGCGTCGTCCTGCATCGACAGAGAAGAGAGAGAATAAGAGGGTTTTCTATTCTATTCTATACTATTCTATTCTATTCTATTCTATACTATTCTATTCTATTCTATTCTATTCTATTCTATTCTATTCTATTCTACTCTCTTCTGTACTTTTCTATTATTTTCTATTCTACTCTATTCTACTCTATTCTATTCTATACTATTCTACTCTATTTTACTCTATTCTATTCTATTCTTTCCTACTCTATACTATTCTATCCTATTCTATTCTATAGTCAGTTTGCCTTTCTGATGCGCAACTTGTCTACATTTCTTTTTTCGATGCTATCTCATCATATCAATTGTGATCATTTTATTTGATGGTGGTGTTGCACATTATTTACTATGTCATAGGAGACATTTACACAAAATCTGTACTTTTGCATTCATGTACATATTATGTATTTTTGTAGCCAAGTTCCCCACCTGCCATATTAAATTAATGTGACAGCTTTTACACAAATCAGCAGTAAATCATAACATCTACGAGTATTTCCAATATAAATATGTTCACACAACAAAATGGCCCCTTATTGCCCTGGATAATGGATAAGACACAAAAAAATACATTAGCATTTGTGGAAATGTGGCTGGTTAAGACTTTACCTGTATTTCCTGGAAGGAGCTGTTGAACATGGCGATGAGCATATTCAGCAGCACAATCACCATGATGATGTTGTACACCCCGAACAGAACGTAGCCGGTGTTCTCAATGAACTTGTGGTCGATATTCAGGACCACGGACTTCACTTCCGACAAACCGAAGATGGCCCAGAATAACGTTTTGAAGCTCTCCTCGAGCCTGGAGGAACGAAGACATGACAATTAAATTAAATGTCGTGCAACCAATGTGTTTCTCTCATCTCGTATTGATTCAACACAGACTGAATCCACAGGCACAATTCTCTTTCTTTCCCTTTTTCAGGTAAAAGTCACGTGTGATTGGAAAACGCCCCCCCCACTCACGTTGTGAACGCATCGTTGTGCTTGGCTCCGAGGTAGTACGAGTACAGATTGAACATTCCCACCATGAAAGCCACAAACACTGTGATGAAGACCACCATGAACTTGAAGATGTCTTTCACTGTCCGACCCAGAGAGATCTGCAGCGGCCCGAAGCTCTCGTTGGCCGGCAGGATGTAGGCGATGCGAGAGAAGCTCAGCACAACTGCGATGGCATAGAGGCCTTCGGAAATGAGCTGCGGGTCCGAGGGCATCCAGTTGATCCGGGCTGAAAACAAAACAAATGGTGTATGAGAGCAAACGGATGCAGGTGAAAACGTAACGTCTTTGGTGGGAGCTATTAGCCACTAAATCCATTAAAGTTCCTGCTGTGGGTCTCAAAATTATCAAGAAATAATATGTAATTTAATAACTGCTTATCAGATCAATAGGTTTTAAAGTCACCCTTCAGTCATGCAAACTAAAATAAGTACATAGGTCCACCAGGGACACACACTCATAGATATTAGATCCCTAAATATGCCAGATTTTTCCATTAAGATCCACGAATCAATTCTCTGGTCCCCAGACTTACCCAGCTGGAAGTATTGTATGTCAGAGGGCAGGCTCATGTTGGACAGGTCGGAGAAGTGCTCGTCAACGTAACACTGGGCAGAATACGCGTGCCAGAACGCCATTAACCTGGCGATGAAAGACGTCATGAATATGGCCAAAATGCTAAAGTCCAGAAGGTTCCAGGGTTCTGAGATGTACTCCCGGATATCCTGCGACCAAATGTCTTTACATTCCTCCCAGATCTTCCCTGAAAGGAAGAGACAAATCACAAATATGATAAATAAGGATTTAATTGATAGTCAAATCACACAAGATTTGCTGATGCTGTATACTGGCAAAGTGTGTGTGTGTGTGTGTGTGTGTGTGTGTGTGTGTGTGTGTGTGTGTGTGTGTGTGTGTGTGTGTGTGTGTGTGTGTGTGTGTGTGTGTGTGTGTGTGTGTGTGTGATGCTGCTCCAGAGTCTCTAAGTGGAGAGAGTCACCTTTGCCTTTTTCATCTTTGCAAAGTCATTGCAAGTCTGATTTATTGTGGTGCACGTGGGAAGAATACATAATTATCTACGTGGGCCATTTCATGGAAGATAGATGTTTGGGATTTATGACTCGTAATATCACTGAGCCTGCATGCAGAGCAAAGTGATGCAACTGTGTCGCAGCCGGACTTAAATCACGAGAGGTAGAGAAGAGCGAGCGTCAGAAATATGAACACATCGACATAATCTTAAAAAATATTGTAATTAACGAGGAAATGATCTGAGCTATATGAGCGGGGGTTGTATATATAAGAATGGGAGAGGGCTGGATGAGGGGGGAAGTTTTCACCTATGACCCAAGATATGATGAGAATCTCCATCCAGGTGAAGGGGGTGGTCTTCATACGGAACAGCTGCGATGGGTGGTCGTGGACGGTCATGTTGGGCAGCAGCGTCGTTCCCCCGAAGCGGTCGGCGGCGTTCAGGACCAGCAGGCAGAGAAATATCATGAAGGAAGCAGCGTGGGCCACGAACTTCAGGAAGGGCCCGCGCATGAGTTTCCCCAACTGAGAGAAGTCCGGGCACACAGAGGACAAAATGATCTTCAACTGCTCTTTTCATGGTGAGAAATGAATCAACACATGAGACCCAAACCAGTAAACTCTGGTCTGAGAGGGTTTTCTGACAACAATGCATTAATCTTCTTTGATCGTGAGAACAGAGGAAGTTTAGAAAAAGGTTTGTTGATGTTCCACAGAATTACATAAAAGCTACTGGACAGATTTCCACAAAAGGACATGGACCAAGAAAGAATCCATTAAGTTTTGGTGCAAATCTGAAAACTTCCTCCCACTGTTTCTAACATTGTGACACAGGGAGTTTTTGATGGTTGGTTTGTTTGTTTGTTTGTTTGTTTTATCATTGTCACCAATTTTCCAGGGAACAATTCATGGATCTTGATGAAAAAGATCTGACATATTCAGGGAGCTGTTCAGATCTAGCAAGTTCAAATGTGGATTCTGTCACAGAGTCTGCGTCTGGGCCCAAATTAGCAAATCCTTTCAGCTGCTGTACGATAACTGTAACTTTGTGTAGCTGAGATAATGTGGATTCAGTAGAGAATCCACTGTTTATATGTATCTTCAGTAGTTTTAGAACTACGTCCAAAATGGGCCTTGGCGGAGGAACACGCTCTGCTGAATGCCCTTCTAGTTGCCTTCTAAAGTTTTTGTGGCAAACATGTTGGCAGCATTTGTTTGTTTCAACTTTCGACAAACACGGAGCAGGATTGGAATCACATCAACTGCAAATCCAATGTTCATTTCCCTTTATTTGCTCTGATGAAGTGCAGTTTCAAACGATTTGTAAAAAAGAAAAGTCAAGACAACAAAAAAGTAGAATCTTGCAAAGTATGACGGTGCAGGAACTAACCTTACTGGAAGGTGCTATCCAGTACATGAAGGCCAGGACCGGCAGCCCGACTGCTACACCCAGGACGAGCAGGACCTTAACCGCTGTGTTCTGCTGACGGAGTCCGGAGAAGTTCTCGTACCAGATGTAGAGGAGCTGTTGCTGGCAGTTTGGATGAGCTACAAACTGAACCAGAGAAAGCTCCAGTGTGAATTCAAGAACACGTGACGTCTGAAACTAAAGCATAAAGTGCTCACCTCCCATGCTCACCTTTTTAACTTCATACTTTAGTGCGAGTTTCAACCTGATGTGGTTTTGTTTGCCGAAGGTCTCGTAGCTTTGACACGAGTCGGGGTCCCCGTTTAAGATGGCCTCCACTTCCTCGGTGCTCCGACACAAATCCAGGAGTCCGACCACGAAGTCTTTACACTGCATGGACAGTTTGTTATAATCGTTCTGCAACAGAGAAAGGCAAAATCTGTAGCATCATAGAATCTCGACATAGCCTGCAATGTGTTTAATCAATGATCGTACCTTGAACTCCTTCTCAATGTTTGCCAGGACAGCGAGCTCGTTGCTCAGCTCCAGCGCTGCCATCACAGGGTCCTCGTTAGACAGCGACAGATACGCCGGACTGGCCAGACCTTTGTATGCATTGATCCTGGACTGTGAATGGCTGAAGGCGTCGTGTCTCTGCTGCTCGCTGCAGGTTCTGCACTGACAGAAGTAGTCGTGAGGTCGCTCTATGCGGGCGCCCTTCGTCAGGAGTATGTGCACGATCTCATACTCATTGCTCTGTGAAGCCAGGATGATGGGAGTGATGTCGTGAGAGAAACGTGTGCCGTCCTCGTCATAGGCAAAGAAGTCGTCATGTGACTCAGCCTGGCCCGGGCTGTCGGTGAGTCTCTCACTGTCGGCGAAGGCCTGGTGACCCAGTATGGCCTCCACTATGCGGATGTAGCCTTTGCTGATGGCCAACAGCAAAGCATCACCCACTCTAGCGAGGTCCTTCTTCCTCAGTAGGAGCTTGGTCACCTCTAAATGCTCGTTGGCCACTGCCAGCTGCAATGCACTTTGGCCCATGTAATTCACGCAGTTGACGTTGAGGTGTGGAAGCTCCTCCAGCATCCGCCTCACTTCAGGAACGTTGCCGTATTCCGCGGCATCTAAGAAAATCTCCTCTGTCATGGAGAGGAAGGAGGAGGACTGGGTATGAAAGAGGTAACCGGCTCCTCTTACAGCGGGTCTTCGGGGTCTGGACACAGCCGGACGCAGCATCATGGCTTCCCCTTCACTGCTCCATCTGGCAACAGTATATTAGATGATATAATACCGTTGTTATATGACTGCAAGTACAAATTATGTATCTGTAAAATACTAAATTTTCACTCACAGCAGCTTCAGGATGAGTATTAATTTCTCCCTAAGCAGACACATGACTTTAATTAGTCTACTGGTTTAGATGCATGAGGATCGGCTCCATCTGCATTTCCTAAAAAAAGGCCTCGGGATCATAAAGCAGTGAGTGGACAACAATGTGCGATGGACAGCTGGTCTCAGCAGAATCATAACTCTCACAACATGTGTGACGCCTCCCACAGACTCATCATCTGCTCGCCTTCATTTCTTGGCCTGGCACCGTTCATCCACTCAGCCTCTGCCTGGTCGTCGGCCAAACGTGGAACATTACCCAACGATGCCATCCAGTGTTTAATCCTGGTAAATTTGAATTTACTGTAAAGATGATGGTAACTCACTTCATTAGATGGTGATGATGCTGCCGTGTGACTGTGACTGTTTGGATGCGAGTTTGTGTCGTTGTCCAAACAGGTAAATCCACTTCCTGTTCGGTATAATAGCATCTTGAATAATGTGGTTATCTCAGGAGCTAATTGCTTCAGCAATGACAGATGATAATGTTCCTTCATTCAATCATAATTAGCGTTAACAGGATTTTCAATAATTGACCGGTGAGCACAGTATATACACAAATACAGACATGGCATGTTTGGCATCTATATCAGCTGAGACAAGATTTTAAAAAATAATATTCATAGTGAGGAAATTCTGAGTAAAATTAAATTGCAGGATCACCAATTTAAAATACAAACATTTCTGGGGTTTTTTTGCATTTGAAATTACTAATTTAGCCGTGGATTGAATTTCTGCAAATGTTGTTTTAGTTTTTCTGATATTCTTGGGACAGACAAATTGGATGTGATGAATAAAGGTGGATTAATGACGTCACCCCTTTAAAGATGCAGTGTATGATTGATCAGATTGTTCTGCAATCAATTCCTCTTTGTGATATTAACACACATGTAAACAATATATTCCACGTCCTCAGTATGTGGAGCAGAAGACCTGAGTGTTTAAATGTTGAGAAGTGTAACTGGAGATTCAGAAACATGGGATGCTGCAGGATCAGCCTCCTCTCACAGGCTGCTGGTGCTTTTCATGGGCCTAAAACTTTCCCTTCAAAAGCCCAAAATAACTACCAACATTTCTCAACTGACCTCTGCAAGTAATTTTATCATTTTCAGTGTGTATCACCAGATATTTCACATCAATATGAGCAAATCCAAACAAGATACCATCCACTCACCTCAGAGAAAACTGCTCCACTTCATTTCATGAAGCCGTTAGAACCCAAAAACTCAAATATCCACCAGCGATCCGCTGCACCTCGTGTCCACCAGCCTCACGCCACCCTCTCTCCCACCGGCCACACTGACTCTCACCCCGAGACCTGAGCGACAGAGCCGCCTCTGCACGCCCACTGGGTGGTTTAGCAGCTTTAGAGGTGCGTTTTGTAACATGGGATATTAGCATTTGTTGGGTACATTTGGTTCTTCTTTTTAGAGATGATATATCTCAGTTTACTTGATTTTCTATAATTGTGCCCGGTGAGCCAAAAAAGGGCAAGATATTAAAACACTATGTCAAACTAATGGAGGATTTAAGCGCTGATCCAACTCACGGTGACATAAATTCAAGCAGACGGATTATTTTCTTGTGAACTACGGTGACGGTCAGTGGTGCACAGGCTTCATGCAGCGACACTAATACTCTATATGGTTGTTTAGGATTTATATGATTATTTAATGCAGTGGGCTTTTGTCCATGCTGCATAAACAATCTGGAAAAAAGCAGATTTTCCTTAATCCTCTTACCTCACTGTGCCACCAGATGTAACAGGTAATAATAACCTTTGTGTTTAGTAAGAGGCAGAACAGAGCAGGTATAAGCTCTGCAAAACTAACACATCACGAGTATTCAGTGTAAAATGGAGATATAAGATAGAAATATTCCACTTTTGGTAGTTTCATTAATATGAGCGGGACTTAAAATATATATGTATTATTATTATTATTATTATTATTATTATTATTATTATTATTATTATTATTTTAAGTCATGGGTGAAATTAGTTTGAGCTGTAATTCTTCCAAATATCTTCTAGCCTATGATTAGGGTGTTTTTATATATTAGACCACATTATATTATTCAGGCTGCAGTAGTCCTAGGTTGTAGTCTTGTATAGTATAATTGCAGCAATATTAATAATAATACTAATACTAATAAATATTAATATTATAAGTCAAATATTAATATTATAAGTCACATCACGAGCAAACTCAGAAAACATCTTGACAAACATCAATTTGACGAAACATGCGCTGCAAAAAGTCACAAAATGTGCAAATACAGACACAGTTGATTTCATTCCCTGTAATTAATTAATTGAAAATTAACGCGTTATTCCAACAGCCCTGATATAAACATGGGCGTCTTCTGGCTTGTAGCCGCGGACGTTTTAATTCAGTCGCCACTTTCCCCCGGTGCGTTACTGGCTGCGTTACCGACGAGTGTGGGACAAAGAACAATTTTTTTTTTTCATTTCGGTGCCCATGTTATCAGATGGGAGGGGACACACTGCCCCGCGCGGCTGCGTCGTCCTGGACGCGTCTACGCGGAGAATCTCCTGTTGTTTAAAACGTGGGGGGGAACCAAACTCTGCAGTGAAGTCAGGACACGATCTCCGACATGCGAGAAACACTTCTCTGCACTTTTTCACCATCTTTTTTTCTGTAACCGAGCAACCGGCTGCAGAGGACACCGTCCCGCTTCCTGTTTACACTGGTCACGTGACTTACGTTTCCAAGGGCACATTTCATCTCACGTAAGCGCAGCTGGACGTCGTGTTGCCAGGCGCCAGCAACCCGGACACAGACGAGGAGGAGGAAGAAGGAGAAGAAGAAGAAGAAGAAGCCGGAGATGAGCTTCCGTGGGACGGTCACTTCCTCCAGGTTGTTGTCCCGGACACAGACACTTTGGAAATGACCCATCTGCGGAGGGACATCCAGCTCAGACCGTGGCAGCGGCAGCTCGCGGAGGCACTTCCGGTGGCAAACAGAAACTGCCACTGCTGCCGCCCTGCCTGAGGGCAACTTCCGCTGTTTGTGATTCATTCCCTGAGATTTACACGTAGTTTATGAATGTTTATCAGCGTGTGGAGCACCAACAATAATTAATCTGTGTTCCTCCACTTGTGTTGTGAAACATGATCGTTTATATATTTGATTTCTTTGTCATATTTGTACCGATTCTGCCTAAATGCTGTTGATGCCTTTCCTGTGTTTCGTGTCATTGAACTGCAGCTTGACATCACACTGCTGCCAGGCTGCATCAGGGCACCTGCCGCGGCAGCTCCCTCCTTGGTTTTGGAGGCAGCTTGCCTTTGCTGCCACACTGTCTGAGAGTGGTGTCTGTTTGTGACTTGTTCAGGGAGATTTGGTCCAGTTTGTGAACTTTTACTTACTTGTTATTGTTTCCGGGGCCGTGGAGGGTTGAGACGCTGCGTACAGGTATCGTGTCATCATAACACCGTAAGTAAAACAATAAGTAAACACCTATAGTGTTTTATATAACAAATACGGAGTCAGTTGTACTTTCCGAATCGGTGATGTGACCAGTTCCTGATGCCAACGGGAATGGTGCGTCTTTCTGTGTAATGACCTCTATCCAGGCTTCATTTTTAGAAGTTGATAGAGAGTTAAGCTGTTGTTAAAACGATGGACAACAATCTGGTGCACACACGAATGTGGCAGGACCTGGCAGTGATGTCAATGGAACATGATGCTTAACGACTGAAACTGGAAACCTGCTTTCTTTTCAATGAGTTACATAAAAAGATTGACATTTTTCTATCACTTTACTCCTCTGTCTGAAATGATGATGGTGAGAAGCTGTTATTAATGTATCATCAGTTAATTAATGTCCGTGCCTTGTGAACTTCAACGATTTTTTTATATTAAAGTCACTTTAACCGAGTCCTTACTACGATACCTTTGCTATCAGTGACACATGTATCTGTTGTTGCAAGTCTGTCGCCCTGTTTAAGGTTCCATTATTAACATTTACCATTACTGACAGCATGTCATTACAATAGACAATGCTATAATTTAATGATTTAATTTTTATTGTGATCTACATTTGCACAAATTACTCAAATATCAAGAAATAAAAGGTGGTTATTTACACATTTTGAATATCTATCTATCAAAAGCAACATTTTTAAATTTTTCATGTTGTACTTGGTAACTTTGGTGGAGATGTACTTGAAATGACTGGTTGGCCAGGAAAGTTTAAATAAAAGTTTGCTTCAATGTCAGTACATTTCACTTTAACAGGATAAGCCAGCCTGTATCATTTTAATTGTTCTTATGGATGTTAGTGTATGAGTCCTTGGAGAATGTCTATGAGATCCCGTCATAAGGAAAACATTTGAGCCAAAGTCAACTTATGATAGTAAATAAAGTTTTATTTAAATCGTTTATATGCAATTGGAAAGTAAAATTGTGTGAGTGTCTCTTTGCTGTCTTGTAACACAAAAAACACAGAATACATTTATTCAGCCTAGAGAGAATACATAATAATGGAGAGTGGGGCTGGTCCTACCATTACTGAAAACTTGGTTACTTTGTGGTATGTTCATCCACTTTGGTACAATTGTAGTCAACACATTGCAACATGAGCAGCGGCATCTCTGCATCACTGCTATCAGGGAGTTGTTCACCATCTTGTGCAGAATCTAGGGGAAGGATACAAATGTACATTTTCTTCTTTGGTTTATCACAGTTTACTCAGGCGCAGTATCAGTCACACTGTAACTGACACTGTAAACAGTCTTTGAGTTCTTACCCATCCATAGACGCCAAGATCAAGCATATGGATCTGATAGATGTGGAGCTCCCCCCCCCCCCCCCCCCCCCCCCCCCCCCGATAGCTTACAAACTATATAATAAACTTTCATAAACCAGAATACATCTCAATGAATGAATCACACACAGCTCCAGGTTCATCTCCAGACAAGTGGCAGGCTGCCTCCAAACCGTGTGGCAACAAAGGCAGCTGCCTCTCAACCGCGTGACATCACAGGCAGCTGCCTTTAAACGGTGTGGCAGCTGCCGACAACCCAGAGAGGGGATGTAAACAAATATCCCCAGTTACCATGATCACCAGGTAAACACACAGTGACAGGAGACACCGACTGAGCCCCGGACGCGTTTTAAAATCGACCGCAGACACTTTGCTGATCTCCAGGAGAAGTTACCGCGAACCTTTTCCGTGTTGGTCTTCCCGGTGAACATGGATGAATGAGTTAGCATCGTTAGCACGGAGCTCCGCCGACGTTAGCTTCGGAGGGGACCCGCAGCTCGGAGCCTCGCCGGCGGGCTGCAGCTGCCTGAGAGCCCGGTGTCAGCCAGCGGAGGATGAGGCTTCTCCACGACAACTTCTTCTACAACTCGTATCCTCCTCGTGTTTTATTATCTGTCCTGTAGACTCAGAATAATGATGATTATTATGTATAATTATAATGATTTGACTTTATCTAGAGAGAAAAGTGCTTTGCAACAATGACTTTACACAAAGACATCGAACATTAAACAGTTTAATGTCAAATAAGATGGAAATAAAACCCAGTAAGTAGATTTAATAAAGTCTGAAGAATAAAACCACTGAATAATAGGTATAAATTGAGGTTAAAATGGAAATACATTTTATATAACCTTTTTTTTCTTATTATAACTTTCCTTTAGTTTTCATTATTATGATCCTATATATGTATTCATATTTATTTATATACTTTTTGTTATTGAACAAAAAACATACATATTCTAACATTGCTAGAAGTATGATAACATTATACAAACAAAATGTAAAATTGTGAGAACTGGCATATAAATGAAGTTTAAAGATGCACATAAAAACGAGTCAAATACGAAATTATATAACAAGAAGAAATGTGCGTTACACGTGTGAAAACAATAAGGTTAAATTAACACGGGAATCACTATAATTACACAACAAGAAGTCTTTGTAATTCACTGTTATTCACTGAAGTGAAATGGTGCATTCAGGTAACACAGTAAAACCAGTCGTCCTTAGCTGCTCTCTTCCAGAAATTCAAGGTTCGGAGTTGCTGCCGACCTCCACGATGAGAAGAAACTTATTGCTGAGGAGCAGAAACTCTGCCAGGCCCGAGCTCGCAAGTTTTGCCTGGAGACCAAACGACGCAGGAAGTTAGTGAACAGATATTATGATAATGGTGCACTGTTGTTTTTATTTTATTATTTGTCTGTACTCTGCAGCCCAAACCTGAACTATCAGGATGAGCATCTTTCATTTCTTCCTGGAGGCAGATGCTGACTTGTTGGAACCTGTCTCCTGAACATGCAGCTTATGGCTTATGCTCCTGTCCTGCATGGGCTTAACACCTTTGAGGGATAGATGAGATTTTTTTGGTCTAGGCCTGGAAATAGATTTTGAGCTGCAAAGTTCATCCTCAAATGAGGCTCATACAGGCACTAAAAACAACTTTCCTATTCACGTGTGGGAGTTTTTAATGGATGAAATCTTAGCTTAACGCTCTAAAGACTCTCCTCATCTTAATCCACACGACTACTCTGTAAAGCGTGACTGTCACACACAAGAATTTACAAAACAATTATCCATTTCCAAAGTTAACCACTGAGAAAACCACTACTCTCACCCACTAAGAGCCTAGAAAATCAAAAGCAATTAAAGTTGTGTAGACACTAGGAGGCTACACTCATAGTAACATCCTCCCAAATGTATTATACAAATACACTGAACTTTATTGACCCAGTAATGTCATTATTGACAGACTCTGTGAACCCAGCCGCGAGTGTTGGCTTTAATTTATTAATGACCGAACACATCTCAACAAACAGACTCAGGTTTCTGTATCTCAAACATGGGCCAGTCTAGACGTAATCAGTGCCAACGTGCCTCAGGTGAATGCTCAGCTCTCTGTCATGGCCGCAGGGCGTTGGAGGAAAGACAGAAGCAGAGGGACGAGCAGGAGAAGCAGGCGAGGGAGACGATCCTGCAGCAACGCAGGGAGAGAGTGCAGGATGCAACCGAGCGCTTCCAGAGAGGACACCTACCTCCCTCTCAAAGACGGAGACAAAGTCAGTCATGCATCTCACATACTTCTCTCAGAAATGAGAAACAACGCACGACAGTATCAACACGTTTCAGTTTGTTTTGTGTTCTTCCTTCATGTGGTTTCAGCTTTTACAAGAGACATTCCAAATATTGAAGATGTCCTCAGTCAACTTCAAGGCCCTTTGGGTTGTTACACCCAGCAGTCGTCATACCTGTCCAGAAACTACAACATTAACAGGTAAATAAGTCAGAATAATATATGAAATATACCCCAATCACTGCTTTTAGGATTAAACATAGATACATTTATATATTTCATTCGTATCTCTTTCTTATTGGTGGAGGAGTCGTGCATGTTACCTATATTTCTCTGTTTTCTCTTGAAGAAGCTGCACTCCCTTTCCTCAAGCCGCCCATGGCCAAGCTCTCTCTGTTGTGGAGGTCCAGACCAAAATGTTCCTGGAGGAGAGGATGGCTTTCTCCAAGAACAGCGCAGAAGATGACACGACACGAGAGAAGCAACAAAATCACAGCCCACAGGTTCGTCGCTCATTTCAATTTGAATTCAATTTTGAAACAAAATGTTTTGCTATTTTAAGGTTTTCTTACTCATTCCATGTTATCCCTCCACTTTTTTTAATGATGTGAAATGCTGTTTTGACTCACACACATACAATCCTGATGCAAAAAGTAATTAGAAAGATAGAAACAGAAAATAAAGGACATTTGTATTAATACAAATGATGGTCATATAGATGTAATGTAATCTAACATTCACATCTTTTTAATCTAATCAATTTATATGAGCTTGATCTAACCCCCTAACCCTAACCAGCAGATATGTCATAACCTAATTTGTAAACTTCTGTAAATAAGTTAGTCTCATCCTGTTATTTTCTACACTTATACTGTTCTTCTCATATCTTGTTGGAAACGATGCAGTTTCCGTTACAACTTTTATAAAAACTGGGCTTCAGATATGAAATAATCCAATGTGGTTTGTGAGGAAAAAACGTTGAACATTTTAGCATAACTAGTGCTTCTTTTGATATATTAACCTACACGAGTAGACCCCTAGGGTGCAGCAGTGTGACATGAGCTCTTCACTGTAGTGGAGGACTCACAGGCTTCAGCACACTGTGGTGCAATACGTGTGTGAATATTGTTTCAAACTTATTTTGCTTCTTGTGTGTGTGGGAGTAGATCGACCACAGCAATTCAAAAATACCGATATGTGCATGAAATATAATTTCTTCTTGTGTAAAATCTGTACTTCTCCCACCTGACGTGTGTATAAACAACACGTCCAACTCCTTTCCAAAGCTGTTGTACTGTCCCAGCTTTGTTAACAAAGTAAAGTGCACCTTTAACGGCAGGTACGATTGTAAATGATGACAGTGCAGTAGGATCTCATGTCCTGCAAGCAGAACAGAAAGCTAGCATAGTTTTCAAGGTGTATTTACTTAGGGTGACCTCTGAACTACAGTCCTGTGTATGTATAAGTTATCTACACAGTCACCTTTAATCACTTCTGTGTTTCAGGCCATAGCATTTATATCAAATGGCTCTGCACAGTTTAGGAGTTCTTATTATAACTGACTATTCCTTTTTGGGGATTTTACTGGGATCCTATCACCTTTAACCTTCTGGCGTCTTCAGTTACGCCAACATGATCAAATCATGTCTTGTCTTGCGGGACCAATATGTTGATTTACTATGTCAAAGTGAAGAGAATTTGTCAAATGGGTGATTTTGTGTTGGAAAAAAAGACAAGCATTGGCATGATTAACAGCTTTTTAATGTGATATATAAAAGTCAACTCAAAAGCGTTCAAAAACAGCAATAACTTAAGGGTTAAGAAAATGTCAATCATATTATTTTCTCCATATTTCAGGACAGCCACGTGTCAGACAGCTGTAACTCCAGTAAGGACAGTTTGGAGAATGAGGACAACAACCGTGGTGGAAATAATCTGTGGAATTCCCGCTTTTACTTGCTCGACTCAGCAAAGCCGCCGCATACATCAGACCTAACTTCATCAGCAATGCGGCTCCTCGATGGAAACTTGGCCCAATCACAAAAGCAGCAGGAGCCTCAGCAGAAAACGCAGGATGAGTCAGAGGGGCCTAACAATAAGATGCACGTTTTCAACGCTTCCTGGGGGTTCACGTCTGAAAAGACGCAGGAACCAGAGACACAACCTGCAGTGAACAGCGACAATCTACTATCTGTGTGTGAAAATAGTAGAACAGACCCAGAGCACTTTGAGGCAAACTCCACACGAAACAATCCCAAAGACAACAACAATTTTATGAATACAGTTACACCCGACAGCACAGCACTTGACTCGTCATGTCCAAAACCAGAGGCTCTGTTGGATCTCAGACAGCAGCGAGTCCACGATGACAGACAGTTCATACATCCGTCAGCTACAGAGATTCTTCTTCCTGCCAAAAATGGCAACGGCAAAGAGATTTCGTTGGGGGCTCCCCCAAAGCCAAATATTTTCCTAAATGATAGCAACATAGATAATTCCTCACAATACGGAACGCTTCGGCACACAGGAAAAGAAAACCACCATCTCTCGTCCCAAAAAGAGCCCAGCGCTTCCATTATTAACTTCAATAAGTTTTCAAACCCGGAGCCCGTGCTGCAACATGCACGCCCGTCCAACATTCAGTCAGACGCTCTCAAGTGCTTCAAGCGTCCCGAGGAGGAAGAAGAAAAGTTGCCTCTCTCAGTCGGGGCATCGCGTTTAATGTGTAACGTCAGATTTATTAAGGGGATTCTTAAAAAGACGTCAGGAGATGCTGCGTGTGCGCACGGCTCAGGCCAAGGGATTTTTGCAGAACAAGTAGCTTTAGCGATCAAAGATAGTGTCGAATTGACCCGGGCAAAGATGAAGGAGGTGAAGAGCAACGCTACCAAAAAGAAGGTGCGTTGGTTCGATGAGGTTCATGTGGTAAAAGAGCAGAATAAATATAGGTCTTCCATCCCTTCTCAGTCAAAGAAAAACCCAGAGGACCACCAGCAAAGTCTTACTACAGTCTCAGGGGCCCCCAAGCCTGGACCCAGCGTGACCTCTGCAGCCTCCACTGGTTATCACTTTACAAAGCAAGCGTGGGCAGATGTTGGGGTTCAAGTCAGTTTACACCAGGAAAGAGCAGACGAGGTCAAGGTGCTGCAGAGCGCCACCAGGTCCATTGGCCCCAAGGTCCCTTGGAGAGAGCGCTCCGCCAGAGCCAGAGCGGCTCCTGTTTCCTCACGGGGTAGAAAGGGCACCGTCATACGACCTCAATCTGCCACCGAGGTGAATCGGATTGCCAAAACACAAGGGAGGAACATGGTGCCCCGCCCACCTCCCCGGATGGAAGCGGTGGAGCAGAAGATGGCGTATGTCGCCAAGACACCATATGGCGTGGATCACACATGTAGTGTCAACAGTAAACACGCCGGGGCTGGAGAGCAGGCCCTGCGCAAGGACGCCTCAGGAGGCTCACATCATGTAATCAGAACAGATAGCGGTGTTATGCAGACACCACTGCCCCCCTCGTACACATGCCCCGTCTCAGAGGGCAACGCGAAGAGCAAGCTCAGCTCAGGTCACCAGGAAACTCCGAGCTGCGGGAGGAGAAGAGGGACGGTGTCCAATGAAAGGGGCCTCTGTTTAAACTGCACTCCCACAGATGAGGAGATCTCACAGCTCTGGCACGGTGTCCGCAGCGCCTTAGCCATCAAGGACGGTAATGTATATTTTGGCCGACCGGCCCTCACACTGCTCAGGCCTCGGATTGTGTGTTTGCAGAGACGTGTTATTTAGAGTTGCCCACAGTTTCTCTCAAACCTGTTTCTCTGCCCCTATTAGCTATAAAACTGAAACTAAGATAACAATGTGAACTACAACCACAGGGACCTCTTTGCATGCAGTTTAATCTCATTGAGGCAGAATCCAGTCAATGAACTGTGTGGTGTTTGTGTGTCTCGCAAAGTTGTGTAGGAAACCAAGGAGATCCATTTTTCATCATCCTGTGTCTTCTTTGGCACCACTTTTTATGTTACACATTTGAATAACTGTTCTTTTTGCGTCTCGTATTTTGATCTTGAAAAGTTCTCTCGACTATACACTCGCACAGCAAAGAGAGGAAAGAAAGAGTAAGCCTGTAATATGTGGAAAAGTGGACTTAGTTGACCCTAAAACCTTCCTGCCTTACAATGGCCCCTTGTCTGCCTCGCCTCAAGCCCAGGCCAATAATCTGTCCCATGTTGCCATCAGCAGCGTCGCGGTGTTATCAGCCACAAGTGATGCCTCAGACCCGTATTTCCTCCCACAACATCTCACAGGACTGTTAAAAAACGTACTTTAAGCAAAAAACTGCTCCTACATACTTTCACAAACTTTCATTTAGGATTGCACAGCCGAACAGATCCAGGTTTGGCTTCCTACTGGCAAACTAATAGCTTTTTTTGTCTTGAAATATCAGTTTTAATAGGGCAAAGAGGATTATTGTTATTAAACGGCACATTTACATGTTACAATCCTACTTTTTCTGTTTTCTCAGACCTTGTAGTCAACGTCACAGACAACTCCGTCCTGCATTAGTTGTGAGTGTTGTTTGAAACTTGGGTCTGACAGAACGTAACGACGAGCCCGCAGACCACCGGTGCAGCAGCGTATCACAACTTGTTTTACTGCGTTTTATTGCCAACCTCCAGCAGCTGTAGTGAAGATGACGGGAGCAGGCGGAAGAAGTCAGGTGACGTCGTAAAAAAAAGAACGAGGAACCAGGAAGTCGGGATGGAAGGATGTGTTGGCAAAACACAGGAGACGCTTTTTGTTTCCTGTGTTGTTTCTGTTGTCGATGACGGCCTCATAACCTGAACCACTTGACACCATGAAAACCAACGTCCTCTGATCTTAACAATGTCTCATTTGAACTCAAACCTTTATCTTTTCCTAAACCAAATCAAATCGTCACTGTTTCAAAATCGTAACTGCGTTTTTATTGTTGTAAACAAAAGTCTGTATACCTCCGACTGTCAGGGCTCTAACTTAGGAGACACTGTGTGGTCGCTCGGTTTAGACGACTTGTAGGCGACAACTACAAATAAAGTAGAATCAGTCCCAACAATCAATAATTTAACTTCAATCAAGCTGCACCAAACTGCACCAAGAAATCATTCCTCTAAACCTTCCTGGTTTTCCATCAAGATCTATGAATTATTCTCTGGGAAATCAGGGAATATGTAAAAAAAAAAAAAAAACACAACGTTGAATAAAAGTGAATGTGAATGTATGGCGTGATCTCACTACCTTCTATTATCATCCACGTTGATGTCGTTCTGTTTCATTGTAACGATTCTGACAAATGCCTTTCCTCTCAGAAAAAGCCGTCCCCAGATGCAAGGCGCCGGAAAGTGGGCGTGCCGTGAGGAAACCCTGCTCGGAGCAGTGCAGACAGTCTCCTGGCTCAGGGAACAGGAGGCCTCCTCCTCCTCAGCCCTGTCAGGTACATGCACGCAGTTGCCCTGTGGGTGGGGGGGTGGGATTTCAAATAATTGATCAGTGGAGGGGTTTGTTTGAACTTGTTGAATCAGTTCACAGTCCCTTTAATGTCGTCCTCGGTGTTAGGAAAACTGACGAGACACAACTATTTATAAGTCTCCAGACGAGATTTTCGGTAAAACTAAGCATTGATGCAAAATGTGTTGTTTACTTCTTGCTCTGCCTGTTGTTGTGCTCGATTACTACTATTACTACTATTTGAATATCTTATATAAGATTGATCTGAGCCTAAAATAACTTGATGTGTTTCTTTTTGTGCAGCCATCAAAACAGTGGACGGAGCCAGGCAGAATGTTTTCCAATGCGTGCAACGTGGCGTTGACACATGAAGGTACTGTGTTCAGTGCCCATCAGCATTTAGGTTTCTGCTATAGATCAGACAAGTCATCTGTCAAGTTCAACTCATAAGACTTCTCTCCTGCGTGTTTTAAGTACCCAAACATTCAAATAGACAGTAGTAAGTAGATTTAGAAAGAAAGACTGAAGCGCAGCCGTATTTTACACATAAAAGCCCAGAAATCTGCCAGAGTAAAGTGGAAGCAGGTGAGAATACCAGGCCCTTGACGTGATGCTGTCTGTGCTCTCAGGAGTGGGGAGTGCAGCCCAGTTACACCTGGCTGAAGTACACGCTGCCGGCCGACTGGAAGACAGAGATGTTGTAGCTGCCATGGAAACGGCCCAAACACAGAGTCCTGCAGCGACGCAGCAGCAGCAGCAGCAGCACAAGGGCTTCACCACCATCTCCCTGGAGGAGCAGAAAGTCCTTCTCTCGCTGGAAAAACTCAACCACAAGCTGCACTGTGAGCGCTTTGTAAATGTTGTGTGATTCAAGTCAGAGCTGATCCACCGCAGTGTTGTCGTGTTGTCATTTTCAACGCAGGGTAACCTCCACCGGCCTCTTTCTATTTGTAGATGTGCAGAAACACGCTGGGAGCAACTCCGGCACGCGAGGCCTCGGGCTGATGGATGCACCGTCTGTGAGTGTGAATATCCACGGGATTCACCGCTTCCCCTTATTTTTTGTTGAGCATATTTTTAATTCTATATTTTCTTCTGCTGTTTTCAGACAAAGGAGATGAAAGTCACAAACCCCCACAAGCACCGTGCATCCTCGGCTATCAACCCCCCTTGGTACCTGAAGAAGTCCTGACTGAAGCACGTCAGGGTCCACAGCATTCTTCACTCCCATCAGTGCATTACACCCTGAGTCGAACTCCGAGAACTAGCACTTTATTACCTTGTAAACCAGATTTAGTCTCTTTTAAAAAATGAAAGTGCCTTCTGGTAGTATCTGCTAAGAGATAAAACACACTGGACTGTAGATACTTAAAGTAAGAAAAGACCAAAGTAAAATGTAAAGTTTGTGTGCCTGAAATTATTGTATGTTTTATCTGCTTCGGCAAGAACGTATATAGTCACAAAAATGTACTTTAACTTATATTAAGCCACTCATTAAACAGTCAAAATCAAAGTGCCTGTGAAAGTTTGGTTTCATTTCACAAATGCAGTGAGTCCTTTCTACTATAGAACACATGATCAGAACCGACAAAAGGGTTTATAAAAAGAAGTGTTGCGACAGCGAAGGTGTGTTTGTGTTTCCTCGACGGCTGCAGAAAGGACGATTATGTCTTGTGCACTAGACTCAACCTACTGGCTCAACAAGGTGAGCCTCTGCCACAGGGCCTCCCAGTGCTCTGCTCCTCTAAACTTTACCGTCGCTCCACTATAAAAAACTATTTTTATTGTTTCACCAATTGTCTAGTGCTTATTAGTGAAATAAGGTGATTATTAGTTAAAGTCTTGTCTCTGTCCCTTGCCAAAACGAAAAGTAGGCGCATCTGGGGGAAGAAATAGCTGCAGGGATTATTGATGTGAGTTCAGTCGCCCCTCCTTTACCAGCATGTCTGGTTTTGCCCTTCAGTCCGCCTGCTGGAACTTGCTGCAGGAGGTGGAGGAAGCCCAGGCTCATTTTGAAGTGTCGGGTTTCCGACAGTAATGAAACTCTTCTTGGTCTGACTGCAGGTTTCTGATTCGGCCGCATATGATGCATATTCTTTCTCGGACGCTTCACCGCAGAGTTTCAAACGATGGTGTAACTGCGGGGGGGGGGGGGGGCTGTAGTTATCATGATAAGAAATAGAGTTGTGCATCATCTCCTTGTTAGCGTCACTTGAAACCAGAGCAGGGAAATAAAAACATTCAGGTTTGATGATGCATCAGCAGAAGAGGACGAGTTGTGTCTAAAAACAATGACATTTCATCTGAATAGTAAAACGCTGGTTTATGCTACTCAATTAAATGTGTATTCAGGAAACAACTAAACAACTAATCTGTCTTTTAATCAAGTGCATCCCATAACAATGTTCTGTATTTACAATAAGAACAATTTTAACTAAGCAAATCTGTTAATGGATACATCAGGATGCACAACTACAAATAAAGAAAACAGTAAAAAAAAATCTTTATCTGCACAACATTGACCAAACTTTACCCCAGTATTCTACTGCTCTGAAATCTGAAAGTCCCTTCGACCGACTGTCACTAATGTTCCGAGTCATTATGAGCACACAATGCTGAGTTTAATGACATTTAAGCCTTTTCACCAGCACAACACCCAGAAACTCAACAAGAAAGGGCAAGAGTGCTGAAAAATAAGCAAAGACTTTTTTTCCATGGACGCAAGTTCGAGCTTGTACTTTTTGGGTCGGTTGTGAAGCTTAAACTCACAAGTAATTTTGTCGTGTTTTTCTTTTTGTCGCAGTTCATCTAACATGAGAAGAATGACTGACTAATTACTTGGCTGCATGTAAAAAAGAGCCATTAACTGTTCATTGAAGCCTTGATGCAAATGTTTACTTTTGTCTTGTTAACTTTCTCTACCTGTTATTTTGCTTTATGCAATTCAACTCCACTTTTTTTGCAGTGTATCATAAGCTACTGAAATATAATCTAAACTTTTTTCGCCCTAAATGACTTGACAACGAGTGTATTTTGTTTTGTGCAGCCAACGAAAAAGCCACAGAGTAACTTACAACACGGCCTTTAAAGATGACGGTGCTGCGTTCACTGTATATCTACATGTATTTAGGTTTTAGCTATAATTCAAACTAACATATCATTTCTTTCAGAAACTGTTCTTTGTCAAGTTGAACGTTTTTGCATGTATATAATGAGCATATTGTATTGGTGATATTTGTTTTTATTTGTCATTCACACTCTATACATGCATAAACATGCATACCCCAAAGAACACACATTTAACAGAGTAAAGTTGTAGATTTTAATTAAATGAAACTGAAAATTACATCTGATAAAAACATTAAAACCTGCATGTGTCTTTCATATATATTGTATTTGATGGCAAACACTTAATTCCTGAGGCCCTGGTTAAGGTTACTGGTAAGATGTGAGTTGTGGTTAGGTTAAGGTTAAGGTAAGGGTTAATTAAGTCAGGTTAGGGTTGAGGCTTTTGGTTATAGACTGTCCACAATGAATGGAAATGCAGAGTCCTGATAAGGATAGCAGCGCAAACTTCTGTGTGTTTGTATATGTGTGTGTGTGTGTGTGGAGAGGAAGTTCACATGGGTTTATTATGAAATACACCTTTGTGGTACTCATTAAAGTCTGTAGGGGGCGCTGCCTGCAGCAACACTGTGCGTCACTGTGTCCTATAATAACACCAGAGCAACATGTTTGAAACAGGGATAGTAGCTGCAGCCCTGCAGGGCTTCGGCTGATTGGAGGAAATAATGCACGGTAAATGGTTTCTGCTGAGTTCTGCAGGTCATCCAATCAAACTCCGCTGAGGATGAGGAGGATGGAGCAGGAGGAAGGGCTGCGTTCTGCTGAGTGGGTGGTCTCCTCGGGGAGACACTGCAGTCCATCTCCTTTAATGTGTCTGAGTGCGTTACAATGATGTGAAAACGAGCACTTCCACCCAAATAATGGAGACGTCCTGACTGGCAGCATGCGTGCACGCAATGTTTCATTCATACAACAGCATCTGTGGCCTTTAATATGAAGAACTGCACACGCGTTACAAAAAGAAATCAGACTGTGAATCATGAGAAATATTTAAAAAATACACATAGAAATAACTTTAAATCATGTAGGACACGGATACAGACACATTATGATGTAATAAATAGAATAAAATATAGTGATGCCGTAAAATCAAACCTGTTGCACGCTCATGTGAGATATTCTAAAAAATTATGTGTAAAAATAAACATGACGTGAATAAACAACAGCAAATGTGTGTGTGTGTGTGTGTGTGAGTGGCAGAGCGAGGCTCTTTAATCTGTTCACCGGGGCTTTACAGTGTCTGTGGGTATTTAATAGGGCTTCATAATCATTCATTCAGGAGATGTATGGGAAAAAGGCTGGAAACAGAGCCTCTGTATCCAAAGAGACTGGATCTTGACAAAATGATTTCTCAATGGAAGAGGGGCCTCATTTGCATAACAATTGTGGGAACTGCATGGATCTACTTTTTCATGAGCACTGTAAAAAAAAAAAGAGAGAGAGAGGGAGAGAAAATAGTCCCATTATTATGAGAGAAAGTGTGGGTTTGAATTACTGAGATGTGACATTTTATGTTGCAGCATCATAAGCTAAAGATAAACCATGTTCTGCATAGCTTGTTTTTCATATTTCTAAAGTTTTACACGTGCAGTAAAATCCTATTTTTTCAAACATAAACATTTGAAACAAATAAACTGGAATGCCACATATCTCCAACAAGGCCCAAATAACTCTACATTATTCTGTAGTTTTTTTGGTAGAGATATAAAAGTTAAACTAATTTATTTGTCATAAAAATAATAAATAATAAACGCATCCAAACCCAAATTTAATGGCTTCCTCTCAGGCCCCATCCCTCCACAAAAGTTTGGTGAAAATCGGTGAAGCAGTTTTTGTGTAATCCAACAAATTCAAGCAAATAAACAAATTGTAAACGAAAGCTGAAGTAAGCACTAAACCTTTTCTCTGTCAATTTCCGGAGGTGACGATAATGTAGCCGAATTAATTATACAACTTGCTTGTGTATTGTATTTTTTGTTGTGTGTTTAAAACTCAGGCGCTTCTCACATTTTGTGTTGCAAATGAGCCATAAATCATTGTTCTCCTGAGTGGGCTCTCCAGGGCCCAGCGGGGGTTCCCTGTCATGTGCAAAGGGGGGGCTGCCAAAAAAAATATACGGAAGACGAGCAATTCAGCAATTAAGTGAAGGGACGAGTGTTGAAGATGCCCCATCGATTATTATTAGATAAACAATAACACAAGTAACAAAAACCTGTGGAATATACGTGAAAACTTCCTAAATTTCCATTTTTTAATCAAATGTGTTTGATATTTAACGAATTAAAGTTCATGTTTTGATGTAGAAAGGGGACATGTGAATGTTCGCAGGCCCACGGACCCTCCTGGGCCCCCCGGGTTTACACTCACTGTACCTTTAAAGACTCTTGTCCCAATTAAAGCCAAGCTCCGCCTCTGGAGCAGACATCCCATGAGTCATAAAGTTTGATGTCCTGCCCAAAGTTTAGACCCGACTGGAGCGAAACTTTTTTTTTTTTCTTGAAAGTGAGCCGCTGAGATTTGTCCTGCGAACCCTGCTTGTTTCTCCTTCGTAGAGAAATGCCCACGAACACCTTTCGTTAGGGGGAAACAACGCAGTGGGACTCTTTGCGCGTTTGTTGTGCTTTTTCGTCTTTTGTGGCTGCGTCTGCGGGGCTTTTTTTTTTTTTGTGTGTGTCGGTTTTTTTGGGGAAAAAGCTGGGGCCGGGACGACAACACATCAGATTCCAGTGTGGAATTGTAGATATGCGCTTTGTTACACTCTACACAACTATGCCAGCAAGAAACCCCAGGGAAACGCTGTGTTTGACTGCAGACTTCGACAGCTAACACACCGCGGGAGAGAACCAGAGTCCTCGGCTGAGAAACTTTTAGAATGACTTCGGATCACTTTTGCTGAGAGCCGTCGAGAGTGATCCACATTTCCTCCCTGCGCTGAAGGAAAAAAAAAAAAAACTGACGGGAAAAAAAAGTTTTGGGGAATTGGCCCAAAACTTTATTTTTGTGCGCCCCCCCGTGAAACGCGTCAGTTTCGGATTTTTACGCACAGAAGTGAAAGTTCGCCGAGTGTTTTGGCACAATGGATCCCGGCCAGCACAACCCTCCTGCCGGACACCAGATCGTCCATGTACGCGGGGACTCCCAGACCGACCTGGAGACGCTCTTCAGCGCCGTGATGAACCCGAAAGGCACCATCATACCCCAGTCCGTGCCCATGCGGATGAGGAAGCTGCCCGACTCCTTCTTCAAACCTCCAGAACCAAAGTCCCATTCCAGACAAGTAAGCCCACCCGCCCTGCCTCTCCTCTCCTCTCCTTCACCCCCCCCTCCACTTTTCCCAGAAATCACGGTTAAAGCCCAGGCCCATCCTGTGGCCGCGCAGGCCTACATACAGTACGCGGCTGCTCCACTCACTTTAAAAGTTACTTAATCCGACTTTGCACTTTGTGTTTTTCCTCCTGGGGAAGTTTGAAGTTGCACCCAGACTGTTCACCCTCCTCTCGAACACATTCCACTTCATATGTAATGAGGGAATTTTCCCAACTACTTATTTTTGTCAAAATCACCGAAGAAAACAAAACATGTCCCACAGGAACCTGTGCGTAAAAGTGGAGAAGAAACCAAAGTATTAAAAAAAAAGTTATTTATTTGACACTAGAAGTTGGTCTTGATGATTTGGAGGAATTGTTGTAATTAAAGTTAGTTGTCACTGACTCAAACTTCACAGGAGAAGTAAACTTAATCATACGCGTAAAATGTTTTGGTCAGATTCACAACTCATGGAAAGTTTATGGTCTTTTTTGCAATGAATCTTCTTTACATTGAATAAATCATGATGGTTGATTTCGTCCTATTTACCCCCCCTTCCCCCCCTTCCCGTTCCCCCACAACTGTTGCCTGTGGTCCCAGTGGAGTTTTATCATCGGTGCCATTGCGCATGTGTTGTTGTGCAGCGAGTCTGCGCTCTGGTCTGTCCCACACAGGCCTCTGATCCCCCCCCCCCCACTCCTCCTCCTCCTCCCCTCCCCTCCCCTCCCTGGACCTAAACAACACTCATACATGCCTGCACATGAATGGAACTCCCTAACATATGCATGTGTACTGTGAACACGTACGTAGAGTGACTGGGATTTTAAACATGTGTAGTTCATGCACACCACAACACCAAAATCACTAATCCTCTACTGTTCTGTAGTTCTTTGTATCCTTAACACGCTATTGCATTTTTTTTTTTATTCTTAAAATAATTCTGTCATTTGTAAAAAGATTTACAACAAATTTCTTTTAAAATGGTTGTAGTGTTTAACACAAACTTTTCCCCCTCTTTATAACTACACAAAATCACATAATAGAAATATGCAGCCATTCATGGTTCCTCTCTTCCAACCCTGACACAGGCCAGTACTGACGCTGGGAGTGGTGTGGCCCTCACCCCCCACCATGTCCGCGCACACTCGTCCCCGGCCTCCCTGCAGTTGGGAGCCGTTTCCGGCGGCTCCCTGTCCGGCATGGCCTCAGCAGGTGCCTCCCCTCAACATCTCCGTCAGTCCTCGTACGAGATCCCTGACGACGTGCCCCTTCCCCACGGGTGGGAGATGGCGAAGACCAGCTCCGGCCAGAGATACTTCCTCAAGTAAGTGTGGGCGGCATCAGATGTCAACACTGTTTTCCTCCACAAAAGTATTAAATGTATTGTAAATGAATGGATGCCCCTGTCAACACTTGGCATCCTGATAAAGACAATGTAATTTATGTTTTTGTAGGAAAAAGAAGGGAAATTGCATTAAAATAATCAAATGTTTTGATCTGACATCATCAGGACTAAGACAATTGGCGTCTGTTATGTCTAATATGAACCACACAACTATCCTGCTCTCATTTTGTGAAAGTTGTGCCTCTTAATGTCATTGAATGAAACAGCAGTAGTCACAGGAAAGGTCTTGGTTTTCACGTGCGAGTGAGAAATCTGCTTAAAACCTGGTGTCGAGAAGAGTCACTGGAATATGTCCACCCGGTGAAATGGTTGTTTTCAAAGTGGTCCAGTCTTTAAGGCAACATCCATACGACTCTGTTTTTGTTTTCCACACAAGCGTTTGGTCTCCATATCAGTTTTTATGCAGAACTGTACACATGTAAACAGTTGTTTGGTTGTAAAATGCAGAATTTAACTGTACAGCAGCTGTTGGGGTCAACAACGCTTGTAATTGATTATCCATGTCGCGTTCTACACTGGTGCACGAGGCCAATGACAATTATTTTCTTTTCCGGAAGAGGGTCATGTGACAGAAGCCTGACAAATCAGCGAAGGTTACGTTGTGACCGAAAAGACGGAATCAGCAAGCGGTTGTTTTGTGTGTCTCCGTCATCGTTTCCAAACTTCTTTGTTTTAGCAGCTCTAAAACTCTGCAGTACTGTGGACGCCGGCGTAACGAAAACATAGTAATGTGGCTGCAGCCTATGACAAAAGCTCATTACCGTTCAATCTTTACGATAAAATAATACGTATCTTCTGAAGTTTCCGTACATGTAGGTAAAAAACGTAAGCCTCCAGCAATGGCCAAGTTATCAGCGAAGTGGTCCTGAGATTGAATACTGACTCTACAGCTCTTTTCATTGTGCATTATGCTGAGAATCATTTACTTTTGCCACAGCGTGCGATGGTGGCCAGTGTCCTCGAATAGACAATTGCAATAGTTAAATTGTAGTTTATTGACTCGAGTCTCCTCTGCAGACAAGAGACGTCTTAGGAGGAGCTGCTGCTGCATGTAGTGTTCCTTTTACTTAGGTCTCAGGTTTCAGGAGAGACAATGGACCACTGTAGCCGTGTCCCAGACAGCCAAGGACAGACGGCCCTGCAGAACTCATCTCCTACCAGCGCACGTCTCATCCACATCAATGATCCGACGCAAACTTTTTTAAATAGTCGGAAGCAGGAAAACCAGAGCCCTGTGGGCAAGTCACAGAGTTTATCAGCCACTTGTTGGGTTGTGAGGCCTTTCTTTCTTCTGCATGTACTTAATGGTCTTTTAATGCATCCATTCTCTGCAGCGCTGTGAAAAGACGGATTGAATAATTCATCAAAGCGATGTCCTCGTCAGCGATTCATGTTAATATAATCTGTTCATTGTGAAACGTCCCAAAGTTCCTGAAGCGGGCGGCCGCTCGTGTTCAGAGACGATCCCACAGCCAACGTCGTCATCACGTCTCCTCCTGAAGACGAGATGTTGTCGGCTCTAGGAAATATTACGGCCTGACACAGAGTCTGAACAAACACGATAGCCTCAAATTTACTCGGATCAACAACAAAAAAAAAGAGCTCTCGGCACCAGATGTTTGAAGGTTTCACATCTGGAGAACATCTGGGCCGTTTGGAGGAGGCTCTCCTAAAATCTTGCAAAAGGACGGGGGGGTGTAGGAGCAGGAGAAAACACTTTCCTCACAGACTCTCCCAGGATCGCTGCAGTTGTTTAGAAACTGACTGATCTGCTGCCCGTCCAGACACTGAATCCATTTTGTAAACTAAATTAAAGTTAAGTTTGGAATGAGAAATCTTGTATAACTTTGGAGTTCAAACGATTGCTCGGTTTCATAGGAATGACGTCATTATGTTTTTATAATTGGAACAATGTGTGATTTTTCTTTTTGTTGTTGTTGTTCTTATACAACCACTGGGTAATTTGAGTTGAGTTTATTCGACTGCTTTTACTTTGAAAACAAAACAGGAAAGCAGAGGGAGAGTTGCATTGATTGATTGATTGATTGATTGATTGATTCATTAATTGGATAACAATGTAAAACAGAAATCTACAAGTACAGCATTTTAAAAAGATTTGATACGAAGTCACAAAACTCTGAGTTGGAATTTAAAAATACTTTTTACAACTTGGCGGAAGAGACGACAACAACTAAACGGTTCCCTCATAAGACACAAACTAAATTGTTTTTATACTTAGACCAAAAGCTGTTTTCAAACATGAACTCTGGAAAATGTTGGCCACAATTGACTCTGCATCTTTAAAAGCAGCTTTAGAGAATGAGAGCATTTTGGTAAAGTATGTTTACTCCTCTTTAAATCAATGATACACACACAATAAAATAAAGATATGTTTATAATGAAGGTTTGCACCATATGATTCCAACTTATTTGTATCGCGCCAAATCAGGATCTACATTATCTCAAGGCACTTTACAAAGTGAAGTCGAAAACAAAAGGTCGCAGCTTTTCTCTAACAAAAAGTACAACTAACTCAAAGTCTCAATTTAATTCTTACCTTATTTTAAGTATAAACCACAAGTGATCTCATTTAAGTAGAGATTTCATATTGTTGTGGCTACAACTGACTTTCTGCTCGCTAGTAAACCCGATGTGAACTTTTGGAACTGGAAAAAAAACAGCTGAGTTACTGTGTAAAGAATAGTTTCAGCTGGCGTGTCTGCAGCTCAGAGCGAGCGGCGCACGGCATCTGTGCTCAAGTAAGGAGACGTGAAGGAGAAATCTTCCATACGGCGAAACATCAAAGTGCAGATATTTGATCTGGAATAAAGGCAGCCTCGCCAGGGCTTTGGGAAAAAAGACACTCCCCTATTTATAAACAGGAGTTGCCTGACCAAGACATGTTGCAGGAGGAGTGAGAGTGTGTGTGGGTGTGTGGGTGTGTGGATGGACGGGTGGGGGTTGGGAGAGTTGATCACCAGCGAGCAGAGAGCAGGGGCTCACATTTCACTCCGTTGATCACTGTTGTCCTGAGAGATATATCAACTCAGGGTGAAAGTTTTCTGCTTTAAAGATTCTCTCTCTCTCTCTCTCTCTCTCTCTCTCTCTCTCTCTCTCTCTCTCTCTCTCTCTCTCCCTCCTGCTCCATTCGATGGGTCACTACAGGATTATACAGTCGGGGAATGATCGGCCTCCGTGAGTCACAGCCGCTCCGCGGACGCCGGTGTCCCCACTCCCCTTTTTAAAACCCCGGCTCCGTTGTTGGAATGAATGGAGCTGTGGGCGCTTGCGATGGTGCCTCCTTTGTGTCAATGAAGTTAAATGGCAGCCATGTGGAGATGACTAGAGGAGAGGCCAAGAGAAACTGCGGCCCTCCCTTTTGTCCAAGCAGTGAAACAGTGATCTTTATTCAGACCACAGGCCTGTTGAGACTCATGTGAGCCTTCCCAAAATAGACAAATGGCTGACATGAAGCTTGAAGATGGCGGAGAGAGGGAGAGAGAGCGAGAGGGCAGCAGCTTCTCGTGGCCATTTTTCTTAACACCTGAAACGTCACGCTCTTGACAGGCGGAGAGTTTGGTGTAAAAAGTCGCGATTGACCACGTGCAAGAGTAACAGTGTTGACAGCTGCAGTTTTTCTATTTTGAATAGTGATAAGCATGAAATAATTTGACTTTTGGATCTGTCTACAGAAAACGAATTGCTATAGTGCTCGAAACGTCACTAAATCCTTTAACGGGATCTTTTTAGGTGTTTTCTCCTGTTTTCAAACATTCTGTAATATTTTGTTGATCCAGCACCAATCAATTTGTTTTGCGGGATGTAAACAATATACTTTTTACCCAGGAAATGAATTGCCCACTAGAATGGCACAGATCCCTTATGAAAGCACACACTCATAAATATCAGTCCCCGAACTATGTCTGATTTGTTTTTTCCTCAAAATCCGTGAATTATTGTCTGAGAAATTAACGAAAATGTTGAAAGACGTTAAAGAAAGTTTAAAACACAAAGTTCCTGCTGATCCAAAACCGCACCAATATAATATAAGTGCTTCCCTAAGACAAACGTCATCCTTGCACCAAGTGTCGTGATTATCTGCTTAGTAGATTTTGCGTCATCTCGCATAAAAACAAACCGACCACCGAGCAGACGGGGGTGAAAACATGACCTCCTTCGGGGTAATTAAACTTCATTTACCAAGAAAACCAGGCATTTTCATTGATATCAGCTTCTCAAAGATTCATGAATTATTCTCTGAGAAACACTGAAAAATCTCAGTGTTAAAGAAAGTGGGGAAAAGTTAAAGGATCCCTCCTTGGGTACGGAAATCCGTTTTTGCGTTATCCTGCTAAATAACAAACAAACTCAGACCACAATCTAACCTCCTCTTCGTAAATGACAAATCTGATAATCAATAAATACATAGATTTGTTCTCTTCTTATTCCAGTGGCTGTAGACCCGATGAAAATCAGATATATACGAAAAGTCTCCTGCAAAATGTTTTTGTTGTGGCTGTTGCATAAAAAACAAAAACCCCTAAAGCGTGGAGAAGACCGAGAGAATGTCAACAAAGTCTGTTGACCTTTCCTCCTCCTTCTTGCAGCAGTTTGCTGTGGCCTGTGATTTACGACAGCAGGGGCAGGGAGGTGGGGGTCACCTTGCTTGGTGCTCGGGACTGAGGGCCAGGCTGGGGTGGGGGGGGAGGGGGGCAGGGCCGGTCTCCAGGGTTGGGTCGTAAACTAATGAAGGTTTCTAATTTAGACACACCGGTGAACCAGGAGGGGTAATCACTGTTTCCGGGCGCTTATTAAATGCAGCTTTGAATGAGCTTTTAGTCCGTGGGAAGTCAGCCCTAAGCAGAGGAAAGCTTTGGGGGGGGGGCAGCTATTGTGTGCCCTCAGGGGCAGGTAGAGCCGTGTGTTGATGGACACTTTTGTCTTTTCTCAATTGGATTCTAAACTGTTTTTACGAGTCTGGTTTCCCACAACGAAGAGCGGCTGATTTGTGTCTTTTTTCTATATTTAACTGGGGGGAAAAAAACAACACGACTGTAAATGATTGAATTATCCACTGTGGTCAGATCTGATGAATCCTTTCGCTGTGTGCATTTTATTGTCCTGTGTTTTTTTTTTTTGCTCCGTTATAGCTGCAAGCTCCCGATTTAACCAGGAAAACCAAACAGACTGATCACTGGTGCAGCTCCAGTGTGTCTAGAGTTTCCTGAACATCTGTTGCACTAAATAGAAGTCAAGACCCCCAATGAGAGCTGGAGGGATCAGTGTTTACGTAGACTTTACCTAGTCTTTATATCTGTGTAGCACTTACTGAGAGTTTCTGCAGACATTTGTACTTTATACTATTTAGCTTGTGCAAAACGGAAAATTGTGGTTTCTTGTTTTAAAAGTTTAGAGTATTGAGTGCAGAAAAAAAGCATCATTGCATTAGTGTTTTCTGGGTTTATCAATATTAAGTAATGAACAATTAAAACAACTTAAGTTAGAATTTTTTTTTTTTATCTTTTAATGACTGCGATTCCCACAGTCCTTTTGTGAGAGACACACAAATACATTATTAAGATAAAACATTATTCCTAAAACATTTATTTAAGTTTTATAGTTAAATTCTTGCTCAACATCTAATGTAAACCTCGTAATACCTAAATATTTCCTTTATCAATTATCTAATTTGCTGCCACTCTCCCTAAAGCGCAAAGCGATAAATGCTCAAATTGGATTTCAAACCGAGCTGTTATGAGCCGACTCACAAATGGTGCTGGGAAGCCCGAGCCGTGAGTCTGCGTGAAGCGCTCGTTTGGGGCAACTTTGTGTTTGACAAACTTTTGGTTTATTGACCACACACAGACAAGACCCTTCCTGTTCAACTGGGGCCTGTCAGCTCGGTACACAAATGGGACTGTGAGAAAGTCAGGCTAGTGTTTACCAAAGTCTTGATGTAACACCTCTGTCCCAGACATCAATGCCTCCACTGTCACTGAGGGCATCACCACAGAGACGTAGTATCTGAACAGCGCACCCTCTCAGGTGGGGTTCCCGAAAGCGCTCGGACTATATTTTTATTTATAGAAAAATGTTTGTAAATAGCTTGTCTGTTGCCATTATGCATACATTTGAAGTATTTTTTACTATTTAAAAGTATGAATATGATATATATTAATGGCAAGTGTGATTTGGCAGAGAAGTTTTAAAGTTGTCAACAACGCTGGCCTACGTTTTTGCAAAATGGCCAAAAATCAATCCATTGTGGACTTTAACCCAGGTTCTTTTATTTGTGCCATATTCTTTTATATAGGAAGCTGGTCTTAGATACTTCTTTTTTATTATTATACTTGGGGTGGGGTTGTGATTTAATAAGTTTGTACTTCTTCTCACTCCGTGCAAAGGTGTTGAGCGACTAAGATGGAGAACTTTGTCTGATACAGAGCTAATGTTTTTGTTTTAAAACTTAATAGAATGGATGTAGCCTGAATTTCCTCGTATCCTCCTTCCTTGCATGGAAAAGACGTAGTTGAGGTAGTTTGGACATTTAATTGGGAGTCCTGGGTGTCTTCCTTTGGAGGTTTTCTCGTAACATCCAACTGGGAGGAGACTCCAGGGTCGTCCCAGTTTTCCCTGGGACTGTTGTATGTATCCCAGTTGTTCTGGTAGCACCTTGGCATCCCTCAGGAGGAGCTGGAACACGTTGCTGGGTGCTTAAGTTTTCTTGCTTCTTGTGACCCGACCCCTGAGAAGTGGAATAAAACGGACAGAACGAAAAAACAAACGGCCGTACAACTGAAACTGTTGGGGCCACAATCAGTCCCGCTACTCTGTGAATTAGTTGCTTCATCGGGAAGCACGATGATACAAACACTCCTTCAAAGGGAAACTTAAAGCCACAATAGGGTCACAGAGGTCGCCCCAATAATCTCTCTTGATGATGCCCTGCTGATAGAGGGGCAGCCAGGCATCCCCAGTCAACTAGAGTAGAAATGGTCATCCTCATCTTAGAGGCCTGATTACATCTGGCCTCCCTCAGTGCACTCTTTAGTCCTCGGCTTTAACCACCTTCCAAGCATATACTCCCTGGGTGGAGCCCCTGTGGCCTGAGGATCCCATTTTTAACATTTGACAACTCAGCTGTGGGGTGTGTTTCATCACTGCTGAACTCCCCATAGCTTCACTCCCCTGTTTTGTAACACCAGTGAAATGCAGCTTTTGACATCTGGCTTTTGAAGGGAGACAGTTTTCGGATGCCTGGCTGCCCCTCTATCAGCAGGGAAATAAAAAATCAATCTCGCCTCAAATCCAGCTTTGATCCGCTGTCCTGGCAGGTAGCAGAGCTCACTCGGAGACATTTAAACCATGGAGCCGACTTGTTTTTGGCTGGAACATTCTACCTTTTTAAAGACAGATGTAAACGCCACGGTGTTCATGGTGCAAACAGGCCACCTGTGTGTGTTGTTTGTCAGGCTCCTGTAATGAAGTCTTGGAAAGTGTCACACTTCTGTTAATGAGCTCCCCTTAAAGGGATAGTTCACTGAAAAATGAAACTTCACTCATCATCTACTCACCACTGTGCCGATGGAGGTGGTGGGTGAAGTGTTGGAGTCCACAAAACACTTCTGGAGTCTCTTTGTAGCAGCCGAATCTGATATAATTGAAGTCAATGGTGCCCGAGACTTCAGACGTAATAAAACAACAGAAAAATGCCTCCATACTGCTCGTCGGTGGTTTCACCCAAGTGTCCGCAAGTCCCAACATTCATATTCGACTCAAAAAATGTGTTTTAAGCCTAAATGTCGCTGATATTTTCCTATGAGATGCATTCACTGACCCTCGGACACACTTTAGGCTTATAACACGGTGTAAATGTCATCACTTCGAGTCCAATATGAATGTCGGGGCTTGCAGACACCTGGGTGACACCTCATGAGCAGTATGGAAGCATGTTATGATTTTGTTGTTTTATTACGTATGAAGAAGAGTTCACCATAGACTTCAATTGTATCGGATTCGGCTGCTACAAAGTTTACCCCTGAGACTCCAGAAGTGTTTTGTGGACTCAAACCCTTCACCCACTCCTCCATCGGCACAGTGGTGAGTAGATGATGAGTGCATCTTCATTTTGTCCGGTGAACTGTCCCTTTCAAGCGTGTTGAACCTCTGCTAAGGTTCGGGTTCACCCACAGGAGAGATGTTACATCTTCAGTGATCTCACTTTTACAAAAAAAGAATCACAAGTTAGCAGGGGGGGGGACTACCCTCATGTGACCGACACTGAACAGAAAAGTTGTTGTACTTAAGCAAAGTCAAGTTTAGCTTCTTTTTTTTTTTTTTTTTTGCGAAAGGCTCCCCCCCCCCCCCCCCTCCTTCCTCTGCGAGACACATTATAAATAACAGTGGCACAATAAACGCCGGCTTGATAATTGGTGCCATCAGTCAAGGAGATGTCAAGAGCCTGGGTGGATCAAGAGTCCTGCTCTGTGCTCGGCTCAGCCACAGGCGACCATGATGACAGCTTGAGCAAAAATTAGCAAGTAAAGCACCGAGCTAGAGCCAGACAACTTGATAACGGGTCGTGTTTGAACCACAGCGCTCTTCTTTTGTGTGAGTGGCAGTACCTGGCCATTTACAGTTCTTCCCCCCCCCGCGAGGAAGATAATGATGGGTTATATTGAGTCTTCTGTGGTTCACGCAACTGAAAACCAAACTGTTTTCTTACTGTAATGTCCGGTCGTCCACAACAGGATTGACAGACACTTTCGCTTCATTTTAAAGATACTGTCGAATTTGGAAAAGAAAATGAAGCGCTACCGTCACGACTGCTGCTTCAAACAAAAACCGGCGCTTTTGAAAATGGTTGAAACCACTTGACAGAAATGATATAAAGCTCCTATCACACCTTTTTGAAGACTTGGAAGTTGGTGCTGTGGGTTTGTTCTGTGCTCCCTCGTGAAGATTAGCAGCGTTGACGTGTTTTGATCTCAATCGCTTACAACTGATTCTAATGGTGATAAGGCAAAGCACCTGAATCCAGCTTTCCGTTCACAATCTAACAAACGTGGATTCAAGACAAACAGTCTTTTTAACTGAGACTCCACAAAAACGCTGGTTAAAGCTTAAGCACCGTGTTAATGATTTGGCCACGTCCGTTTGGACTACAACCCAAACCTTGCACGTGTAAACACCGCTTTCAAAAGTCACTGCTTTTGTGTGGACGACAGCGCAGCCACTTTTCTCTGTGTCCGCTGCCCTGCCCCAGGGTCGGACAGACTTTTTTTGGGGGGGGGGAGGGTACGGTGTGGCTGTCCTGCTGAGCTCACTGCGGTGTCAGAGACATGTAAAGACAACACCGAGCAGTTGTGACTGTGGAGGTTGCAGATCATCAGCAATTCCTAACAGCAACTGGTGGCCTCCAGCCGTCCCGTCCCAACAGTTGCTATGACATTGTTTTGTTTTATGTTACGCCTGCCGGAAGCAGTGTATAGCCCCGGCCATATAGGGTCCGGGGCAGGTTGGGTGAATGGATTATCCTTTAGTTTTAAAACCTAGTGATGAATTATTGGCTCCCGGTAACTCATTAACCAGGACTCTCAGTTCCCACGTACGGCTTCTTTGAATACAGTGCAGTGCTGACTTGCAGTGTGTGCACTATTATCACCGGCTTTTTCATTATCACCTCCTCTGTTTTTTTTTTTTCTATTGAATCTTTGTTTGCATCTGTTTTGATTGAGTTCGGCCACAAAAGTTTGATAGAAAATTCAATATTCGCTCTTTCATCTGTGCCGAGAGAAGAACAGCTCAATGAGGGGGTGGGGTGGGGGGTGGAGGGGTGTTGGAAGGGTCTTGGAAGTTGTATATTTCCATTCATGTTTTCCAGTTGTTGCGTTTCTGTTAGGCATTGGTGTACCAGGATGTGCAGGCCTCTCATTTACGATAAAGCCTCCCTTCCCTTCCCTCATCCCAGTGCTCGTCTCCCAGTCTCCTCCCCTGTTCTCTCCTCCCCTCTAGAACAAATGTCATAGTTTCCAGAGTGGGAATGAGGCAGCGAAGGGGGGCAGGGCGGGCACTCGGGAGTGTAACAGGACCACAGCAACTCATGCAGCCAATAGAATTCAGGGGGGGGGGGATTGCTTCCGTAGATGTTTTTTTTTTGTTTTTTTTTTCCTCTTTCATTCTTTTCTGTAGTTGTCTTCCCCCTGCTCGCTGTGACCCCTCTTTCTCAAGGGGCCCCTCCAGTCTGAGCAGTTCCAGCTATTTTGCTTGGTTTGTGGTGTTTGTGTGTGTGAGGGCTGGGGTGGGGGGGGTTGCGGTCGGGGATTTGGCAGCTCCTTTGATCAGTAAAGCATAAACAAGAGGGGGCTTCAAAATGGGTTGCATTGTGTGTGTGTGTGTGTGGGGTGGGCTGGGTGGGGGGGGGGGTGGAGTGCTGAGTCAGGCCCTCTCGCTCTCTGGCCTGGGATGGGGAGCAGACAGGCAGGCTGGGATTACCGCAGAGGCCAAGAGAAACTATCCGAATCTCTCACTTCGCCCAGCTGTTCCAAAAATCTGTGCTAATGGCGCTTTTGGATCGAATGAACAGCGAGTTGTAAAGAACCAAGGCGAAGGCGGGGGGGGGGGGGGGGGGGACGACACACCCAGAATGTGATTAATGCTAAGGGTGATATTTAGTTGCATTAACTATTTTTTTTTATTTTTGTCGTGTATAGGGAATTAATTTGGCCCCCGCCTGCACCATAAATGTAAGTGTTGGGGTGTTGCATAAACAAGCTGCTGGACTTTGGTGCCTATTTGTTTGAGATGAGGGGGGTCCCTTAAATAGGATGGCTCAAAAAAAAACAAAAAAACAAAAAAAAAAGAACAAGTGAATAGTGGGGTTTTAGGTCGTAGCTCAGTCTGTGCCTTTGTCAAGCAGGTGAAAGCTTTGTAAATGTGGCGCCAGATTGTTAAAGCCCCTGACACTCCACAGTGTCCGAGCCGCTTCCAGGAAAAAAGGACCCCCTGCGTTGAGCCCTGGGACTGACCCTCCCTCAATAGAGAGGGTCCTGCTCGGGAGAGGAGGGCTTCCTGTATTAGCTTTCCATCTTAATCAAGCAACAAGTACCAACAAAGCACTAATTATCAATGCCTTCACACAACGCAACACAATGCCCCCCCCTCCCCTCCCCCCCTCCGCTCCAGTCCCCCAGCAAGGACGAGCCCGTGAAGTAGACGGAGCAACATTGTTTGATGTCACAAAAGTTGTTTTGAATCCTCAGGGACATTTTTAAAGCAGAAATTTCAAGCGCAGCTACAGTTCCCAGATGTTTTTAAATTGATTTATTTGCTTAACTTTTGTTCTGTCTTGATTATTCATTGCTTCATTGTTTATTCACCACGTGCAGTTTCATGAGAATTTCAGGAAACTAAATGAATAATGATGACAGCCTCCTGTTGATCTATACTGAATTGTGCGTCCACGCAGGCGGAGATGAGTTTGGCTTCTTGGAACAGTTGTCATTTACAGAAAGTTGGACTCAGTGTTTTCATCAAAGAGCTCGTTCAAGCTGCAGTGATTCACCAGCTCCTCCATGTGACCTGCTTTTTTTTTGTTGTTTTTGTTTCATTGATTCAGACCCTTGTTTGAACTCACTACTGATTATTCCTGGTAAAAATGGCGGTTGTTCCTTATTTATTTTGTGCCGTTGTTGTCTCTCTACAGTCACATCGATCAGACCACCACTTGGCAGGATCCTCGCAAAGCGCTGCTCCAGATGAACCAGGCTGCTCCGCCCAACTCCCTCCCGGTCCAGCAACAGAATCTTATGACCCCAGCTAGTGGTGCGTACATGTTCACATAAAAGTTAGTTACATTTTACCATAGTAGCTGCATGATATTCTTCATAAGATTCCTTTTTTAAAAGTTCAATTTCTTTTTTTTTTTTCACGTTATTTCCAGCCACTTTCTTTCGTTTCTTCAAATATACATATACCATAGTAGTCGGGAGCTGTCTCGTCTAGTTATTACATGCCACTAAGACTCTGCACCTCAGATCCGTCCATGCAGTTGGAATTTGCCCTAGGTGGAGTAAGACGGAGGCAGAACGTGACAGGTCCTGTCTGACATGTTTGGGAGCTCTGTGACTCACAGAGTTCATCCGTCAACTCTATCTCTGTATTCTCAAATCGTCACTGCTCCGGCAACCTACGAGTAAATAAAAAAAATAAAAAATAACAACAACCTGATAGCGCATACATGTACAATCTACAATCTACAATAAACTGTAATCAAACCCTATTGTTTATTATACTTGTGTAATGCTTCTGTTGTGCAGTGTTGTCAAGGAAGTGAATGAACCAGCAGCGTCTGTAACTTTATTATCTGTGCCTCTGCAGGTTCTCTCCCCGACGGCTGGGAACAAGCTATTACGTCAGAGGGAGAAATCTACTACATCAACCACAAGAACAAGACCACATCCTGGCTCGACCCACGACTCGACCAGCGCTACGGTGAGTTTGGTGCAGAGCGGTGTTTTGATTTGATTTGTTTAGTTTTCAAAGTAAAGAAAACACGTTTGTCTGATTTTATTCAATTTATATAGTTTTATAATTGGGTAAAAGCTACTCAGAATTATAGAACATTTGAAATTAAACTTGGTTTACTTTCCCTAGTAAAAGGCTCTAATCCCCCAACTAAAGTAATAGTGTGATGGATTCTCGCGTGACTCATTTCACACATTTCATCACACGACATTGTTTTTTTTCCCCCGAGTGACGAGTTGCACCGTTGGTTGTCGAAACCACATTTCACCTACACCCCACCTTCAGGATCTGCACCTAACCTTTTGTCAGCCATTTTAGTGCCGGAGCAACAGCTGAGTTGGCCATTAATCCCCCCCCAGGCGCAGCTACACTTTGACAGTTAGCTTTCAGTGTGTGGTGGCCGGGGCCCGGTGAATTAGTGACAGGGCCGCGTTACATGTGTCGGGACTCTGCGGCCATGGGAATGAGCTAATCCCCCCCTTGTGTGCCAGGAAGGCTTCAAGAGATGAAGGTTCCTGCTTATGTCACTCTGACTCATTTACGCTTCAGGTGCCATCCCTTCATTAAAGCAGCGTTCTCCCGGGGGAGCTCACCCTGGTTCGCAAAGTCAACATGTGTGAATCAGCACGCAGCCGGTTATCCTGTTTAGTTTTAGCGTTACTTCTTTTTTCTGTTCTTTTCTTTTTTTATTTAACGAACCCAGGCACAGAAAGGGCAGCTTTTTCCTGTAAGAAATTGTGTAACCTGCTCCGGAGTTAGCCAGGAGAGTTCAAAACAGAGTTGTAAGGCGAGCGGGGGGCAGCTGGGAAGAGATGGCGGCTCCGATCGGCGAAAGCCCTTTGAAGATTTATAAGTCTTGAACACACAAAGCTGCTCGGCCCCTGAAAGTGAGTGAGGGGGGGGACGAGACCATTTTAACTCATTAGATGCCATCAAACTAAATTTTATTCCACCTTTTGAATAAAATCCTCGCCCATCACAAATCTCAGAGCTCATATTTAGACGTGTTCCCACGTTGCTTGTATAATGTTTTTGTACTTTTTCGAAGTTCCACGCTCTTCAAACAACTAAACATTAACTTGTGGCTTGAAGAAAAACCAAATGTTATTCTTTTGAGTCATATCCTTTTCACGTGTTGCGCATAGAACGGTGCTCCTCTGCATCAGAATCCACTCTACCGCTGCTATGCAGGTCTCTCTCAACTATAAGCCAGCTGCTTTGATAATGGAGGCTAATTTGAGCTTTGAGAAGAAAAGCAGCGGAGCGCCTTTAACTGAGTGCTGCTGCCGGCTGGTCTCTCCCCTGCGTGAGGCCCAGTCCGAGCACAGCCCCGTCCTGCTGCAGCTCCAGACAGACTTGAATCTCTGCCAGGCCTCTTTATTCTGTGGTCCAACTCTTAATCTGTTCCAGACCTTTTCAGTCAAAGAACTCCAATGTGAGAGGGGGAGGTTGTGGGGGGTGCGCAGGGAGAGTGAGAGGCAAGGCGAAAGGAGCGGGGGGGGAGAGAAAGGAAAACGCAGACGGGATAAGCATGCATCCTCTTTGAGGTCCAAAGAGGTGGTGAGCAGCGAACAAGCCGTGAGTTCAGAAGGGGGGGGGCTGCCCTGTGAGGGTGTGTTGTTTTCTGCACATACTACTACTACAGAGGAACAGTAGGAAAACACACTCTGGGGGGTGGGGGGGGGGGGGGGGGGGGGTGGGGGGGGGGATGTTGGAGCGCACAAAAAACACAGATTTACTCCGGGAGTGTTCCAGTTTTGCTCTGATGCTTTAACGCTCGCCATTCGTCAAACACATCGCCGCGTTATCCGTCATGTGATGTTTTTCTGCCTCTGCTGTCCCAGTCGGAGAAGTTAGCACCTTTCTTTTTACGGATGTCACCTCCATGACACACTCGTGGTCGGGTTAAAGGGTCGAACCATATTTTCTCACTTACCCTTTAGACGTCAGCATGTATGTAGGGACGGTTTATTTTAGATTTCAACCTCTGATATTTAGGCTGCAACACCCTCTGCACTTAACTCTCAACAAGGGTGAGGAAAACATTTTTAACGGGGGAGAAACAGACGTGCAGTAGATGCTTCGTGTAGCAGAGCACGTCAACAACATGACAAGTTTTACAACGCTCATGATTCACGGTCCTGAACCATGACCAGGATGTGGCCGACATTAACGTGATGAAGAGCGAGAGAAGTTCCGTGTGTCATGTGTCCCCCGACAATCTAGGCAGATATTCGCATAGCCACTTATTTAAAAAAACAATGTTCCCAAAAGCCTACTTTTGATGATTCACACACTTTGAGCAGGTTTTTGTTGGAACTGAAAGAAACAGGCCCTTTTTTTATTTAAGGCTTTTATTTTGAAACTTTTTTTAATAGCGACACCCTCCAAATGAAAGGAGGATGGAATGAAATAAAAAAAAAAAAATTAAAACATAACTACATTTGTTATTCAGCTTAATAAATAAGTTATCTTATAAAAAATAAGTTTATATATATATATAATAGTGTTAAAATAATTCCATGATTGGCTGCTTTATACTCGGTTCTTTTGTTTCCATCTCCACTTCAGAGCCAGGTCAACACAGGCTGGCTTCACTCAGACCTTACAGGAGTGCGATGATAAACCAGTGTTTGCTTTACCTCCAGACTCTTTCTCCACTTATCTCGACGCTTGAAACACAACATTTTCCCAAGGGCCTTTTTTCTTTTCCTTTTTTTTTTTAAGACTTGTTAAAATCGAAATCAGGCAAATATTTACCGAGCCTTCAAAGGTGCTTTGCCCTGGTCACATTGAGAACTTCCCACCGCCGGCACACCCTCCTCACCCTCCTCACCTCTACCTGCCCCAGGTGATCTTGTGGGGTAATGTGGCTGCCGGTGTGATTGCATGATAAGGGGCCTGTGTTGCTGGCTCGTTGTGTTGCAGGAGTGCGTGAAGAAGACAAAAGGCAGACGGCATTAAGTTGTCTCTTATCTGCCTGGCCCACCAGCTATCGCCGCCTGTATGTGCTGCAGACTTCTACCACTCTCTCTCACACACACACACTGCTCTCTGCCTGGACTGGCCTCCTTTTTTAAGCTTTAATCTTTCTGGCCCTGGACTGAACCTGTCCTTCGCTGCTATCTCACCCGCAGATGTAATTCCCTGCCTCGATATACCCATTGTTGTGCATAGTTCTTTTCAGCAACATTAGTTATTGTTTGGTCTGGGAAGTAGTCCTTGACCGAGTGGTTCAGAAGAAATGCAGCCGTGCGATCGCATTGCATTAGTGGATCTCTTTCTATATTGTACAACCCCCCCCCCCCCCCCCCCCCCTTAAGTTGTATAATTGTTCTGCAGCAGGACACAGAGTTCAGTTTATCTATGCATCCATCCATCCGTCTGTCTGTCCGTATATTTTGTCTCCAAGCAGAACTCTAACAAAGGAAAACTGCAAACTCATATTTACGCACGTTGTATTAACCAGAGTAGTAAGACCAGGGAACATTGTGGTTTCAGCACAATAAATCCTCTGGGGAGAGAAATATGAGCGGGCCGCCCATGAGACAGGTTGTAAACAAGGCAGCGTTTAATCCAGATTCATTCAGAGGTAAAACTAAACCTCCAGTGTCATTTGAAATAATATTTGCAGGGGAGGTCCACCTGCCTTTCAGCAACGTTGACATGTATATATATTTTCAGACAGGGAACAGTTTGCCTTTCAAACATGCACAAAACAGCGGGAGCTTCTCTGCACAGGCGCGTTTACAACAGCAACAAATCCTCTGCACTGAAGCGGCTCAGACACTGTGGTGTGTCAGGGGCAGACAGACGCAGGAAGTGATGTTTTAGCTCCGCTGCAGAGATCACCTGATTTTCTCTACAACACGTAGACACCGGCGGCGGCTATTGTCCTCTACGTGTTTTCATTTTTGCGTCAAACTCCTACGGGGAAAGTACGGAGGAGTTCCGTGCATGTCTGAAAGCAGCTTATGAGTTCAGTGTTATCGGAGACATTAGACCCAAGTTGTTTGAAACCAGAATTCTAATTAAACGTGTGGTCTCGTGTATCAGTGGATCACTCTGCGCTCGCCTCCCCTCACTTGTGGACTGCGTCAGAACTGAGGCAGATCCACAGCTGGTGTCCTGATGGCGGAGGGATCCAGCCACAAAAGGCCTCAGTATCTGACAGAGATAAGAAGCGAGGAGGAGTGACACACTCTCCTGTGGATTCGGGTTGATGTGTGTGTGGGAGAGAGGAGGCTGCACCGTGGCTGTGTGTGTGGCTGTGTCGGGGTGGGGTTGTCAGGGGAGTGAACAGAGAGCTGGGGGAGGGAGGGGGGGGGGTGAGATGGAAGGCAGGGCAGGGTGGGGCCTGCAGAGCTTCCCAGGGAGAGCCCTGAGCCGCGGTTCATTCAGCTGGTGAGATAGTGTAAACAGTGATTGAATGGTGATGAGAAAGGTGCCGGGGCGGGCAGGGCAGCACAGGGAGAGGCGGCCCCGCATGAAAACTGTGCCCTCGTCAGGGCTTTGTTTTGGTTGGTGCTCCAAACGCATAAAGCAAACAGCGCTCCCCATTGGTCCCATTACCGTTACACCCCTTGTGGTCAAGCACATTTGCTTGTCTGTCTCCACTACAGTGATAAAACGTGTGACCTACTTTGCATGCATAGATTACAGCATTTGCCGTGCCCGGGCCTTATACTCGTGTTTATTATAGCCTTCCCCCGCTAGAGTAAAGAAAAACAAAGATTTCACTGGGGAGCAGCTGTGTTTTCAGTACACACACGTTTGCTCTGATATTGTAAACATATAGCGAGCTTGTTAGTGCACAATGCAATTACATTTGTTGGGTGAAAGGACTTTGAAGCCGGAGTTAAGAGCGCAGCGGTGTTTACCGATGTTGGTCTATTTTAAATTAACCCTGCCCGATTTGCATAATGTGCTCATATTGCATTCATTAAACCAGCTGAAGTGGCCTCATCAGGCCGGCGTAAGGAGGCCGTCGGTCTTGAGGGATAATCTGCGATTTGTGTAGAAGGAGGGAGAGAGAGAGAGAGGGAGAGCGAGCGAGAGAGAGAGAGAAAAAGCACAATGAAAGGATAAGTCATGACTGATGCAATGTACGAAACCAACAAAGCCTGTCTTAGTCAGTGAGTGGGAGGGGATCAGGTCTTACAGGAATAGTGATTGTTTCAGACACTAGGTGGGAAACTTGTATCCGGCCGTCGCTCGTCCTACACAACCTGCTGCACTGGCTCCGCTCTTTTACAAGTTCACTGTGCTGACAAAGTCGTCAGGCTTGTTGAGCAGTGTTTAAATGCAGCCACGCATTAAAAGATATAGTTACTGGATTATTTATAGACTCCTGAAGACCTTGCATGGAGTAGTATTGTGTTTTTAGCATCCAATTATTTGGAAATTTGAAAAGAACAGAATGAGGAATCAGTGTAACGTTACCAGCTTGGAAAATATATCATGTTAACCAGAAAATGATTGATGCTTGACATGAGGGTTTTTTACCACTACAGAGGAATTCTTAAAATACGGCGGCTTTACATACATGAAAGACAAGGTCAAAGGATCTTCCTTAGAAACTACTAGATAATCAATTTACACTATAAACAAGACCAACTCATTTAAAAAATCCAAATATCGGGTATCACAGGTTTAGGGTCAATGTCCCCTACATTTCCTTTGACATAATGTAGTAACCGACCATTTCTGCAAAGTCTAAACTTGCCATTTAGAGCCTCTGTGTGCAAAGTTCAAAATGAGCACGTGTGTCTGTGCACGACATGTTCTACTGACAGGAGTGACTGATCTGATCTCCCTTTTGTCTCCTCTGCAGCCCTGAACCAGAGGATCTCCCAGAGTGCTCCAGGGAAGGCGGGCCAGCTGCCTCCCAGCATCCACAGTGCAGTCATGGGCAGCAACAATCAGATGCGGCTGCAGCAGATCGAGAAGGAACGGCTGCGGCTGAAGCAACAGGAGCTGCTTCGGCAGAGACCACAGGTCAGGAATCAAGAGTTTAAAAAAAACTAGAAGTAAAGTCTGCACCAAATTGCACAAACGATATCAGATATCATTTAAATGTGCCTGATCCTGCCCCCTGATCCGGATCTGTACCAAAGTTTACTGGGCTCTTCCTTGGGTCATGCCCCACCCCTCCACAAAATCGTATGGAAATCGGTTGAATAGTTTTTGCTCAATCCTGCTAACAATCAAACAAAGACGAAAACAAAAGGTAGTCGAGTATGCAAATGTCACAGGGTCAATACACTTTCAGTCGATCGCAGCTGAGCCGGGTCACCGGACCTGTGATTGCTCACATGTTGGACACCAGCAAACTGTTTATGTAGTAAAACGAGTGAATCAATATGGGTCATATATGAGTCATAATTCATAGGTACAGTGGTGGATCTCTGGCCCCTTTGATGTGTCTTTTATTATCACACACCGCCCTGCACTGAGGAGCTGAGTCATCTGCGGTCACTTGATTGCTTCCTAAAGGGGATGTGTCACAGGGTGGTGCAGCCCAGAACGACAGTTTACTCAAGGTTGTGTCACAACACCAGAAACACAGCTTTATGATTATGAATGGCAGCGCTGGGGACTTTGTTTACCATGAGCGTGGGTTGTTTGAAGAGCCCAGTTTAGGAAGTTGTGTGTGTGTGTGTGTGTGTGTGTGTGTGTGTGTGTGTGTGTGTGTGTGTGTGTGTGTGTGTGTGTGTGTGTGTGTGTGTGTGTGTGTGTGTGTGTGTGTGTGTGTGTGTGTGTGTGTGTGTGTGTGTGAACATGAACCAGGCTGTAAAGGGAGAATGATAAGTTATACCATCCTTACTGAAAGTCCATAGAGCACATGCACTGTGCGCTTTAACAAACCTGATTAGTGTCGGGGAGAAATCTGGTTTCTATAACCGGGGGTATTAAGGGATGAGGAGAAATGTGGTTTGCACAGATTGATTTCTGCGACAGCATCCAGATTTCTTAGTCACGTCAAACAGGTTTCCTACCTGTTCTTTTTTTTTTCTTCTACCGAGAGCATGTGTGCATGACAAAGAAGTCATGCATGTAAACAAAGGTGTTACGAGTAACCGGGTTATACCAGTGCACGTATTCTCATGTCCTGTCTTCCTCTCTGAGACGTGACGTGTGTAAAATGGGGATAAATAAAGAATCGTTTAATGACATGAGGAAAGAATTAAAGTTTTACATATGACGTACAAACGGCTCCAGACAATGAAACAAAGAATGTAGTGGGAAGTAAAAACTGCAAACCTGACAGACGCCTCTATCCCACTCGATTCCAGTAAACCCCCCCAAAACATTCCTGTAACCTTTTTAAGATACTCGATGTTTGGATTGCCGAGGCCACAGTGTTGTAGAAATAAGAGGAAATAGAGTAATCGTTCAGGCTATAGGCTCAAGTAGAGAGTTCAACTTGGGGGCAAAACCTGCCACACCCAAATGTATTCCACATGGCCGTGGAGCAGCAGCAGCGTCGAGCTCTGCTGATGCTGCTCAGACATGCACAATAACAGAGCCAGTAAAACCATGGAGGATGTTTATAGTTTTGTAACCCTCAGTGCTTCACAATCCAAATCAGTTTGTTTATGTGTGTGCAAAAGGGGTTTGGGGATAGATCCTGATCAGGGGACCACCGTCTATAGCACCTTCTCCTAATGAGCGTGAAGTGAAAACTGAAGAACAAAACGGAAAGAAGGTTTTTAATTCATCGTTTTGCCTCAGAAACGTTGACCATTTATAGTCAGTCTCAACCGGAGGGGGTGCTGGGAGAGATCTTGGAGAGGAAACACTTTTTTAATTACAACATCTGAAAGCGAAAACAAATATGGGGAAGAAAGTATCTCATTACTTAACTAAATGAAGGGTGAAGTAAGGCCTTTCATTAATCTTTTTTTGCCAACCACTTAAATTTGAAAAAAGAAGACGTCACATCTCATTGGTTTTCCTCCTTGTCGTCATTTTTGACCCTCACATCCCAGGAACCGTGACGCCGTCATTTCAGCTTCCTGCTCAAGGGGTCCGGAGGGAAAACGCCAACATGACTTCATATCCTCACCCTTATCTGATACAGCATGTGTAGAAAACAATTGTCTCCAACTGTGGCCGCCCCCCCCTCATGTAATCTGACACTCTGGATGAGGGGGAATGGAGAGTCACCATGTTGGAAGGCTGTGTGCAATTCCTCAATTTATCTTGTTATGCAAAGACAGCAGCTCCGACATATTTTCATGAAACTGTAGCTGTGTGTAATTAGCCTCCGAGGTTCGGGGCGGGGTCGATTGTGTCGCTCATGGGGTTTCTCTGTCGTTACCACAGGAGCTCGCTCTGAGGAATCAGCTGCCGACCAGTATGGAGCAAGATGGCAGCACGAACCCCGTGTCCTCCCCTATGGCCCAGGACGCCCGCACCATGACTGCCAACAGCTCCGACCCATTCCTCAACAGGTTGGTTTCACGGATGTCCGTTCCGTACGGCGAAACGGAGAAAGAATTGTTCCCCCCTCGGCGCGGCACAATTGCGAGACACGCGATGTCCGTGCAGGGGCTCAGTGAATCGTGTTCGAGGGAATCTGTGAGCTGGGGCTGTTTGAGTCGGAGCCCCGGTGAGAGCTCCCTCAGTTACACAAGTAGTAAAAACAGAAGGCCAGTCTCTGGGCTTAACCCTCTTCACATGGTAATGACTCATTCAGACCTGCAGCTCCACGCCGGAGTTCACTGCACAATGATGACCTCTGGTGTACGACTGCTGCAACAGAGGCGATGCAGGAACCTAAAATGCTGCTGTAACCCTGCAGGATTAGATTCAAACTATAACACGATTTCCACAGCTTGAGGAGTGAGGACACATGGACTGAGACTAGATGTGCAAACAGCAGTGATCAGGAGGGTTTTTATTTCTACCTCTCCTGTGAAGGCCGCTCGGTCGCAGCCTGGGAAATAATTCATGCTCGTCTGTACGAGGACGAAGTGAGGAAAAGGGCTGAATAGCAAGCAGGCCATGAGAACATGTGGTCCAGTCAGTAGACAGGCCAACCTAATCTCCCCTCCTCCCTGTTGCCTCCGCTCCCCTGCTCTCACAATGGCCTCATTCATCCTGCCCCTGCCATACTCTGCCTACATATTTTTCCTCTGCTAATTAGTATAGGCTTGTCAAATGTCTCCCTCACTCCCTCCTTTGTCTCCTCTGCCCCCTTTTCATTGTTGCCCTTTTTTTTTTTGCGTATGTTCCGCAATCGATGGGCGAATAACGCGCAGCTCGGTTTCAATGGCGTCGCCGTGAATTAGTCGCCAGCGTCGCTCGCACAGATCTAAGTGGTGAAATGTGCACGTATATATACGGAGAAGATCCCCCCCCTCCCCCCAGAGGGAACCGAGGCCACACTGTTATTTTTCAGCCTGTGTGCTTTTAATAACCGAGTGTGTTTCTTGAGGGATCGTTTTTCAAAGTAGGATTGTGACGATCATTAAGGTCGTCCCAAACTCTGCGAAGAGACTGAAAAAGCTTTTATTTTGTTGCAGTTTGGTGAGAATTGAGGATGTTTATTAGCGTCTGTGCAGCTCTTTTAACTTTGTTTTACTTATTTCTGTATTTCCAGCGGGACTTACCACTCCAGGGACGAGAGCACAGACAGCGGCTTGAGTATGAGCAGCTACAGCGTCCCTCGCACTCCAGATGACTTCCTCAACAGCGTGGATGAGATGGACACAGGTGAGGCTGGGAAACGATCACTCGCAGACAGATTGTACGCTCAGTTGGCAGTTTGTTAGGAACACCTAGCTAAAACTAAAGCAGTCACACGTATGTGAATGTGAAGCGGATATCGAGGGTCAAAGTTCACCAGAGTTGAGCTCCAGGCCACGCTGCGCTTTGCTTCAGCACAGGAAGCATTGTTTTATAAGCCTCCTATGACACATAAGCGTATGTGCGACCGTGCTGTAAAACAACGGTTACATATATATAAATATATAAATACAATCAATAATATAGAGCTTTAATTGAGAAAACAAGAGGGTCGGGTGCCGAGGTTAGATTTAGGGTTCGGCTGCTGTTTCAAAGTCACTTTTTCACCAGATTTAAACCAATATTTGTTCACTTTATATTCTCATATTTACCTTCTCCATAAATAATTAAATAACTAAAGATAATGTCATCAATTAAATCCAACCTCCATGAAGGTTATAATTAACACCTAATATAAATTGGTGTTTAGTGGCGTAAAACGTTTTTGGTAACAATTCATCAACAGATTTATAAAAGAAAACGTGACAATGTTTCCTTCGATGTGAAGATCAAAGATCACGTAGTTCCTGCCACTTTTGATCCGTGCTGCATTTTATGAAGAGATGTTTTTAATTTAGCCTATACTGATATGAACGGGGTGAACATGTCTGTATAACAATAAAACGTTCAAAACGAAGCTGTCCCATTGTTCATCATCACTATAGCATCTCTTCCTACCATCTAAATGCAGCAGGAGCCTAAAGTTTCCAGCCATTTGTTAAAGAGTCAAGCAAACTCCTTTTTAATTAGCTGAATCAACTGCAGTTGAGTGTTAATGCCGGAGTTTATACACTGAGCTGATAATGACAGTGATTTTTAATTCTCACCACCATGTGGGTAATGGTGCAGCTCTCTCAAATCCCCTGCACATAATTACCAGCGAGCAGTGTGATGTGACTGGTTCCCTCTCGGCTGCTCGTATTTATGGTCCGCGTGGTTGACGAGTGCGGTTCAGTTATTTACAGAGCCGACTACGTCCTCAAAACATTCTCCACCTAGATAATTAAAGTGTATTCTTTCTTCCCGTTCACCAGGGGACTCTCTTCCACCCTCCATGGCGACGCAGCCCAGCCGCTTCCCCGACTACCTGGACGCCATCCCGGGGACAGACGTGGACCTGGGCACCCTGGAGGGGGAGAGCATGGCGGTGGAGAGCGAAGAGCTGATGCCCAGTCTGCAGGAGGCGCTGAGCTCCGACATCCTCAACGACATGGAGTCCGTGCTGGCAGCTACCAAGATCGACAAGGAGAGCTTCCTCACATGGTTATAGAAGGCCCGGGCGGGGGTGCGCCCTTCCTCCTCTCCCTACACTCTCGAACTGCTGCCTGCTCTGATCTGTGAAGGAGTCATAGATGCTTTTACAAGACATTTCAGCGAGGCCTCTCTGGACTTCTGTCTCGGGCGTTTTTAAAGGCCAGACCTCCCTTTTTAAAAAATTTTGAGGCAGCGTCGTTCTGTTCTTCTCTCTTCACTGGTGTGTTGTCTCTTTTTATTTTTGTCTGTGTCTTCAAGGCTGGCCCATGAACAGACAATTACGCAAGGGTCCCCGAATCTTTCACAGCTCTGTCAGTGAATCTAGGGCGTCTCCACCTAGAGCAGGGGTCGACCCCGTCCCCTGGCCGCCGCCGCCGCCGCCCCACCACACCCCTCAGAGCGGAGCTGGGCACGTACTCCTCTGCAAAGACTGCTCCTCCGTTTATCGCCTGGGGTTCTGCGGTGCCTCTTTTTTTTATTTCTTGCAGCACTACTCTACTGTGTTTGGGACTATTTGCATCTAGCTTAAGTAGCTTTGTATTTTGGCCTTGTAAGTTTCTTTTTCCTTTTTATTTTTGTTTTGTATTCAACGAGCCTGAGAAACCAAAAATGATGTATTCGAAAAGCATAAAGAACAATACTGATTTGGAGTAAAGGCAACGTGTGGCCCAGCTCGGACATGATGGCTTTTGCCCGCTGGGTGGGGGTGGGGGGGTGGGCTGAGGTTTGGAGCCTGGGGACCGACTACATTGCTGCTTGGCTGTGCCAGCAAGTCTAAGTTAAACCTTTGATAGATCAAGTGCCTTCAGTTGTATTTTTTTTTTTTTTGAGACGCGAGCACCACGAACAATTTTTACGAAGTTTTCTGTACCGCAATAAGCATTAGGCTGCGTTCACGAGCGCCAGCCACACTCTTCCTCTTTCTAATGTTTCAATAATCAGAATTGTATTTTTTTTTTTTTGTTTCATAAACACATGAGGGGATTTAGGGAAATAACTTTTTATCTCAGTCTTATCCAAGCCTAATTCGTGATTCATTCTTTGTTTATCTATTTTTTTTTTTTGTGTGTGTGTTCTTTTTATTTTTAGGTTACTACATATGTATGATAGCGTAGATCAAACGGCATTTTGCTTTTGTTCTTCATTTTCTTTCATCGATGAACTTCTACATTTACCGGGGGGGTCGACTGTTATCGCTGCTCCTCACTTCGCCCGAGAACAAGTCGTCTGCCAGGACACGGAATCGATTCAGTTGTGACTTTTTAAAAAAAAAAAATATTTTAACAATCTAGCCGATTCATTTCCTGTCTCTTTTTTTATTTACTATATACATATTGGTGTGATTTGTTTTTTTGTTGATCACATGCAGCTTTTTTACTATCTTTTCCTAAACATTAACCAAAAAAAGGCAGATCTCAAACAGAAACTATAGCTCTTCGATCAATTGTGACAACGTACATTATTATACAACGTTTGAAACCGTCTTCCTGTGAGCACGGGGGGGGGCGGCTGAACGCCTCCGTGCACGATGCTGTGCCGTGTGTGGAAATGAGGGGGTTTGTAAACTACAGCTTGGACAAGTTTGAGCAGGTTTAAGAGTCAAGTCGAAGGGGTGATGCAGAAGGCCGAGGGTTTGACTGACTGGCAGTGAGTTATGTGGATTGTTAATTTTTTTTTTTTTTCGTGGAGTAATTAAGAAAACAATCAAGTTATTATCTCAGTCAGGAATTGTGGTGGCAAATTCCAAAGATGTTTCTTTCTTTTTTTTTTTGTAACGCCGACACTTATATATTTTTGCTTCCATTTTCACCGAGTCCAGAAACGGTTTGATTTGTAAATCAGCCTCTGTATGAACAAACTGTATAAGCTAATGAGGAAAAAAGATGTAGGTTTTTAAGTGTTAACGGGCACGTCTGAGTAGGTCTAGCTGAGAGATTCTTTCTATTTTTATTTGTTTTGTTCTTTTTCTTTTAGACGGTTTTGTTTTGAGTGACTAACCCTGAGATTTAAGGATTTAAGGTTTCAGAACAAGAGAAGCAAGTGTTTTTTTTTGTTTTTTTTTCATCTTCTATAAGCGCTCACATGTTTACACGCTCTCCGAGGAAGACAGTGCGGAAGCCCCGGCGGAGACGACACACCGGCAACACTCTCATAATCATGTTATTTTGATGTTTACACCATGACTACACCTTCTAATTACTGCAGTAACCTCTGAATAATCCGCCTGCCGTGCACGCCCTTGATGAGGCCTTGCAGGATGTCACAGTGATTCTGTTTGCCAGCCGATTACACAATTGGTCGCATTAACTTGATGGAACAATTCTTTTTTTTTTTTTTTTTTTTTTTGTAGATCTGAGAACATGAACTTTTTTTTTTTTATTCTGTTTTTTTTGTTTTTGATTTTATTGATCATTAAATCATGTGTTGACGATGGATTAAGATGGATAAACAGTGTTGGTGAGAACAATGCAACTAAAAAACGAGTGGTACACTGCAGTGCTTGTATTGCACGGCTACAGAGTTTTCATTTTTGATGCAATGATGCATTTTGTCACAAACCTGATTTTATGCTTACTTAGTGTGTACGTGTCGGAGCATATTAGCTGTTGACTGTCAGTGTAGCAGTAGAACTAATCACACAAGTTAAAGGATTTTGTATTTAGAGTTCTTCTAAATGCACATGAAATGATTTATATTCATTAATGATCTATTCATTTTTCGATAGATATGTGCATGTGTTTTAGAAACAATAAATTCTGTTACATTATATCTCTCTCTCTTCATATGATACTTTGAAATTGACCTGAAATAAACTATATACTTTGTGGTAATATTTTCCCCTGCGTGTCAATTTATTCTTTGTATTTGGGATTAAATCATAAACTCATCAATACACATTTTAATTTAATGTTTTTATGAGTTTAGACTACACAACTGTTTGGTTTTCTCAGGAAATTTACAAGCAAATATTATAAACACATATTATGAAACAGGATATACAAGGAAATTATACAAATATGTACAGAAACAATCTAAAAGCCATTGCTTAGCTGCCCTCTGGGTGTTTAAATTCTCTCTGCCCTCTGTTACTCACTGTGAATAACTTAGATATTAATAAGTTTTGTAGCCACAAGGTAAACACAACAATGTGCTAGTACTTGAGATGATGTATGTTGTGATTTGGCACCGTGCAAATGATTCAATTTACAAGTACTTTCGCTTTCGTTATAATCTTCTACGCTCATTTGATTGTTGAATCTCTTTTGATAATGGGATAGTTCTTAGTAGATTTATTGCACAAGTGCTTGTTAGAAACTTAAAGCGAGAGGTTGTAGCTCTTAGACAGTTTATATTATATCCTCATACATATTTCAGTCATTTGTTTTTATTGGGACACAATTGCAGAGTAATATTTCCGTTTAGAAGCTTAGCAACACAATAAGCAAGATGTAGTTACCTACTGTGACTTCAAGAGGGCAGAGTTTGCTCAACTCGACGCCACAACTTTCGATGAAGACTTTCATAACACACGTGATGAAGTACAACTAATAGACTTTGTCATGTAAGTGTCCATTAGGGTTAAGTGCTGAGTTTAGGGTCGTGTGCAGAAGTTAGGTTTAGGGTCAGGATGCGTAAAATCTAAAGGAGTCAAGTAGTAGTTTATATTTTTGGGGCGTCGATTGTACTTTTCACCAAATTTTGGCCTCAAAACATTTGTTTTAAAGTCACTTTTTCCCCAGATTAAAAGCAATATTTGTAAACTTTATATTCACAGATTTAGCAAAAAAGTAATAAACTAAAGATAATGTCACTGTTAACTGTAAATATAAAATTTAAACGTAAATGGTTGTCAAAAGTTGCAGCTTTACTTTTCCAGAAAACACATTTTTCTCCTGACACTCAAATAAACAAACACATCAATAACTATATATATGTAAATAATACACGAGACAACAGAATAAGGGTCGGGAGATAGTTGGAGATTTCTAAATAAATCATTCACACGGAACATGGATTAGAATATGTTTGATTATTAGCATTTATATAGATCATGTTTACTTTGTATCACTGGTTGTTCTCCCCTGATGTCGGCAGCACGATTCCTCTTCATGTAGAAGCTGCTGATGTTTACGCACGTCGATGGTTCAACCGTTAAATCGGACGTGAACACATTTCTTCACCGGCGTCGTCTCTGACATTTCTCCTTTGATAATTCAAATAAAAAAAACACAGCTGGTTTGAAAACACAGTTGCAGGCTCTTGCATCACTTGTCAAGGTTTTTTTTCAGGTTTGTCGACAGCGACGGTGAAACGTAAGAACCTCTCGTGGTTTTATGCCAGAATCACACTTAAAAGGAAATATCTATATGTTAGTATTGTCTGTATACGATGCCTGTGGCAGGGGAGCCATCACTCCTCTGATATTTTAAAACTGAAATTGCTCATTATCATTCGATTGGGGACTGGCTGCCTGGAGTTAAAAAGAACATGTCACACAATTACAATAACTATATTCTATTAAAACAATAAAAAACACAAAAATAGAAATGAAAAGGTTATTTCTGTCTTTGCTGAGTCCATTAAAGAGAAAAAACCCAAAACACTGAATTCAAATCAAGTTTATTAATTGCATGTGTTATAATGTTTTAATACTATCCCAATAATTATTAAATATCACATGAAAAAAAAAAAAAGAATGAATGGTTACATTATTTAAACTGCATCGAAAAACTACCACAGATCGAAAAAAGCTTGAAACAGTACGTAAGAAAAAAATAAAGAATAACATCTGTGTGTGTTTGTGTGGCAGCAAAACGTCTGAAGGTAAATACCATATCATGCTATAGTGGGTGGAGACATTAAACTTGGAGATGAACCTGAAAGCAACACAGCAATGTTTTCTCTTCACAGTGTGAATTTGGTTTCTCGATCCTACAGGACAGCACTACAGCTTGAATATGACCGACCATAACAACAGTGACCGCAAACAGAAGCAGTTTCTTGGGACAAAAAATACCAGGAACCGAAAATATGCTGGAGACAGAAAAAACAGATTTCACAGTAAATACAATATAAAACAATACAGTATTACTTGGATAACAAATATTGTGAGTTTATAAAATCCCATTTTTTTATCATTATTTACAAATGTTTTCTCCTTCCGCCTTACGTACATAACCTCTACAGTTCTGGGCTTTGGGTCTGTCTTTCTTTTTTTTTTTCGTGAACCAAAATTCACTAGTGGCTGCCGAGAATCTCGTCCAAATTTATGTCTTTCATCCAGTCGTCGTTCCCGGAGCCGGACTTGAGCAGAGAGTCGATGAAGTCTGAGTCTGTGTTGATGCCGGGGACGGTGTTGTCTCCCTCGGGCAGGAAGTCAAAGGTCAGGCGGCTGGCTCTGTTGTTCTGGTGGTAGCCGGCAGAGCCGGGGCTGGGCTCGGCGAAGTTCCCCGCCGGCACCCTCTGTTCAGGGGAGGCCTGGTTCAGGCTCCCCACCGCCGATGGGGAGCCCATGATCGGCTGGTTGGGCCTGGGCCCCGTGTCTCTTATGGAGGGGTTATGAGGGAGCATCCCTATGTCTGGCGCGACCTGGTTCGGCGGTCCGATGTGCCGCTGTTGGTACGGATGGTTTGACATGTCCAGCTGCGCGCCCTGCGACTGCAGCGGGTTGGGTATACGCCTAACGCCAAGTCCAGCTGTCAACTGCTTGTTGGCCGAGCCCCACCCCATGTTGACATTTGTCATCAAGCCTCCGAGACCCTGCCCCGGGACCCCGGAGGAATGCAGGTCAGCTGTCGTCCTCTGATGCTGAACACCTGCTACATTGTTCATCCCAAAGGAACCTGCTTGCCCGTTCGGTCCCAGGAACCTCGGTTTATTCTGATTTAGTCCAAGCGAGTTCTGGTTGTTGTGCTGCTGGAACTGGCCGATGCAAGGAGTCGGATGACAGTCGGTGCCGATGCCAAATCTGCGCTCCGACGGCGAAGGAGTCATCTTCGAACCGGGCCCACTCGGGAGGTGACAGGCCATGGACTGCAGGTCGTTCTCGGGGCCATTGCTGGAAGACGGGGACGAGTTCTGACCTAAAGAGATCGAAGAAAAACTGGTTATGAGCATGAAAAACAATCACATCGATAATTTCTGTCCGATCAGAAATGGAAATACCTGTGTAGATGTTTCCTTGCTTGAGTCCCACCATACTTCTTGACTGCTTGTAATCCGGGGGGGGTCTCGTGAGGTGCCGGCTGAACTGATCATGAGCGCTGTCTTTGTCCTGAGAAAGAAAAACACACAAAAGTTGCAAATATAATCAATAATTTCTCACAAATCATCGCTGCTGTCTGAACTGCTCACGAGTTCGTGATCTTACTGGGTTGCCGATGGCGAGCTGTTGCTGGTTGAGCTGCCTCTGCATGGCTGGCGTTTTGCTCGGGCCTTTCTGCTGGAGGTTGGGCGCCGGGGCTCGAGGCTGCGACTGGGCCGACATGACCCCTAAGCTCCCATTGATGGGCAGCCTGGGACCAGGAGGAACGCCCTAAGAGGAGGACACACATTGTTTCACATTAAAGTCAACAGCAAATACGCCTTTTCTGGGCAAGTGAAAGAAAAACATGCAATGATGGAGTTTGGCCACGAGAGGGCAAAACTCTACAAGGCATTTTTAGATCTGTGTCAAAGATGCTATGCAACCTCCAGAATGTGGTCAAGGCGACTCCCTCTGCAGATAAAAAAGGGAGACTTGGTGAGAGGATTTTTCTTTTTTGGAGGGTGGGTGGGTGGGGGGGGAGTGGGAGGGGGACTGCGAGCCCTCCTCCTCAAGGCCTGCGTCTCCCTTGATAATTGAGTCTAAAGAGAGTGGAAAGAATCCCTGAGACAGCAGAAAATGTGTGCCGATAGGGAGTAGAAGCGCCAGCACCATGACTACCTCCATTTAAGCTCTCCTTTACTGATCACTGTTGTGTTTGGCACGGAGACATTCCCCCCTCCAGAAAACCCATTTGGCTCCTGACACTATCACACTGATTAAAACGTTGTAGTCGGCTGCACTCAAAGGAAATTGAGACATCCAAACCGTCTTTTTATTTGAAATCGTGTCCCGTGCGTTTTCGCTTTCAAAGCTTTCACCATCTTGGCATTTGAGATGTTACATATCCTTGTAATGCATTTTTTTTTTGCACACGCCATCCATACCCTCCAGAAGTAAAGTGCTAAACCGGTCTTTCTTGTGGACACAAGGACACTCTCACCACGCTGGGGCTTCGACAAAGTGCAGGCATTTGTCACGAATGAGGTTAATGTGCACAAAATCCCAGTCAACACAGGCTGTGTGTACAGTGTCAGTCATTGTGTTGACTTTAAATATTTCCCAGGGTGAAGTGGATTAAATCCAACAGTGCATTTAGCAGAAGCTATTACTTAGGGAACAGATTCTTTGCTGAGGACGACTCACTACAGGGTGGTGACTCTGTGGTCCCAGAAGAAAAACCGAAAGAAAAGAGAGGGAAGTGTGTGTTTGTGTGTACGTGCATGTCTGTGTGTGTCTGTGAGAGTGAGAGAGAGAGTGTGTGTGCGTGCGTCGGTGAATGATAATGAATGGGGGCTGAAATATGGAGAACTAACGAGCCAGGATTAGAGAGCGAGTGAAGTTGAAACTCATCAGGAGTCACAAGCCATTTCAGATGAGCTAATATTCAGCTTCCTCGCCTGAGCTCAACCCACACAGCAGACCGAGCATGGCAATGAGGTTACACAGGGACTAAAACATCAAAACAGTGGTTTCTCCTGTTACTCTCCGAAAGCGCAGTGGCTGGCTTCGCCTCGCTGTGAGCGGACTGTGAGAAACCGTGTCCATCACAGACATTTTCCCCCCACAGAGGTACACTGGAGAGGGCTTGTTCCATCGCCCGCTGTAAGACAAACCCAGTGAGGGGTGTTCTAGCATGTACGACTGAGTAATCCTCTCTGTCATCCTCATGTGTCATAGAGCTGTTTTCCGTGTTTTTCACCCCCCCTTCTCATTCTTCACAAGCTTGTTGTAAATGAATACCACATGTGGCTCGGGCCTCAGAGAAGGAGCGGAGTGATTTAGTCTCCCATCCTGCGGCAGTGTAGGCAGCTGACAGTGATCCAGGCCCAGCCTCGCCGGCTCTCACACGGCACTTCCTCCAAGTCTGGACTCGGGACGCCGGTCCCCGGGGAGCAGCTCGGCATCTGGACTTGGCCGCGGCTCCCTTTCCCAGGAAACAAGCACTCCCTTCACTGCGCTGCCGGAGTGACCCGGTGCAGAGGCTCAACCCTCGTGGCTCAGCCCTTATCCCAACTGAGGGATGTGGTGCCACCGGGATGATCAACAAGCGCCGCAGAGACGTTATTTACATCAAGAAGAGCTTCGGCTTGAGTTGCACTTACAATTCGGGGGTGTTTCTGTTTACGTAGAAAGGAGAGAAAGCAAAGTGCTAGCTCTCAATGGGAATCCATATTAGCTGAGGCTAATCACGAAAGCAATGCACAATGTAGGCGCACAAGTCAACAAAATATATCACACATCCAGTTGCCTTTAGTCATTTTAATAAAGAATTGCTCAATATTATCTTTATTTTTTTTAGGAAATTGGGTCATTTGGAGTCCTGAAATATGTTTGTTGGCTATAACAGATTATTCAATAATATTAAAGATTACTCCCCCCTTAAATAAAACAGATTTATGCATGAACTATATGCAAAATATGTGTCTTCCCTTATGCTGAGCAGATAAAATAGTGTATAGAGACTAAAGGGTATCACTGTTTTCACTCTACCGGATCAGTAGATGGTTAAATCTATAAAACTAGAAAGTGAAATTTATATATCTGTCCTGGAGGCGGTTCCAGTTCCAGTTCAACAGTATAAATCCAATCTCCATTGTGAAAACTTGCTTTCTTTCCCCCGCATTATTATATTATATTACAAGAGGAGTGAATAACTCAAAATACCTCAGATTGAGCCAGGAAAACCACTTTGTTACTATATTTCTCAAAGATTGCCTTTTCTGCACCTGCGTGCATAAAGCTCCGAGGCATTTCCTTACCAGAAAATTGCAAACAGATATTTTAACGCTTTCCACCAAAGGGAAAAATGGGAACACGTTGGATTTCAGGCGTCATAAATAACGACAGCCTGAAATTATTATTAACACGTCAGGTTTTTCTCTCTATAGCATTTGTCACTGTAGCTTAAATACACAACATAGCTCCACCGCTGGAGTGTGTCCTTGAAGCAGCTTTGCCCACCAACCACAGCAGGTTTCATAATGCATCAGTGTCCTCTACTTTTTTCTTACTTTCCCTGAGTGAGGTGTTTTTCTCTGTGTGTGTGTGTGCGACGTCATGGTTTGAGTTTTTGCCGAGTGGTGGGTTTGAATTTTGACACGTCTGACTCTGCAAACGATTATTTCAACTGCAAAGCTGTTTTTTTTTTTTTTTGGAGAAAAGGTCTTCGGCCCCACTCAGCCGGAGGAAGCCCGGTGCTCGGTCTCTCTCACTGGCGATGCACTGGGGGAAATCAGGGCCACTCTTTCAGGACCTTTTACTTTTCCAGCATTACTAATTCAATTCACTGTGGGAAGAGACTCTTTTTTCTTTCTCCTCTCTTGTGAGCTGTCGCTTCCTCATTAGCTGGACTCTTAACCCGCTCCTCGCTGACAGCACAAGACAAACACCCGCTTTCAGCTTCTTTCAAACACCTCCTCTTCACATCTCCCTTACACTCCTCCCTTCACGTTTGCATATTTCATTTGTTCAAAACCAAAAATGCAACTTTCCTTCTTTGGAGGAAAGTTGTCTCACCCCTGGTGAACTCCTGCCAGAGCCTCGTGTCCTCAGCATTTAAAGACCAGAGGTGACTTTTACTTCCAGGAGCTTCGGGCTTTGAAAACCTTTGCTTTTCTAAATAATTGATCAAATTCCAGTCAAAGCTTTTTTCATTAAGCTCTTCCGCGTCTCTTCCATTTCCTTTTCACCACTGTGGCTTTTTAATTATGCACCATTTTTATTCTTATAATTTCAGATTTTTAATATGCTGCATTAAGTTAAGAAGGACGGAGATATCATCATTAGTGATTATCAGCAACGCCTCTGGTATCACTGATATTAAAGCTGAAGTTACTGCTAATTCGGAATTCTTTTGATTAAAAAGAAATTGGAACTTCGGCAGCCAGGGGTCTCCCAATCAAATCAATAACAAAAGACCCGGTTTGATGATGTCATGAAGCAGCGTGGGATCATGGGAGTTGTTGTCTTCACCACCCTTGCGGATGAAAATCTACCTTAAACAACTCCGAATGAAAATCACGTTCACGGATGAGGTTATGAATCAAAGTTTTATTCACGTTATGCAGCAAACAACAGTGAATAATCGTTTTTTAACTTCTCTATTCGTCGTTTGCCCTGGAAGTTATAACAAAGACGGGAAAAGAATAAGGTAAGAACGTTACCTTGAATAAAATTGGGGGATTTCTGTTTTGTTTTTATACATTTTAATGGGGAATTGTTATAGATTATATCGTTTAGAAATGGGGTCATTTAGAGTTCTGGAAAAATACAGATACAGATACAGATTAATCAATAGTTTAGATTTTAAAGAGCTCAGCCTCATAAAATAAAACACAAATCTGTGATGATGAATATATTATTAGAGACTTTAAAGGGGGGGGGGGGTGGGGGGGGGGGGGGGTAATACATGAGCGTGCACAGCTACACGTTGTGCTGAAGGAGTAAATGACTCCCTGGTCTGGTAGTAAAACAGGTTCTGTTACACCCATGCATGATGATGTATTTGTCATCCTATCTTGTTTACTTCAATGTCTCCACAGCTTCCCCCCCTCCCTCTCTCCTTCCTCCCACCCTCTCCCAGTCACTCAGGCACTTGCCTTGATCTGTAGAGGTTACGAGAGCTCTCTTGTGTGGCTCGCATACAAAGACGGCTACAGATACTGTTAGTGCAAGAAATGAAAGAGGGGGGGGGGGGGGGGGGGGAGACGGCCTAAATCTCCCCAATCATAACAAATCAGTGATTCAACCTCCGGCACCAGGCTAAGCAGATTACTGTCATTTTCCACCACTTGTCCCTTGTAGCTAACAACCTCCAATTAGCAAATCCCGCTGTGCATATCTGTGCCCTGACGGGGAGCCACCATGACAAGCAAAGAAATTAGAAGTCCTGCATGTTAATCTACCGTGGTCTGGCAATCTGTGTCATCGTCAAAGCACTTTCGGGGGGGAAATACATATTCAACAGCAGAAAAAGGCAGCGACGGCAGCGAGAACAATGAACAAGAAAGTCCCAAAACAAACAGCCACCGCGCTGTTGACTGCTGCGAGCAAACGGAGGATGTCGACTGATGAGGAGGACGAGAGCGAGTTTGTTTGAATGCGCTGCGAGTCATGTTACTACACCTTCAGCAGAGGAGATGACATCCAGTGCTGTTACTTATTTTACACAAAGAGGAATAAAACACACACAGAACATACACTCAAAACAAAAAGATAAATCATCGAGATGAATCTTGAGAGAATAGAAATTAACTTTCAGCTTCTCACATTGTAATTAGTCAGATTTGCAGCATGTTTGGTAATAAAAGATCAGAGCTGCTGATTTAATGACATCTGCTGTGTTGTCATTGTGTGATAAAAACCTCTTAACGCCAATGATCATTTTAAAATAAAAAATGCATGAAGGAATATTCTGTGTATTTTAATTGTCTCGCGATGACCTAGTTTGTGTTTGGTGTTTTTAAAGCTATCAAAAGAAATGCAAAGCAGATTTGTTTTAACTCCTTAAAAGAGAACATATTGTGCTTTTTAACTTTTTCTTTCAAGTGTGTGATATTGTGTTCGTACAATTTCTGCAAAGCTAAAAAAGCAGCAGAGGGAGCTCCTTTTCCCCACTGCTCCTGAACGCCTCGTCAGCAGCACGGCTGATACTTGTGACATAACTTGTCCCACATTTGCATAATGTACACATAGCCGCCCCTCTGACGGAAATTGTGAGGCACTTTGAACTGCACCAACCTGTGTTAAAGGTGCTATGCAAATAAAGTTTAAAAGATTGACTGAATAGGGCATGTGAACCTGAATATGAGCATAACATGTCTCCTTTTAAAAGTTTGGAGATACAAGGTTTCATCTAGTAATATATACATTTAAAAGGATTTTGAATGGAGCCTTTACCTGTCTCTGTTGTGCCAGTTTGAACGGCAGCCCGGCAGGAACAGTCTTGGGCTGCAGACAAAGGGCCCCTGACGTGGAGATCTGTTGGTTCTGGAAGTGGAGACTCGAATGCGGCTGATTCTGGCACGTCGAAGGCGACTGCTGCTGCTGCTGGGCTGAAGTCTTGTTCACCGAGCTCGTCATGATGGACATCGGCTGACCCCCGGCAGAGTGTGGAGCTTTGGGGCTGAAGTGCAATGTGGGCTTGGTGCTAAGAATCTTCATGTCCAAGTGATGTGAGCCGCTGTGGCCGTTTGACTTGAAGAGGCAGTTGTTGATCCCTTTGCTCTGGGCGCCGATCCTCTGCTGGTTAACCTGCGCCGGGCCGGAGACCTTGTCCTGGGGGAAGGTGCTGGTGGAGGAGTGGCTGTTCATGGCAGGAGCCCAGCTGGTCAATCCCACAGGTGGCTGTTGGTGGTGGTGATGGAGCAAAGAGCTCGGCTGCTGCTGGTTTGCCGCCATCTGCTTCAGCTGCTCTGCGTGGGATATTTCTGGCCAGCAGGGCATGGCTCTGGGGTGTCCTGCCGGAGTGTTGGGTTTCTGCGTAGTGGTGGTGGAAGAGGTGCTGGTCAGTGTGAACGAGGGCCCTGCCGAGGCCGGGCGAAGCTGTGGCGAGCCGGCGTGAACCTGGCCAAAATCGTTGGCCAGGTTCTCCGTCTTGATGGGCTTGTCCATCAGGGAGCACAGGCTGGCAGCTGCGCCTGCTGAGCTTGGCCGACCTAGATCCAAACCGAATGTATCATCCTGTTTCAGCATCTTCTCGAACTCCAGGTCGTTCAGCGGGGACACTGTCTTTGTCAGCTCATCAAACAGATCCTGGAGATCTGGGTCAATCTGACTGCCACATTCATCCTTGAAGTCAAAAATCATCTCTGTGTTTGATTGGCCGCACGACGGGACTTCGATGGGCTCCTTTTTCATTTCCTTCAGGGTCATGTTGAAGATGTCGGACCCCACTCCGTGAGGCATCATGTAATTCTTCCTCTGCATGCCCATGGCCGATGACCCTTGAAGAGAGTGAGACTGGGTCAAGTTATGGTTGCAAGGCCCATGTCCCAGAGCGCCGGCGTCCACGCGGACCCTCTTATAGTCCGATCCCGAGAAACCGCAGGATAACCCATTCTGCTTTGGTATGTGTCCCGGTGCATGTCCCTCGATCTTTCGTCGCAGAGATCCTTGGAGCTGCAAAAGACAAGAGAGCAGAGTTTTAAAACCTGGTCTGAAATAAACACAAAAGCCTTCAGCTCACCTACGGTTTTATGTATTTATTTTGAGACCAACCCTAAAGAAACCCTTGTCATATCTTGGCTTTAAGTCTTGCACTTGATTCCTGTCAACCAATTTATATTGCGGCGATAGTTCTGTGCATTAAACTCCAAAATCCAGTTCAGAGTATCAGCATGTAAATTAATCCAATTTCACAATTGGCTCCGAGGCCTGTAGATGCAGTGCACTTGACGAACTTGTGAAATTTAGGAAGATTACTTTTTTTTATTAATAGACAGTTTCTTCTTTCCAACAGAGATTCAGACTGAAGTCACCCGGTCCCATTGCACCGTTGAGACCACGCAGATACACTCGGATGGAGCTTAAAATATATAAATGTGTTTAACGACCTGCAGTGCAGCGCAGCAATGAGGGAGAAACGCTGCTGCAGCACTTAGAACGTTGTTTTTATATAATGTAGTTTGAGCGCGGCGGATGGGGCTGAGAAGATAGTTAGGAATCTGATACAGTCGACAGACCCGAGAGAGAAGAATAGGGTCTTTGTCTGTTTCCCTCATTTGCATACATTATATCTTCATCCATTGTGCTTCCTCAGATTGCAGAGTTTCTCCTTTGTGGCTGAGATTTCTGCTTAACATGCTGGTGCAGATATCTGACTTCCTTTTGTCCCAACTCCGTGTTTTCCATTTAAAAGGTGCTAAGCACACGGCGACGACTCACAACTCCAACCAGCACCCCCCCCCCGTAAAAGCATTAAAAAAAGCAAAATTCTCCTCCATGTTATCAAAGTGAAAAAAACAGGATTACTCATGTTTTCAGATGTTATCCTCGTGTCAATAGAATAATAGTTTCCTTGCGTCATCGTCAACAACTCACTGAGAAAGAAATTGTTTACGCAGCGGCACAGTGTTGTATACACATAAAAAAACGTTTTGTGTCATTATCTGACCATCTTTTAATGTGGCGCCTGCATGGAAACCAAATGACTCCGATCCTACGCCGACCTGAACACCGGAGAGAGGAGTATCAGAGTGATGCATATTTCACTGTGGGAACAAATTTGAGTCATCTCCACCTGCTGGCACACATTGCATTAAGATGATTCATAGCCTGAGGGTTTGGAGCGAATCCTGTACTTCACTACATGTTCTACTCCGCTCGTGTCTGAGTTACTTCTGCTAATGGTCTCAACGACTGCTTAGAGACGGGCCTGCATGCTCACATTTTAATCAAGGCACAGAGGCGTCTCTGCCACTGAGGACGTTAATGGAGAATCTCTCCTGCGCAATTAGCTCTTTTTTCTGCAGAAGATCAGACTCCCTGCTTTTTGCCTTTAGCTTGGTGAGTGCAAGCATTTTTTCAAAAGCATGATTAACTTCCAGGTAAACATGGGGCTTATTTTAGTAAACACGTGCATGAGCTCCGGGACAATGACCAATGTGAAGGCATAACAAAATAAACCATTCACCAAATCCCACTCGGCCAAACACAAAGGGAGACTGATGTCAAAGTGAGAGTGGCCAGTTTGTTTCCTTTATTTATTTTTGCCAACAACATGCCGTCACTGTGTGGAACTGCAGCTGGAGGCAGAATCCTGCTTCTCAACTTTGTTTGCTGGTTGATTTACAAACCTCCTGACATCTGAAAAATGTAATAACATTCTGTCTGTGTGCAATAAAATGTTCTTGTTCGACATGTGACTCAAACATGTGTCTTTGGATGCAGTGAACAGCGATTGTATTATAACATGGCAATAATTAAATGAAATGAATGTATAAATTGGGACAGAAAATCTTAGTTTCATGTCTTTATTATTATTATTATTATTAGTAGTAGTAGTAGTACTTATAGTAGTAGTAGTAGTACTTATAGTAGTATAGCGATTGTAGTAGCTTCCTTTTAGTATGACGTATTTGGTTGTACTATGTATTATGTATCTTAGGCTGAGCCATATAGCTGTACTATTTATTATGTATGGGTATAATAATACATATCACAACATTTCACCTGATTGATTATAGCAATAATTTTATTTGATGAAATGAATGTATATAAATGCAGAGTAGGAAAATGTAGTACTAGTAACCGTTTTACATTAATAATTAATTAACATTTTCATTATTATCATTAACAATAATAATAATAATAGTAGTGCTACGTATTTCATATACTCTACTTTGCTCATATGTGTGTGTAAATAGGTAATAAATATATAATATGAGCAAAGTAGTGTATATGAAATACGTTACTTTGAGATTTTACATGTGTATATACTGCACTAACTAACTTTTGTGTTCTGTGTCTAATTGTTTTTGCCTGATTTTGTTCAACTCTATTTTTATTGTATTTTATCTTTCATCCCCCATAGGGATCAGTAATGGACGATCTTACCTTTTACCCTGTGTATAGTGAAATAAATAGATAGAAAAAAGCAATAACTTATTTGAAGTGGAATAAACTTTGACACAAAAGTGAGGCTGACTTGAAAAATCCTTGACCGAGACGAGAGAGAAGCAGGAAATCTTGTCCGATGATGTAATGGCAGCCGGGTCGGATGATGCCAGCTCAGAAAATTACAGAGACACATACAGTTCAAACTTGGAAATGTTCCATGAGTTCATCTACACTGTGTTTCATTCACCAGCTCCCTTGCACCATCCTCGCCGAGGTCCAGACTATTAAGCGTTGTGCTCCTCCACACATTACTGGACATCTGTTTTTCTGCAGAACCAGATGAACACAGGCCCTTCCAGTGTGTGTGTGTGTGTGTGTGTGTGTGTGTGTGTGTGTGTGTGTGTGTGTGTGTGTGTGTGTGTGTGTGTGTGTGTGTGCAGCTCGTGCACTTTTTCTCTCTCACTCTCCTTCTGGAGAAGACAGACAGGAGTACTCCTCGTGGTTCAAGGCACCGTCTGAGCAAACACATCATGAATAATGGAACGGACAGTGGATGTGTTGCAAAAAGCCATTGTGAGACAGGGTAGTCTCACTAGTGCCGCTGTGCCATTTATAAAATGGACTGCGGTCAAGGGCAGTTCTTCATTCAGAATTCAAAGCCGAGGCTTCTAAAGACGTTCTGCAGTTTGGGCGAAGGTCAGATCACGCGTGCATCAGGATGTTACCGACATTCAAGTTTAAAATAAATAAATACACAAGCTCAGACACTTGTTAAAAATAATTTCCAACAAATAAAGGAAGGTCCTGTTCACTCGGCGCTCAGATGTAGTAGCCTCCTGGCTGACCTGAAATCCTCATGACAGATCTCCAAGTGATCTGGAAATAGATTTTTTGATTAACATTTAATGAGCTTAGAAGCTCGGAATCACTTTGAAAGTGACTCCTGCTGCATGAGAGGCTCAGACGTACATAGTATGTATTATATACCCGTCATCCTGGAGATGAAAGCGTAACAGTGTTTTCTTGGGTTGGTAAAAATGTTAATTCATCTATTTTCTGAGCTGGTAGCGAGCAGAACGTCCATTTGAGGAATTGAGTGATACAAAACCAAGGCTGACAAAATTATTTCTTACTGGAAGTTGGAACATTTCAAATTTTAAGGATTTTAACAAAAGTCCCTTTTCAAACAACCCACTAACACCAGCAAACACCTATATACCGGCTAATTTTGGTGTAACGAGGTTCAACTCCTTTAATTGACCTACTAGCGGACACACACTCCCATTTAAAAACTATATTAATGACTGAATCAAGAATAGATTTTATTATCTTACTGCTCACTGATCCCCTTTGACAGTGGCAGCGAGGAACCTAACCTTGGCCATGTGAACAGAGGCTATCTATTCCTGGGAGCTGGGTGGCTGGTCGCTCGTGTGTCACGCTGAGCAGTGTGGTGATGCTGAGCACTGTGGATGGAGCTCCGGGTGAGCCACAGCACCAGGCCTCCCGGTACCATCTGTCACACCGGTGGCACAGGCCCCTCGGAGCCACGCCATGCTTCCAGGGTATGGGTTTGAAAAGTGTTTGAAGGTTTTTTTGTTGTTGCCTGTGCATGTGTTTTTGCGTACAAAAGTGCGGCTCCACAAAAAAAAAGCCCGCGCTCGCCAGCCTTTAATCTATTCACCAGAGTCCTGAGACATGTTGCAATCCGCTCCCGCAAGAGTTAGAAACCTTCCTCTCGGCATCTGACATGGAAAAAACAGCCCCAAAATAAAGGAATAAATACCGCTATTGTGTTTCTAGGGAGACATAATATTTATGCGGTTCTGCAGGTTGTGCACGGTTACAGGAGGGGATTTCAGCTCGCTTATTGCCAGATAAGAAACAAGAGCCCTCTCAGTCCGATGCCAATGATCAGCTGTCATGCAAAATTCAGCTATCTGCCTGAAAACAATGTGGAGGGCTTTGTTTAATTACAGGGTTTCTGTCTGAAGCTGTAAGCCGTGACAACACTGTAAATCCAGGGAAACGGAATCAAACATCCTGGAGAACTTGACATAGTTTATAATGGAGGCGGGGAAGCTGAGGCTGCTCCAACAGAGTTTTCAGAATAATTTATTTGAGTTTAGTTTCAGTCAGATCGGGTCAGAGGGGCGAGTTTATGTCTTTGCCCGCGTCTGTGTGTTTTTCTGTCGGTTTGTTTTTCTCTCAGCAGGATTACGCAAAAAAAAAAAAAACGACTGAACGGATTTCTACAAAAACTTCGGGGGAAGGAGTTTGTTTGCCTCTGACTTACAAACAACGCCCCAGGAGGTTGTAAGACGCGTTCGCGACAACACAGGAGTCTCTGGTGCACTCGGGCGATGCAGGTGCAGCAGAGGCAGGAAGTAACGTATTAAATCTGCTGCTAACAATCAGATGTTTTTGTTTAAAGCACATCAAAAGAAATGTCGGCCTCTTGACATCTTCATTGCTGTCTTCTATAAGAATGGCACTGCTTTTTTCACCCTGATATATTTGTATTCTTTAATTGTCAGTTTTGCGTCCATCATGTGTTCGACACGTCATCGACACGTCTACTCTCACACTGTTAGTCCTGCGGAGGATCTCCTGCTTTTTTTTCATGTCGGCTCATGCGGACATTCTCCGGAGTTCTTACTAGGAGGCTGGGCAGAGAAACTACGGCGAAAATCTGGAAGCTCTCACTCAGACATTTGCGTTGTCTCCGACGAGCCCCTCCGGAGAATGTCAGGAGATTATCCTGACATAATCATTGCAGGTCGGAAAGCAAGTTAACGTTAGAAGATATAGAGCTTTTCACTGATTTCTCAAAGAATAATTAATGGTTCTTGATAAAAACTACCAGGCATATTTAGGGGACTGATATTTATGGGTGTGTTCAATTTTGTGAACAATTATGACTCTAGTTCTACATATTTTGCTTGTTACTAAGTCTCGGCTAGTTTTTATTGAGAATTACAATGTGTACAATATGTTTTTATACTATGACACAAACATGCAACTCATTACAGAGTAAATACTGACTAATACTCACAAATTGAGCATTTTTAGTTTGACTTCATCAGGATCCTTATTAGTTGTTCTAATGTGTGTTTATCTTTAAACTGTACACTCATCTTTAAGCTGTTTAGCTCTAAGCCTCACGTACATGTAATTTAAAGAGATCAGCATGGCACGGGAAGTGATGCTTGTTGAGGGATGCACAACAAGAAATAGTTATTTATGAAATCTATATCTAAAACATATGCCATGCCAACAGAAATAGTGTTCTTATGAGAATCCAGCAGCTCAGCTCTTGTAAATCTTGGCAGCTTCTTGCAGCATTAAATTAAAACCTTTTCCGAGACGTTTTAGTGGATGAATTAGTCCCTGACAAAGTGATAACATCGGCGGGTTTGATCCTTCTTTACACACAGTGAATTATACACATACATGTTACAATCTTTTTCTCAAAATGGAACAACAGAGGAAACACATTTAACATGTTTCATGTGCCGTGTGGCTGCACAGGGATGTGAGCACACAGGATCATAGTGTACTTTCCTAATCAGGCTGGCGCGTGTTGGGACAAAGCAGCACACTGCAGAGGTGGGCTACTTTTGGCTCATCAGCACTTTGCATCCCCACACTTCCTGACACAGTTGTATTAGATTGAGGCTGCCCTCCAGAGAGCCGGCAGGAGAGAAGGATGAGCAGCAGAAGCAGCAGCAGCAGGGAAAAAAGAGAGAGAGAGGGAGAGGGAGAGGCGGCTTTGTGGCCGCCTGTGGGAAATGGGAAGAGATGATAAGAGCTCCTTTGAAGAGAAATCAGCCATTATGTTTACTGAAGGCAGATTTTTTCAACAGTTACTGTGGCTCAGCTCGTCGTTCCACGGAGAAACTTTGCTATTCTAACAAAAAAAACGCAGCTTGAGCACAAAATAAATCCTTTCGGAGTCATCGCCGTTCAAATATCAGCTCTCCATTATCCAAATGCACAGATTAAAGCCAGTATTCCAATCAGCCCCTGCTTTGACGTGCCCTTTAGACGAGTTTAATATGATATCCCCGAAGGCTAAAGCAGCTCCGGCTTCAGAGGAAAGTATGTAGGGGGCCCCTACCAAAAAAAAAAAAGAAGAAGAAACAAGCAATGCTGGTATCTCTGCAATCACCGGTCACTGCACAGCCATTACAATGATGAGAGAGCTTAATTGAGGGTGACAAGGTATGTGAGGCTGCGCTCGGACAGTTTGAGTCACCGGTCAAACGGATTTTTAATACAGCTGCTGCGTTTTTCGTTTGAATCTCTAAAACACAAATCGTAGGTAGTCTGGGCCGACCTATTGTCGATTCTCCTGTGAGGTACAAAGAGTCCGAGAGCCGTGTAGTTCCCGGCCCTCTGATTCAAAAGATGACAGGACAGGAGTGAAGTGATCCTGTGAACCGGCGTGTGTGTGTGGGTGTGTGTGTTTGAGGGGGTGGGCGGACTCTTGTCAAGGCCTCGCCGCAGTAGCAGCTAGGCCACGCCACTGCAGACGTACCACAGGTCACCAACATCGCAGTGACAAGCTGTCACATCACATACACCCATTGCCATGTGGCTCACAGAGCTCCTGACACCGCTGTCGCCTCTCATCTACATGTCGTTCTCCACCACGGAGACGTCAGCCGAGGAGGACCGAGGGCTCCCGGGACTCAGGAGCGATCCCGTGCAGCACGTACCGCTGTGGCTTTCAGAGTAAGAGGGATCCCTTCAATAAATGATTCAAAAGCTGCAAACGACATCGGCCGCAGAATCATTTGCAGGTTTTAAAGGAGACATGTTTCGCTTTCTCAGGTTTTCTTTCCTCTCGAGAGTGGAACAGTGACAGCTCACTTTGAGAACGCCTCTGGTTCCGGAGGTAAATCTCCCGTTCATTTCTCCAATGGACGTCTCCTGGAAACAGGCCGAGCAGCTACAAGATGAATCGAGACCATAAAGCATTTGACTGTATAAAAATATTGGAAAATGGAATAACTATGGAAGGTACGGAAAAGGTTCAACATTGCGACTTCCAGCATTATTCTTCTTGAATTTACCGTTGTTTTTAGTATAGTATTGCAATATAAAGTTTGTGTTTTATGTATATAGTTTTTCATATAGTACAGTAACCTAGTGTAGTAGAATGTTAGAAATCGTGGTTGCTCTGTTGTGAACGGAATGTAACGCTGAATTATCTGATCAGAGCCGACATGATTTTCACGGTTGAGGTAAACATTTCCATGGTAACAGCAAGTTCCACCAATCAGAGACGTCGCTACTACACCTGGGGATTGTGGGTAGTCTAGTATTTCTCTTTGACCTCGTGAATAAAACATGTTTCTTTCTTCGAACACAGCTGACATCAATACGGACTTGTGGCTCCTACATGAGCATATCAAATAGTTTCACAGTCTCTTGGCCTGTGGTGAATCTACCATGGATGGTTAAATTAATGGGAGTTTTACTTCCAGAACCACACTGTTGAACTCTGTTGTGTTAGGTGAAAGGTCTGCGGAGTTTGTCCTCACTCATAAAACAGAGACAGGCCGATGGACAGGAAGACCAGAGCCAGACATACACAACCGTACAGAATCTGATCATCACTTACATACATGCTAAGATGTTACTGTAGGTCAAAGGGTTTCATTTAGTTGCTTAAATTCTCACTGGTCCAACAACACTCAAGTTGTGGAAACACCCTCGATGAGCTCCCGCTCTCCCGATCCACATCTGAAGTGTTTCACTCTGAGCACTGAAAAATGACAGGACATGATCTATCGCCAATGATGACATGTTTCTTTCAATTGGTGCATGTACTTAAGTGTGAGAGGCAGGAGGTAAAAAACAATTTTCAGCCTGGGAAACTGCTCGAGGGTGTGGGAGGGTTCACATAAATCAAAACCTTAAAGGGCTCTCACCAGCAAAGTCTTAAGAATAAGAAACTAACAACCCTCGCAGACACCAGAGGTCACTGTGAGCATGAGAAGATCAGATGGAAATGTTCAAGTTAACAATGCTGGATGCACTTTGAGGATTTACAACATTAGAGAAGGTAAAGCTGGATAACAACAGGAGTGTAACCGGAGTCTGTAGGAAGCCTGGAGCTACATGACGTGGGTTAACATATCAGCAGCTCTGGGTTCCATGGCTGTCTTTTTTGTTTGGCTATCACATTACACAAAAATAAAAATAAGTGCTTAGGTGAAACCAAGGCATACAAATGAGGCCTGGACATAAACTGGCCGATGATTTCCCTCCATTAAAAAACAAATCCCTTGTTAAACCCGTCTAAAGCACGACAGGCATGTTTGTAGCCTTAAAAGGCCATTGCCACACAACTGCAAGCACCTTTTTCCCAGCAACTGTCAAACACAAGGCCGGCCTCCGGTAATGCCACAGGAAAAGGCCCATAAGCAGGGAACAAGTTCCCTTCCTGTTTTCAAAGACGATTCCTATGGCATGCAGAGTCGTTTCCTGCTCGCTAGGCTCATTTCACCATCTCAAACATCTGGCTGCTCTTCAGCGTGCAGCTGCAGCACGGTGAGAGCCAACAGTGCCACTGCTGAGTTGAGAAACACAGTCGTTCCAGTCATGTCTCTGGACACTACAAAGAAAACCAACGTCTAACTTCACTATGTTATCAAAGGCTTCCTAATAGTGTGAACTGTTCAGGATCTGCAGCAACTTTAGATGAAATAACCTATAATTGTGGTCAGGGCTGGAAGTAATAACATTACTTTCACTCTTGATACTGTGTCAAATAGCTTTTTTGTGTGTACTACTTTTAAAAAACAGTAACCTCACTCCTTTAAATCAAGGGTAAATACAAAAGTGACATTGTGAAGCTGTGATTAACTTTTTGAGCCAAATCAGCAGCAGTAGCAGAGCAGAAGCTGCACCACCCGCCAAAAACATCCCCAAGTGGACAAAATCGAACACGCCGGGAATGTCGTGTGACCAACAGGTGCATGCTGGGTCCGCAGCTAAAATGTTGATGGTGAAACCTTCAACTGGGACTTTTATGTTCACCTCTAGCATCAGCGAGGTGTGCGCCACCTTTCTGCTGTTTGTGAAAATGCAGAACTCGTTTAGCTCAGTGTCCAAACTTGGAGGAGTGGACTGGTTATGTTTCACAGAGGGAATGAATGAGCAGTGACGTTGGACTTAGAGCAGATTGTGCAGGACTCACAATAGTGACATTCAGACAGGTGATTGTTTTAGGCCACTGTACACAGGAGAACCACATTGTGTCTGTGTTTGCAGCCACAGTGGAGTTTCTGGTTCGGATGCATCTCCTCATTTTCTGCTCCTTTAAGTGGCAGCTTTTTGATTTATGTAGCTTAATATTGCTATATAAAGTCAACAGTGACCTGCAGTGGGATCCACAGGCTGCAGACGGCCTGATTGGTGGTTTTCTGTGCGGTTCTTATCGGGGAACAGCGTATATGGATTCAAATACCAATCTCTATACACCTGCTAGCCTAAAGTTGTATTTTAAGTCAATATTTGTTATCTACCACCCATAGAAGGTTTGATATACACACAACAAAAAAGTGAAGCCAAAGTGTCTCAATCCCCCCCTAGTGGCTGGCTGCAGTATTGTTCGTTAACCCCGCCTTCATATCTGGGATATTTCTGGATATTGGGAGGAAGTGGAGATATGTCGTCCATCTTTATTTACAATCTATGTTACAATCATACATGATTTTCTACCACCACCTCTTCTCGCCTTCTATTTACTCAGAGTACATTTTAACTAACTGACTTTGCATTTTTATCAGTTTTACATGTACTTGATCTAAATTTATGCAACAGTACTTACACTTGTGTAGTATCTGTTGCAGTATAGTATTTACGCTCTAGCTGTAACATATTTAAGTCCTGCTCTTTAGCAGCATCGCTGTGGCGATTTCCCACTGAAACAAGGATCCATTTTATATCCCATGGGAAACCTGGGCTGAGTGGTTAATGCTGTGCTAATGCTGCTTCACTCAGCCAGGTCTTGATAAGCCTCATGCTCTCAGAGAGGGGAACACATTTAGTGTTTTAAACCGCTTCAGTGGAGAAAGCTTGGAAAAATCCACTGGTTGGAAAACGGCGCACTTGTTGAGTTTTGTCATCTCTCTCAGGCTTCTCTTAAATTACACCCTCACGCATTAGGACAGGCGAGCAGTCGCACTAATCTGCCCTCACGCTCTGAAACAATCCTCCACTGGTTCTGTTTGAAAAGGGGACTGCTGCAGCGAGAAAGTCAGAAGAAAAACATAAGTGAGTGGGAAGCTTTATTTGACTCCCACTCCTATCAGTCCTGACATTCCAAATAAGGTCTGTGTAGACCAGCGCTCGCAAGAGACCGACACAGAAAACACTGCAGAGCTCTCACCGACGCCAACCAAGGAAAAGTGTGCGTGGAGGGAGGGAGGGAGGGAGGAAGGGAGGAAGGGAGGGACGGAGGTGGGGGTGGGGGTGGGGGGCACATTGGGGGGGATCGTGGAGCAGAAAATATGTGACCTCTAAAGATTTATCATCAGCCTGACATTTCCCAGAAGGACAAAAACAAAACACCACATGATACTGATACATCTTAGATATAAGTTGGATATCGCCATTCATGAAAAACAAACAATTCGGGTCAATTCTAAACCTTTTGCCTTGATTCAGAATAGCTGTAGTCTGAGAAACAATCGGCTTTCACTCTGTTGAAAACAGGAAACTCATGGGAATCATCTGGTGGAGCTCGAAATTAATAGCTACACAATACAGTTTGCACTCAGACGGCTCCACACGATTGTAGGAGGTAACTACACCAAGAAATCATGAGAACATGTTCATGGTTAACAGCAGATATTAAATTCACTAACAAAACACACGTGAAGGGAAAACACTGATCGAAATCAAGTGCAGGCTTCTTCCTGTGTGAGTTTTTATTTTTCTCTTTAAATTCAATTAATACTTTTTTAAAATAATAACATTGAACCAGATTATTATTGGAAAGGGAGCACGGAGCTAACTGCTCCACAAGGCTCATGCTCTATCTCGTCATGCGACAGGAAGTCTTAAAAAAGAAAACCCCGGATCCACCCGTTGATCCAGATCTGCTCCTCGTGTCGTGCCAAAAATATACCTGGGAATCACTATGGTGGCGAGTAGAGCATCACTCTGTCAAGGCTCAACAGGCCCCTGTATTTTAATCAAAGAAAACCAGTCCCCTAAATATCAAGATCCATGAATTATTCCCTGGGAAAATGGTGGAAGCGTCAAAAAACATAAATTCCTGAATCCGCCCTAGATCCCAATCCTGACCAAAACTTTCCTGGCATCCTCCCCGCACCACACCCTTCCACTAAGGTAATCCATCCACTGCTTTGTGTGTAATGCTGCCTTCTATCAGACAAACACACACACACACACGCACACACGCAGATGAAAACATAACCTCCTTGCCTCGTATTGGATAATATCTCGTTGTTTCGGTTGCAGCACATTTCTCAGTCTCTTTTGGAAGTGGAGAACAAAGCGTAGATATAAGAGACGGAAACTTAAATTTGTCAGGCGACAGAACTCTGACCTTGAAATGAACACATTGGCTACTTCATCTTCATGTCACGTGTCAGGATGGTGTCAGTTCTGCACTTTGGTGGTTAAAAAGTGACTACGCTTCAACTTTTCATTTGTCGCTTCCTGATACCACAACATCTGCATTTTGGCAACAGAACGCTCTTCTCTACAGCGTTTGTTTCACACTCAACTTCTGTGTATTCTCTTGCACACGTGAAATATAAAAAACATTTTTATTTCGAGGGGGGTTTGCCTAAATTGCCTTCCCATAGAGCCCTGCGGGTACTGAGCTCACAACTGTCTGGGCGAGCGGTGGCTCTCACAGTGGCAGGGAGAGTTCAAGGTTGCAGCAGAGCTTGTGTCTCTGAGCAAGTTCGTGCTTGTAGGCAGCTCCCAGTGTGTGTGTGTGTGTGTGTGTGTGTCTGTGTGTGTGTGAGTTTTTGTGTGTGAACCCACGCTTTAGGTCTTTTTACATGTCGCAGCTGGTGAGAGGCAGAGACTCGGTGTGCTCTCAGGTAATCTGTCCAAGTGGAAAAAAACTCCTTTCCCATAACGTGATCATTGACACGCATTCAAAGTTGAGGGGAAAACACAAAGCAACCGTTGTTATTTCTGACAGTTGGGAGGATTTTTTTTTCCCCCTCTTCTCATTAAGACAGTTATCTCTAAAGCGTGCAATCCCATCCCATAATAGTTCATAGCAGTTACAAGCAGGTCCGAGGTACAGCGGCATCTGGTCAAGAGAACGTCTCGTCCGTTGCTGGGAAATAGACAAACTGTTCTTAATGGTGAGCATTTTGTCTGTGGTTTAACGTGCACGTCCCAATTCTTCTCCTGCCAAGACATATAATCATTCCTACATCACTAAATTCCTTTTACCTCGTTAAATATATGAAATTCAGTTTGGCAAACGCGTCTACGATTGAAAAATGCAATTCTGCTTTGTCTGACTTCCACTGACAACAAATTAGTAGAACTAGAAGAACTAGAAGAGCAGCCAGGGAGCGCCAAGGCCCAACTGTGCCCTTATGAAACCACATTCAAATTCACCAGATGAGGATTTTGATTTGGATCTGCACCAAAATGCACACGCTGGTAAATATCAGTCGAGCAAACATGCCTGATTTTTTTATCATTGTGATCCAGGAATTATTCTCTGAGATCTGCCCACTGATCCGGATCCTCACCAAATATAATGTGTTATTTCAATTTTTTTTGCATAATCCTGCTAAATGACAGAGAGACAAACAATCTGATATAAAAACATAACACATGTATATGACAGATAGACTGAGTGGACGGCGAATCCTCAAAATTCAGCAAAAGAAAGCTGCTCAGACGAGGAACTCGGAGCCATGTGGCAGCATCTGTTTAAGAGGAGCGAGCAGAGAGCAGAATCTGGCCGAGCTCCCTCTGCCCATTCTGTGGAACTGGGCCTCGGAACAACAAACCAGACAGAGGCTGTCATACGGCAGATGAACCAGCAGATCGCACATGATAGCAGAAGACGAAGACATTGGAGTGAGAATGAAAATACAAGATAATCAATCTCATCTCGAGTTGTGCCCGAGGCCGGCCGAGCAAAGTGAGCATGTTGGAAGAGTGCGAATGACGCAATAACAAAACCTGTGGCATTTATAGTTTAAAAATGCAGTTTGGTAGAAAACGTCATTCGAGCAAAAGCAACATCTATACCTTTAGTGCCAAGGTGACGAGATCCAGGATATCACCTCGTACATTCTGCTGCTGTCATTTCAAATTACACCGTGTTGGGTGGAGGGGGCTGCACACATGGAACTATCTGCACCTTCCATCCCAGGATATGATATTTAGTCTGGGTAGAAGAGATTATCCTGCCTGCTTATGTGAATTTCACAGCTCAACTGGCAAGACGTCCCTTCACTTGCTAGACAGCTGTTTCCCCCCCCCCCCACCTCGCTTTGACTACTTCAGGCAAAACAGATGAGCCTGGTGACTCAAACTCAGCCAAGGCAGCATAAAATTCCTTCTGACCAAGGGCATTAATTCACCAGGAATGACGATGAGGACAAACACTGATAAACATGGCTGTCGAGTATGTTAATCACTCAGTTGATCTGATGTGATGCACTCACTTGTAGGAAAAAAATGGCTTTTAGACTCGAAATATGTGCACTCTGCAGGTCAGTGACCCACTTAAGTGACTGTTTAACGACCACATGTTCAATTATAGTAAAACAAATATCTGAGGTGAACGTGTAACTTTTACGGTAACAAGGACAAACGGTGTCATTGATGGAAAAGCCCACAAAACCGAGCAGAACAGCCAATGGCAACAGATGTTCCAGGCCTGCACATGTGGCCCTGAAGTCTGAGTCAAACCAGCGGCTCACAGACAAAAAAACACTGCAGCTCCAGCGCTCGATGCCTGTAGATGGCGAGAGGCTCAAAAGTGCAGCAGCAGCCTTTGTCTGTAGGAAGCAACATCAGCATGTTCTTCAGGTTTTTAACAGCGGCGGTCGCTGCTAGTTTTTTTTTAACATGTGAAGCTCCCTCATGTAGAACTAATGCCGGCTTTAAGACATGAACTCCAGAAAATGACTGGAAAATTGGGTCTGGATATTCTCCGCACTTTGCCTTTAGCGTATGAGGAGCGCAGCAGGAGACTGTCAGAGTCGGACGTGACTACAGGAAAATCTCCCGAGCGTTCAAAGGAGGCGGTGGAGCAGCAGGAGCCAGGACATAACGTACAGTTTCTTTCCTGCAGAGATCCCGCGTCAGCTCTTATCCCCAAAAGCTCTCGAATCTCGTCGTCTTTCCAGGTTGACATCTTCGTCGGCATCTCCTACGTGTATGGCTCCTCCTTTTCAACCTGAAATATTTGTATTGTCTTTATTTTATTTACACGTCATCAACGCGCCCACTCAATCACGGTGAATTCTCCCACCAGATATAATCCTGCTGCTCACATGGGGTCGCTCTGACATTCTCCAGAGTTTTTACTGGGGGGGGGGGGGGCTGGCAGGACAAAGCCAGAAGAATGTCTGCAGCAACTGACGTTTGCATTTTTTACGATGTCTCTGGAAAGTTTCAGGAGATTATCCGGATTTCTTTCTTTAGTATATTACATCCTGTCTTCAAGCAGAATCCCCATTCACCACCATCTGGTTATCAGCGCTCGCATGAACATATTTTAATGTTCAAATCCAGGAAGAAATTATTAGAGGCTTTGATTTGTTACATTTCAGTAACAAACAATCTAAATCACATTAATTCACACCAAACTAAAGGGCTTAGAGTAAATTAATATTTAATGCTAACATATATTTCAGTATTATACGTTATATATGTAACCGTTATTATTACAGGAAATAATACAACAACCTATTTCTGCTCTTCAGGGAGCTACTCGAACCAGCGGAGGGTGGAATCGAAGTTGGGAAAGCACGGGCCCCTATTAATCTATCCCATTTGACCATGCCTGTGCGCAGCTGAGCCGCAGGACACCATGCTGTTAGGTTATGGCATAAAAAGGCTGGCTTTGTTGCCGGATGTGGGAAAAACATCCAATGGACTCTAAAAAAAGCACAGGAAGGAAACTGGGGGTGGGGTGGCAGTGAGTAGCAATGGGGGTGTGGTGGTGGTGCAGAGTGGGAGTGAGAAAGGAATGTTCTCCTCACTCTCTCTTTCTTCGTCTTGTTATCATGCATACGCACACATAATAACCCCACTTTCCCAACTAACAGCTATGAAAAGAATGCTGCATCACGGTTTTTTCCTCCGTGAGGGACGGCAGCAGAACGCGTCCTCACTTGCTCGCCGATCGTTCGTTTCGCCATCTCAGCTCCGTCCGAGTAATGATATTATTACTGTTTAATAGCGAATTGAGTTTCGTTCGGCCCCGTGTGCTGCATTGTGTGTCAGTGTTTGGAGCGACTGACACCGTAGGAAATTGAGGGAGAAGAGCAGAATAATTCGTTGATTAATGATCATTGGCAGCACTTGACCTAACGCATGCTTCCCCGTCTGGTGCCAGAAAGCTTATGCTACATCCATACTAATGTTTTAGAGATAAAATGGCATTTTAATCTCTGTCCAGACGAGCGTTTTAGCTCCGTGTCAGAAGTATAATCTTCGTCCTCCTGAAAATGCATATAACACGACCTTTCACGTTCAATGGGCACGTGCACGTTGGTGTCAACAGGAAGCAGATTGTCCTCTCTGCGGCCACACGGTGCTTAGTTGCAGAAAACTACTAGAAATGAGGAACAGCGATGGTGAAAAGATCATGGATTTCATTGCCTTGGACCGACAAAGAATTGGAACTCTGACTGATATGTGTTGAAGCGGAGCCAGCGACATTTCCAAACTGGTGTAAACGTAGCAACAGTCTCAGCTTTTGAAAGTAACACAGTTGTGTCACAGTCCAAAGTTTGTTTTAAGGATCAATGTCAGTGCAGAATAGCTTTAATCTGGTGCAGATTACTCACATTTGACCTGGTTTATAATGATAATGTATATTGTATGGAGTTACACTATAAACCAACACGTTGCTACCATATAGTTATAGGATTCCCCTCTTTTATTGCTGTGAGACTTAGTCTCACCTTCTGGAAGCAACACCTGGCGAACACACTTTCTACTTGTTCAACTAAAAAAGGGGCAAAACAACTGTTCACAAGAATTAGGAAACATTTCTATAATAACCTGAGTGTGCCAAGAACTTTGAGGGGAGAGGAAGACATTGAAAATAAAGGTCCTCATTCGGATGCTCGGAATTCCCTCCCTTAACTTCCCGTTTTTATTAGGGTTTTCACTCTGAGTTAACAGAACAAAAGCACGGAAACCTATCGTACACTGTTATACAAATCCAGTACAACACCACAAACTGCAATCTCAAAAACATAAAAGAAAATAATAGTACTTTATAATATCATATAGGAGTGGTTTCAATCTCTCTAGTGCACTTATCTAAGTTAAACGTCTGGATCACTCTACTGCAGCTGACATCAATCTTATGTAAATCACACAACAGTAAAAATGTAAACAATTTGGCTGACAACGAAAAACCCGACACACATCATCCATCACACAGGAAAGACTCTGCTTCCGTCTGCTCATCACTTTCCTCACACTGTGCATTGCTGCAGCTCCTCTTTTCAGCCTCTGTCTGAAATACTTGGTTTTAGCTCCTGTCTCTTTAAGGCCTCCCTCCCAATAAAGCCCAGCCTGCTCTGATTGGTCAGCTGCCACACTCTGTTGTGATTGGTCAACCGCGTCCAGCGCCAGTAGGAAATGTCGGCCTCCGCTCTCACTTTACCTGGTTTTGTTTCAGACAAGCTGCCCTGAGTGCAATAAGCAAAATCTGGGGCATTGGGACGTCACATGTCATCTCAATAATTCAGAAGTTACGGCCGGACTTTGTCGAGGTGAGTGGAGCAACTTTGCAGAACTTTTACATTTACAAAACAACTATATGAGACACCAGAGGGAAGAAAACAGAAATCGAATCATACGTCTCCTTTAAAAAAATTACCTCGAACTAGACAAAGCACAGTATATTTTAAAAGCCCTGTGTGCTAGCACCTCCGTCACTGCAGGCCTGCTTCCCGTTACGAGCAGACTGCAGATGATTGGACGGGGCGGACAGAGACCAAAGATCTTCCCCTGGTTTCACCTCCCTGTCGATGCAACAGCGGCGGCTGTGTACCTCTAGGCAAGGTGCAGAGAGAGAGAGCAGGCGCCAGAGCGCGGCTCAGCACCGTGACACCTCACCGCAGCCGAGCACTAACGCAAACATTCCAGCTGCCACTCCTCAACCTTACTGGCAGAGCCGCAGCGAGAAACAAGACCATCTATGTTCCTCCTCTGGACCCGTATCTGATGCCCGGCACAGGCTGGTCTAGACGTCGGAAACACATGAATTAGGATTTTGACAGTTGTGGAATTTGGAGGCTGATATAGAACCGGTACATATATATTTTGTACTGAAACATTTGCTGACAGCCAAAATATTGTGGTGGATTTATGTTGTGGAATGATTTAGTGGATTTCTAATATTTCTATCTGTAGAGTATTGCAAAGGCCTTTGAATTACGAGATATTACAGTTTTATTTCCACTTTCACAATTAAATTGCTAGTTCTAATTTCCTCTTTACAAACTTTCTCTGCAACAATGATGCTGTGATGGTCACCTGTCACCTCTAACTGACCCTACAGCCATTCACAAATGTTTTCAGACATGTGCTGAACTCCGCAGATCCTCCGCCGTTTCTCCAGAGGACCCGCTCCTATTGTAAATATAAAGTATTTAAATATAAAGGGCCCATTGTAGGGTAAAGAAAACAACAATTCGTACAATTTAGATAAAACACATGAGTGAAAACATTAGTAGGATTATTTTATAATCAATTTCTGCCAATAGATCCCTTTCACCTCAATCTTGTGTTGTGATCACGTCAGGACCTAATTCTCCGGAGATCCACCGTGAACTGAAACAAAAACCCTGATAAGAAAATAAAGTGCTAACTGCCAAACGTATGCTTGGGCAATTTGTTAAAATGATCAGGGAGCTAACAAGCTAACAGTTTAGCCAGACTATCCACTTCTTTGCTTGAAGGTAAAATAGAAAGTGAATGCACACACAGGAAAAACTGTGTGTGCACCTTAGACAATTAAGGTAGGTCAAACTTAAACTATGATGGATGTTCACAACAATCAGTTTGCCTTTGTTTTCTCCTCCAAATAATGCAGCACCTCCAGATAAAGCCAAAATAAAAAACACAAATCTATACAATAACTCTTTAAAATGTCCTTTATTTAAAGGTCCCATTGAGATGCAATGTCTCTTATTTTACATAATGAAGACAGTAAACAGACTAAACCACAGAATAAACCTGTAGGGAAATAATGTAGAAACTTATGGAAAATAAAATGTTAAAAAGCAACTCTTGGATCCCTCTCCAGTAGTTTATTACACCTCTTTCAACTCGTGTTTGTTCCTTAAAATCACATATTCAAAAGGTTTGTCAAGAAAAAGTCCCCTCATGGTCTAAAAATGGCTCAAATGTAACTCTACACCTTCCTTCCTCTTATGGTGACTGGGACTAATGCTAATGTGGCCATCATGTCTATAAACTTGATTTTCACAAGAGGGGGACTTAAGAAGAATTTCAAACTATATATATTGTTTTGTTTATATTGTTTATATCTGCTGGGTGATTCATATACTTCCACCAAGGAGGTTATGTTTCCACCCCTGCCTGTCTGTTTGTTGAGTTGTTTGTAAACAGGATTAACACAAAAGCTACTGGACAGTTTACCACAAAACCTGGTGAGATAGGATGTTTTTTAACATCGTTGATTTCTCAGAGAATAATTCATGTTGGTTGATGAAAGGAATCGTATATTCAGTGGACTGACATTTATAAGTTTGTGCAATTTGGTTCAAAAAATCTGTATCAAATTGATTTAGATGTGGTTTCGTGATGGGACTGTTGGGCCTTGGCGCAGAGATGCAGTCTTCTGAGTTTCATACTTGCATTTGTTTAAAATATGAGAACAAGAAAACCCACTTGAGACTGTCACATATTGTTTAAATCAGCTGTTTGCTTCAGATTGAGTCACTAACACAACCCATGAAGCTTGTAGATGAAACCCTGCCCCACAGCAGTGGAATGATTTAACTACTCAGCGATCTGAGTTGGGAAAATAAAAACATTTCACCCACATTTATATTTGGTGTGGCCAAGTTGACAGGATCTCATTTTTGATAAAGTACCAGCTCAGTAGTTTAACTGTAATTCACACATTGGTGTTAACAGTAGGACAGAATTCACCTTGTGTGTTTTTTGCCAGGTATTGTTTTTGTCACTGCTGAGGCAGAGAGAGGGCGGTTTGCATATTAAAGAGAAAACAGATGAAGCAAAGGAGATGTCAAGGACTGGAGACCCAAAAAAACCAAAACTGTAACGTATACTTATGCAGAATTTGCTATGAGTTCCTGACGTTCGTTTCATAAACAATGTCAGGAACATTTCAGACATGCAAACGCTGCCTATATCAATTTGGTTTGTGACTTTCACCTTTCGTACATTTCACGTCTGTAATGTTCCCCGGAGGAGAAGAGCAGAACGTTACCACGATGCAAATGGAGTTGAACTATGACTCCGACCCCCGAGCGCAGGAGCGGGATGGAGGGAGGGAGGGAGAGAAGAGAGAGGGAGCGAAAGAGAGGAGAAGAAAAAGTGAATGCTTGTGCCTCTTTTCAGCACTCCGCAACTCTGGAGCCTGGGAACTTCGGCAGCTTGGCCGGGCTCTGAGAAATATCCTGAGCTGTAATGTAAACATGTCTGAACTCTGATCTGGCGTGGCCCTCCCCTCCACTACCCTTTCCCCCTCCCCTCCTCCCAGTTTAACCCAGCGCTCTGTGTTCGGGGGGTTTGCCAGTGACATCAGGAGCCCACTTTCTCATTTCCTGAGCGGGGTAATGACCCTGGGGAGAAGAGGCCGTTTGAAGTCCTGCAAATAAAGCTGCTTTGCTCCGAACCCAATTGTTCCCCGGCAGAGGAGCGAGATTGGCCGATTTAATTCGTGGTTTGAATGGTTTTCGTGTGATAAATAGACCTCGTAATGAACCTATAAACCCGCGGCTGAAGGCTGGAGTGAAGCCTCGTCAGCGAGGTGTGGAGGAGGGAGGTTGTGTGTGCACGCGGTGACACACACACACACACACACACACACACACACACACACACACACACACACACACACACACACACACACACACACACACACACACACACACACACACACACACACACACACACACACACACACACACACACAGCGAGTGGACATCCACACCCAGTTCTCCAGAGGCAACTGTGATAATCAGATCTGTTTACGACATCAGCCGCACAAGTCCAGGAAACTCTGACATATCAGGTGGCTGATTGGATTGTCAGATACGTGTGAGAACAGTTATAGATAAGCTCCCGTGTGTCTGAGCACACAACTGCTCCGGGTTCCAAACAAAACCTGGATACTTGTCAAGGAAAAACACAATATGAACACAAAAATGCAAGCCTTGTCTACACTAATATTCTTATTATTTTAATTAAGACTTAGCGGTACTAACCAGATGTAGACAAACTGGTATATAGACGCCATTGTTGTCGTTGTTTCTGGCTCTTGCTCTTCACACAAAGCAACAGTGGGCATTTGCGAAGTAAATTGCGATGTCACCGATTTCCCAAACGCTCCATTTGTAGCTTCGCACGGATAAACACGGAAAGGCATTTGTAAGATTGAGTTAAAACGCTGTGGGAAAATATTTATTTTGCTAAATCTCCACATTAGTGTGGAGGGGGAATAAAACACACACACCATTATCACCGGGTTACAACAGCCTGTACTTTCTGGGTCTTGTCCTTTAACAAACAAGTGAGCAAAGTTATTGCTCATGTTTTATTTTGTCCCCTGGATCCAGCTTCCATGCACGGCACATAAAATACACCTGAACATGCTTCTTCCCACAGGGTTCCAGTTTCAGAGCCGGGTAGCAAAGCACTTGTGGAAAGACACTCCGAGGCTCTAACCCTCCTCCCCCCCTTCCTCCTCCTCCTCCTCCTCCTCCCCCTCCTCCTCCCGTCTTTTTCCTCACACACAATCCTGCCCTCTCTTCAATTAAGTCAAGCAGGAAAAACCTGACAAACCTCAAAGAGCTCTCTCAGCAGAAGAAATCGCATCAGGCATGAACGGATACCTCGACAAGGCCCCTCTGAAGATATAGATGTACACGGGCATGGTCCTTTTTCCTCCTTCTTCTTCTTCTTCTTCCCCTCACATATACATTTTTTGTGTCCACAGTGCAGATGATGAAAAGCCACGAAGAACCCTATTTCCTGGATGAATTTATTAACTACAATGAGCGCTAATATATTAGTCCTGCTAAAAATTCCCCACTGACTGCAGTATAGCACAGATGATGTTTTTTTCGTGTCTTGAGGTCCACATAATGCTCGAAAATTCAAACAAAGTGCTGGCAACAACGGGAAGCATGCTGAAAGCACAAATCAACAACAAAGGGATACAGTGGGGACTCTCTAATCCAAGCCCCTCGGGAACGGAGGTATTTCAACCCAGAGAAATGTTCGGTTGGATGAAACGCTGAATGCTGGGGTAATTCATATTCATTCAAACATGAAACAAGTATCTGCACACAGTCACTGGAGTCTGCTGCAGAATCTAATTTGCGGTCGGAGGAAATTTAAACAGAGTTGTGCACCATTTTTCCAGGTCATTTTCAAATTTTGGGTGTATTTATCGCATTACATGTTTTAGATCCGTATCGTCGACACATCCAAGGCCAGAAAATACTTTACTGGTTTCATAGACTACATCTTGTTCATTTTATTCAATTAACAACTAGAATGTCCCTCAGAGACCACAAACCTGCACCAAGGCCACTTGTGAAACCACATTTAAATTCACCAGATTTGGATTTTTATTTGGATCTGAACCAAATTGCACACACGCATAAATATCAGTCCCCTAAACATGAAATGATTCTCAGAGAAATAAAAGGAAAATGTTGAAAAACACCTCACAATGTGAAAAATCTTGGATCAACCCCTGATCTGGATCTGCACCAAAGTTTAATGATACACATGTCCTGTAATATTTGTGCAATCTTGCTAACTAACTAACAAACAAACAAAAAGATGAGCAGCAGCAGCACATTTTCAGACGGAAGATTATTAGCAAAACTTCCATTGTCCAATGTCACGTTTCCTGTTTGACTTCCAAATTAATCAACCCTTTTTAACCCCAGACACGTCGCATTATTGTTTTGTTTTTTTATTCTTTTGAGAATAAACAATGCCAAACAGACATACACGACCTATTATTCATTACCACCCGGACTATAAATGAGCCCATTCAGCACATAAACACAACAAAGCCTACTCCTCCAGGGAGGAGACGCTGCAAGGCTGACGTTGATCATTTATTTTCCACAACGCTCGTATCAGAAGGTAAAGCCGTTACCTTGCAAGCTCATCTGGACACCACGGACCACGGCCAAGGACAGAAATCGGATACGATCTACGGCCAGTGGTTCCACTACAACTACCAGTTAAATTGACTCTACAGACGAGGCTGTTAGACGCTCGCACCGCAGCAGCAGCAGCAGAGCAGACACCCCCCCGGGGCCCACCTGGACCGTCAGGGGCCTGCGTTCCTCTGAGCATGTTCCCACTTATATTGTATCATCCCCTTGAAGACCGAGGATGAGATGGGTCTGCTACATGATTTCGGCAGCACTCTTCAAAGACAGATACAGCCTCACCATCCCATAGGCTGCTGAATAAAACATGAGGCAAGCGCAACGGGGTGGGTTGCGTGTGTGTGTGCGTGTGTGTGTGCGTGTGTGTGTGTGTGTGTGTGAGAGAGAGAGAGAGAGAGACAGGTGGAGGGTTGGATGTGTGGGAAAGTGGGAAGAGGGAGGGATGGGCTGCTTCTTAAAAACACTACTAGAGATACTGTATATACAGAGCAGACGATCCATGAGGGCTTTTGATTTGACACACATCCTCAGTGCCCCGCTGAGCGTCTGGAAGCTGCCGTCGTCCTCATGTTCTTCTTTTCTGTCTGATTATTGCGTGTGGGGTCTGTTTTTTTACTTTTTTTCTTTTCTGGATTAATCTAAATCATTCCAGAAAAGAACGAGAGCGAGCCGGTGTCAGAAAATGCAGCAAATACTAAATCTTGCCAGGTACAGAGATGTCCCAGATTCACGGAGCACGATTTCCAACACGCCGCCGCATGACACCACATTTGCTGAGTCTCATCTTCCAGGAGAAAAATACACACACGATTTTTTTCTCCTTCCACCAACACAACATTAAATGAATCATCCAATCAAAATATGACATCTTTCCTAAGGCAATAAACTTATACTGATTTATTTTATCAACATGGACATCAAATTAATAAAAATGCAGTTTGAGGTATTATTAGTTTCATGAGCAGATTCCTAGATTTTCTATGAGCAATTTTAATGCTATGGTGAATATAAAGCTGGATTTACCACCCGGCGGTTTTATGCCTCCACCAACCAGTGCAGTTTCAGTCTACATACTTTCTTTTCCAGACTAATATGAGGTCACTGTGACCTTTGACCACTGAAACCAAATCAGTTCATCTATGTGACCAAGTGATAACTGGTCAAAATTTGAAGAGATTCCCTGATCAATTACTCTATGAGTCTAAATTTGAAAAGGTATCTCTCAAGGCATTCAAAAGGCAAACATGTGATTTGTGATGGTCCCAGTGACCTTGACCTTTGACCCCACAACCCAGTTAATCTGTGAGTCTGACTGAACATTTGTACCTAATCTGAAAGAATTCCCTGAAGGTGTTCCTGGAGATATTGTGTTCATAAGGCAACAACGGCGTTTTGTGAGGTCACAGCAACCTTTGACCTTTGACCCATGAGCACCAAAATCTAATCCTTTCCTCCTTGAGTCCATATGAATAATGGAGCCACATTTGAAGAAACTCCCTGAAGGAGTTGTCGAGATATCATGTTCACAAAATGGGAAAACTTAAAAAACATAAAAAAGCAGGTACATTGCATGAATAGGTGATGATGCAGATCAACTCACTGGGAGATGGATAGTGATCCTGGAGTGGATTGGACAGACTGGGATGTTTTTCTGCTAAACGAGGCTTTTAAGTTGACATTTTTACAGATTCCTTTATTGACCGAAACAACTTCCAGTAAGCCTGAACTGTAAATCAGTTGTCCTGAGCAGCCAGTGTCTCATAGGTCTTTTCTGGGGAAAATCCACTGGTGCACAGGAAGTGATACATAATTTCTGGCATTGACAGTGTTGTTTGGAGTTTGGTAGTCAACAACAGCTACCATGGCTGGACTTACATGGAAAGATCCACAGTTTAATCTTGTGGAGGTGGTGAGAAGCAGCAGCTGCTCGGGACTAAGGATGTCCTCAAAATCAACAAACCAGAATTGCTAGGAAAACCATTTAGAGAGTATTTGTTGCCATCATGACACCGAATAATATTAAAGCTGCAGTTTACATGTATGAAAACAAAGTCTCCATAATATCTTTGCTAAGCGTATTCATTAACTGAAAGGGATTGAAAAAAATAAAGCCCCTCTGAGAAATGACAGTCGTCGGTGAACTTTGTTTTGTGCCACTTAAAAAAAAAATTCAGAAAGCAAAAGCTTATTGAAGCCTGTGCCCTGCTCTCCCCGGAGGACAGAGCAATCGTGATCACAAAATTTGTGTCACTAAGTTGTTTATAGCGCATGTTCTCTGATGTTATCACAAAACTGTGTTTACTGGGGAATAGAGACGTTCATTTCACGCACGATTTAGCCCGAGGATGATACAGTGGCTACCGACAAAGTCAGAATCAACACACTGTCCAAACAAATGTCCGACAGAGGCAGTAATTTCCTGGAAACTGACAGGCCGCGGCATTAGCTGTGTGTGTGTATGTGTGTATGATATTAACCTACCATTTACCTCTTCCTTATATTCAGACCCTGCTTACGTACTGTAGATCTGTTACTAACATTTTATGACGTGTCCTTGGATGTGACAGTGTAGTGTCGAGAACGTGATCTGACATCAGTCGGTAAATCTGGCTGATGATTAGTGCAAATAGGTGTTTTCATGTTTCTCAAGGCAAAACGTAACCAGGATCCTTTCCATTTATATCAGAGGATACAACACAGAAACTGCTATGACTTGTTAGTTTGACCCATGTCCCAACTACTAACATGGTGGAGGCAGAGTGTATAACGCAGCCAGCCACCAGGGGGCAATCAAGATGATTTGGCTTCACTTTTGAGGAGGTACCACGTCGTCCATCCATTTATGTACAGTCGAAGCCTGAAAATACTCAGGAAGTACTTGAGTAAATAAATATAAAATGGATTATTTACTGAGAGAGCATCATGCTTACTTTTTGTCATATTCAACAATCTTTAAATACTCAAATCTTTGAATCTAAGAAGTCTATATTCCCAACCACTTAGCATCCAGCAGTGAGCACAGTTTGACAAACAGCCTTTTGAAACCATCACAATGACTGAACCATATTGGAAAACATCATTAAAAACAGAATAATGTGAAATGTAATAGATTCAAAGTGTTGTTGCTGAAACATTTAAATAAAAGACGACGCTCTGGATGTATATTCTACACCAAAACATGCCCTGTATACATAAGCAGAATTGGATTGTGGCCGCGTGTAAACCATATCTTTGAATGGAGACTAATCCCAAATAGAAGGAGGAGATTAACAGTTGGCTTTACACAGTATATGGAGGCCCATCTTAATGTCTTCTAATCAGAGCACTAGGAGACGCTCGACTCATCTCACAGCTACAGTCTACACACAATGAGACAAGCGTAATCACATCAGGCTTACAGTGAAACCGCGCTGTCAATAAACAGCACCCACAGCGATCCCCCTTCCCCACTAACGGGGGGACTTAAAGTAATTCAGCATTCGGATCGACTGACAGCCAGCGATCCCGGAAAGAAAAACTTCAGCCTTCCCATGACAACATGGAAGCGATCTGTGGGCTGAACATGGATCCGCGCTGCATCCTCGGGGCTGGGTAAAAGCTGAGGGCCTCACTGTGGGTGGCCCCCACGGACCTGGGCTAATTGTTTCACATCACAGCCGAGCCGGGGCTGAGCTCAGACCACCGGCAGCTCTGATTCAGGCGGTTCAACAGCCAAACAGGGGATGCCAGGAAACACTTACAGCGCACACCCCCATCTCCGTGCACTCGCGCACACACACGAACACGCACATTCACCCATCATACATGACCACAGGAGAGTACAAGGAAATTCTTCCTCTCCACACTGTCGACCCACTAGCTACAGCTGGAAACTGTTGTTACACCCCGAAGATAATGAGGTAAAGGGTCAGTACTCGTGTCACGACGGTTGAACAAAATGTCTCACAAACATTTTGCGATGAGAAGAAAGTATCTTACTTTTTTTTGTACTTGTTTGTTTGTCAGCAGAATTACACAAACACTACAGGGGACGGATTGCCACACAGTTTGGTGGAAGTGTGTGGTATCGGTCGTGGGAAGAAGTCATTCACTTTCTTTCACATTGTGAGATGGTAGCGTTCTGCAACATTTGCACCGTTTCCTCAGAGAATAATTCATGGATCTAGATGGAAAATTCAGGGGGACTGATATTTATGAGTGTGTGCAAGTTGGTGCAGATGCAAATAGCAATTCAGATCGAGTGAATTTGAAACGTGGTTTCATATGGGAACTGTTATGAGCTCCCTGACTGCACTTGGGGTTGTTAGTTAAGATAAAATGTGGTCTATGAAACGTGAAGGTGAGAAGTGTTTTCTTGCATTTTACATTTAGTTTTTAGATGTGTCTGATATGGATCTACAGCTTGTAATCTGACAAATTCACCTCAAATTCGAAAATGACCATGAAGAGTGTTGCACAAATCCCTCAACTGCAAATTAGCTCCTGCAGCAGAGTTTTGCAGCTTCCTGGAGGCTGTTGGGCCTTAGTGGACATACGCACTCTTTTCACTGCTCTTCCAGTTAAACCTGCAGTGGAGTGGTTCCCAGATTCCTGGCTCCTGACCCCAATAAATCCCAAAGAAAAAAAAAAAAAGGGAGCCTTAATTAGGGCAGAGTTTGAAAAGCAAGTCCAATGTTTGTAGCAGAAAGTTATTTTTATTTTCCTTTCCTGTTAATCATCTTTGGACCTCTCTGATTCAACTTGTGACCTTCTGCAGGGGGGGGGGAGAGGTCCTGAGACTAAGTTGGGAACATCTGATCTGCCATCAAAAGTGCAACTGACTGGAGCTGCCAGTTTTTAATCGTTTGGCCAAGGTGCCAAACTAACACACGAAGAGTATTTTGGGCAGTTTTCAGTACAGAGAGCGACCGGAAACAATAAGGCGAGGAGGAAAAAGGAGGATAAACAGCGGACATTGCAGCAGTTTAAAGTGTTGGACCTCTGGATGACCGGGGTGCATCGCGCTCCAGCTCTGGAGAAGGAGCTGCTGCCATGTGGATGACGCATAGATTCAGTAGTAGGGGGGGGGGACAACAGGCAAACACATCATCAGCATACAGAGCACATTGAGCTCTCGCTGCTGCAGGCCAACAGTTCCAGGATCTGTCAGTAGTACAAGACTGGGAAATAACAAAAAAATCCTCCAAGTGCACACAGGACTGTTAATCACCAGGTGTCCCGTGCCTACTGCTTTTTTCAAGGCCTGTTTGACTTTAAGTAAACATGCGCAGGAAATGTATTCAGTGGCTCCAAACATTTATATGGGGGCCTTGTGCTTCAAACTGTTTCATGGCCAGCACATCTTTCAGGAAGGTGCTTAGTGAGCCATTTGTTAAACGCCTGATAATAGGGCATGACAATGCATGGCATGCTACATGCAGCGAGGCTATATCAGGCTTATGTTTGTTAAGCCTTCAGTTTCTGTGCTCACTATCTGCGTCGTTGATAGACAATGTAATATGGCTGCCGGATCCTGATGTGATGAAACTGAACGTCTGTACATTGTAACACAGGGCTAGTGTTTTCCACTCTGTGACCTATATTTCTGTGGTGAACACTTCCTCTGATACAGGTATGAAGGGAAAGATTGGGAGGGGGGGGGGGGGGAGAAGTGTAAATCTAAATCTAAATCTAAAACGGAAGATCCAACGAGCTTTCGACGAGTTCACGCGAGCATTAAGGAAAAATCGCTGGATAAGTGAGCTCTCGTCTCTCCTCCTTTCCCATTTCTCCAATTTCATCTCAGAGAATATCCTTTTGTTAATCTGCTCTCAATGAGCGCTGTTGTTAAGTGCTGCTCACTCCGCACTCCCAGCCAGTCATAATCCATTGTGTTGTTTGCCCCTCGCTTGGTGTACATTTCCATCGCAAATTCCAATGTGAACAGTCAATAACACGCACAGATGTGGCCATTGTGGAAGCCTCACTTCTTCTTTTTTTTTCTAATTCAGAAGAATGCACTATGGTGAATTACAGCTGCACCCCAGGAAAAATATGTGGAGACAAGCGTTTCACTGTGTTTTAAAAATCCAGAAATGATATAAAAATACATCTTTCGCTTTGGAAGAGTTGTTCTAATTTTTTACACATTTTGAGTAAATTCATGAAAGAAGTGGATAGAAGCTGTGCGACTGCACCGACGGGGGGATTTCTGCAGTTGCTGCTGTTCTGCTTCACCCAATCATCATGAAAAAGAAAGAAAAAAAAAAACATATTAACCTCAGGGTTGAAATAAACATGTACGCCAGGACTTCATTTCCTCCTCCCCATCTTGCTGCGCTCATCAGTTTTGTGTAGAACACGCTACTCCAGAGTCAACATCGGTAAAAAAAATGAAACAGTACATGATAATGATGTTCCCTGACCTCCTTCAGACAGTAAGTATAATACATGATGTTGTTGTCTCCTGCCTCCCGTCCCTGTTCCACAGCTGCACTGTACATAACAGCATGAAAACCGAAACACGTCAGGAGCCATAAAGCTAAACTGCACTTCACGTCAAACCCTGTAGGTTATTGCAAATGTGCTTTTCTTGTACGTTAAGAGTCTGGATCGTTGCACAAGCCAATGCAAGTCGCTTGACATGCAGCAGGAGTGTGTGTGTGTGTGTCCCATGCCCAGATCCAGTGATGACAATAAATGAACTGACGGAACAATCATCGCTGTCCTTTTATGGCCACGCTGGGACAAAAAAAAAAGTACATGACATTGTTTATTTTTCCATTCGCCATCTCAAGCAAATCCAGAGCAGGAACATCTGCAATCTTTCACCCTTCTGACATCGGAGTGAAACGCTGGCTTGGGAAATAATTCATATGCTGAACTCCCTGGTGCCCGATGAAGGAAAACAACAAAATAAATCTCCCCTCCGCACTGACGGTGCCCTTAATGCATGGCATACAGGAAGTCAGCACCAGCAGCACCAGCAGCACATTCAAACCACACCGACACCAGTTTATTCTGACATTTTACTCTGGGGGATTCTACCGACTTCACAAAATGAGCATTGAAACGACTGGACATAAAAATCACACAGCTTTTAACTTAATATACGAGATCTCTGGGAAACAAGAAAAACACTCTTTTGAGAAACACTTCTGATGACTAATGTGACACATGAACTAAACTGAATTATCTGCACTGCACAAACGAGATGACTGTGCATATTAAACCAGCCACAGAATGCAACCATGGTTCCGTCGCTTGCACAGGCGAGATGTTGACACCGTTTTTTTTTCTTTTTTGCAGCAAATGCAGAAGAAAAACAACATCCCCGTGGCCCAATGACCCCAAAACCATTTCCTCTGAATGGATTGCTTTGCAAACAAGGCTTTGTGATACAGCATCATCCCATCTACTTCAAGGGCCACTTCAATCAGTGAAACCAGGGAACCCAGATTTTTTACATATTCTGGTTGTTAATCCTGCCTGCTGGGCCACTGGGTTTGATTTTCCTGTTGAAGTTCGGACCAGGCCTTAACTCTTTGGTCTTCACTGCAGAGGGATTTGTGTAGAACTACAACACAAGTACTACAGTGAAGTACAGTGAAGTACAGTGAAGTACAGTGAAGTACAGCTCTCACACACACTGATCGAATACAATGAACACAAAGCACTTAATGACCTGTCCTGACCAGAGTTGAGTTCTTATCCAAGTTTGGGCAGAAGTTTGCACATCACCACATGTAATAGGACCCATGACATCACCGTCATCATTGCCATTACTGAAACCCTCCCGCCGCCCCCCCCAACCCCAAAAAACTCACCGCTATGCGCGTAGAGATCTTCTGCTCGCCCTCGGTTCCCTTCTGCTCCCCGTTGGACCTGCTGTACTCCGGAGGTTGCTGGTTCGACCCCCGGCCGCCCTTCGTCTTGCGGTTCCCGGGCCCCTGGTGGACGATGTTGAGCAGGTGAAGCGTGCTCTCGTGCTCCCGGTCCGAGCTCTCGGCCTGACCCCTCTGGTAGCGGTTCTCGCAGGTGGAGTGGTGCCGCCTGCACAGCTCGATGCGGGCGCGCAGACGCTCCACGATGGCGTTGTGCAGCTGTGGCACCGCCGACCCTCTGGAGGTGGCCACCCCCGGCCCGTTGGCGACCCCGCCGGGCATGCTCCCTAAACCGACACCCAGCATGGGTCCGAATGGCCCCGAAGCGGACTGAGCGGGGGTCGCCTCTCCCATACCCGCGGGTCCACGGCAAGTTTAGCTGAGGTCCACTGAGCGTAAAATGGACCACAGTGCGGACATGGAAGAAAACAACGCGTACGGACTCGGCTATGGTGCCATGTGGGAAAGAAAACGGACTGTGCGCACAAACTCACCGGAGCTGATAATAATGATGTAAAAGATATATTTTTTAAAAAACCTATAAAGTGAGATAAGGTCAGAATAAACTCACAACATGCTCCACGTTTTAAAAAAAATAAAAAAAAGTGCCAGTGTTGGAGAATTTCATTAGTGATTTCCTCCTCTGGGGGGTGTCACTGTGTCAGCTTATAATTAAAACTCTTAATGATTTACAAACACGCAAAGCTGCCGGATTCACAGCTGGAATGAATCCGCTCGACCTCTTGCGCACTGATAAATGATATTCAAAATGAGCCCCGGTGGTCACATCCCGGGCACATTTCACTTTTCATCTCCAACGTGCCACACTTTATTAGAACAGAACCCCGCGAAGAGGAAAAACACACAACGCGGACAAAAAAAAAAAACCCAAAAGGGGTTTCCGATGATGGATTCAAAGTGAACGCACGGAAAAAACCCCACTTAAAGTTCGAGACTCACGGCATTTTTTGTGCGTAAAAAAGGGGAAACGAGTCCTTCTTTTTCCTCGCTGCGTCTTTCTGCTTCCATCCGCATGAGGAGGATCTTGGTCGCGAACAAAAACCCGCACAAGTCACCGAGCGAAACGCGGAGAGACGGAGCACAAACCGATAGAGATCCGTCTGAAATAGTCCATTGACAAGCGTTTGTCCGTGTGGTGCACCGAGGCAATAGAGGGAGCCACTACACACACTCACTCTAACACACTCACACACACACACGGGCAGACACACACTCACTCTCTCTCTCTCTCTCTCTCTCACACACAGAGCCTCATTGTATGAACATTCCTCCTTTGACATGATACACTCACACGAGCAGAGCTGGGTGCAAGCACGCACTCTGCTGGAGAGAAGCGGGACTGCCCCTTGGAATAAAGGAATTCACATTATGATAGTTAATTGATAATAGTTCTCCCCCCCCCCTCTTGTTTCCTGCTCACCCCCAACCGGAAGAGACACTTGGAACATGTTATCTTATAGTGGGAACTGCTGGGTTTCTCTATAAGTTTGTGAATTATATATGTAAAGTGCATTGACATGATGCATGTTGGGATTCGGTGCTATACAGGCCTAGATAAATGAATTGACTTGAATTATTGTTGCATTTGCAGATAAAATAAGATGATTGAATAGCGGTAGGGTTCAGTATTGTATCATTATCAATGTTACACAAATGCTTTACGGTATAAAAACAATAAAGACTATCTCATAGATTTGAAACTAACACACCAAAGACAGGTAAAAAGATACAATACTAAAAGAAACGTGAAAAGGATAAAGACAAAATGATTAAATACTAGGAGATGTGAAAAAATAAAAATAAAGTAATACTATGCTCAAAGTACAATCCGAGGTAGAAGTTAAGGTATTAACGTGAAAACAACTCAGAGAAAGTAAAGTAATTATGTTTTTTTCCTCCTCTCTTTAGTTTATAACTAATGCTGATCATTGGGGTGAATAAGTTAATGAAGAGTATTCAGATATTTCTACTTCAAAACCAAACAGTACAAGTACATTTAGGGTTTATGTGTTTTATAGAATAACAGAAGTATCCATATTGTCCACATGGTCATATAATAATGGCTAATGGCTAATAATAATCTACAAAATGACATCTAGGTTATATAACTATGTAATCACAAAAGAGAAAACTTCTGTTTGCAGTGAAGTATTGTAAAACTTCACATTTAGGCCGATATCAAATCTTCAGGTGATGATCGAAGTTGTTAAAGCAAGTTACAATAAGAACTTGTGCACTCCCTCATTCTATATGTGTAAAGGAACAAATAAAAGGCATACTTACATATTCATTGACCTCCTGTAGTTCCAGACAAAACAACTTTCATCGCAGATATGTCTATATTAAGGTGCCACTTTATCAATTAACCAATCAAAGGAGCTGATTGGCTCCTGGGTGCCGCTCTACACCCAAATTAGGTCTTTTTCAGGTCAGCTGCTCATGAAACCTGCAAAACCTCCACAATCCATGTCTTTAATTTGTGTCTAAAAGGGGGAGGTAATGTGAATTGGTTTTGCCCTAGTTATAACCCTAACCCCACACACACACACACACACACACACACACACACACACACACACACACACACACACACACACACACACACACACACACACACACACACACACACACACACACACACACACACACACACACACACTCCAGTTAATTCAATGTAACAGACCTAATGACTTCAGCAGAGGGTCGTACTGCAGGGGGCTGCACACTCAGCCCACCATGAAGACTGCGTACTGGATACCAGTAAAACCACAGACAGTCACACAGACAGGATGCATGTTCTTGTAACGCAGACGGAAACTGCAGCTCTCAGAAGGAAAACCACAAAAACACGGGGAGGTCATGTCAACGCAAAAGAGAGCCCACGAAGAAATTAGACCCCCGGGACCCTGACTTACCTTCGCTTTGAAATAGTAATAATAAAGAAATAACAATAATAATCATAACAATAATAACAGCTGTCAGCACCTTGTCGTGGGGGAAGAAAGAAAGATGGCTGCTACAAACCCGTTGACACTGCAGTTATCGCTCACCTCACTCTGACCTTCATGGCTACTATTAGTTTATTACTATGAGTCTTTAAGATACAAGAATATCTTCACTATGAACACGTGGGGGGGGGAGAAGAGCGAGGATCTGAAGCAAAGGCTCATACAGGTTTAAAAGATCTAGGATATAACAAGGAGCCAGGTAATGAAGCTGATGAATAATATCTTAAAATCTATCCTAAATGAAACAGGGGGCCGGTGTCAAGTGGCTAAAACAGATGTCATAAGATTCAACATTTTAAAAAGACTAAATTCATTCAGCTACATAATGAATACTTTTACTTTTAAGACTTTTTAAAGCATTTTTATGACAACCCCTCAGCACGCTTTTGAATTAAAAAAAAATGTAATTCATGATTTCCAACAGGACCCCCGAAGTAGATACATGTAAATAAATATGCTGGTAAAATAACTATGTAATATAAAATTCATGTTTCTTCATTTGAATGACACTATAGTCCAGGTGAGTTTGTAACAAGGCGTGATGGTACAAGATATTATTGCTTTAGCTGGGGAAGAAAAACCTTAGACCTCTGGATGTAGAATTCACAGATCCCAGATCGTATATATATATATATATATATGTGGTCAGACAAAAGTCCAGAGAATATTGTGTAACAGTTTTTTTCCTTTCTCTGCAGCTGCTCCTCATACCAGGCGCAGATCAATACATGCACGGTCGATACTGTCCATTGTCTGGCCAGACACCCGCTCGTATCAGTATCACTATCATCCATGAGAGGTTGGGGGGGGGTGGGGGGGCTCATTCTGCAGGAGGTGAAGAAATAAAGTACAGAAGGAAAGTAAAGAAATATTCAGTCATTTTATTTATTCAGCCGCCTGCTCCTCGGTCGGTGAGTCAGCTGAGTTGTCCTTTGGGTTTTGGGTTGACTAAGACACATGTGGCCAATCAGTCATTTTTATTTATGGGAAATGACTTCACGTTACTACTGGTCATTACTGGAAAATGTGACATGTGTTGGAGTTCAATAAAAGTACATTCTGGTAAGTTGAGAGATTCTGGAGAATTTAAAAAAATTGTGTTTCAGTAAAAAAAGTATAACAAATAACATAAAATGTGCAAACACCAGATAAGATGCTGCTTCAGTCATGAGGTTTAACACGTGTAAGGTTTTGGTAGGAACAGGCTTAAAACCCCACTGGGGAGTGTATCAGCTTTTAAAACCACACATGGGCTGAATCCGTCACTGGCAGCTCGTCATCTGATCCTTTCTACAAACGCAGCTGTTGTCCCTAAACAACAGGGGGCAGCAGACGTTGCATTATCTCTATGTTACAGCACCAATTAAAACTCTTGAGAGATGAGTGGTGGAGTCGTTCACTTCGAGAAAACTACGAAGCTCCTTGAAAGTTAAAAAGATAAATAAAAAGAGTCAACGGTTGTTCTCATATTCACAGACGAACTTTAACATGAAACTTTTCACTTCTTGATTTATTCTATGTCCACAGTTTAAAGTCTACAATAATACAGGAATAAGAAAAACCTTGTATTCTTGCGTGAACCCAAGTCAACTGTACCACATCGTTACCATCACACTGGCATTATTTGTCATATTGCTTCACAAAATCCAGACAGTTTTGCATACATCAGTGTTAGTAGTGAGAACGTTTCCTCGTCGGGTTGTTGTTGTTGGTGGTTTTTCTTCCTCTGGTTTTTTTATTCTCACAATTCCAAAAAAAAACACACAATAAATTAATAAATTAAAACACGAGCAATCTGCGAATGCTTTACAGTAGTAGCATTAAAAGTGGTGTTTAAAAAAAACAAAACAAAAACATGGTCTCTTACTGGTACAGTACGTCAACCCAGTGACAGTCCCGACAGCAGATCTGTGTTTTTTTCAGTGTCACCCAGTCAGGCTGTCATTTAACTTACTACAATTCACAATCTACCACAACACATATACGGCTCTTCGGCTTACGACGGGTCCCTCTCGCTCTAGATAATAAATTACACATCTATTTCACTTCGGAGACTAGCGGGGGGGGAGTCAGGCTCTTCTTCAGTCTTTGCTTTTCCTCTTTCAAATCCTCGCCCCCCCCCCCCCCTATCACAGCTCGCCTGTTCAGTGCAACTCAAACCGCCAGCCTTCCCCATTCTCAGGTATAAAAATGGGAATTTAACAATAAAAAAGGAATAAAATACACGTTGTAACAAACTTAGCTTAATTTAGCCGGACCCCCGTTCTCACGAAAACATCCCGTGCTCACACCTATCGGTAAAAAATAATGATAGAAAGAATACAAAAGCAGTAAAAATGGTAGAAAAAAACATTAAGAAGTAAATCTTAATGAAATAATCAATAATACCATCGAGCACTGCGTGGCCGCACTATTCAAACAGGGGGATTCTCCCTTCAGTGGTTCCAGCCCACAGTGAAATACTGGACTTAGGTTGAACTAGAATCATTCAGTTGTCCTAAATACAATATGGCTCTTCCTCGAATAACATGGCAAAATAATAAAAAAAAAATTCTTCAAGGCAAACTTTATAGTCGTAAGTGAAATGAAAACATAAGGCAAATTAAACAATAGAAGAGTTACAGGAAATTAAGAAAACATTCTTTCCTCAACTGCTTTTTCTTTTTCTTTTTTAAGTGACTGTGATCACTGGCAAATCTTCATCGTTGTTTTTTTGTTTTTTTGCAGGAACGGCTCAATATTACCGCGGTGCAGGGTTTTTTTTTTGTTGTGTGTCTCAGACGACGAGTGCATCAAACAGTCGACAAGACGTTCTATTAATAATTTACACACAGGAAACAACTGCTGTTGTGTACGTGGTCGTATCAAAGCCCGGAGACATAAATCAGTGAGTGGCTGGAAACATAAATATGCTTCTCTCCTCCCACTTAGCTTGAATTTACGGGCGTCTCTGAAGTCCTGCTTTATATTTACTCCTCCGTCTCCATCGTCCTCCTTGGTCAGTGCACATTTAAAAAATGAAATGCATTAGAATATTACCTGAAGTCAAACCCCACAAAAGACGTTGCACACGATTCCTCACGTGCGCCTCGTTTTCTTTCTTCATTCTGCACATTTGGACGTTACAGACTTTGTACCTGCGTTGAAGTGACGTCTGCCATCCCACCCTGGCGGCTTTTTGAAACACGCTTTGGGGCCGTGCTTAATTGAAACTGAGGCAAACAGTCATGCACAGTTATCATTAGGGCTTCTGACACAGGCCTTTGCATCGCTGTATTCCCCCCCCTCCCTCCCTCCCTCCCTCCTCCTCGCAGACATGCACTGCTAAGCTGAAATGATTGCCCGCAGTGAAAATAATCTCCTCGCCGCTTCTGCAAGACTCAGCACAAATGATGGATTGAAGTGAGAAGAGAGAGTCTTGCCCGCATGCCAAAAAATGGGGGAGTGCATCTTGGCATTCCTGAGACCAGCGAGCACACTCTTACGTTATATTTAAAATGGTTATCGACCGGTTTAACCACCGTGTTAAATGGCAGCAACTTGGTAAATTATTCGCTTGATGCAAAATAAAGAAAACGTTGCAGAGGGCGGGGGGGGGGGGGGGTGGCACAGCTTTGATGGAAAAAAGGAATGATTGATAAGTAAGGATGATATACATACATACACATTATCATCTGTCCATACTCTGTTATAACAGTCTGCGTGAAGAGCTTTGGCAGGAAGCTTCACCTCTATGGCCTGATATCCTGCACGTTAGCGGTGCGCTGCAGTAGTAATCATCACAGAGAACAGGCGTCGGGGTCGGTTATGGCTTTTTTGTCCAAACATCTCAGGCTTAAACAAGCCCGACCAGCATTCATAGCAATGATAGGAACGTGACACTGGCGATGCTTGTCTTAAGATTGGAATTTCGTGTGTTGTTTTCGTACAAGTCAGTGTCAGGACTTGACCCCCTTCGCGGGTTCAGTAGACTGCCGCACATCGGTCCACTCCTGCATGGTGTTCTGCAGTGCCTGGGTCTTCTCCTTGTCCACCTGCACGTAGTCCACCTTCTCGTCGGAGGTCACAGAGGACGTGGAGGGCTGTGGAATGATAAATAAGGCAGGAGTGAGACACTGGCCTGAGGGCGGACTGCGCTGCGCTGCGGTGAGAAATAAGAACAATCGACTGTAATGGATTAAGTCGACACAAAAAAACATCTGTTTACTTTTCTGTGGGGGCTGGGTGACCCGGGCTGGAAGTCCAGCGCCAGGTAGTCCACGTTGCCGCACTTCCTGGGGGCCGGGCTGCTGGTGCCGCTCATGGCTGGCGAGGTAGACGCTGGGTTCTGCTAATGGGGGCAGGAGGGGAGGTGTTACTCACGCAGGGCGCAGCGAGCTACTAGCATGCAAACAAGTGAATCACTAAAACAAAGAACACAATGTGCTCCCCCTGATCTCCCCTCCGGCCATCGGGACTCACCATAGCCACATAGTTCTCCTCACTGTCTGCAGAGTCGGTGCTGGTGATGCTTTGTGTGGAGATGGGTCGACAATGCTGGGAGGATATGGAGTTCATGGGCGGCCTGGAGCAAAGCAAACAGGACAGTGAGTGCGTCTACCTTCTGACCTCAGGCAGAAAGAAAAATAACAGCGGCAGTCTGTGCCATCAAACTGTGTGTGTGTGAGAGAGAGAGTGTGTGAGTGTGTGTGTGTGTGTGTGTGTGTGTGTGTGTGTGTGTGTGTGTGTGTGTGTGTGTGTGTGTGTGTGTGTGTCCGGGGGTAATCTATCTTGAACGACTGATATGAGACTCACATGGGCCGTATCCAGGACATGGTGACCGGACTCTTAAATGGCAGCTCATCAATAATCCCATTGTTCTTCAGATCGAGAGGTGTTGGCTTCGCTGTGGAAAACAAGAGCGAAACACTGTCAACCAAATGACTGTCGTCTTTGTTGAACAGTAAACAAAGCAGACCTGGAGAGCTGATGGGAAAATATAGAGATTTCAGTAGTTATAAGTATGTAGTTATAGTTATAGTTATAGTTACATGTATGAATTATTGGGGGTTGATATTATGATATTAGGGAGAAGAAAATTCACAATTCTGATTCCTAAAATGTCGTTTTCAGATCCTTATGACCAAGAAAAGTATTGAGGCTCGATATTTTACAGCTTAATGAGAGCGACTTTATGATAAATAATTATAAATAAAAATAAATTGCAAATACAACCAAATATTTAGAACTTAATTTAATAAAATAAAATTCTGCAATGTTTATCCTGTAAAATATATTTTTTTACATCGGCAAAGAAATAATTATTTACATATAGCGAAAATGTATATATGTATAGTTTATAGTTTTTTCAATATATTTTTTACTTATTATTTTTGATGTTTATTCATTGTCTTGTTGTTTATCTGTATATGCGAAAAATATGATCTGGCTTTTCCTATGATTTGCTAACCTCACACTTCAATTTCATTTTGTGAAACACCTTATAAATCTGGTTTTGAAAGGCGCTTATAGAAATAAAACCCATTATTATAATATTTTTATTACGTCTGTGAAAGGTTCATATCAGCCTTCGGCCAACCAATTAATTCATGTTGTTACATCAGTGAGAAATCCCGCTGCCAGAAACTTACATTTCCTGTTCGGTTTGAGGTTGCGGTTGATGGGTGGTGGTGTAACATCACTGAGACGGCTGGGCCTGTGACACAGGGAGGCGCTGCTCCCCTTGCGGGCAGGTAACGTTGCAGAGAATCCTGGGAAATCAAAGTGATGTGGCCCAGGGCTCATGGGGATGTAGATATTCTTAGGACTGTCAGCCAGGGCAGCGCTGAGTGGCGACGAGCCAGGATTCATGGGCACGTAGTTGTCATCCGAGTTGCCGCTGTCGGAGCGAGTCAGGGGGGCTTTGGTTCTCTGGTGTCAAAGAGACACAGCGGTCACATGACATCTCAATCTCTCTGGGCTCAATTCTGCAGAAAAAACTGCAACGCTCGACTCGAGCAAAATATGGAGGAAATGCATTTTTCTATCTGTGCGCTTCGCGATGTCTGCACTGACAGAATTGATCTGTGCAGCGAAAAGGAGCCAGTGACTCACCAAGTAGGAGCTGAACCCGTCATTGACAGACTCCACAGACTGGCCTGAGTTGTTGAAATGGATGGGACGGTGATGGCTGTTCGTTTCGAAGGAGGAGCCTGTGGAGAGAGAGAGAGAGAGAGAGAGAGAGAGAGAGAGAGAGAGAGAGAGAGAGAGAGAGAGAGAGAGAGAGAGAGAGAGAGGCGAGGGGAGAAATCAATATTTACCACTGCTGTAAACTCGGAAAGGAAAAAGAAAAACATCCCCCTCAAGTGAAACAGAGCAGTGCAAAGTCTGCACGAGTCACATGTTGTGCGATAATCGCAAGCAATGGAGGCGGAGTAAGAGAAAAAAAAAAAAGACACATCAAGGAGGAAAAGTCGTGTTTCTAATGGAACAAACACAACATGAGTGGCATTTAATTAAACGCCTGACTGGGTTATAATTAGTCTTTTTCGCCACGCAGGTGTGTGAACAGCCTGTAGCCTCACTAACAAGGGTCAGAGGTCAATTCTGGCTTCAGGCTATACGAGGCCCGAGCATGGACTTTGCAAAGCGGAGAACATGGCACACTAAGAGGCCGTGCGTTGCGTCCGCAAGTGCTTCTGTTTTTTTTTGTATTGCTCATCAGCCTGGAACGAAACATTCTGGAGTTGCTGTATGGCTTGAATTTCATTACTGTCTCAACAGAACCGTGTCTGCCAGACTGGCTCCTTTGTTTTCTGCTCAGCTGCTGGTGTTAAGTCAGTAAAACGAGAGATAGCGGAAGAGGGAGAAAGAGCAAGGGGGGGAAAGTGGGGGGGGGGGGAGGAAAAGGAAGTGCAAAGTCGCCGCAACGCCACAAGAGGATGGACCCGATGAGTCCGTGCTGCATTTTGAAAACAGGAAACAGGTGAAAAGTGCGATTTCAAAAGATCTGAGCGAGTCGACTGAGGCTGTGTTTGAAGGAAGAAGAAGCGGCATTCAGGAGGAACACGTTAGGAAAACAGTTGAAGAAAGAGAAAACCTGTGTACCTCTGTGCAGCCTGATGTTCTCAACAGCAGGGAGAGTGTTCCTGCGTGGGATAACCGACACTGCAGACGTCACCTCTCCGTTCTGGCTTCCTACCGACTGGGGACTCCCCCACTGCCCCTCTGACCCCTGGCTGGGCTTCGGGGGCCTGGGCGGAGGCGCACAGGACGACTCGGAGCTGGAGGGTGTCAAGGCATTGTGATTCTTATCAAACGTCCGGGGGATCTGGTAGAAGGAGCCGGGCGTCGTGGGAATATCGTAATTGTCCGTCGGACGCTCGCTGCTGTGCATGGTGGCGAGGGCGTTGCAGGGCGTTTTGAAGGTGTACACCTCCTCGTCCTCCAGCTCGGTGTCGCCCAGCCCGCTGAGAGCCGGCGCCTCGGAGCTGAAGCCCCGCGGGAGCACGTAGCAGGCCTCCTCGGACGAGTCGTCCTGCGAAGGTAACTGGTGTTTTCCTGGTTTGGGCAAACTGTAGAAACCATGCAACTGGCCGCCCATGCCATTTAGACAATGGGAGAAGCCGTGAGAGAGTTTCTGCACAGCAGAGTCGCTCCCTACGAACAGATTGCTCCGTGTGGCCTGGGAGAAACTGGCACTCCTGCAACATGGACAAAGACAAACACATATAATCAGCCCTTTGACAATATCATGCTGTACAGTTTGATTTGATGTAACTATCCATAGAGCCACGAGATGGCACTGTAGCACTTCAGAGGACACGTCCCCTCTAAAGGCTGTAGCACATTTAAAAAACAGCACATCCCTGCATCCGTGCTCGAGCACCTTGGTGCAGCTACGGCGCAGGAATCGAATTTCCAGGTTGTTGTTTATTTCATTTCTTTGAGGAGCTGATTTTGTTTACATGTTTCCCGGCGTGTCGACAGGGAGAGGGCGTCCACGTTCAGAGGGCGAGCGCTGCGACTTTCTCACAGTGTGTCGGCCTCGGTTTAGACACCCCAGGGACATGCCTCATTTATTCTGGCTGCTTGGCGTGGGCCTGACCTTGAGCAGCAACTACAACAAGCGCACAGCTCAGACGTTTCTAGCCAGTTAGCTGAGCAATGGCCCGACTAAGTTGTCCAATGGAAAGATAGGAAATCCTCGAGGAGTCGTTTCTTTACGTCCGTGCTGATCTCACTTTGAGATTTTATGCATATGCATTAGCGGCTAATGTTCCTTGTTATAAATGGAACAGATTTGAATGAATAATGCATCAAAGTGATGTAATTAATATCGACAAAACATTTTGCTGCCTCCTCGGGATCTTTTTCGATCATCGATCAATAATTTTGTTCATCATTTTTCCGTCCGTCACTGGGAACTGAACGGCGGCTTTTTCCACACAGATTAATTCACGCCATTCGGTCATCAGACCAATTTGAATCCGACGTAAATCACCAGATGCCAGTCTTAATTATCAGACACACGGAGTAGCCGCTGGTGCGCGAGTGACGGAAACATCTGCATAAAGCCGATGAGATGGATCGTGCGGTTTGATTTCCTGCGTCCCACCGAGGTCCAGCGCAGCAGATTTATGTGAAAATCGTGCGGCTGAGAGGGCAATTCTATCCTGGGCGAGTCCAGACCTGTAGCAGTGATGAATTGCAGCCTCGACCTCATTGATCATCTAACTGTACGGCCTATCTGCAGAATGGCATCATTATTACAGCTGCCTTTTTGATTCTTGGAAGTGGCCACTGGAGGTGAGGGGAATGTTAATGGAGAAAACTCAGGAGTGCATTTAATAAAAAAAAAGCCTTTGTTTTTAATGCTCAGCACAACTGTCAACATATGCATTTATATCCATGTGGAAACAGCAGCTGACCAAGTATCCACACTTTTTGATTCGTGACCGACTTATCGTTTAAACTCTTCTTTAAGTTGAAATATATTTTATTTTTCTGGCATATAATACACTGGATGGACCAAAATGAGACATTTACATGTCATCTTTAAATAATTATCCATACTGCGAATTAAAATGACAGATTCTGTGTTGATCCATGTCGCCCTTTTCCACTTTTTTCCGTATATATCATTATCATTATTATATTATTAGTAGTAGTAGCTGCCGTGGAAGTTATGCGTTCATCTGTTTGTTTCACTGTCAGTCAGTTGGCAGCATTACACAACAACTACTGGGCGGATTTCCACGGAACTTGGGGGAAGGATGTGGTTTGTATCTGTTAATCAACCAGTCAATTTTGGTGTGAACCATGATCAGGGGGGCGGATCCAAGAACTTTTCCCCACTATCTTTACGATGCGTGATCTTGCAACATTTTTTTATTGATTTCTCAAAGAATACCTCAAGGATATTTTGTGAATTTAAATGTGATTTCATTAGGAGGGTGACCTTCAAGTTAGTAAGTTATACAATAGTAATAATAATAATACATTAAATAAGTAAGTTTAGAATATTCACTTTAATATTCTTCAACCAGATTGCTTGTAAAATACATTAATAATCTAAAACACACAAACACACACAGTTAGCTAATTCCCCCCCCGTAACAGTAGTTCGAACCCTCGTGGGGCTTCTAAACTGAGGAAGCGCCATAAACCTGTACGTTGACCTGCATTAACGGATAACAGGAAACTGACACAGGACGCCTGAGGGTCGTGACCTTTACCTTGCGCTCTCCGTCTTCCTGCTCATGCACTGGTGGAGGAGGAGGTAGTCCTGGGGCGCGCTGTTGGACAAGGAGCCGTGGTGTGTGTGGCGCACGGGCACGTCGAAGGTGAAGAGGACCGGCTGGCTGGAGTGGATGGGGGCGGAGGACTTGCGATCTCCGGTCAGAGGGGCCGCGGAGCCGCTGACATCTGCTCCGACAGAACGTGGCATATGTTGCGATCTGCCATCTGCAGACGGGAGAAATTGAAGTTATTGATTGTTTAACCCCACAAGAGTTTTTTCTTTAAACATGTTAAATCAGTCTTGTGCGGACGAGGCGTCCTGCACATTCATATGCTCCACAAAGCAAAGACCAGTCATGTAATCATCCTTTAAACATTTTCCTTTTGTTGTCAAAAAACCCCTGAAGTCAAAGTGTGTAATTCATTTGAGGGGTTCAAGCCTTGACGTGACCTTGCTTTGCATGGAGTCTTGTATTCAGTAGCTTTCAGTCTGCTCTCTAATCAATAGCGAGGACGGATCTGTCTCAGGGGAGGAGAGAAAACAGAGTCCTTCTGCTTTTTTTGGGCTGCAGGGTGCGAGTGGTCCAAAAGCACATGATCCAAGTTATCCTTTATGACCAGGGTCAATGTGCTTTGTTGGATTTTATTGAGCCGAGCACTGTTTTGCACAGCAGGACTGTGAGAACAAAATGCTCCTGCAAAATCAAAAAAAAAAACAACCCTCTATTGATCTGTGCTTTGTTAGAAACAGACAGCATACAGTCAGGAAAGCTAAAGTAAATAAGTCATGGTAATAAATATACAAATTCAAATGTGCAAGAAATAAATGTGCACTCATTTGTTTCCGTGCAGGATCCCTGTTATCTGCATTTAAAGGCTATAAAGGAAGTGCAGATCTGAGATGGGGATACTGCACACAGACTGGGCAGGGGGCCAGAACGAGGGGGCGCACACTGAGCTGGAGGAGTAGAGAGTGGGCGGCCCACTGATCCATCGACCCATGGAGCTGTGTGCAACACAAGGAGGAAGAAACAAGAAAGGAAAAACAGGTCTTTCTGCAGAATCTAAGCTCTGGTCTTTTCACTGTAAATGCGAGGGTTTTGCATGATCACGGGTGTGGGGTAATTAATAAGATTCATTGCAGCCCCAAATAACTGCTTTTATATCAATTGTGTCTTTGACTAATTGTTCAATTTAAGTAAAAAAAAATGCACCGTGCAATTTCTAGGAGGTTCAGGAGACAGCTAGAAAATTGCATGATTTAAAAAAGGTTTAAAGATTTAAACAAAGATATGTCCAAGGATGAAAACCTGAGAGAAACTGTAAATCTTCTCCTTTAAAAAACAAGTGCAGTGTTTGTTCTAAACCTGTCTGTTATATGAACGGGCTGTTTGCTCGTCCTCTGGTTGCAGTTTTCTTTCTGAACCTGTAAAAGGGACCTGCAGTACTTGAGCCTTTTGCAGGATTCAGTCCACAAAACCCACAAAACCTGCACAAAGAGCTGTTCACCTGTTTATTTAAAGTTCAGCGAAGCACGACTCACAACCAAGTTGCCGTCGCTGTGAACGAGCTGTTCTCACAGTCGACGGTTGCTTTTTTTAAACCAAAGTTTCACCTTCTGCATGTGTCCAAATCGCACCAAATTCATCACCGGGGTGAGAAGTGTGAAGCCGATGAGATGAATGTTTCTGGAGATGTGCGAGCCACGTTTAAACAGAGCGAGATTTCTCTTATTGTTTGGATTATAACAACCAGTCAGTCAGAGCTGAAACATGATGGTTACACAACTGTTCTTGGTCTCTCTCTCTCCCCCCCTCTCCTCCCCATCTCTCTCTCTCTCTTCTCTCCTCTCTTCCCCATTTTTCCCTGCTCACCCAAACCGGTCGAGGCAGATGTTGAGTCTGCTTCCAGAGGTTTATGTAAAGATCCTTGAGAAAATGTATATTGTGATTTGGGTTCGGGTTCCTAGCAGTGAATATTAAATATTATCAAACCTACTTCAGCTGTGATTTAAAAGATATTTTCCTCTAAACGATGCACATGAAGTCATTTCCTCCGCGCTGCGTCACTGCCCCTCTCCTTTCTCAGACCTTCACAGAGAACGTTACGGGTCAAACGTCCTTTTAACAAGAGGGCAGAGCTCTGTGAGTCACGATGAGTGGTGACCATACAGAGACACCACAGCCCCGGTGAAAAACAGACAACACACACACACATGTGGTGGGTGAGCGTTTGTGTATGCATGTGGAGTGGTTGGAGGGCGGGGTGAGTGGGGTGTGGGGGGGTATTCTGGAGCCTAGTTAGCTAAATGAGGTCACATCAATGCCTGGGGGGGAAAAGGGCCTCTGCTGTTGGGTCTTCAGGCCAGTGGACATCAGTGAGATGCCCGGGCCCAAAGCCACACAGGCAGGGACTCCACTCCACCCCCCCCCCCAATGATCCTCAATTACACCATTGTTCTGAGTGATTCCACTCTCCTCAGGCTGTTTAGGCATCATCTCCCTTCTCCACAAAAAGCTTTGTAAAAGCTTTCATCCAGTGCGGTGAGTACTGGGGCCCACTAACACGGGTAGATATATTGATTTATCAGGGAAAGCCAGTTCCTCCACCGGGCTCGTGTGCAGAGCAACGTGGAAAAACAAACCAAGCAGGATTGATCACTTCAATGCAGAGGAGGAAAAACATTTAAAAATGTGAAAATATACTTATCAAGGAGTGTGTGTCTGTGCCCTAAATGTCGCTGTATGAAATGAAAGAGGACTGGGCCGGCCGGCTGATGGAAGAGCCAACACTGCTCATCACTGACACTAATGGGTCTGATGATGTATGTTACCACTGGGAGGCAATTCCATCAAGTCACTGGAACCACAACACAGAAATAGAAAAAAAGCAGAAAACAAAAACACTGAATCTTCCCTCCCCCCCCCACCAGGTTCCTTCCAGGAATATTCCCTCCACTGGCTAATGTGCTATGTCATCTGATGCAAGGTGCTAAAAGTAAGTAATTTAATAGACTACGTCAAACACATGAGAGTCATACATCTGGGTAAAATAAAGGGTTGTTGTTACAAGCTTAATGTCATTTCTGGGTTTCTAACGCTGAAAACTTCCCCATCACACAAAGCACTTAGAAGAGACAAAGCGTTCTTCCCACGACATTCCTCGGCCTGAAACAAACATCAGAGCGGCGATGCATTAAAGGACCTTTTTTTGGTTGGTGAGCGACATATGGCTATTCCGGGTCAAAGAGCCCCTAAGTTCATGCGCCATCTTCCAATTACTCTCTCTAATACATCACCTACTGTCTCTTCTGCTCTCTCACCATAATCTAATAGAAGCTGGCTGCTGGTCTCCGGGGGCCAAAATTAGAACCCTGCTGTATCGCTAAGAACAAGAACGTCTTTGTAGGGGGCTCATTTCCTCTCAGGCCGGCCAGAATTAGCAGAGGACATACGATAATCTAATCTGAAACCAGATACAGAAATAGAACATATCACTGACCTATTGAATTGAAAGTGTGCCCGGTGGAGACATCAGGGAAGAGGGAAGCGTTTGAATTTTTTTCTCGGTACGTGTTGTTGTGCGCTTTTCATCGGGATCGCTATCATCCCCCCCCCCTAAAATATTCCATCAAAAATAATCATCTGAGGGTACACGCTTGTCCACCTGCCTTTCAAAGTGAGTACTAGAAAAACGCAATTTCCTTAATGGTTTCATAAGAGATTGTGTTTAAGAATTATAGCCTCTGAGCTCACAAGGCTACGACGGGTTCTGCAAATTAACCTCAGATGTGTCGAGGCTCTGCAGGGCTTGGCCCCGGACGAGGCCGGCGTGTGACACAGAGGTGAAGGAATAGGTTCGATCCCCCGTCAAGGTGCCCTTGGAAAAAGGCATCGAACCTGGAGAAAGGGGTTAATCTTTTGTGTTACGGTATAATCCTGCATTACTTGTTTTCCTTCATGGGGATGCTGGACCAGTGGCTCTTTAAAGCAACACAGCGTCCCAGGAGGCAACATAGTGGAATCCATTTGCATGTGTGGTTAGCAGGGTGGGGGGGGGGGGTTGGGAGCTCTCAACGAGACGGACAGAACTGAAAGAAGGAGCCGAGATGGGATAGGTAGGGAAAACGAGCAGAGCTGTTAGCACCGAAGGAGCGTGACGCCCGGCAGGAAGAGAGAGAAAATGGCCTCCTCGCTCTGCTGAAGTGAACAAAGTGACATGGCTGTTCCATCCTCCCTTGAAAACCGCTCGGTTGTGTATTAAGCAGAGCAGACACACGGGAGCGTTTCCCTGATCACATTATTTCCCTGTGCCTGCTCGCTCTGCGGCGTCACGTGAGCACCGCCCCCTTAACCACATTTCGACATCAATTTGCCTCGAAACGCCGGATTGATCAGTCACCTAAAAAGGCTCGGGCTCGTCAGGGGCCAGTGAATTACACAGTTTGGCTGCATGTAGAAACAATGGCTCATTCCTGCAAGGTGGTGGTCGTGGGTGGATAAATACTGTAGCTGTGAAGCAATGGGGGGGGGGAGAGAGACGCGGGATTGCGAGATGAAAAGTTGAGAGAATTTGTGGCGGAGGATGAGTGTTACTTTTCGTGCTGTCATCGGAAAAACTGCAGGACCTACGTATACCTGGAGAGGGCTGCAGCCACACCAGGCCAGAAACCCCAGGATAAACCGTTCTGACAGCGCAGTGCATTACAGAACGGGAACAAACACAGAAGTCCTGATGAAGGCAGAATGTGATACTTGTTGATGCTCTTGGCAACGATATACACTGTCGTAATCCTGTCAGGATGAGCTCCAGGGTGGATTCTGGGTTGAATCGGTTTCTACGATTGCGTCAACATGCAGCCTGATCAACTCGTGCTGAACAAGCCACAGTTTATTTGGCTTAAATAAGCACTGTGATCATACGCTTTAATACTTTCAATATTCAAAAACAATCTCTGTTGTAATATGTAAATATACAGTATTTAAATATAAATGACTCATTCTAGGGTTAAAGAAAACAACAATTCGTACAATTTAGATGAAACACACTCGTGAAAACATTACTAGGATTATTTTGATATTCAATTTCTGCCCATAGATCCCTTTCACCTTTATCTTACACACTTTAACACTTGTGCACAGTTACAAGGATTCCTCTGTGCACAGAAGGAGGCAGCGCTGCCATTACACTTCATATCTCTGCTAACACCACCAGTCGACTGATTACAGTCAATGTAATACACTGTGACAGAAGTGGGAGGCCTGTCCGTATGACAGGAGGCTGATTACAAAATAAAAAACAAGTCTAAACATCTACAGTCATCAGCTGAACTGAATATAAACAGTTGGCAAAAGAGCAAAAGTTTCCATGCGACTGCAGGTTGAATGATGTAAGCTTCCATTAAGAGGGATTGGCTTTTTCCACTCGTTATTTAAAGAATCAGGCTGATGCCAAATTAAAAAACGAAGAATTATTTTGCTTTAAATTCGCAAAGATGATATTATTCTTGGATAAACAAGAATAATAAGAAAAGAAAATGTAGAAAAACATTGATAACCAACAAAATAACTGAAATCAAACACGCAACTGTAGTTTCCTAAAAAGATATTTTAATTCTGCGGCATCTTATAATCACAAAATTCCAAGAAAAAATGAGAAGCTTGATTTCATTATGTTACAAAACTGATTGAATGATTTTGATTATTTAGTGAAATTCTTGTCTAGTCAGGGAAGGTTTATGTCATATTTTACAGTGACCACAGCTTTACTATCTCTCAAGTACGACCCTCCTTAATCATTGATGGTAAGTGGAGACTGAATCTTTCCCCTTTTCTTTGTAAGCAAGGGGGGAGTTTAAGTAGATTTCTCTCCAATGAAAACATTTGTATTATTATGGAAACTGGAGACGCGAGTAAGATGTAAAAGCCTCGATCACGATGATGTTGATCACTGTCACCATGACGACATTTTCAAGCCACACAACAAGTTATCAATCTGGCTTCACAGCTGAGGTTTAATGTGAACGCCCCCTTGGAAAGATCTATGTGAATAAACGTAAGCGCTTTTCAAATCTGCTGATGCCGACGCTGGAAATGCCAAAATTTAGTAGTAACGCTGAATAACAATATGGAATTTCTTCCCTGGGAAAAGCATGGAAACTACAGAGGAGGGGAAAAAAACAGAGTGGTAGCCATCATACAAAAAAAAAAAAGAAAAGAGGAGTGCTGACGAGTGAAAACCTCGTCCCTTAGTTGAGCTTCGTCTCTGAGTTCAAACAGCCAGGAGAGAGAGAGAGAGAGAGAGAGAGAGAGAGAGAGAGAGAGCAGAACAAAGCCCGTGATTGACGAGATGATGTTCCATTCATTAGATTGCGCTCGGGGGTGGGTCTCCCTGGGTGCAGACACACGCCACACACCCGGCCATCAGTATCTGATAACAACAGCGCCAACACCCACCAACAGATTGTGAGACCTAGAAACACACAATAACACAATAACTGCATGCATGTGTCAGGCAATCACAGGAGTTATTAGAATCCGCAGAGACGCCCAATTTAAAAAAAAATCTGCATTTATCTATCATCTATTTATCCTTTGCTCAGTTAAAAAAATAAAGGAATCAATAAAACCGTAACCCAATGCACACTTTGCACTTCCTTTAATGTCTGACTTCTGTTCTTTATTTTTTCACCGACAGAAATCTCTGCCATCCTCTCTGGTGATTTGGACCAATGGGTGTGTGCACAGTGCATTCTCGAGTCTCTGGTTTCCAGCAATCCCTCAGATGCTGCCAGTGGGTTTAATGGGATGCGCAGCCGTGGCAGCAACAGCAAACCGTCCTCAGACAGCTCTGTGGCAGCAGAAACCTGACCTTCCAGTGCCATGGAGCCTCATTATTCCTACAAAAATCGATGCAGACAAAGGGCAGTTTGGGAGGAGAGGAGGCAGACATGCAGGTGTACGGGTACTGAGACCTCAAAGGAGAGGGGATGGGAGTGTTTGCATTTATTTAAAATACTGTATGCATGTATGTACTGTATGTTTATATGCACCTATTGCGGTCTGTATACCGTAAATCAGTTTCTATAAATGTTTCCATTTTCAGACATAAAACAACTGTAAAATAAATGTAAATAAAAGTAAAATTATAAATACCACATTGCCGTTGTGGTGGTCAGTCTTTAAGTCCAAGTGAAAACTGATCAAAACATAAAGAAACTTCCTATAGGCGCACTTGAAATATCATGTTCAAGGGAACCGTGGTTTGTGAGGCTACTGTGACCTTTGACCTTTCACCACCTCAATCTAATCACTCTATCTGTGACTCTTAGTGAACATTTGTACCAAATTTGAAATGATTCTCTTCAGGTGTTCTTAAGAAAACACGCTCACGACGAAAAAGAGTTTTGTTTGGTCACTGTCATATTGACCTTTGACCTCTAAATTATAATCCGATCATCTTTTAGTCATAGTGAATATTTGTGCCAGGTGTAAAGAAATTACCTGTGGTCGCTCCTCATATATCACGTTCACAAGAACACAAGTTCACTGTGACCTTGAACTTTGACCTTTGATCCGAAAAGACCACATGAGAATTTGCACCAAATTTGAAGAGATACCTTCACAGCCTTTTTGAGATATTAGATTAGCAAGGGGAAAAGATGTGATGCAACCTTGAACTTTAAACACCAAAATCGAATCAGTTCATCCTTGAGTCCAACTAAACGTTTGTACCAAATTTGAAGAAATTCCCTGAAGGCATTCTTGAGATATCAGGTTCACAACAATTGGACAGAACGATCGACACCCGCTCCAAAAAATAATGCATCCAACCAATGACTGTCACCGGGCGCGGAGGATTAATTACAAAGGAGGATTTTAAGACCCAGAACGATGAGCAACACATATCACATCGGTCTCAGACTCTAAACGAAAAATGCACAGACACTAATCGAGACATAGTGGGAAGATAGACTGGGAGAGAGTTGCTGTCGACAGTTGTGTAACACTGGATCGTCATGTGCTGCCCTCGGCCAACTCCACTTCACAGCTCCCAGAGGCGGCAGGAGCCAACTCTGACTAACCAAAGGTTCAGTTCAGATGGAGACGTTGATACAACTGATGGTTTCCATTATCTGAGGGAAATACTTGCGTGTCAACACTACTTAGTACACACCAGTGTTTGGCAAAGCCCGGTTAATTCCTTTCACAATCGTTTTGGTACTTCACACCAGCACCGGCGGCTACGTTAAAACAACACATCTGACATTGTGAACAGTGTGTGTAAACGCTGTGGCTGCAGAACACCATCTCCAGGCCGATGGAGCTTCTCCCTGCTTCCACTACGCTATCTACACAACTTGGTATTTGTGCTTCCTCTGTTTGTGGGATTGTGTAATCCGAGTGAGTCTGTTCTTCGTCAGCGAGGTAACTCCCAGTCTGTCGGGTGGCTCAGATCTGCAGCTGTCAGCCTCTCCTGCTCAGAGAGGTGTGTAAACAGTTGTCCTCTGTTAGTTCCCAATTACCGCCCCGTATGTCTGAGTCACTTAATCAAAGTATAATTACAAAATAAAAAACCTGCAGATACAAGATACAGCTGATAGAAGCTCCGCGGGGTGAAGTGGCGGCTCGGCTTCCTTGAGCGTTTACAAGATATGTTCGCGGGCGCAAAGATCAAGATGGGAGACGCTGTGGGAGGAATACTGATGCAGACTGTGTCGTCAGGTTGTGTCAAGAGCCCTCCTCTCATCTGACATGCTCCAATTCGCCAACACACGCTCAGTGACATCAGCTGTTGCATCAATGCACCTTATTGTTGACAGGTAGTTTGTTCCAGCCCCGTTTAGTCAGATGTGCGGAGAAGTTTCCACACAGCGAGTCTGTGTTCTCCTACCACCGTAACCAGGGCACTTTGTTTTTCTTAAGAGTGTTAACACTTCATTTCTTTTTTTGAGCTACTATTTGTGAAATACAGCAGAAAGATGTCATAGGTTGGAGGGTTTTGTTGATCGTTTCGATCATCTGAACTATCCACGGAGGGATTATCAGGACCACGGGACCTGGTGACAAACAAACCACAGACCCCTGCACATACACAACTAGTACACACAAACACGCCATGTGCCCCGAGGCAACGCGCAGCCACACATCATAAAATCACTTTGAAATTATGTTTGTTTTCTGCACAAGTTGAATTACGGCCTTTTAATAACCATGTAAAGACAAGTCTGTACAACTTTAAGAGCTCACATAAATAAATACATTAAATACTATTTCTCACTGAAAATAAAGTATTTCTAACAGAAAATAACTTTATGTAGTGTTTTTTACTTGCTCGCTTTTTACTTTGTAACATTGTTATACAAACCACAATGAAAGGTGCATATAATGTACATACTCAGCATTTTGTACATACTCAGCATTTTTCATTAAAAGTTTTTATTCTATTGCCTTTTTAAAATATATTTATTCTCTTGTCCTCCTCATTCTGACCTGCCTGCTGCTGCAACAACTGAATTTCCCCCAGTGTGTGGATCAATAAAGATTGATCTTATCTTATCTTAAACTAAAGTAAAACATCGTACCGAGCCAATACGAGCTGTGCAAACTTTTTATGGAGCATTGTCATTGATTAAGTCGCCAAAGTCCAACTCCTGTTCAGTCGATGCTGCGTCATCCTGCTCCGTAGTTTGTTTCTGATCCTGGACATGTACGAGGAGGTCGTACGCTGGTGCTGGTCCAGTTACTTTTGTTGGTATCTAATTAGCTGTGTTAGGAGTTATAGCATCTTTAAGACCAACCCTTTGTGAAACTGAGGGCATCATATGCGGCAGCGATTGTAAAAACCCCTTGAGAAGAACTATGACTGGGTATTGTAATCATCAAAATGTATATTTGTCTCAGATTAGCAGTCTCGACAGTTTTTCCAAATGTGTAAAAAACACATTTAAACAGCAGCTTAGTTATATTCCAGGGCGGTGCTGATGAAAACAGGAGGTGAGTATTTATTTCCAGCGTCATACTGACAACAACAACTTGATACCACACGAGGGAGGAGGCAGGAGGCCGGAGCTATTCCGAGTAAGAGGGGGATGGATCTGCAAACACTATGAGTCAACAGCTTCTTCCCTGGAAAAGCCTGTCATGGAACATGGATTTCAAAAGTAAAAGGTACATGTTATTTCGACAGATCTTGCGTGTCTGTGTGTATCTGTTGAAGATTAAAAAAGACGCATGTGATAGAACAAGCTTCAGCTGGTGGGTCTATCACCTCAGGATCCGCGGCTGCCTTTCTCGATTCATTTCTTTGCTTTTTCCACTCACTGAAGACGGCGATAATGACGTAATGGGGGAACCAGCGGTTAAATAAGCCTGTGCGTAACAGATATATGAAACAATAACATCTACAATCCTGTTTGGTTCATTATTTAAACATGAATGCATGGAAGGTTTTAAGCTACTTGAGAATATTGAGTACTATACGGGGGCAATAAGGTCAGAGGCACCGTAACATTTTCCCCCAAAACATCTCCATGGCTGTCTAGAGCATTAAGTCACTTAAAGAACGTGTTAGTTTCGGTTTAGTAATGCTAGTCAAATGCCAGTCAGAATCGGTTAATGTGTGCCGGGGCAGGGGCGGGGGGGGGGGGGGTGATATTCACAGAAACCCTGGAAATTACAGCCCCCTGGCACACAGAGGAGTGAGAATGAGGATTTTTCAGAGAATAAGACGGTTCGCAAACAAGTTTTTTACTTTGCCCTGGACTGAAATAGAGTGTGAAAATTGCATTTGGACGGAGGGTTCACAGTTTCTGATAAAGTTTCTCAGAAACAGCGACTCGACGTTTCAGTGAAAACAGAGTGAGATGACAGATTAAAGCCTGATGTGGTGTTTACACTCACAGAAAGCACCATCACTAATGCAGCGGTCATGACATAAACCCTCTCACTCCCCGCCACGCCCTGCTGGCTACAGCTCCTGAGAGGACCCTGCTAATTATTGAACTGGGACCCGGGGGGGATTCCCCTAAATGATGTGAACATTACGTTTATTACACTCTGCACAGCTGTTTGTTTTCGTGATCCTACACCTGGACATAATGCACGTTACAGATGATCAACCATGTGCACAAAGAATTAACCTCCACCAGCCGCCAGATGGTTGGAAACACAAAAGCATCAAAAATAAGAAACTGAGAGGGGGTTTACGCAGACTTTGACGAAACAGAAAGTTTACTGAATATTAGAGATGTTTCGGTACCATTTCCCCTTCTCAGTACTGATTCCGATACCTGGACTTTGTGCACCAAATTTCACACGTGCATCAATATCAGTTCCCTTTGTGCATCAAGACCCATAAATTATTCCCAAGGTTCTTCCCTAAACCACACTGCATCCTTCCAACAAGTTTAGTACTAATCCTTTCAGTAGTTTTTGTTTAATCTTGCTAAGAAACAAACCCTTCGGCGTATTTTAACAGCTGTATATTCTACATGTGGTTCTTCAAATGCTTTAGGAGATTTCTAGTGTTGCAATTGTCCATAAAAATATTGCCAAATTGCTGATATTTTATCGTTTTAGCTAGCTCTGGCTAAAGCTCCCTTCTTCTCAGCACCTTCTACAGTGCAGAGGCTGGTTTGGAGCGATTTGTGTAAAAAGAAAATTGCATTTTTATCTGGACGAAACTTACTTTAAAGACATTCAAGTACTTTCCAATGTCCGATTCCTGCATCTTCTGCAGTATCAGAGGCACTTATGTTGCTGGTATCGGTATCGGAACATCTCTGCTGAATATAAGTTGCTTGATTTTCTCACGAGGAGCAGAGAGATGCTATCAGCCCTCAGCAGCTATAGAAACCACATTAGTATAGAGAGTCTGTGATAACGTAGCTACCTGTCTTTGATATCAAGTCATCATTTCCAGTCGCAGTATTTTTGTTTTTAATGACATGAGGTCACAGCAGAGTGAAGCTCAGGTGATAAAGGGAGATTTAACATATGAACATTAGTGCATGAAAAGGTTGTGGTCGTGTCTTGTCTGATAGTTTCTTATCATAGGTGGCAACAGTGGAAAATAAGCCAACCTCACACACAAAATATAAAAAAAACAACAACAAGAAACCGAGTGTCTGTTTCTGCTTCAACCTTTTCAGATGGCCCACATCCTGAATACGAATTTCCATCATCCTGACTACAAGAGGCAGCGATGAGACCCTTCTATAAAAACAAATTAAGAGAAAAATCGATTAGCCTCTCAGACACTGTGTCCATTTATTTGGCAGCGTCGCTCCTATTCCTCTCTCTCAAATAACAAAGATGGAAAAAAACATGATCTCCGATGATATCATGTGGTCGGACCTCTGCTGCTGATTTTTTTTTTGTGAAAACTGAGACGCAGGCTGCTCCAAATAACTCGAGGAAGCAAAGTGGGAGACAGATAGAGATGCTAGTGTATTGTTTGGTACTTCACTCTGAAGTATTATACTCTATATACTGCACATATTGTACTGTTTATTCTGACCATAACATGTTTTAGAATATGTCCATTACTGTCTCCAAAGTATAAGGGGACGTCTTCAAATTGCTTATTTTCTCTGAGAAAACTTAAGGTATTTAACTTACAATGATATAAAATAAGGAAAAGCAGAACTTTTACATAATTGAAAAGATTTGAATAATTATTGGATTATGTTTAATTGATACATTTATTAACTGACTAATAATTTCAGTACTAAATAATAGTGGACGCTTGATACTCTTCTGTGATTCTCTTTGAGGCCAAAATTAGATAATTAAGCTAAGTTGAAAGAACGAATAAAATTGACAAAAGGATACAAAACAATTTTTATTAAAGGGCCTAATTATTGTGGTCATTTTGAGATGTTATTATGAGTTGTTATCAGCTAATTTGATATTAAATCGGTGCGGTTAACAATGTCAGAGAACTACTAATGTGGGTAACAGCAGAGACAGAGAAGAGACACACAGAAGCAGAGTGATGGAGCATCAAGCAGAAAGAGGTCAGGGCTCCCTACCGTGGTTGTCAGCCGACTGGTTGAACCCGCACAGCTGGCAGATGGAGCGGACCCACTTGTTCATGTCCTCCTCGGTCTCCGCTACGAGGTAAAAGGTTCGGTCCGAGGTCTTGATGTCAAACACGAAGCTGTCCTGGAACTCCTTCCGCTTAAAGGTCAGGCCGCAGTCCACCTGCTCGCAGCAGTGCAGGTCGATGACCCGGATGGGTTTCTTGGAGTGGTCATTCTTGTAGTACTCAAGAACGTCGGGGTCACCGCTCATGCGGCCGCTGCGAAGGATGAACCAGCGTTTCTTCCACGCCTGGGGAGAAGCATGAAAAATTGAAAGGTAAGAACGTGACAATAATACACAAAAGAAAAAGCCAGTGGAGCCAAATCGAAATTTCTCATTCAAATTGGATTTTGACAGAAGCTCAACGAGGCCACAAACTTTTTAAAATAACACAATGATGCAGAATACTACGCACGCTGCAGAATGTTGCAGTGACATGTGTCAACAGCTGGACTTGGGTTGTGGTGTAAACTGTTGATCACGTCTTGCTAACTTTGAGCAGGTTTACTGTGGCACGCACGTGGTCGTGTGTGGTTTGCATGTGCACGTTCAGAGGCGGCGGGAATGAGGCAGCAGGTGCCAACGTATTTCCTGTGCTGATGTCCCCCCCCCCCCCCCACGAGCGGAGACAGACGCACAGCTCCTCTGCGACAGCTTTGTTAAGAGACTGCAGGCTCCTCCCGCCTCCACAACTGATGAGTGACAGCACTTTGGTCCACACGAAATCATCCTACATCTGCATACGACTGTGTGACTGCAGCTGGAGTCATAAACACAGCAGAAGTGCATGCTCCACTGATGCCAGCAGAGAGGACTCCAGAATGGGAAGCGTCCAAATGCAACATGTGGCACCAACAACGCCATTGTTGCATTTCTCAACTGGGGGGGAAGCACAAAGGAAGAACAGTGGCCTTGATTACAACACATCCATACGTTTTCCCAGTGGCCGTCTTAAAGGGACTCTGTGTTCTCTGTGCCCAGAGACAAAAGAGGAAGATAGACCAGGAAGGGAAAGGGGGAGTAAAGGGGGGGGGGGGGTTGAGCAGGGGGGACTTTTTGGACATCTGCCAGTGATGCACTTCCGCCAGGCAATGTCTCTCACATGCAGGCTGCTGACACACAGGATCCTGCGGGGCCCCCCCCCCACCCCCTCGCTCTCCATCAACACAGACACTGCCGCAAGGCTAACGCCACCCCACCCCACCCACCCCCCCCCAAAAAAACAGGTTTGCACCATACAGATGCACAAACGTCCACCATGTTCCCCTGGAAATATCTGCTACATATTCGTATACGCTGTTAAATTTATGATGTTAGCAATTTCAGCTTCAGCACTACGGTGTTGTGCATATTGGTTATCTGTCACACCACACTGGGACGCTGGGACTGAGAGGTCTGGGATGTCTCCAGTGGACAAGGCCTCTTCAGTGCCTCTCTGACTCCACATTAATTTTTAATATGCATTCTGCTCATTGATCAATGCTGTGGTGCTTCTGAGTCAAATAAATCAATCGTGCAGTTTAAGTAGCTGCAGGATGGCACTTTTCCTTTTTGGTTTCAGTGATGCAGGTTTTCAGTGCTAACGCTAACAACGTGGAAGATACGGTTTTCTTGTATCTACATAAAAGACATATTATATATGTTATATACACATAAACGGGGCTATTTCTATGTTTTTCCTGCCACCGAATGTGGTTTCTAGCCGAGGTAGTTGCTTAATTGCAGGAGCTTCAGCCATTGTTGGGTTTAACAGAACAGGGTTACGTCTTGAGTCGGCGGCCGCGTCCTTCAGATTTGGAAAATAAAAAAACCTTGGACCTGGAAACAGGTTGAAAAATATTAAACTTATCAACAATTGTTTTCACAGTAAATAATATATAACCTTGAGGATATTGCTTCAACTGGTGATTTCACTTTCGTGATATAATCAAATATTTACTTTGGTCCATTGACTGAAAATATATTTTTTTAATTTACAACAAATATTTGATTTGCAGCTTTTATTTTTAATTAAGCAAATTGCTGCTTTAAGTGTCTAACCTGCCGTATTTTATTGAACTAAATATTTATAAAGTCTTTATAAAGTGCTGGTAAATCAAGTGGAAATAACATCATGACTCATCACTATATTTTGAGATTGTGTCCATTGTTTCTGATGCAAAATGTTTATCATTTCATTATGCTGCCAGTTTTGTTTGCTTTTCCTCCGAGAAGCCAACGCAGCAAAGAGGTGGCAGCAACCCACTTCCTCTTTTTCCAGGAAGTGCAGATTTCGATCTCATCTTCATCACGAAGCTGAACGTCAGAGGTATTGGGGGGGGGGGGGGTGAGACTTCTTCACCGTATGTTCTGTCAGACTGATCCACTGATAAGAGGCACTATGGCCTTAATGGTGTTGATAGTAGATTCTTGCTGCTGTGAACATCTTCAGGCCGATTCATGCTTCGTGATTCGTTCCTTCAACTCAATTAAAAAATTGCGTCAGGGAACGGCTCCGCGTGGATTAGAGACAGAAGCATGAATTGGGCTGTACCCTGACGTTCACTTTCCTAAAAATGTAACTACGCTGCGATTGGTCCACCTGGTAGCGTCACATTTCCAACAGATTTTGAATTGAGATGAAGGAACAAACACGGACCAGTGGCGAGCTCTGCAGTTTGTGTGACAACTATGCATTAGGTGCAGATTATACTGGTAAAGGGTGTGGGCAGACAAATTCCAAGAGCGTTACTCCCCAAGTCTCCGTCTAAAGGACCCAACTGGAGGGTGAACTTCCTTTAATAAAATACAGTGGAGTCATCACACCGCTCCACAGAAACATTCACATTTCTCTTTTCTCCCAAGTCCACATGGCCTCTTAGTTTAGCGAGACTACACGAGTCAGAAAGATTATAACTCTTACAAACCCCATTTAAATATTATTGCCTTTTCTGGAAAGAGCGAGCGTCAGTTAATTGAGACCTGGAGCAGTGCCCAGTTTCACGAGGTCAGTGTGACCCATCTGGGTTATTCCTGGCATCCTTCAGCTGCAGCCAGCATATTAACCCAAGACAGCAGCAGCTCTCCACCACAGAGGAAGACAGCTCATTTAAAAAAGGACCTTATCTGACTAAATATAGAACGAGTATTTCGACGGTAAAGGCAGTTGCTGCTTAACTCGAGAACAAATTAATTTATATTTCCCTCCGTTACACTTTCTGACGGAGGAAAAACATCTCAACTGGCAGCGCGGCTTCTCTTATCTCTTTCTCATGCACTTTTTTCGAATTTGCAAAAAAAAAAAAAAAAAAAAAACTTCCCCAGCGAAGTAAATCATGGGGGAGGAGGACACAGCGAAACGAGCGAACCCACCCACCGCCATGTCCTACAGAGCATGTCTAAGCCCATCGATCATTGTCTAAGCACTGGGAAGCTGTAAAACTAGGCTGAACTCTCCCAGCTCTCCAACCTTCCCCTCCCCCCCATCATGGCTCTGGTTTGAAACTACATCACTGTTCCCAAAAAAAAAAACAAAAAAAAAGCATAGACACACTGCCCTTGTTATCAAGTGGACTGGACAGTGCACTGGAACACAGAGAGAGTTCGCTAATCACATCCCCAACTAACACGATATCAAAGACAGACGCTGCATGAGACATGGGACAGAGGAGACAAAAGTCAAATAAAGGTCAAATCCAAGCAGACGTGTGTGAGAGCGAAAAGCAAAAAACACGTTGCAGACAAATTGTAGAGTGAGCGATTAGGAAAACTTGACTATAAATAACATGTAATTTGAGGGTCTCAAAGGATCGCCTGCTCCCACTTGAAGCACAAAAAGAAGTGCAGCCATCCACATCTGTGAAAACCCGGCCGCTAGTCCCTTCAGCTTTATTCAATCATCCCATATAAGCTTGATCATTCCTTGTTCCAACATTGTCTCATTTGTCCTGACGGCAGCCGGCTACACACACACACACACACAGAGACTGGTCGGGCTACAAAGGAGCCACACGAGTCCTCCATCTATTTTCAGTGGCCGGCAATGAAAACATTACAAAACAATTCTTTTCTTGCGTCTAAAAATAGGATCAAAACTAGTCTGTCTGGTCGATTCCTTTTGTCTCTCCGCATGTTGATAGGTGGACATGCTGTGGCTCTATTCCTGGCAGTCGGCAAAACAATGATTCTGTGGGAAAACAAACAAAATTTCATACAAAAGCGCTCGGTTCACAGGAATAAAAAAGGGACACGGAGTCTGGTGTGTGTCGTCCACCGCAGCTCGTAAGTCACTGCAGCCATTAACTGTATTTGCACATGTATAATAGAACAAAACAAAACTTATCACTCTCTGTTCTAATGCACTGTAGAGATGGTTGCGGCCAAAACAATTATCCAAGGTGTGTCTTTTACGGCCACAGAGCAATATGTGGTGTGTGCGTGTGCGTGTGTGTGTGTGTGTGTGTGTAGTAGGCTGTGTCAACAGGCCTGTCGATAAGCATCAGTCAACATGTTTTTAAATGTGCGTGAGCAAACATCCAAACTAAACACGTTTGTTATCCACGTAGAAGAAGGTTGGAATAGTTTTTGTTTACCTCTGCTCCTATTAGAGCGGCGGAGGAGGAGACAGCAGGTTGTTGTCTCTGACTCTCCTGCGTTACCTGCTGCTGCCGGACACACAACTCACAGCTGCACAAACACCGCTTCCTCGTGTATTACCTGCTTTGGTAAAGGTCATGTGCTGCGGAGCGCCGATTTACCTCTTGTGACTTCAAACGCTTGGCTACGTACGAACTGGAGGCCTCGGGCTACGTGTCGCCTGTTTGATGTGAGCGGCGGCACATCAGCGCTCGTGATTGCGATGAAACCCACTGGTGCTCGGCCATTGATGCTTAATTGGGATAAAAGGTGAATTGGAAAGGAACCAGTGTGTTCTGAGGGCATGGGACTGGGCATGGAGAGATTTAAGAGAGGAAGGGAAAGTGGAGTGAGCTCCAAATAAAATGAAAATGGGCCTTGATCATATAAGTGTTTGATTTCAATTATTATTTCATTTTATATTATACAAACAAAGGCAGCATTTGAACAAAAAGGATTATTGTTTTCTTGAATTTCTCATGTAAAAGGTTATATATTCAACTGTATTATGAATGACTGCAGAAGAGTAAAAAGCTGCTCTAAGTAAAGACTCAAATGAAGCATCCCTCCCACATCTATTCTCTGTGGTTGTTGTTCTCAGGCTCTTCAGAGTCAGCGAAGAACAAAAGAGGAATATTTAGCACATCAGTGACTTCGCTTCTCGTCCCTTCTGGTGGCTGAACAAAGCTTGAATTTCATCTTCCCAGAAAACTCCTCCCGACAGCAGGAGCGGCAGTGAATCCACTTTGCGATGCATGAATTAAAAAAGGTGGGACCTGCCATAATGGCCACGATTGTACGAGCCGACTTGCCCGGACACTGATTCTGGTTAATGTGCTGGTGAGGGGGACAAAGCTGGACGGACAATGATGACAGAGCCCTGATTATCTAGTTCTAATCAATAGCGGGTCACACGTCAGCCCACATTACGGGAACAGACGGGGAGATTCAGCCGGCGATGGAATGCAGTCCGGCTACATGTGAAGAATAATTGCCTGGAAATTTACACAAAAGCACTTTTTAATTTCAGACATTCAAAACTTGTCTTTCAATGAGAGCGTGCGTCAGTGGGGCCAACCTGGCCTGAGCGTTGTTATGTGTAGAACATGAGGACATGGACATGTGTACATTGTTACTTCCGTCTCTTTGTTTGTTTGTCAGCAGCATTACGCAAAGAAATCCTGAATGGATTTTCATGAAACTCGGTGGAAGCGTGGGACATGGGCCAATAAAGAACCCATTAAATCACTTTTTCTTTAACTTTGCAAAATAGGGTGTGTTTATGACCAAATTTTTTGACATAATTCATGCATTTTGATGAAAAAAAGGTGTATTTAAGGGACTAATTTCTAAAAGTGTGTGAAATTTGGTGCCGCTTAATTGAATCTAAGGGGACATGGCAGGTCTGAGCAGCAGTTTGTGCTCTACTGAGAGACTTTATAGTTTTAATTTGCCCCAAAGTTCTTAGCAATTACAATATTTGCAGCGGAGCACCTCATATAAAGTACTTTTTTGAAATTAGAAGTAAATTCTGTGGGAGACACGGCAGTTTATACAGCAGTGCGCTAAAATAAACCACACAAATGGACGTGAGAGCGCATGGAGACGATTCTTGGAAGTCAGACAGTTTACACAACGCTCCACATGTCCGCTCTGAGTAAGACGTTGAGCAGACAGCTGCCCCGGACAAAGTTTATAATGCACATCTCTGGAGCATTTCCAACAACTTCAGGTCACAAACAAAACAGGAGAGCGGCCGTGCCAACAACGTGTGGCCATTTTGTATTCTCAGCAAATCCCGCCGTTTATCTGTCTCAAGTGCTGAAGAGATCCAGATGCTCCCCGGGGTTTGGACGTGGCTCAGTCCCGTCCGTGTACCCAGAGAAGTAAACACGGAGAGATGTTAAACAGAGTGTCTGGGGCTACAGGCGTTTGGGTCCAACGGATGCATTAGAGCATCGCGGCAATTTAAATCAAACCGCTCGTGTTTCCCCAAAAGTCAAAACACTGACCTTGAAGGGCCGGGCAGCTGCAAGACATAACGCATGCAGATAAGACCAAAAAACAGGCCTGTACATTCTAGTGTGTTAATAGAAGAAGGTGGGAGATTAGCCACAGAGCACAGAGACACACAGGGTCCTCTCCAACGGCCACTTTCACAAAGACGTCAGCTCTGAAACCCATTTACAACCGAGCCTGATGGGATTCAGCTTCAATGACATTACAGCGAATATGATTCCGTGCACAATGCCACAACATGAGCGTGATGGAAAACGCTCCATCCTACAGGTGCGCCGCTGATGAAAAGCTGCATTTGGAGCCTCCAGTCCTCGTTTCGCTCTCTACGCTCTGCAAAAATCTGCCGCATATCCTGCAAACACAAGCCCTCAAAAGCTCTCAGTGAATAGAATCAGCCTCAATTTGCAGGCGAACACTTCCATCATGAGGAACGTGAGTAATCTCTTGCCACGTCCCCGGTATCAGCAGAAGGCTGAGCGTCTTTAGAGTGAGCCCGCCCTGACACTGTGACTAATGGGGAGCATTATATTTAATCAGAACTCTTTGTGTCACTTCCCCTGCCTCTGCCATCTGCTGCTGCTCGTACACATCTGGGGTGCGTACGCCGAGCACGAAGCTCCTCCTGGTCTCTCCGGTTCCACCCAAGGTGGATTCAGATGCACAAGGGCAGATAAAACAAGGGGGGGGGACATTTACATTCAAGGGGAGAAGCTGACCTGAGCACCGTAATTTGTTGCACCTTCACTCCAGCTCTAATGTCACAGCGGCTATGGGGGACTGGAGGTATTTCTCCTCACTCAGCTGTGTGCACCATTACAGTCTGATGCCGATGCTGCATCTGGAATCTCACATCTAAGGCAAATGCATTTAAAACACATCATGCTACATACAGCAGGTTTTGTAATTGAATTCATCAAAGTTTAACTAACTAACATTTCATATTCTAAACGTTAAAGCAATAATAGTGTGACGTTTATTGTGATATTATTGATATTGACTGATATGATTTTGTTTTACCTTGACATAGTTTTAGTTTTTCGTTTCTTTGTTGTTTATTATTGTCCAACGCTACGTTTAGCACCAGGAGTTGTTGAGTTTGTTACAAAAAAAAAAAATTCCCATCACGGAAAATCCCTTCAAGGTCTTAAACTGGCTTGAATGTAAAACTCCACCTTTGCCTCACTTTGCCTTTGCACATCTCTGAATATGCAAAATCGGCCTGGCCTCTATTTCCGTAACTGTTTCAGTCGTGATGAAGAATCAGCTCAATTCAAGTTCTCCTTTACGAACCCTGTGGTGTAAATAGAATTCCTTTGGTAAAACCAACGTTCCCCATTGCATCATACGGATTACTGGAGAAATTCAGAAAATCTGATTCTAACATCCAGATTATAAAATGTCCGTTATTGTGCCTCTACTATTTTCTGGGGTTGTGAAACTCCACCACTGGCATCTGAAGAGTCACCTGGAGACTCCAGACACTTCAGTGAGGGACACCAGTGTCTCTGCTGATCTCGGTTGACATCGTCTCACCGTGTTCCGTCTATATTTGTACATTACTCAGAGTTTATTCTCATCTGAGTTTCAGTTGTAGGAAATCTCAGTTCCTTCATCTGAAGAGCAATGACTCATCTCCTGTCTGGATCTTCAGAAGAAGACAAATGCGCCAAACGAAGCGGTGTTGATACGAAGTAGAAACAAAACAAATTCTAATTACCACTTAAAGGAAGTTATGGTTTTTCCCATGCAGGTTTAGTTGTCAGCAAATTACTCAGAAACAAATTGCATCAAACTCTTTCTATTTTAGTGCAGAGGCCTTTTTTTTTACCACTTTCCTTAACATTGCGATATTTTTTTAAAATATTTTCTTTAGTTTCTGGGGAAATAATCGATGTATATTTCTATAAAACATCAGATATATTTATTTGTACAACACAGTGCAGATTACCTACTTCCTGTTTCCTTCTTTGTTTCTATACTAAGCACTGGTGAGACGTGTAGGATTGTTTGTGGTGTTTTTGAGATGTGATTCTCTTTTATCAGCTTCATGCCCACTTGTAAGGTGGTTTGAAGATATCATGAATAAAAGATTTGTTTTTTTTCCCACCGTCTCTCCGCCTCAAATGATGAATTACTGCAATAACCTGAGCGTGACTGTCGCTGTTTTTCAGTTTAACTACATGTATCCAACTCAACGCTTCACATTTCCAACTCCGACAAACTATCAGTAAGTAGTGTCAAGTGTTTTACAAGAAGTGGAAACACGACACATCACAACAGGCTAATCTCATCTTATTTACAGTTATCAGTGTTACAGTTAAAGTCAACTTCCACTAAAATGTAGAACACTGTATATGACACAGAAATGTATTTTTATGTTCATGTAAGTAAAAGAAAAAAAAAATCACATGTTCCAGGAAGGAAGGAAGGGAGGAAGGAAATGATCATTAATTAATTCATAATTCAATTTAAATATTCTCTGCAGATCTGCTTGTACTGTTTGTTTACTTGCATGAACATCAATGTTACATCCTATGTGCAATACCTCTGGATTTCACATTTGTTTTAGATTTGTTCTTCCCGACCAACACTTTCCATTGACAAATTAAACTTGAGTGTAAGCTACTGCCTCTGAGGACATGTATAAATATCATGACCTTCAAATAAACTGTACTGAGGCAATAACAAATTCTTCCTGTCGTGTTACGGTTATTACAACCTACATTTATGTCTTGTGTTGTAATCTGCAGTGTTTCATTCACTTGATTAAAGTATGTTTATCTGAATTTTTATTAGAAAACAATAGTGGACAATTCAAATCCTTTAGTGGTCATTTTGAGTTGAAATGACCTGGAAGGAGAGAGAGAGAGAGAGAGAGAGAGAGAGAGAGAGAGAGAGAGAGAGAGAGAGTAACCGTCTCTCCCCGTCTCGCTGCGTCCGAGCTGATCGTGGTCAAACAGCGGTGCTCAGGTGTTTTCCGCGTAACGAAGGGTGTCGGTCAAAAGGAGCGAGTGAGCTCAGTCAACCATCCCTGGGCAAATAAATGCCATAAAAGAAAATGTGATAGTTGTCGGTGAACCTTCTCGGGTTGCCACACACAGGATCAAAAGCAGGTACATCCCCTAATTCCTCAGATGTCACAACTGACATTTAAGTTTTTTTTTTTTGCTTTTACTTGTTACATGTCTTTATAATTGCTGCCAAGCCTAAAAGGCTTTTCCACTGACACACGTCATCATGACAGAGCCCATTTGCGTCAGAGGGACGATCCAGCGACAGTCATATGACAAGTTGGATGATTCCTGTACGTGATTCCATGTTTGGATATAATCAGCACTGCAGAAACTATATTTCCTTCATGGACAAAACAGAAAACACGACCAGACAATACTGCATCTGTCATCAGTGGCCATTTTATTTTGCTGTTATAGACAAACTAACAACAATCCACAGCGTGTAGATTCTCTTTGATTATCTCTGAGTACAATATAGTTTTTCCTTAACTGACATCTATCTGGATCAGCAGAAAAAATTAATTTTACGTAGTATAATCTTTATCTACTTATGTATTTTATGATCCTATTAATCTTATATATATATTTGAAGTACTATGAGCTGCTATGTGCCTTTTAAAGACATATCAGTATCAGTGTTGAAAACTATGAAGACCTTTATTCTACGGAATAATCAATGTAGAAAAGATGAACATTTATGTTTGTATTTTACGTAAAAAGATTTGTTTATTTTCTTACTTTAAGTTCTATATATTTTGTTGTAATTGTGTTCTCTTATTATTTATAGATATTTATAATACAGTTTAAATAACAAGCCCCTATATATCAACCGATATATCTGTATTGGAAATGTTTTATTCTAATATTGGTATCAGCCCCCGTATCTGTGTCAGTATGTGTTCATCAACTCGGTCAATAGCGGTGATTCTGATAAAACACAGTTGTAGATATGATAACAAACAATTCTTCAAATATGGATGTTTCAACAAAGAAGCTACAGACTGAGACACGGCAGCTGAACTCACATGTTCTTCCTGATGGAACATTTTCTAGGTGGAAACCCATGATAAGTTTAACCTTTTCAGAATCTGACCAAACATGAAGAATACTCATCCTTCAGTTCTGGTTTTATAAGTCAGAAAATAACAGTGTGACGTCACAGTGACGTTGACTTTGACCTTTTAGACTGAGAGATGTCATCACTTGATTTTATCCTGTTGACCACAAACAAGTTCGTCCTTCACTCTTCCCTCCTTCACAACTGGTTGTCGTTGCCTGTTGTGATGAAATTCCCTCAAGGTGTTCTTGATGTATTCATGTTAATGAGAATGGGACAGACGTCAGGTTTGACCACCAAACTCTGATCAGTTCCTCCTCGAACTCAAAGTGAACGTTTGATATTTGTAAGATATTCCGTCAAGGTGTTCTAGAGACATGGAGAATGGGATGGATGGACGTACAGATGTGCAGACGCCCAGACAGACAACCCGAAAACATGATGCCTCAGGCAGCGGCTGTCCCTGCACGGCGCGGAGGCATAAAACCAAAAGAAAAATCAATGGGATCTAATTTCCTTGTGAACAACACTATTTTAAGCTCAGCTGATAGAGTCTTGATAGATGGAAATACATTTATATACTCACAGACCAATTTAATTCCTTTCCCTGTCAGGGGAACTCAGTCACCACACTTCCTGTAGGTACCATCCAGAGGAAGTCTGGCATCTGCTATTGGTGCAATAATTAAGTTGTGGACAGAAAACACACCGGCGAAGGCAGAGTTCATGGCAAAGGACAGGATATTGTGACAAAGGTTCAGACGAGGCCACCATGGGACGTTCCCAGTGAACGTGAGAGGACGGACGGAAGACTGATCGTGTGACAAACAACTGTGACTTTTACGCTTTAGCGTGTTATCAACGTCAAAAAGACCGTTGGTGCTGCTCTGACAAGAAAACTGAGAAGTTGGTCTGGGTACATTTATCACACATTTTAGAATTTGGATTTACAGAAATGAAGCTTTAAGGTAAAAACAGGATATTTTTTTATATATTATTTTCTGACACATTTACTGTAAAGAAGAATCCATTAAATCAGAGTGAAATTAAGAGTTAATCAACAGTGACGATCATCGCAGGCTGCAGCCTCAAGTCGATCACAAGATTCCCTTTGAGTGCACACGTCTAACGATAGTAAACTAATCTGACGTTGATACTGCCGTCACATAAACACCCCCCCCCCCCCGTTTTGTAGCTACTGGGGAAAAGGCCGCTATGAGGCTCCACTGATAAAGTGGAACAAGGAAAATGAGTGTCTGAGCGCCGGGTGTCTGTCAAAGCAGGAACTGGGAGGCGTTCTCAGTTGACCTCCGAGGGCAAGGACTTCCCAAAGCCCCTCTGCAAAACAACAGCGGACCCGGCAGCTGACAGTGGGACACAGGCGGCTGCTGCTATGCCTGCTTTAAAAAACTCCTCTCCTCCACTCGCAGGGGCGAGATGGAAAAGCAGCTATCACCTTGCCGATATGATCTGTCTGGAATGTGGCAAAGCTCTACTGTATGTGAACAGACACGTTTGTTATGTCAGATACAACGTCGGACAAATGGGAGGGTTACAAGCCAACAGTAGCCTGATCCCGATCTGAAGTAAAGCCATTCAATTGTTTACAGTGTGACACGTCGCATGTATGATTCATGACGTGCGTTCATACGTGCATGACTCACGCAGAAGACTTATAATTAAGCATTTATCAACACTGGAAGCCACACAGAGGTGTAACTGGCACAGTTTCCTCACCCAGGTTTCCTTATAGGTTACAACTTAACTTTAAGTTCTAGTTCCTTTGTGTGTTAAAAGGATCTATTGGGAGAAATTGAAGATAAAATAATCCTAGTGATGTTTTCATTAGTGTGTTTCATCTAAATTGAACATATTGTTGTTTTCTTTAACCCTAGAATGAGCCCTTTATATTTAAATACTTTATATTTACATCGGGAGCGGGTCCTCTCTATGTCGCCGCCATGTTTTTTTTACAGTAGCCCAAACTGGACAAACTAAAACCTTTTGAGTTTTTATGACGAACTGAAGGCTGCCACAGGTTCTCTGTCATGTTTGGAAGGGGAGGGTGAGGCGAGTGGTGTTCAGCTGTAACATGCAACTTCACCACTAGATGTCACTACATTCTACACACTGAACCTTTAAAACTCAAGTGTCAAACACTTTGCACCAAATTTCTAATTTCCATGTCATCTCCTGCCCTTGAACAGGTGAACAGAAACAACTAGAATGGCACTCAGATGGCACACAGCTCCGCCAAGGGCCCAACAACCCCATGACACCACATTTAAATCTGTGTTTTCTCTCTGGATCTGCAGCAAAGTGCAAACACTCATAGATATCAGCCTTCTAAACATGCCTGATTTGTCTTTCAACAAGATCCGTAAATTATTCACTGGGAAATCAACAGAAATGTTGAAACAAACGCCCTCTGCTCCCTGATTTTGATCCCCAACAAAAGTGAATCTCCTGACCCCCATGCATCCTTCCACCAAGTTTCACATACGGACAAAAACACGACCTCCTTGTCGGTGGGTAATAAAACACAGTAAAACTTCTCATCTCCACATTAAATGGACCAACAACCTTCACGATGTGTGATAAAAACAATATTGGCCAATTGATCAGGCTGTAGTTGATGCAGCAGACAGGAGGAGGCATGTGTTCTGACCCCTGACGGATGATGAGTGATGAGTAAAACAACTTTAACAGATCTGCACAAGAGGCTCTGGGTGAGTGCTGGATTAGTCAGTTGTTTTCATGTTCCCTCTGCTTATTCTGGACATTGTTAAAAAAAAACAGCAGCCACGCTAGACCCCTCCCACCTACTCTTACAACACAGGCCCACCTCTGGAGCCTCGATCAGCCCCCGCGAGGAAAAGAACCAAACTCCAGCCGAGTGATTCACTTTAGCTGCGCGACTGTTTTCCTCGGGGAGCTGCAGCGAGGCTACACACATAGTGGTGCTATCACATGTTCAGGGGTTGGCTGAGTGAGTGGGTGGGTGGGAGGGAGGGAGGGAGGGAAGGGGAGAAGGTGGGGGGAGGCACAGAAAGTTTATGTTCATCATGTGGTTGAGCCGATGCAGAAAAAGTGAGTCACTCAAGTTAATCGCATTTGTAAACAGAAAACATGTAACCGGGACTAGTGGTGCTTGTTACTATAGAGCGTGAACATGTCGTCTCCTGTCGTCACCAGCTGCTGCGTCCCAGCTTCAACTGTCACATGTGTTTGTCCTCCCTGACTTTGCATATGATTTGCATGGCAGGGCTGCGGTGGTAGTACCAGTTTTCACTCTCTCCTAACCCCGGGTTCCACTACACGTTCAACCCGAGCAGCAACGTGCCACATGTTCAGACAACCCACAGTGGAAGGAGTATAATGATACAACTACTGATTAACTGGCTCGGGAAAGACTTCATGTTAGGAGGCGGTGGAATATTGACTATTGAGAATGTGTTGTTAAGGATTAAAAAAACAGCTTTTCATTGTTGCAAATAATCTCCTGAAACAGCCAAGGACTGTTGTTGCGGCTCCACAACCATGTGCACCTTCCACCCTCGTCAGCTCATTCCAACGTAATGACCGATCAAAACTCGCAGCCGTGTTTATTGAGGAACACGGTACACCTTCGGGCTGGAATGTCTGCGGGTATGTGAGAGTATAGTATCTGAAAATATCCGTCTGCATCAGGACGTCAACTATGTCAGATGACAGCAAATCTGCCGAGTAAATGGCCCCGATTGTCCGACAGCCTGACTTTAAGTGGAAGGAATTTCAGATGGACCGATTATCGCATTCACAAGTCGGCCTGTTCTGGACACTCCATCTCATGACACTGTTTTCATGAGTGTGTATGTGTGTGTGTGTGTGTGTGTGTGGTTGTTTATAGGTTATTGCTCAGGGTGAGAAGCAGGTTGAGAAGAGCTGGGAGGCTGCTCCCTGCTCTCTTGCCTGAGGAAGGCCATTATGTTATAGCTCCATTATGCCCGGTCAGATGGTGTCTCTCTCTCTCTCCTGTTGTTTATACAGTAGTGCTATGAACAAAAGCAAGTTTTTCCCCCCTGCACCGCTGCAGCTGCTGTTCCATACTGACCACGGTGGTCTCTCTATGTAAACATTAACCAGCTTTAAGTGGAAGACAATGAGGAAATGACAGGACAAAAGCAGGGGTGGGGGGTGGGGGTGGAGAGAGTGAGGCGAGGTGTGTGTGTGTGTGTGTGTTGAAGACATTCAAGGATGGATTTCCAGATGAAACACACAAGAGGTGACATCATGGCAAAGTGAGCTAGTAGGAACATGGAGAGGTCTGGTAATGCAACACCACGCATAAACAGTGGACAGCTGTATTTACAGGAGATTGTCTCATGGTTGTATCTGCCTCCATAAATCCTATTATCTGATTTGCAGGCTGCCCGGCACCCGGGGAGAGGAGCAGCTTTGGCTTAAATGTGTGTGTGGAGCTTTATCCAAGGCACTCAAGTGCTGCTGCAGTTATCACTATTGTTTGGGACGTTGGCAAACTGGTCACACCGAGCAGTGCTTTGATTAGACGTTACCTCATGTTGATCGGATAAAGCAAAAAATGGCAGTTTGAGTGTGTCTGAGAGCAAAATGATAGGCAGCTGCTGGGTATTACACAGGCTTACCTCCATGTTGGAGGAGGACCTGGGGAACATAGGACCCCCCCCTACAAGTGGGTGAAATGTGGCAAACTGCATTTTTTTTTAATTTAAAAACAATCTATAGTATCAGGATCCAGGCTGTTATTTGGTGATGGAGCAAAATGTGAAGTTTCCTCCTTTAAAAAAGAGCGGAGGTCCAGATGTGAGTGGGATGCACCTGCCACATCTGGACTTTGAACATCATGACACCCTCAGACAGACCGGGTCACACCTCCAGCCCTCTCGCACCACACACACACTCGTAAACAAACAAAGCGAAAGTGCACATTCACTCACATATCTCCGCAGCTTTTTCTCCGGCGGTGACTTCCTCAGCCAGCCCTGGAAGATGATCTCCCCGCCGCTCATGTTTTCTCACAATCTGCCGTTTCCTCTTGCGCTGCAAACCGCCGTGCGTCACTCAGTACATGTCGGCTCCTCCCGGAGGTTCGAGCCCGTTCAAAGTGCTGCTGCTGTCGGCGTCCGGCTCCCTCTGGTGCAGCCTGCTCCCCCCATTTGATTTCACACTCACAGATGAAAAAAAGAGAAAGGAAACAATCGCGTGGTGCCGGTGGGAGATGTAGAAACCCGGGGACGCTCCTGGTGGTACCGCGCGTAAAAGCCCCCGCCAGGAGACGCTTGGAGAATTACGCACGGCCAGCTGACGAGGAGCCAGGGGCCAACTCAACTGATGCAGGGTGAGGAAGTATCACAGGGTGTCTGCAGTTTGTTTTCCCAACTCACACCACGCCCACGGTGCAAAGAAAGAGGGATGGGCCGCTTGGATGAACAGGATGGAGAAGTGCGCGTCACAGACAAGTAGCTCCGAGAGTTTGAATAAGGGGGGGGTCGGTGGATTCTGAGGCTGCTGTTCGTCCGCATCGACACAGAACTGCTGTTGACGTGATTCTGTTTCATTTTTTCCAAACACTGACACCGATCAGATTTCGAATGATTAAATCCAACACGGCGCTGGAGGCTTGTGCCAAATCCTACAATCAATTACATCAACCATAATTAACAGACGGTATTTATTCATTTTTTTCTCCTCCTGTTGTTTGTAAATTAGTATTAAATCAATAGTCAACAGCTGGACTGAGTAAAGGGGTCATGTGTTTTCAACTGTAGGCACAAGGGGGGGGAAAGCACCATCTGGTGGAAAGGACCTGACAGTTGCTCTGAAAACTATATAAAATATGGAAGTTGAAAAGGTAAAAGAATTTAGGGCTTTGTGATAGAACGATAACAATATGGCTTTCATCAAAAGCAATATGACAAAAGTTCAATATACATGAATCAATCGATTGCTTATCCATTGTACGAGCATGATGTTGAGGTGTAATAATCAAGTTTAATGTTATTCCTCAGATTTGTAAAATGTTTTGCCATTTTCTGCTCATGAAGAAGAGTTTAAAACCAGAACCTTCACTAAGGAGCAAAAATCAGTCTTTAAACACAAAAGAAATAAGAATTTGACTTTCATCATAATAATTATAGAGATCGACTGATCTGCACATTTTCATCTTGAAACCATCTTGATGTGACGAAACTCTTGAAAAAGACATGAAAACATCAGTAGATGAACAGTATTCATTATCAGAGATTATTTGGTTCAAGACATAAACAGAGGAGCTTTAAATTGAATTAGATTATGTGAAAAGAGAAAAAATGTTGGACCAACTTTAAAAAAACAACTTTATAATAAGTTATATTAACACAATTCGACACAAAAACTCATTACTTTTTTCTACAAATTTTTCAGCCCAATTTCAAATAACGATATCTCTTAATTCATACAACATATGCAGGTATATTTTCATATTGACACACAAATTACCTCAAAAATGTACAACGTTAAATATCATATTTTTCAACGTTTACCACAAAAACAGACTTTACACACAAAGTATTTACTAGGCTGAAACAGTAGTTTTATAGTTTTATAGAGGACAGGAATGGGAAAATCTAGGGAAAGGAATCACGTCTTTTATGTTGTCGACACCGAGGATACTTTGTAAAAATCGATCAAACCCGAGCCCGAAGCCGCCGTGAGGAACCGAGCCAAAACGCCTCAAATCCAGATACCTGCAAATAAATAAAATATCATTAGAACTCTGCTGGTCTGTTGGGATGATGCTTTTAAAATTCTGTTCATGTCAATATTAGTACAAGTTTTTTACCAGCTGTAGGTTTCTTCTAAACCAACCCTGGAAAAGAAGAAGAAGAAGAAGAAGGCTTGGACAGAATTTTGGAAATTTGATCAAATATTGATAAAAACATGCTTTCTGACAAAAAATTCTCTGCCTGGGGAAAAGATTGTTGTGTCTATGTGTGTGTGTTGTTTAACACTGTGTTGTTGGATGGTTGTGTAGAAACCATTTTTACTTTAACCAGCCACTGCAACATTTAAATACACTACAATGCAGTAGCTTGCCCAGAATGCCACTCTGAGGGTTATGCTTGATCTGAATTAATTTAAGGCACCTAAGCACAAACCGTATTCCAGATATATAATAGCACGGGCTGATAAATGCGTTCTTACGCTTCCAGCCGAGCGCTCAGCAGATCCAGCCGCTCCTCTCTCAGCGAGCCCCCACACAGCTCCCCCACCCCTGGCACAAGGAGGTCCACTGCGGCCGCCTGCAAACACACACAACACTCCCTGTAACCTCAGATATGCAAAACAGCAGCGACATTACAAGGAAATAACTGAGCAGTGTTTTTTAACAATGTCTCACTGTGTGCTTGGGACCGTCCAGGTTGTCTCTTGCATAAAACGGCTTAAGATCGTACGGATAATCAGTGACAAAGACCGGAGTGTTGCCGCAATGTTTCACCAGGTACTTCTCGTGTTCCGTCTGAAGGTCACATCCCCACTGCAGAAGAGAAGCGCTAAGGTCAGTGTGGAGTGAGAGCGTCGGTAGCAAACACACAGATAGAAGGAGGCGAAAGGAGAAAATATAAGGATCAGCACTCACGGTTGTGGGGAAGACAAATGTCTGAGAGCTGCTGTTCAGGATGTCTATAGCCTCACTGTAGGTCATCCTGAAATTGAGATGGTGTCATTAATTCAAGTCCTTTTAGCATTTCTCTTTATTCTGATTTCTTTTCTGTGGCCTGTTTAGAAAACTCGAGACTTACACAGGGAACCTCCTCTTCATCATGGCCTCTACTGTGCCCTTTGATTGCATGGATGCAACAGGAAAAACAATGTAAGTGGAGACGATAATGAAATCAGGTGATGTTGGAGCTGGTTGGTACGAGGAGCCGGGTTATGTGCCCCGAGTTAAATAAGCGTCCTTCAGCGCCGGCACTCACCCTGTGTCCGGGAGTCACATGCTTGTGAAACAAATCCACATCCTCTGCACAGCGAGCCAACACATGCTCCGTGGCCGACCTGAACATGTCCTCCATGACCTAAGGAGTGGACCCAGTTTAATAATTAAAGCTCTACTGGGCAACTGTGCACAAGGGCAGCTTCAAAAGTCACAAAAGCTGTGTGTAGAAAAAACAAAAAAAACCTCTTTGTGCTACTCTAATCCATATCAGAGCAAAACTGTATTTGAGGCCAATGACATGCTGTACCTTGGTGAGATCCTCCAAGGACTGTGTGAAGGAGACCTCCGCCTCCACCATGTAGAACTCGGCCAGATGGCGCCTGCTCTGGGAGTTCTCTGCACGAAACGTTGGCCCAAATGTGTACACTCTAGAAAAAGCTCTGCAAGAGTAAGAGTGACAAGGCATAATTACGGAGGCACTCCAGTGTGTGTGCATGCGTCTCTGAGGAAGAACCAAAGACTGCACATAAAGATGGATGAAGTAAAAAATGTCCTGGTTCCCGGAACGCTGCCATCTTGTACTTTAAATATCGTTTGGTGCCAGCGTCTGTTCAGTAGTGATCTTTGTGTGGATACACTCAATACAATAGTGAGTCCGTTTTACCCTGTTTTTACGATCCACTATCTACAAGGATAGAAACGATTTTTAAAAAACATGTATTTGATGTGTACTTTGACGAAAAAACCAAGATATTAGCTGGTGCTTTACTATACTATACTGCAGGCAGCCACTAGGAGATGATCCAAATAACTCGGCTTCACTTTTGTACATTTAGTCCATCTTTATAAACAGTGTATGGGCAGAACATAAAATAAAAGCTGTGCCGATTATCACTAGTAAATACATTTATTATACTTAATCTCACCCTGACATCACTTCCAAGTGAAGCTGACCGGACACGGTCAGGAAGGCCGGGACGGAGAAGTAGTTCTCACCTTCCTCGTGCTCGGGGCCCGATGGCTGTGAAGATTCAAACAGTATCATGAATCCTTTTCCGTTGCGTTTTGCAGCAACTTAAACTTTATCTTTAATTCTCACCTCAACCTGAAAGAGCTCTCCTGCCCCCTCGCAGTCATTTGAGGTGATGATTGGAGTGTGAATTTGCACGAAGCCATTTTCCTGAAACAAAAATAAAGAAGTAGAAAAACTCTCACGTTCTGCATTTGGCTAATAACTAATTCCACCGATCTCTTCTCTTCCACTGACCTTGAAATATGAGTGAATTGCTGCAGTGGCCTCACTTCGTATTCTCAACAGGGAGCTGAAGGCATTTGTTCTACACCTGAGATGAGGAAACTGACGAATATACTCGAGGCTGTGTCTGTCTTTGATTTTAAAGGGGAAATCCTGAAAGAGAAAGCAACAGTATTAAGTTACTGAATATGCTGCTGAAGCGAGTTTGCATGTGGGTTGTTAGAGGAAATTAGTTTCCTTACCAGTGGATTACATTTTCCAACCACGTGGATTCTCTCTGCCTCCAGTTCAAACGGCTGTTTTTGACGTGGACTTTTCTTAAGAATCCCTGTGACTTCAACAGCGCTGCCAAATGTCAACGACCTTTATATGAGGGGAATTACAGACAGTCAGATATGTGACATACGTGATATGTGCATCCTTCATGTGTGTAGAAACAAATGCTTACGGATCATTCAGCTCTGAGCCTGCGACGACCTGCAATGACTGCAAAGAGCTGCCATCATTCACATGGAGAAAGAGATTTGTCTTCTGGGGTCTGACAGAACGAACCCACCCCTACAACAGAGATATTAAAAAAAAAAACTTAATACAGAAATATCTTCTTCTTTACAAATTCTTCTCATTCTTTCTCAATCAATAAAATGTGAGTTACATGTACATAGTTTGGTCACTGCTGACAAAGGGAGTGTTTCCTGGCTGTTGAGTTTTAAAAGTCTCTTTGTTTGCTGTCACATTATCACAATTAATATTTCTTTTAAAAAACACTTGTAATAGCTTCAAAGTCTTGTGACTCTGAGCCGGTGTTAGAAACTGGTAATAGAACAAGTCAGCATTGGTCAGTGGTTCACAGGACATGAAGCTATTTAAATTAATGTGATTTGCAATAGATAGACAGTTAGATAGACAGACAGACAGTTAGACAGACAGACAGACAGTTAGATCGACCGATAGACAGATAGACAGTTAGACAGATGGAAAGATGGACAGATAGACAGTTAGACAGACAGACAGACAGACAGTTAGAAAGATGGACAGATAGACAGTTAGATAGGCAGACAGACAGACAGACAGACAGACAGACAGTTAGACAGACAGACAGACAGACAGACAGTTAGACAGACAGATAGTTAGATAGATAGACAGTTAGATAGACATATAGACAAATAGGCAAATAGACAAATAGACAGATAAACAGTTAGATAGACAGTTAGACAGACAGACAGACAGTTAGATAGACAGATAAACAGATAGACAGTTAGACAGACAGACAGACAGACAGACAGACAGACAGTTAGATCGACCGATAGACAGATAGACAGTTAGACAGATGGAAAGATGGACAGATAGACAGTTAGACAGACAGACAGACAGACAGTTAGAAAGATGGACAGATAGACAGTTAGACAGACAGACAGACAGACAGACAGTTAGATCGACCGATAGACAGATAGACAGTTAGACAGATGGAAAGATGGACAGATAGACAGTTAGACAGACAGACAGACAGACAGTTAGAAAGATGGACAGATAGACAGTTAGACAGACAGACAGACAGACAGTTAGAAAGATGGACAGATAGACAGTTAGATAGGCAGACAGACAGACAGACAGACAGTTAGACAGACAGACAGACAGACAGACAGTTAGACAGACAGATAGTTAGATAGATAGACAGTTAGATAGACATATAGACAAATAGGCAAATAGACAAATAGACAGATAAACAGTTAGATAGACAGTTAGATAGACAGTTAAACAGACAGACAGACAGTTAGATAGACAGATAAACAGATAGACAGTTAGACAGACAGACAGACAGACAGTTAGACAGACAGACAGACAGACAGACATACAGACAGACAGACAGTTAGATAGATAGATAGACAGATAGATAGATAGATAGACAGACAGACAGACAGACAGATAGACAGTTAGATAGATAGACAGTTAGACATATAGACAGACAGACAGTTAGATAGATAGATAGACAGATAGATAGATAGATAGACAGTTAGACATACAGACAGACAGACAGTTAGATAGATAGATAGACAGATAGATAGATAGATAGATAGATAGATAGACAGTTAGACATATAGACAGACAGTTAGACAGACATACAGACAGACAGACAGTTAGATAGATAGATAGACAGACAGACAGACAGATAGATAGATAGATAGATAGATAGACAGTTAGACATATAGACAGACAGTTAGACAGACAGACAGACAGACAGACAGACAGACAGATAGAAAACATCACGTAATAACAGCAGACGTCACCTTCACTTTAACATTAGTCCCCAGCTCGGCTCCTGTCAGAGCTTCAGAAACTCGCAGCGTCTTTTCACAATAATGTCGAAGACTCGACGAGATTCCCCGAGAAACTGAAGAGGTCGAAGCCGAAGAAAGTGTCTTAGCTGCGGCCTGAAACATCGTGAGACTCCGCTGCTCGTCCCGACATTTAACAAACACTAAAACCTCAACATGCGGTGACAGCGTGAAGAAGATAAACACGTGTTTAACGGTGTTTTTTAAAGATTTACAGCGACTTTCACGTTGTGTCACTTCTCTTCCTGTTTGGGTCCTGCGCCATTGGGCCAATCCGGTCACATGGTTGGGGATGAACCAATCAGATTTCGGTTTGTCACAGCAGGAACTATGGAAGCTCACACGGGTCAAGGAAAGTGTAAAAATGTTCTATTTACAATAAAATAATATATTTAACATTAATTTGATTGAAAAAATCCGAATTTTAAAAAAGTTCATGAATTAATTCATAAATAAATAAATAAATTTTGAAAATGCAGTTTGAGAGGAGAATTTTAAAACTATATTACACATTGATTTAAGAATATGGATTTTTATATCCATATAAAATATGGCAGTTTAATATTTATATTATATCAATTTAATATTCATTTCCATTCCTATTTCCCTGCTGTTTATCCTTTTCCTGTTAATGTTATCTTCTCACTTCAGTAATACTCTTGCTCCATTTAACCTTTCCTGTGGGATTAAACTAATTATGGATGGATTCATATTAAATTTGTATAATTATTATTATAATTATTATTATAAGTAGTAGTAGTAGTAGTCTTAGTAGTAGTAGTAGTATTGTTATTACTATTATTATTAGCATTGTTGTTGTTTCTTTGACTCTCAGTATCTGGAGAGGTAGTTTTATTAAAATTAGCTTGAAACCCGTTTTAGATGCAGGTCAGCAGTTTAAGGTTTTTTGTTACATTTATGAATAATCTATAAAATATCAAATTTATCATATTAAATGTTGGCTGGATATATTCAGGGAAGATCAAATGTGAGACAGAAGAGCAGTATTCATATTAATAAAATCACTTTACTTTAGTCACCTCTGATTTTACCTTTTGACTGAATATGAAACTGGTGATTAAATACAGAAGGTAAAAAATTAAAATATTAGTCTCTCACTTTGTAAAACAATTTGAAATTCGAATGTTCCGGTCACTGCGTTTATCTGCAGTGGGTATGAAGGAAAACAGTGTGAAAAATGTGACACATTTTCTAATGCATGCTAAATCTACTCCTCGGGTCCACTGGGCAGAATATTTCATACAAATGGCCACAGAGCAGGCTGCTTCCTACAAGCAGGCAGAAATGTAAAATAGCCAAAGGAAAGGGCAACACATGTGGAGTGATTCAATAGTTTAATGAAGCAAGCAGAGCAGCTATCACAACCACATGGAAATCCTCTTTAATCTTGCATGAGGTATCTGCCGTCAGCGTGGAGTCCATGTGCACATAAACCTTGTTAATTCAATACCCACAACGACACTTGGTTTATTCCCACCATTTGCTGCCGGAGTAAATCAGATCATGCCAGCGATGTAATAAGATTCCATAGACAATTATTCACCTGGTCTCGCCTGTCAGCTTTGGAGCCCCTGGTCTGGGCCTGCCAGCAAAACACAGAGCCGGGTGTCTCCACCTCCGGCTGCTTGTGACACATCATCATTAAACCCAACATGATGCATTTGAAGAGTCAGCGGGGTCAATGATATTAATTATCTTCAGCACGGATGGAGCAATTATGCACATGGTCACATCTTAATGGGGAGCAGAACAATTCTATTTTCTGATTCATTGAGAAAGAGTGCGACAGAAAATGATGGGGGGTGAATTTTGCAGAGGTCACGTATGTTTCTGTGTCTCTGGAGCAAAGTTGAGACATGGTGACAGTCAGAGCTGTGGAAGCGACCAATCATTTTACAACTAAAGATAAATAAATACAGAAAAACAGGAAGTAATAATAGTAATAAAACTATATTTCAATAGCACTTATCTAAACAGGGTTATAAAATACTTGGAAATAAAATAACACAAAACAAATCAAGATCAAAACAGGGAGGATGACATAAAAGATACGGTTTTCTGATAAAATGTGTTTTTATCGATGACAGGAAATAATAATAATAATAATAATAAACAATAATAAACTTCATTTTCATAGCACTTTTCAAAACACAGTTTAAAGCTGCTTTACAAGTTAAATGTTAAAAATTCAAGGAAAACAATAGGAACGAGTTAAAAACAATTTGAAGACCAAACAGCTTTAGAGCACAGTTAAATAAAAAGTGTTACAGATGTGAAAAGAGTGAAAACAAGATTTAATAGAAAACTGTGTGAAATGGTAAAAAAAAAGAGAGTGAGAGAGTGAGATATCTACAAAAAATGTGTATTTAAGAGAGAATCAAAAGAGGATGAAGAGTGCAAGTTCAGAATGGGCCTCCAAAGTCAGGGATAAAGAGGTAAAATGGCAAATCTAAACTCCTCAAACAAGGAATTCCAGCCATAGTTTCCACCCTTGACTTAAAGGAACTCGTAGCAAATGTTGGTTGCAAGATCTCAGATTATCACTTGGAGCACAGGGAGTTAGAAGCTAGTAGCAAAACTGTGCTGTTATTTAGAGAATCTTAAAATCCTACTGGCAGCCAGTGAAGGGAGGAAAGAATTGGAGAGATATGGACCCTCTGCTTTGAAAACCTATGTAAAACCTGCTCTGTTCACTGTCACCATGTGCAATATCCAACTCCTCCACAGGGTAGTGCTGTAGCTCCATGAGACTTTCCATTCACCTTCCTCATCTCCACCAGCTGCAGATTTATTCATTTACCCCTGAGTTGCCTCCTGTACATTATTAATTTGCTCGAATGGAACCAAGTTGGGATTGTTATGTTCTCTCTGCAGTTCTAAGGACGTGCTGCATTTCACCGTCTGCAGAGAGTCCAGAGCAAACACCGAATTCATGTTTCATCCAAGAACTGTTTTCCACAAAACAGAAAACAGCGAGGTTGAGGTATATCCCCCAGTGTCCATATCCATAACTGTAATTTTGTAATTTCCTCCCTTTTTGGCAGGTCTGACACATCCTGTGACGACCTGCACGTGGGAGAGAGGCTTGATGCTGTTGCATGTAGCAGAGACTATTTATATTCCTACAAATCAGCCCACACGAACCACAAGGCGAGGCATGGAACAAGGTTGCAGCAGCATACTCTGCTGTCTGTGTAAAACTATAAGAAAAACACCCCGAAGTGAAATGTTACCCTGTTTACACTCCACATGTCGGCCTAATAAATCAAGAAGGGAAGTCAAAGGCTATTCCTAACGGGCGACGCATGGCTCCGTGTTCCCGGAGCCTCTACAGGTGGAGTAGGTGTTTGGCAGTGGCCTGACAACCTTATTTGGGCTTAACAACCAGTTAAAATCAATACGCGATTAGTCAGCAAAACAAAGGATTTTGCTGTAAAAGCTTGGATCTCGGGAGGATCTCTGAACTTAGAGGGCGAGTGCATCCTTTGCTCTCAGCAGGCCTGACTGTCCGGCGACCGCGGCGCCGTTATCGACAGCGGCTTCTGCCCCCGTCCACGAGCCTTCATCGGCTCCTCCAAATATTCTGCATTCTGGAATGGAAGGGTGCATTGATTTTGTGTAACATGGCTCGTTAAGTGCTGATTAGACCATTATAGTGATGTGATTTCAGGGAATGGGTTTGGGTGACAGGCGGCCAAACACAAATCAAAAGGAACTAACAATCCTTACACTGAGGGAGATTTGGGGCGAGCGCACCGCTTCACCTACAACTCTCCAGTTCCAACCAGAACAATGTGCCGGGGTTCGATTTATATCTAATGGAACAGCTTCAGAAAATCTGCAGAGTGAAGAAAATAATGTCCGTCAACAGAGCTCAGGACTTTCACTGTCGGGAAATGATGATGTTCAGCCATCGAAATCAACTGAAGAGTCAACTTGAAGACGAACAACCCAACGTCCCCTTAAACACTCGTAAATGTCAATTCCATTATTGTTTTCATTAAGATCTCTGAAATTATTCTCTGGGCAATTGTCTCTCCATGTTGAAGAAAGTAAAATCCTGATGATTTGCACTTTGTTTTCCTGGTTCTAACATTTTATAATTGTGTAAATTGTCCTGTATCCTGGTATCCTAATTTAATTTCCAATCAATTCCATGAGTTTGAGTTGTAGAAACATGGATTTAACTTGTTAGATTTAATTATTTTAGTTCAGTTTCAATGTAACTCATTATAACAACATTATATTGCATGAATGAACTTATTCTGAGTTAGACAAACACTATTAAATCATATTATATAGATGTACTTAGTTTGAGTTGGTGCTACATGTATTTATTGGATGTAAATCCTGCCCACAATTTAATAGCAGTTCATCCAATTGGCTATTTCTTTAATCGCATACTAAACTGAGTGTTGGGTTATATTTGGGTTTTGCTGGTGAGACAAGAAAAGAGCATTAATGTTTCACATTCTTAAATCATTTTAGAGCTCGATTCATTCATCTATTTTAAAACTCATTTACTAATAATGACAAGAAATGATTGGCCACATTCCTAATTCATGCAGGGACGTTTGCAGAGCGTCTGGTGAAAAGCCACGTGAAGAGAGAGCTGAAATTATAATGGGAAATAAAAAAAAAGTGCTTGACATCAGGTTTGACTTCTCTTCTCCTGGACGGACGAGAATAAATTAAAGATATTTAAGAAAAGTCTCCTTGAGGTTTTCCCCTCGGGTGCAGCTATACTTTAATTATCATATTTATCTTTTTCTTTTATTCAGCACATTTTTATTCGCTGCTGAACTGACTTGTGACGGACTGTAAAGTTTCTTCTGTTTCTACCGCTCCACTGTAATTTAGGTTATAAATATATTACCCTGAAGTCAGTTTTCTGTTCTATGAAACTATTTTCAATGCTTTTGAGAAAAGCTGTTGCTGATTCTGAGTCGAACTTGTCAAGTTCCCGCGGAGCTGAATAAGATCTTCTCTTTGCACTCGAACCTTCAGATAATTCACTCAGGGTGAAGAGGAACAATGTGGTGTAATCCCTGATTGCCCCATTGTTCTCACACTGCACTGCGACAAATTACTGTTTCTTTTTCTGTGACTTACAGTGACGCTCTTTATGAGAAATTGTTGTAGTCGTTCACAGTGGAACCATCGAATCAGGATCTGACGTGCACGTGTAATTTGGAGGCAACGATCCTGCAGTAGTGAGGCTGGTGATTACTGCGTGTCGAGCTGGAGCAAAACATGAATTTATCATAATTTAAGATTCAAACGAGACAAATACTCAAAGATTTCTGGGTATTTTCAGTTTTTTGGTGGAGGAAGTACTCAATTATTTTACTAAAGAAGTACATCTATCTATCTATCTATCTATCTATCTATCTATCTATCTATCTATCTATCTATCTATCTATCTATCCATCCATCCATCCATCCATCCATCCATCCATCCATCCATCAATCAATCTCTTCATCTGTCTATCTATGTACAGTATCCATCTATCATCTATCTATCCATCCATCTATCTGTAAGAACAGAATAGATTGAAATATATTAAAGTAAAAATACCACATTAACCTTTCTACCTGAGTAAAAGCCAGTTCTTGCTTTTGGATATATTTAAAGTATTAAAAGTGAAAGTACTACTACACTTTGCCAAGTGTAGTCTATTCACGATACTACATCATCAACTGTGTCTACTCTATATTTTGTTTAATATAATAATTATAAATTACTCTGAGTACAGAAACATAAAAACTGTACTTAAGTGCAGCAACAGAGTAAATGTACTTTGTTAGGTCCCACCACTGTGCGCCGGTCGTGTCGTGAGGAGTGATAAGCATATTACAACTTCAACCTTTAAAAAATGTCTCAACAGTTTAACACCTGAACTTTTTCCTCTCTGTTCTCTCGCTGAACGTGTCGTCAAAGACACGACTCTCCTGAGGAGGCTGAGAACAGAGGAGCGGAGAGGTAATATCCAAACACCCAACCTCATCACACTGTGTTATTCTCATCCGCACACATTGGTCACGCTCAAATTAAACAATTCATTCTCATCAACACTTTACGGGCAGCGAGGAAACAGCGAGGCCCCGATTCTCCGCCCGCAGGTTCTTTCATTTGACTTCCAATAAGGACGCGTGTCTCCCTCGTCCTCATTTACAGGATCATTTGCACAAATCATCCTAAATGTTAATCTCAACTGTGATGCAGGGATTTTAGTTTCTATCTAGGTCGGCCCAGATACAAGTGGAATTCATTTTCACACCTTGCGGGACGTACAGTATGAAGAATGTGTCTGTGAGAAACATGCAGCATTTGTTATATTTGTTATTTGTATGACTGCATGTTGTCATAGTGTGAAATATTAGAATGGAGCTCACTGTATTGAAAACACCTCAAAGCCTTGGAAACAGTATTTTGTCAGTCTGGGTCTACGACTGAGACGACTTTGAGAAAACATGTCGTATATTTCCAGGGAGGTTTTGAAAGGGAAACGCCTGCTGTGGGGTTTTTTTCTTTATGATCTATAGCTCCACCCGAAGGTAGAACAACTCCTTTGGACATTTTTAGCTCCCTAACGTCGCTGCAACTTGCTGCGACTTCACCTCATCTGCACCCAAAGTCTTAATTTTGAGGAATAGTTCAGGCAGGTCTTTCTAATCTCCCCCAGAGAGCTTATGCATTTGTGCAAATCCATTTTATACGAGTACAGCTGCTTCTCTCTAAGTAAAATAGCGAACAGAAATTTTGATATGGATTTTGAGGCCAACTCAATCGAGTGAAGAAAATCAGTAGTTGTACCAACTTATTATCTTTTGTTATATCTTAAACATGACACAAACTTAATATCTTGAGTGCTAACACTTTTAGCAGGTTCCAGAGATTTTCCACATCTCTCACCATGAACAGTTTTCTTTGCCACATGAAAATGTAAATGTCTAACCACTGCAGAGCCAGAATTTCGACTCAAAACCACTCACTGTCATTGGTCGTCAGCTTTTCCTCAAAGAGAGATGAGAGCATGTGGACACAAACCCCTGCAGAAATGATCAGTAGACCCCGTTTAGATAACTTTGACCTGGCCTCCATTCAGGTCGAAACTTACAACTTTGGTTTTTTTCCAGCACATTTTGGGCAACAAATAAAACTTAAAAACATAAAAATAAGTTGAATCAAACATGATGCTAAGTTTCATGGGCTCACCTGTTGGTACGTGCACCTTCACATGGAGGTTGAGTCTCACCCGGACCTCTGTTGCTGTTTTATCCCCCAATTCTCTTCCCATTTCACACGTGAGAGCACCGTTCACAGTTTTTTGCTTTTTACTTTGCAGCCTAAGTGAAAAGAGGTGTGGCGCGGGGGTGCAGCGGTGTGAATGGTGGTTTGTCTCTGTGTTGATCTGGCGACCCGTCCAGGCTGAACCCTGCCTCTCACCCGTTGTCGGCCACGATTGGCCTCAGCCCTTTAAGAAGCATAAGCAGTACAGATGATGGATGGATTTATTCATCCAAGAAGGAGACACTGACTTTTGTCGGCAGCCATTTCCTGACCTTTCTTTTACCCTCACATCAAACATTATCTACCTTACGCAACTATTTCATAATCTACACTTTAGATCCGTCTGCGAGGAGCCAAATGAAGGTTGATTTCGGCCTCTTGGCCACGTTCTGCTCTCTGCTCCGTTTCTTCCTGTTCAACAAGCACTTGTTTAGAGGCAAGACACAGTGTCCTACTTCCTGAATGCCAGTAAAATGATGAACAATTCACTAACAGCAAAGTACAAATGAGCAGTGAGAGCTGCTCTGCCCTATTTGTGTGTGTGTGTGTGTGTGTGTGTGTGTGTGTGTGTGTGTGTGTGTGTGTGTGTTTGTGTGTGTGTGTGTGTGTGTGTGTGTGTGTGTGTGTGTGTGTGTGTGTGTGTGTGTGTGAAGCAGTCCTCCTTGTGTTCTTCCCCGACTTCCATTTATTTTATTTACCCCCCCGGTTGAAGCAGGGACGATCTGATATGAAATGTTTTTTAGGAAGAACAAAAACAACGTATAGTAGTGTCCCGGTCCAAGCTGCTCTCAGCCAATCAGGAGAGCACATTGTCACTGTGCACGCTGCTGATTGGTGGAGGAAGTCGAGGTTCTCAGGTCAGTTCTAATTTGTTTTTTAGGTTGTGTGTTGGGCCTGAGTGTGAGTCACCGTGTTGCTGAGACACTGTTCATGAACTACAAATAAAATCGGAGCTAAACTACCACCTGAACTCCTCCTTTATGCACCGACACTATAATATTATCATGACACATAATGTAATTTCAATGGGGAAACTTCAGCCGATCCAGTTTGACACCAACTCCTCTGAAGCTAAGAATATCTGAGACATGTACTTTTAATCACAGAGGTCAGGGTGCTGAGGTAACGGGTGGGATACCCCCCCGGGGGCAGTTTGTCAAGGGCAGTTTGAAAAGTTGGACAATGTTCTTCTCCTGTGGTGGAACACGTCCGTCCGTCCTTGTTGCGTCCTTGTGTCCGGCGCTGAAGATTTTTCTGAAATTATATATATTTTACTGGAACACATTAAAAAAGAAGTCTCGTCTTCTCCGGCTTCCTCACTGAGACAATAATCCCCCTCAGTAGACGCAGGAACCTGCTGCCTCAGCAGCGCCGCTATAAATCTATGACTAATTACTTTAGTTTATCAAGACACACCAACTGCCCTCTAATTAGCCAAACAATGAATGGTAATGTCTTGCTTTTTCCATTTGGGCTTTTTTACACTCACTCACTGCATCAAACCGAAGATGTGAGTACTCAACCAAAGTATTTTCTGTTTTTCAGCGTATTTATGCAAACAAAGCCGGCTCCCATATGCTGTTTCGTTAATTATGGAACAATTACGACCTCTCTGAACAATCCCTCAAAATTAAGGGGCCGTCTTTTCACGTCCGCAGAACAGAGGAGGTGTGAATTTTTGGTGAAAGTAATGGCAATGCTTATTTTATTTATTTTTTTAACAGTAAAATGTTCTCCTCCAGCTGCAGGTGATTTGTGCATCAGATTTATTTATGCAGCCAATTCCCATTCAAGCTCCTTTTGTTGTTCAGCAACAGAGACGCTGAAATAATAAAGATTTTTTTTTTTTTATGGGATACAACAGAAACACCTGCAGTGTAACCTGGGAGTCGGCACAGTCGCTGCTTCTGAGACAGATGTCATCATTTAAAAAAAAAAAAAACAGGTCAGAGTCAGCAAACATTGTTTTCAGCTCAAATTCTACTTTTCAAACACCAAATATTTGATTTATCTATTTATGTCACTGTGTATTTACCCCTTTTTTGGAAGTATTATTGTATTATTATTGTATTATTGTTAATACTCATCATTAAGGGGGAAGTGAAAGACCAGACCACTTGGTATCAGCCTAGTTGTGAAAGTTGTCATCTTCCTTTGTATTTGTTTTTATGCAGATTTGATTATTTCTGACAGCCCCCCCCCCCCCCATGTCCCAATAAAAACAGCTTTTACTCCACTGGGAAATCACTTTATCAGAAAGTGAGAGCTATTCCTGATTTTCTGTTTCATGGCTCGAATTGAGAAATCAGCATCATTGTACAAAAGGAACATGTCGGATAAATACGTTTTTCTTATTTGCAAGTGTGGAGCAGCAGTAGCCACAGTGAGCGGTGAAAGCTGAGGAGTGTAAACAGCAGAATTATAATTTAATTCTGCTGCACGAACATGTTCTGGTCTGAGGTTTGTTGCCAATAAACAAAACATTTGCACATGTGTGAAAACTCCTCGTAAGCCAGGAGGGATCAGGGAAAACTGAGTCACCCTGATAAAATCATTTTCTTATGTGTGTGTGTGTGTGTGTGTGTGTGTGTCTTCCTGTTTCATATCTAAATGATATTCAGTGTGTCACACAACAGCAGAATTCAAGCTTTTCTAAAATGGTCTTTCAAATAGGAAGTGACTGTGAAAACCTGAGGTTAAAAACGTTTTTTTTCTCCTGACAGCAATAAGAATTGTGTTTTCATGCTTTGCCTGCGGTGCCGTGTGTGTGTGTGAGTGTGTGTATGTGTGTTAGTGTGAGGAAGAGGTGTTGGAGGAGGTGGGTCAGTGATTTTATCAATTCTACATTTAAAGAAAATGTGGTGATAAAAAAGGAAAACAAGTCTCTCTGTGAAATGTGCGAAGAATAAATAAATAAAGAATCTGCAGAACTTTAAAGCGCTGGGACTGGCAGGCTGATTTGTGTGGGTAAATGAAATGAGAGGCCAGGCGTGTCACAATCCAAACGCGCGACGTGGAAATAAATTCCCCCGAGGCTGATCTACATAATAGTATTCATAATGGGCCCAAAGGTTCTGTAACCAAAATAATTCCGTCAGACTGACTTCAGGCTCTGTGTCTGAAACTGAAAAGACACGATTTTGAAAAGAGGACGGGAAAGAAATACAAGTCTCTGCTGTGCTTCTGTTGTCTTTATAGGAGACACATCATTCCCCCTGAATCTGAGTGTAGAACAGAACCACATTTATACAAACACTAACTCCACTGCTCACAGGTTTGTTGAGCTTAGGAAACTCAGAAACACGAATATTTATCTTCGTTTCCTCCCCGTGTATTGCTTGTATCACTTGTCTGAAGGGAACATCTCGTAAATTGTACGATTTAATAGTTTTAGCGATAAAAACAGGGAATGTGACAGATTTATGAAGTTTGGGATTTCACCCTCAGTCTGGGCTGGAATCTTTTCTGTTGTCTGAGCACTTCACCGACTGTTACACATTCAAAAACTCCCACCGGAGCAGCAGCAGCAGCACAAACCCGCTCTCAACTTTTATCCCCTTCACCAAAAGTTTGTGACTAAAGCTGCAGTCAGACGTGCACTGAACTCACCGAAATCTTCCGGAGGAGCTGTGTGTGAGAACGCAGATGTCAGGAAGTCGTCCTGTCAGCAATACAGAGTGAGTCCATGTGAGGATACAGAAGGAAAACGTCCGGAACATTCACGGCGAGCGAGTGGGCGTATTGATGACGTAAAAAATACAAATATGAAAAAGGCTAGCAATACATGTAGAGGACCCTGACAAAGATGTGAACTTGAAGATTTGAAAAGCTTCCAGTTTAGTTTCCTGTTGTTGTGAACGTCTCTTCAAATGTGAAACACAGACTGGAAAATGTCCAGATCCAAATTTGGATAGATGAACATTTTCCGGAGTTCAGGTCTGAAAACGACTTGATTATCAGTTACAGCCTTAAAGGTTCAGGGTGTAGAATTTAGTGACATCTAGTGGTGGAGTTGCATATTGCAGCTGAATACCCCTCACCTCACCCTCCCCTTCCAAACACAACACATCGTTCAATTCAGATGAAACACACTAGTGAAAAGAAGGATTCTTATATTTCCAATTTCAGCCAATAGATCCCTTTCACCTAAATCTTACACACTGAACCTTTAAAGGCTAAAATCACAGGCAGCTCCTTCATTTTTGAAATACACTCTCTCCACTGCTCTATATGTCTTTAATATATCCTGCTGCTAAATACCTGCAGCAGCTGAAGCCTATTAAATATAGATGCGCCTTGTTTCAACACAGACAACAGAGAATCTCCACTGAGGACGACCCCCAACCTTTATGACTCATCTTTGATTAACGTCCTCTCTCTCTCAACACACTTCCACATGATTGACTGAGCTGCTTCTGTAGATGATGATTTCAAACTCTACTTTCCAAATCTTTGTTGCTCATCATCACTGTCGTTCTTTTTAAAGATGGCCCCCGAAATCAATAACACCTATTCTGTCATGGTCGTGAAGTGCTACACGATAAGTTGTCCTAAGACATTAAGCGTCCGTGAACCCTTCGGTCGACCACACTGCTCCCACACACTTTTTTTTATTGGATGAACAGATTTGACCTTAAGCATAATTACCCTAATAAAAGCATTGGATACGCTGTCAATATGATTTGCATAATGTGCAAAGGCAGCTTCGTCGCTGAATGCAAACAGCGTCCGAGTCACTTCAAAATGCTGCAGTGACATTTCTCTGGGTCCTTTGTTCACACCTGTCAGGGGAAATGTGATGGGAGATGGCAGCTGCAGCTGTGGCTTCTGCCTCCAGTGAGTCCACCAAGACCAGGAGTCCGGCTCTCATCCACCACACACACACACACACACACACACACACACACACACACACACACACGCGCGCACTCACAGTAAGCATCTGTGGAAAAGAGAAAAAAAGAATTTCACCTTGTGCTGACAGGATTAATTTCTTACCGCGTCGATTCCAACATAATCCACGGAGATCAGAGCGAGAATCGAACGTGAACTGTCGTTTCTTGGCCAGGTAACCAAGGAGACAATAATGAAAAACACACAGCCGAGTTACATGAATTCACATTTCACAAACCGTCAAGAAAAAAGGCTTTTCAGCGACACGCAAATCAATTTCTTCTATTTGTTTTTTTTTTTATATTTCTCATAAGAAAAGCGAACAGCAAGTAAGCGCGGTTACAGTCGACAGCCTCCCGCTTCCAATGAGAAGCTACAGGCTGCGAATGTGTGAGGCCGCTCTGATATGGCTGCACTTCACAGATTATTGATTATCCCTGTGATGTGTGTCTCAGTGAAAATGACTTCAACACTGAAAGCCATGTAATGAGTCCCTCTCACACTGGCACCAAACTGGTCGTGTTGCTCTCCAGTGGAGGCAGCCGACGCTCTCCCAGGGCTCTCAAGTCTCATTTTTGGGGAAAATAATGCCTCTCACATTACGAGCATGCAGCACTGAGCTGCTTAAGGTGCTGGTACTGCACATTTTCCATTTCCCCCCCCCCTTATGCAGGCCAGTCGCATGAGACGTTGGCCTTTGTGTGACCCGTAGAAATATGACACTATGAAAACCATCACCTCAGTTTTATGTCCGTCGCTGAGCGCTGCTGTCGCGGGTGCGTTTTGTCATCAAGGCGTCCAAACGAGAGCCAAACCTTGAGGAAAAATTCGCCCTCGCCTCTTCTACGGCCAGTTGGTTTACCATTCCTCGCGCCATTAGCCTTTTATGATTGGTCCGGCCATTTGCATAACCGGCGGAGAGGGGAATGTGGACGTGGATGATTAAAGACGGAATCTGCGGCGGCACAGCAGATGTGGACCTTCGTACCGACCGCTTCTTTTACTGCTGTTGGGGAAACTTGAGTGTCGCCGGTGTGGAAACAGCATGAACATGTCTGCGCAGGGGAAACTAGAAAACACATTAATACAGTTTATGTTTTAATCTCATCTTCGTCAACGTGGGCCTGGGTAATTTTCTTATCCGAGTTTCCTCATGTCGTACGAGGAAGGTGAGGCCCAGAGGAAAACCGGAGACAGGTGTTTCATTTTAGTGGTTTATTTTTGGATTGCACACAGCTTTCAGTGAGGCAGCGGAGAGCCGGACCTCGGTGGGAATCAGCTGCGTTTTTAACTGCAACAACCTTCGCCCGTGTTTATCCAACACTCGGGCTCAGAATGTTCAAATTATCAGTGAGAGGAAACAGATGGAGTGTGAAAGCAATGTGGAGATATCGCTTCTCATCAGGGCCCCAGCTCAGGTAATGGGAAACAGTTCATGCATGGTTCTTGGGGAAAAAAAGCCCCTGTGCCTCCGGTCGGCTGCGGTCGTGGATGTGAAATCTGACAAAAAGCAGGATTTTCTCCTTTTCCTCTAACACACACATGTATCTGGAAGGAGTAAGTCAAATCTCAATGTAATGGGTGTCGAGTGAGAGTTGGGGCTGCATGCATCAGAAACTGGTGTAGCTGTCAGAGAGTCGTCTCCGATTGAACTGGGAAACCAATTTCTGCAGAACAAGTTGTCTGAAAACAGGAGAGAAAACAGGAAATAAAGAGCAGAGCAATCATTTCCCTTTAACCTCGTCTGATTCATGAGACCTGATAACAGACAGAGGTCTGCTCTGTGTCGCATATGATTAAAAGATCATCGGCTAGTTGTAGCATCGTGATTTGTTGCTTCGATAAAAGCACAATTAGAGACGTTTTCCCAAACGACAGGAGCGAATTTGTGAGGTTTTAATAAGGTCGTTCATCAGCACCAGTGACTCCGCCATTACTTTTAACACTTTCTGGAACAAACTGTTTTCCTCACAGTCTCCAGTGTTGAAGTGCAACCACAGGACAGTTTGTTCTCAAGGCAGAAAAAGAGAAACACTGCAGCATTTCACATCATGATTGAATATTTACCAACAAATAACACAGAGTTTGAATTCTTGTGAATTTTGTGTCTTGCAATCATTTCGCTTCATGAACCTTTATGCTGTGGCTGCTCAGTTTCCCCAAATTGTACCGAATTCAACCTCATTTCCAGAAACACAAAAGTAAAAATGCAGTATTCTGTCATCAGAGTGCACTGTGTGTGTTCCCTCTGCACCAGGGGTTTAGGTGAAGTTTTTGTTATTAAGATTCTACCGTAAGACTTCAGTCCTCAAGGCTAAAGGATATTGCCTCTCGGCTGCAGAACTCATCCTGCACAGCCTCGATCTGCTCGCAGGACTTTCTGTTCCCCTGTGAAGAAATCCTCTTTACCAGAGCCATGTGGTGCTCGAGGCTCAGGCTGTCTCAGGGAAGATGAGAGCCGCAGATTTAAAATTTACTCAGCAAAAAAAACCCCACGTGTGTAGTAAAACTAGCCAAAGCAAACACTAGAGGGTGTGATCGTTTCCATCGACGCTCACGTATCACACAGGGACATCTGCTGTTTTCCCCCCCATAATGTAAAGTGAAGAAGAACAAAAGAGAGAGAGAGAGAGAGAGAGAGAGAGAGAGAGAGAGAGAGAGAGAGAGAGAGAGAGAGAAGTGTCTGCTGAGGTAAAACAGGCCATCACGCTTCCTTCTGGGCATCGAGCTCAGCTCCGCCTGCAGTGAGCGGGAAAGCTCCAGGCTCCCTCGCCGCCGCCACCACCACCGCCGCCGCCGCACACTGGCAGCTAACTCCCGAGCCGCCCCGCCTGCTAACAGGATTAGCCCCTGAGCTCCACTTGTTTCCACAAAGTTATCAAGTTTTAAAAAAACACAGTCTCTCGGTGGCGTTTGCAACATCTAAAGATCGGCCCACGACTCTGACAAGTTAATTAATAGTCAGGTTTCGAGCAGCGTTTTCCTTGAGGCTTGCTTATATATTATCATGACACTAAAATGCATTTACCACAGGGATGTTGTTTCTATATTAACAGTCTGTGTTTTATGTGCTGGTGATCGACCACATGTTCACAGGTGGAAGTGAATATTTAACTAAATAACGGCACGTGTTGTTATATCACATTATCATATCATTGAAGTCATGAAATGTGATGTCGGGTGAGAATCTACGTAATTAACTAGCAATTAAATATACAGTACGTTGATAATCCACAATCAGTGAATATAAGGGCGTTTCCACACCTTGGCTTCACGTTGTACTTTTGGAGACGCACTAAAGACTCTTGTATAACAAACCTACGTCCTGTCATCACCACCTACCTGCGTCTGCGTAGATTTGACATTGATTGGTTTGTAGATGGGCGTGTGTCTGATGTTGGCGTGTTGTCAGTCAATCAGTTAGTTTTTCCATTTGAATGGAGAAAATGAATGAACTGGGTCATTTTGTTAATTCAGCTGCTACGGAAATATTACGGTTTTCACTACCATCTCCACGCTAGCTCGTACGCACCGAATGAACGTCCTCGTCGTTCAGACATATCGTCAAACTTAGCAGTAGCGAACTTTCCTCCCTTCAATCTGTTCGAATAAGGAAGCAAATACAACATTTGCTTCTTGTGGGCGAAGAAAATCTGCAGCGTGGCTTCACAAGGAGTTTAACTTTGGAGAACTTTGACCCATCATATCGAGTATGTGTGACCGTGGCCTCATCTTGTGATCTCTGCTTTAGCTTCTTTTAATTATTCTGTAGTTTAATTCCGTCTCACTTTTACACCTGATACTTTGGTTTGGACTAAACTAAAAAGTCTGAAGCTCTGGACCAAACAAGATATGTTTGAATGAGCCCTAAGAGAAACTGATAACTTGAATAACATTTTTAAACTAACAATCTAGTAGCACTTAAATGGCACTTACTTATAGCACTTTGTAGTTTAGCTTTTTTGAAGAAATTGTACTTTCTCGATTCTTGTTGTTCTGGGTTTGTACCCTCATGGTTGAATACACTTATTGTAAGTCGCTTTGGATAAAAGCATCAGCTAAATGAAATGTAATGTAAATGTAATGTAATGTATCATGCAGAATATATACAGTACATGAAAGAAAATACACGAAATAAACACAAAATATTCCCTTTATTTTTTTTCTACCTTAAGACTACACAGGGTCACCGATGTAGCTCTAAGAGGTATCTACATTTGCATTTTATTTACAGCTTACTTTGATGTCTTCATATTTACATAGTCAAAGAGAAGCGCTAAAAACACAGTGTTGAGAACAAACCGAAACTCAAAATGAGTCCAAAACGTTAGAAAAAGATACAGTCTTATGACGCAACAGTTCTCAGTGCAATATTCCACAATGCAAATATCCTTCATTCATATAAGGTTGAGCATACATATTTTTAATTTTTTTTTTGGAAACAAAAACGTCACTGAATCAACCGACAGCAGAAAAGAATAAAAAATAAAAAATAATAATAACCGTGTACTGTTCGCTTTAAGGTTTGTACAGATTGAGACGCTCAGTCACGCTCCCACCACCTCTACACACACAAACACGTTTATATGTCTGATGGAACAAACGATGAGAAGAGTGTGCAGTGGATTGGCATAGTTTTAAAAAAAACAAAACAATAAAGTACCAGGAGTCAAAATCGATGTCACAATTTCCAAAATAGTCTGTGACTCCTTCTTTTACGTTTTCACACGTTTTTCAAATTGTCCTCTGCCGTCTCCACTGAGGGGGGGGGACACACGTGTTTCAGAGCTATGACTGTGCCCACGTGGGTTGTTTTCAAGGTTGGGCGTGTATAGACGACCTTTAGTCTGTAAACGGGAGCAAGTAGACCTGCAGGTCTGATGCATTTCAGCCGGCGATGGGGCCGAGCGGAGCCGCATTCTGGGGGAATGAAAGCACTTTGGATGCCGACCTGCAGGCAGCCCTTAGGGCAAAGGCAATTTGTATCTTCACCTCAACCACAACAGAACGCGGAGCCTATCCATCTCCGCAGCCAATATGTTAATGTGGAAAACATCCCTAATGAGACCGGTTCCTTTAGACATCCTGGTAACTTTTAAAAAAAACGTATTTTCAATCCGTATCCGACTGGTAATCGTGGCGAGAAATACTGACTCAAGCTCGATGATAAAAACAAACACTGCCTTTCATATGAGTCATCAGTAAAAACGTAGCTGGTCTAATAAAACAAAAAAAACACAGTAACTGATTTAACTAAACCACCTGTCATAGTTTATTCCATGTGTTGAAACACCCTTAAGTATTGTTCAAGTACAACAATTAACAATAAAAGGGACAATAGTTCACATTTTCTTTAAATTCACATTTGTTATACTGTTAATTCATATAGCTATTTATAAAACAAAACTAAAATGTAATTCAAAACCATTCCTGTAAAATACTTTTTGTCGTTTAATACACACATGAGCGCCACGGTATTTTCGTTGGCTCATCGCTATTTTCAGAATTGAGTTGTTTGACCACAGTCAAATCAAAAAAAGGACAATTTATTCTGTTTTCATTTTCTCTTACTTGGATTAAAAAAAACAAAACGATTCCAGTCAGAAAAGAAAAACCCCCACACACGATGAAATAAAAAAAGTGACCTCATATCCCTTTGTTGGCTTCACCACACATCGTAAGCATGATTAAGCAGTTCTGTTAATTTTGTAGTTCATGGAGAAGGCGGCCGACGTGCGCGCTCAGGACGAAGCCTTTCCACGCCAGGACCACGGCGTGAGCATCAGGCCTCCTCTTCAAAAAATGACAAGACATCACAGGAACGAAGGTGCCTCGACAAGTACAGCTCGTGGTGATGAAGGGCTCCACCGCCAAACAGAAATCTCTCTCATCATTTATGGATGACTGGGGCTATGAGGGTTTCAAGTATAAAAAAGAAGTGATTAAAAGAGAAGGAATCTCCTTGGCTGAGGCGCGGAAAAAGGCAGAATGGAGCGAGCTTGTGAATAACAATCTGCAAGTCTGGCACCGGAGTGAGCCGGTGAACATAATGCATTACCAGGACTCCTCTTGGATTCCTTTGAACAGAATCACCAACAGGGATGAGGAAATGGAGTCACAAAAATAAGTCACAGACATCGCAAATTTTCATCCTCTAGCAGCCGCACTTGAAGGGCAAAGACTGTTAAAGAATCTTCAAAAGGAGAAGGGCACTCTTCTATTAATACAGTGCAACTGATTGCAACCATGTTTTTCTCTTTTTTAAGTTTTTTTTTTATAGTTTTTTTTACGGTATTTTAAAAACCAAGTTGAGCACAGTCAAAGAAAAAACAACAACAAAAAAAAAAGTGGTCATGTACACAACTGTCTTTGGCAAGAAGTCCCCATGTCCTACATGTGAGTCCGTCCCTCCAGAGCCTCATGTTCATGTCACCTTCGGCCCATTTCGCTCTGTCTCATGAAATGAACGTTGTTGACACTGTCCGCCAGCTCCGGGTACTGGTCCACCGAAACCACGTAGTATCCGTCGTAGCCCTGCACCTTCCCCGAGCCCAGGAGCTGCTGTTTCTCTCCCTCGGTCCAGGTTCGCGAGCCCTCCTCTCCGTCCCTCAGTCTCTGGCGCTCCCGGGCCCACGCCTGGGCGACGGCTCTCTGCCGGGCCAGCTCCAACACGCGAGCCTTCTCCTCGTCCACGCTGCTGCCGTACCGCGTATTCAGACACAGGGCGCCGTACTGCAGCTGGATGTCAGTAATGCGCCTAGTCCTGCCATTGAGAACCGTGTTGACCTGAGACACCGTCACGTTGACGCCGGTCTCTAGCGTGCGGCGGCCCACCGTCATGCCAATGAGGGCCAGGTCTCCCTCCACCGAGCCCAGTTTGACAAAGTAGTGCGTGTCCGTGCCTGTGATGGTGAAGTGCAGGTCTTCAAGGTAGAACGCGTCGTTCAGCACCGCGGCCATGCGGCGCCCATCTTCGTTGGCCAAGCTGATGATGTCGGTGCTGATGCGACCTTCTCGGATGGCGAATTTCACCCCCTTCCCGAAGATGGAGCCGCCGGAGCCAAAGACCTTCTTGCTCTCGGTTTGAGCACATCCGGCACTTTTGGATCTGTAGATTTGGCCGAAACGCTCCAGCTTCACAAAAGCCTTCAGCTGCCTCTGAACTTCACACTGAACGCCGAGCAAGGACTGCAAGACAAAGACAACACGATTTAAAGACACACGTACACACACTAAAATATAATTTCTGTCAGATTTACACAATATCCCTCCATTGCTCGTTTTAAGACGTTCATCTTGACCAAATATTCACCTCTGATTGCTGCACACCGGGGATTCTAACCCTTATCTTAACCCAGCTGAGCTTAGACCGAGCAGGAGAGTGTGCTTCAAGATGACATTAGATTCAAACCGCTTCATTAACACCTCAAACATTTTACAGTCAGTGCTAAAATATTCTTTTTTTTTGTGTTAATATGTTTCGACTGGAATTAAAAGATTCAACACCTTTTGTAAAGAGAGTGTTAACGTGATGTCACACACGTACACAAACACTTTCACCCTGACTGCTCAGACCTGGACCAGGAAGGTCACAGCGCAGAGTTTCTTATTTTAATCTTTCATTCCGGATATAGTTACAGTTCTTTCTTTCATTACTATATATCATAGACTGTATTGATCGCCCCTGGTGGTTGGCTGCTGTATAGATCATAAATCCCACCTCCTCAATGTGAGATTGAATTCATTAATTCATTAATAATCATCCACTTATATAAGGATGACAGATGCCACCAATTGGTTTAAGCCGATGAGGTATAAGGTATAATAACATCTTACAGGTGGTACGAAAAAACATGTCGATATGAAATATCTTTAAAACACAATGTGCCGCATATAAATAATTCTGTAATTGTTTCACATTCATCATCAGAAGCAAACAACAAATCTGTGAAGCTTTGAAGCCGTTAATGAATCGCGCACAGCGGAGGCACGGGGCAGAGGTGTTGCTCAGCAAATGCAAATCTCTCTGATCATTCGTGACAGGCATGATATTTTGAAAAAGGGTGAAATTACAGTCTCCTGACGGCCGCGCTGCACTAAATAAGAAGCAGGGATCTGTGGGTAGCTCGTGTACAGTTTAGATCTCGTCCCCTACAGACGAGTGTCTGCGTCCACGGGCAAAAGACATCATCAACATGAAAAGCTGTTGCTGTGGCTACAAGTAAAAGAAAACTATCCTCATATGGAAACCTGCTTTTCTCCTTTCAGAGTCTCTTTTCATGATCCTGTGCAGCCCATCGATACCAGTCCGCCTGTTTACACTGCAGTCATTTCCAATATTAGATTCTGCTTTGGTTTAACACAGCTGGAAGTTTCCAGGTGTATTCTGGGGGAAGGAGCAGGATTCTCATATATGCTAATGCTTCAAATACAATAACCGCGGTGAGCACAGCAGAGCTCCTGACTCGTGCAGCAGGTAAACAGCATGACGGCGTTTTTTTCAAATGCTAATCTCGAGCTTTTAAGTTGGGCTGATGTGTTTCGACACACACAGGCCACGTCTCTCTTCCTGTGGAGTTAACTTTGTTGTTATAGTCTCGTGTGGCATCACAGGAACTCGCTGCTGCTCCTCACTGGAAGACGCAGCTGCCACGGTTGACAGATGTGTATCAAAAGGTGGCGTGTGTGTAAAAAAAAACATTGTTTGTAAATGGGAAACCCGTCTTTACTCACAGACGACTACTGTTGACCAACATTTTACATAATATTATATTAACATGCAAATGAAAGACAAACACTCGGATCTAACGCTGGAATTGAATCTTATTTTTCGAGTCGACCACGACGTGAAGTCTACGTTGATAACAGTGGTTGACCACAACCTAGGAGACCCAAGCGGCTTCGCCCTCTGAATTTTCAATTGAGATCAAGCCACGTTTCCTTTAACCCAAAATGAATCCTCTGTCTTAATACTTCTCGACAAGAGACGCTCTTCGGGAATAGAGAGAGATGTTAGCGATATGAAATGGAAGCTGGCCAGCGATGAGACGGTCGCCTGAACGCGTCTGTGCGGCGACCAAAAGGCCGTTTTAAACACGGCGCCTTCTCGCCGGCGCCCGAGATGAGAGGCTGCGAGCGTCCTGAGGAGTCTTTGTCAACCAGTCACATTCAAAGTCCTCCTGACAGTTTCTTATTCTGTCTCACTGTTAGACGGAGACTGCAGGCCGGGGGGACAGGGTGGGGCTGAGTGACGAGCACATCTGCCCCCCCCCCCACCGCTCCTTGACGCGACACCACATCAGATCCTGCATGAAGGGGAAACATATGACAGCGAGGGGGGGCAGCTGTGCTCTTGGGCCCCTGACGAGCGACGGCCTGGGGGGGGGACACTTCACACCATGCCACTCCGTGTTTGTTTACCGTGCCAACAGTGTGACCCGGTCAGACGTCCCGGAGGCATCAGGAGGAACGGGGGCAACGTCCTCCACTTTAGTCAAACAGCCTCCCGGGACACTCCCGGAGAGGCATCATTCACATCGCATGGGGCGCAATCAGCCTCCAGCACAAGGCAGAATGAGAGATCAAGCCTTGTGCAGCACAAACCTCATCTGTCTGGCCCCTCGTGGCATTTTTCAATCTGGGTGCGGATTCAGCAGCGCGGCGGAATAGGGGCTTGAATGAAAAGAGATGGAACGGCGGGCGTACTTTTGTCCTGTACAAAATACAAATAAAGTGCCAGGGATGCGCAGGATGTACCATGTGTGGTTTTGAAGCTATTTACGCTTCAAAAGAATCCTATATTTAATTAGGCTGGTGTGTCCATCTGCAGTGAGGATCAACATGACATTAACCAGCACGGGGCGCGAGTGAATGAAGCAGGAACTCCGCATAAGGAGAAATCAGGCCTCGGCACATACGTGGGTTAAAGCCTCATTATCTCCATCTTTCCTAATATACCGTTTACTGTTGGTACTTCAGAGGCGCGCTGACGGACGAGCTCCCCGCACAAACACAAGCAACGTCTTCCAATCTGGGCTGACGCTGCTATTTAAAGCCTCGATTACAGGGTTTTTTCAGAGATATCACAGTCGATCACGGATATTCTTGAACACACGCTTGAAAGGCAAGGGCGAGAAAAATTAGCTTTCAGGAAATATTATCATATCAACTTGTGCGTCGTGTCTCTGAGTGAAGCAAACTGAATATAGATGCATATGTGACTAATTCAATTTAGCAGAACACAAGTCCTTTTAACCCCGAGTGCTTCTAGGAAACAGAACGGTGGAAATAAAATGTACACAGCCTGATGTGAAGTGGAAATTACACATTTTACAAAGAAAGATGTTTTTAGTGATTAAGAAATGTAAAAAAAAGCTAAATTTGCTTTTAAATGATTGAAAAATGATTAAATTGTCAGATCTGACTCCTCCATTGATTCAGTGAGAATTGCGAATGCTTTCTTTTTGCATTTATTCTTTCTAATCTCTTATTCTATTCCATCACACAGTATCTGCTCTCAAATATTTGAAATGGAAATTGCCCGGGATGTCTCTGGATTGAATTAGATATTTCCTCTGTTGCCGCTCCTTTGTAGATCGGTACCTTGGGTGAGTTCAGAGATCCTCTGTGGACCGACGGGCACGAGCAGCGTGCACGTGTCCGTCCCCGGGGCCTTTCACACTTACCCCCACTCCCCGGAGTGTCTACGCTAGATGAGGACATAACTGGAATTTTCTACAACTACTATCTATTTCTTTATATTCTTTGGCGCCGCTGCCTCCTCTGGTCAATATGCCTGGTTGGATCGCCTGTTTATTATGGATGGCTGGTCAGATCAGAGGTCACACAACGAGATAACCTTGTATTCATCATAAGCTTTTAGGCTTATAAATAGACAAGAACACGTTTTTATATAACAGCAAATCCCTGCTGTGTTAAGGTGGCAGCCAGAGTGTCGCTCGACATGACTCTGACCTCCTGATGGGTGGCATTCACCAGTCGAGCTGTAACCAAACCCCAGACAACAACATTGGCCTCTTCAATAATTCAGGGGAGTTGGGGGCAACTTAAAAGGGCTGATAAACGCGGGAATCAGAGCATGTCTACTACTCCTCAGACCTTGGCTAACGGTGTAAGACTGAGATGAAATCAATGGGCAGTGGTGGAGGGAATCGAGAGTGAATTTCCCTAATGGCAGGACAATTACAAGAGCTGTTTAGCCTGACCCCATTCCCCAGGACGAGGACGAGGGGCAGGGCTCACTGGGCTGTGTGTTGGCCCGATGGCTGGCAGCTCCTCCGGGACTCTGGGCTACATGGAGCATGTCTATTCTCTAATCGTGCTGAAACGGAGGAGAGGGGCAGGAGGTGGAAGAGGGTGAAACTGTGGTGAGTTGACAAGAGGAAGAGGTGAGAGTGACTTGGTTTACCTTGGTGCTATCCCACTCCTGGGTCTTGATCTGGGTCCTGACCAACTCGTAGGACGGCTCCATGGCCTCGGTGTTTGGTTTCCGATAGCCGGGAATGACGTTGTACAGTTGGAAGCCGAAAGTTACCAGCCAGCTGTTAACATCTGCAGAGGAGGGATTCAAACAGAAGATCAAACAGTGATGTAGACACAGATGAGCTGTAAAATTAAAACCAGTTACTGTGTATATGTATATGGTTCGGTTCATAAATATCTCAATTCAGTATGTTTTCTGTTATTCTTTTGTTAATTTAAACACTTGTTTACTTTAAGTCTGTAGTTCGACATTCTCTCAGCATGTCTTTAAAACCTGTGTTCTGCTGCTGCTATAGAAACACCTATGGTATTTGTTATTAGAGTCTGGACACTGAACATTTGAAATTATATTTCAGGTCGAACTCGGTCGGGATCGAACAGAAAATTACCTAAAAAATAGCACAGAATGAAATCAGATTGTGTTAATATTTATTTTCTTACGTTTAATTTTCATGGCATGAATTGAAATACTCTTTTTTAAGTTGGTAAACAGTTTTCAGGGGTTTTCACTGCATTCGGAAAGTTTCAAATTGACTCCTGCACACGCACGTGCAGCACACATATTACACTGTGCATGCTGAACACTGAGGATTCATTTGACACTGGGGATTCTGCAGTCAAGTGCTTGTCTCCTTAATAAACTCCTCAGTCGCTCGGAGCACTTGATTTGTTTGTGGAAGTGGACGAGCTGTAATAAACACTCGAGGCGGCGTCACGGACTCGTGTCCACTCCTGCAGGTGCCACACTAATGACACACAGCTGGGGCCCACAAACGCCAGAGTGATATCTGCCAGTGTCTGATAATTACACACTGAAAGTTGATGTCATTTCAAAGCAGCCGAGACGCGGACGCAGGACATTCCGAGGACTCAGCAGGTTTTATCCTCTAATGAGATGCTAAAAAGCAGGCAAGTGACATGTCGGAGATTCAAATCCGTGCGATCAAATTAAACGCGGGTCATATAACAGCAGCTGCGTTTGTAGGTGCAGCTGCCAATTCCTGGTGATAAGTTGTCATTAACTCGGAAAAACACAGAAAAAGGCGACAGACACGACTGGAAGATAAAAAAAAAGAAAAAGAAAAAAGGCCTGTTTGTTACGGACAGCAGAATCATTGCCGTGACACTTCGGGGGTTAAGTCTGTGACAGACGGGCGACGCCACACTGTCGCACCTGACAAAGCTTTTTTAATTAAGAATTTGTTTGAGGACAATGAAAGGACCCGGGTAATTCAGTGAAAGGAATGGAAATGTCAGTGCCATCAATCACAATTGAGACGGAGAGCCACTACAGTATATCTAACAGTCTGCTTAGCATTCTATCGCCGGTCGGCCCCTAATGGTGGACTGTGAAGCCGAACGCCTTTCTCTGTTTGGCAGAAGGCTAAATGGCTTTGTTGATCAGAGAGCAGCGGCGAGCTGGAGAGCAGCCGGAACAAAGAAGTGGCTGTTTTTTCCCTCTCATCATTGTCTACACAGGTTAATAAATGAAGGATAACAGGTTAAAAAATTTGTTTTATTTCACAGCCAGCGTGAGCATCAACGGAGAGAATTCTATCTCGCAGTTGTGATGTGATCTGGCCGAGGCTTGTTTGGTTCAAACCACAGTCGTATTCAGCGAGTATCCTTAACAATGCTGTTTAACTTGCAGCCAAAGAGGTTGATACCACCGGCCCTGGCTGACGTTTCTATGGATCTATTGTGCTCTGCCTCTCCGCTGGGGTGCTTTCACTGCCATTTACCTCCTCCCTGCCACAAAGCAACACAGGACGATGTGATATTTCTGGGAAGGGACCTGAGTGTTCAGCAACAGATGGGGGGGTGGGGTGGGGGGGGGGCTTTGCCGTACAGCATTGTTCCCTTTGAGCACTTTCAAAACGACTGGGCACTGGGCACACGCATGCAAAGCAACACGCACGTGCACGCAGACAAACAGCAGAGCAGGAAAAACAAGCTCAGCGTCCCTGTGAGGAGGCTATTGGAAAAAAAAAACCTCTCTCTCTCTCTCTCTCCCCCCACACTGCATTTCAAATTTAATTTTGGCAGGATTTGTTTTTCCATTTGTGGCTTGTTGTTTAGAATAAATAAAAAAAATTCAGCGTCAACACCTGAAGGGAGAATAGTTTGCTGAACTGGGAGAAAAAGCAAGTTTCCTGCAGGTCTGAGGCTTAAGGTACGATCCCACCATTACTTTTAATTTCTTCTACATGAAGCGCAAATCCCTCCACCAAGGCCCAAGAGTCCTATTACTATGAAACCACATTTAAATTCACTAGATCCAGATTTTTTATCCTTTATACATGAATTATTCTCTGAGAAATCAATGTTAATGATGCAAAAACGCCCAATCTTGCAATGTTAAAGAAAGAACGTGCCAGAATCCGCCCCCTGAGCTGGATCTGCACCAAAATTAAATGGGCTCTTTTCCTACTGATACCACATCCTTCCACCAAGTTCTGTGGTAATCCATCCAGCAGCTTTTGATTAATCCTGCTAAATAACAGAAAAAACGAAAACATAACCTCCTTGGTGGAAGTAATGATATGAATCTAGTAAAGCTGACTTAATAAAAAACTGCCATTTACTGTATATACACAGTTATTTACCAGTAAAATTGTGATAATCTTGGGGCTGCTTCAAACCTATCTTCTTGTTACAGCTGAGTATTTTACAGAAAGTCCTGCATCTATGTAGAATCTGCCTGAAGAGTTGAGATGTTTGCTGCTTGCCGCTTTGCAGAAGATGGCAGCTGTGGTTGGAGAAATCTCCGTTTTGAAACTTGTTAACACATTTATTTCTCTATTCTCTGGGTTGCCAAAGCTTCCATCCTCTGCAAAAGAAGGGGTCGGGTGGATTTGTCTCTGTGTTGAACATGACGTGAACTCACCAGTCATGTAGCACTTTATCTCCTCGTTGTTGCTCAGAGGATTGTTATTCTTGAACATGTACAAGTTGAATGGCACGATGTGGTTGCTGTTGAGACGTTTCCAGATCTCGTGGTTGGGCGTGGTCCAGCGGCCAGCCAGGACGTCGTAGTCCCGTCTTCCCATGTGCACCAGTTTGCTGAGAGGCTCATACAGGCCTCCCTGGTAGCCGATGATTAGCTGGAAGCTGGGGTTAGTGTCGAGGTAGACCTCTCCGAACGCTGTGTGGAGAACCTGTTTAATCATCAGGCCTGAGCCGCTGAACACAGCCAGAGGGGTGCCTATGTTATCACAGGCCACATAAAACTCATCCCCGCTGCTCAGCTCCATGGCGAACAGGTGTCCCTGCAGGTCATAGTACAGAGAAGTGATCTCCGAGCTGGAGTGATTGTACATGTGTGTGACCCGAGTGGGGCTGGACAAGTCAGCATAGAAGAACTGCAGGTGGTGGCCGGCGCTGCTTCTGCTCGACACCCTCCTGCCCACGCCGTCGTAGCGGTATTTGATGCTCCAGCCGCTCACTTTGTTATACACTTTGATCAGCAGGCCGGCGGAGTTGTACTCAAAGTATTCGTTTCCTCGCTGCCTGAGGAAACCGTCCTCGTCCACCCTGTACTGGACGTCTCCCAAGCGAGTGATCCGGTCTCTGATGTCGTAGCGCAGCGGCGTGAGGCGTGCGCTGTTTCCAGGGCTGAGGAGATGCAAGTTGCCGTTCAGGTCGTAGCTGTATCTCCACAGAGGCTTGTCGTTGATGGAGACCACCTGCAGCTGGCCGTCCGCGTCATACTCGTACGTGTAGCGCGTGGTGTTGGCGTAAGGCCCGACCTTCAGCTCCTTGGCCACCACTCGGCCCATGTTGTCGTACTGCACCATCATCCAGTACATGAGCGAGCGAAAGATCTCATATTGTACCTCCTTCACCCGGCCGTAAGCGTCAAAGTGCTTGGTGTGGGTCATCACCGCCGTGGTGATTATCTGATTGATGTCGTAGTAGATTACCCCAAATTTGCCGAACTGCTCTGTTTTGCCAGACACGTCGTCATAGCGATACAAGTCGATCGGCAGCGGGGTTTCGTTGATGACCGCCTGCATGCTTGTGACTCGGAAGCTGTTGTCATAGACATAGTCGAATCTGGCGTTCACCATGCCCTCCTCACTGAATCGGAATATCTGCCGGTCAATCAGCGGGCCGATCTGACGGTAGCGGATGGTGCAGGTGAAGCCCTCGCTCTGCAGGTTCACCGTCTTCAGCATGCCCGCCACCTCGTCATAGGAGAAAGCGATGCGCGTGGTGTCGTAGAGGATCTCCAGCAGCTTGGCCAGCTTGCCGTATTTGTAGATGACCCTGCGGCCCGTGCCCAGGTAGGTCGTCTGCAGCAGCTGACCGTTCTCGCTGTAGTCCTGGAGCACCGAGGCGTTACCCTCCGGGGGCCGGTAGGTGTTTCTGTAGTAGCCGATGGAGCGGGAGGTTTCCAGGGTCTGCCGTGCCACGTTGGGCATGGTCACAGAGGAGAGTCTGTCGTTTTTGTCAAATTCAAAGATGTACTGCCTCTGGCTGTAGAGCAGAAGTACCATGGACTGTAAAGAGGAAAGAAAAAAGAAGTAATTTATAATTACATTTAACTAGAATGGCACACAGTAGAGTGCAAACCAGAACAGTCCCCTTATGAAACCACATTTAAATTCACTAGATCTGGATTTCTATCTGCACCAAATTGCACAAATATATAAATAAAAAACTAAAAACACTGTATCTGGATTCGCCCCCTGATCTGGATCCGCACCAAATTTTAAATGTGATCCTCCCTTCGCCACCCACCCCTCAACAAAATGTCATGGAAATCATTCATGTGATTTTTGCGTAATCCTGCAAACTAACAAGCAAACATAGACGGAAACATAACATCCTTGACGGAAGATACAAATTAAAAAAAGTACTAAATATGAATTATATAAAACAAAAGTCAAATCGTGAATGTACCAGTCACTCGTCCTGTCCACAAGAGGACGAACAAAATGTGAAAAGCAATAACATATCACGTAAGCAAGTCTGAGTCGGACCACATCTAATTTCCATCTTGAAAGAAAGAGTTGTTGATATTCCTCCGACATTAACATTTTCCTTCAGAGATTATCTCACAAACAGGCCGCTACTTGTTTCTTGGAGCTTTTGATTCAAACAGAATAAAAAGGGACCAAAGTCGGCAACTCAAAGGTTTGAAGTCTTAAATGAAGTCTTTAAATCTGTTCTGTGGTTGTCACAACACGCGGCCGCCATCTCGGCATTTAGAGGTTACTGAAAAACCGACAAAAGACCGTGGACAAGGTGACTCTGAGCTATTTTCATATCCCCTCGTCTACAGCGGAGAATCGCAGCGCTTCACCTTTTCCTCAACAATCTTGGCTTCAATTAGTAAGTAAAAAGTGACATTTCATTCTTACAGGTTGAACTCTGCTGTCAGGATAGAACAAAGTCTAACATCCGTGCTGCACCAGACAGGTTTTAATTACATTTCTGCTGATATCTGTTCTCGAAGCTGATAATGCGGCACAAACAGTGCTGAAGTATTACAAGTTAACTTTTAACTCCAGTCTAAAGACTCCCGTCAAGGTTCTTGCACAGACACACCTCCACAATTTAACGGTACAACATGTCCCCATCGTCTCTTATTTAACGTTTTATCTTTAAACCATTTAATCAATGTTACAGTGCAAACAATTCTTACCTTCTCAAGGTATGTGTAGCTCCAAGATTTACCATCAGCGAATATCTGGGAGGTGATTCTGCCGTTCTGGTCGTACTCCATGCGAACGGACATGGTGCCTCTCTGGATGCCGGCCACATGCCCCCCGGCGGAGTAGGTGACGTTGACCCCGTTCAGACGACTGCTTGGCGCCCACAGAGTGGGACGTCCAGCCTGGTCGTAGTGGATCCGTAAGGTGAACTTCCTGTGGTCGTCATAGACCTTCTCTGTTCTCGTGATTCGATCAAAGTCCAGTGACAGCAAGTTCCTGTTATGAACCTACAGAGGAGAGGGAAGCGGAGAATTAGAAAAATGTAATTAGACCTCATCAGCTCCACCACGAGGAAATAAACAAGTTTGGATGCTTGAACTAACAGGAGTCGGTGCCTGGCTCCTCCAAGGTGGGACCTTATGAGGAGAGCTTTAATCACAAAGTGATTATTTTATGTTCCTCTTTCTTTTCAGAGCTTTTAATTACAGCAGAGGAGCTGTATCTCAGGACTGCAGGAGCCACTGAAGTGATGAAATTATAAGAATTACCATATTTCTTTGTTTGTTTAAAAATCCAGCGGTATTAGGGGGAGTTTGTCTATTCATGCACAAAACATTAGAGTCACATTGATCATTAAATTCATTTTCACTGCGCACTGAAAGGAATTACCCGGCGCAGATGACTCTCATTTTATTTAGCCATTTCTGTAAATTGGGAGAAAAAAAAGAAAATCAATTCTCCTGCCGTGTGACTCAGAAGATTGTTTAAATGACACTTTGCATTGTTTGGCTCTTTTGACCCTTGGATCAGAGCCGAGCAGGGCTCTCAGCAGTGTAACGGCCGTGTCTGGGTCACAGAGACGAATCCACTGTCCTCCTCTAGTCAGGAGGCAGCTCCTGGGCTGCAGTCAACAAGATCAACCAACGTCGAGGATTCCAGACACTGAGCTCCGGACGTTCTTCTGAGAAGGGGCTGAATGTGGGAACACTGATGTCCGAGTCACTTGCTCCGGACATATTCCTGTGTTGTTGTGAATGCATCTATCTGAGCGTTAGGTGGAATAATCGGAAAAAATTGTTTTCAAGTTGGAACAAACTCGGAAATTTTACAAACAGCTCAAACTAGTAGCTTACAGTGTTAGTTTATTATTCATATTCCAACTTCAAATTGTATCAAAAGACTGAAGTTGGAAAAATGACTTTACAACTCAGGATCTAGGACCTTCAAATATGTAAAAGGCAAAATGTCGAGATCCAATTGAGTTCTTGTCTGAAAACGTCTCATGTTTTCCAACAGCCTCTGTGAGCAGAAGCTAGTGAGGAAAGATAAATGAAGTGACTTTGGGTTGTAGTTCAGAGCGAATCCTCAAACAGTCACTAACTTCATGTGGTAGTTTTTTGAAAATACAGCCGAAGACGTCTCTTTAAACTGCTCCTCTGATTCTGTGCTCTTGTCTTTTTTCTCCCCCCCCCCCCCCCCCCCTAATAGTTCCTCTTTAGGTGTGCTACCATTTGGCGAGCTGAAATACTTGGCAAGGCTTGAAACCATCTTGAGGCGGCTCAGAAAGCTGCTTCTGGCTGCCGCCCAGACACATGCCGCGGAGCAGGCCGCGGCGGGCTCGCTGAGAAGCCGCACTTTTTCAATTTCACGTCGGGGGGGGGGAAAGGATGCTTAGGTCTCTCATCTGTGAAGGGACAATTACCCCAGAGGCAATTAAGGTCACTGATACCTAATTGAGAGGATTACGTTGCACTAAAAGCAACAGATTCATGAGGAAGACGATTGTGTGTGAGTGGCACAAACAATCTGATCCCTGAGACTGGGGGTGGGGGGGGGTGGGGGGGGGGGGGGGGGGGGTGGGGGGGGGTCAGGGAATAGAAAGGTGGACCACATTTGTTATCCTCTATTTTACCTTCACATACAGATTTCACTGACAGAAAAAGAAATTGCTCCACTTGTTAGGACATTTCCTAAACTACTTATATTCTTACAGATAAGTGACTTCGGCAGTCGCAGGCAGCACAGGGCCGCCACCTGTCCGACAAGATTGTGTTTGAGGTTTGCTCACAAAATAAAATAAGGTGTAAGAGAGAGAAAGTTCCGAATGCCAGGATGGGGTTCGCCAGAGACTCAACAGGGTGAAAAAAAAAAAAAAACCCTCTCTCTCATATCAGAGTTCCCACGATCCCTCGAGAATGGAAACCCACTCAAGAGGAATCATTTTAAATTGGACATCGCCTCTAAAAAGGAGCTTCTAAAAGAAAAGGAGATGTGTAGAAAAAAGACTATTACAGAACATTAGACCCAGAATATTACATTAAGTCTCCTCAACATGAAACATTACAGACGACGTCTCATCTCTCAATCAATACGAGTGACGGTCGTGTCGAGTGACAACCTCAATCTGTCGCTTTACCAGTGAAAGCGTCTTTCAACAGTTTCATGATAATTTCAACAATTACTCGCTCTTCAATAACATCAGTTTTGTTTATTCCAACAATCAAAGAAAACTAATTCTATCATTTTATTTGTTGCCAACTTGTTTCCCTTTTGAACAAAAAGACATTATAAGACGCTGTGATGAGACAGAGATATCAGCCACGTATCTTTATGTTTTTATAACTTAAAATAACAGCTTCGACATCATTTAGATGGTTCACAAACTTAATAATAGCAACAAGGGCATGTCGGTTATTGCACACAGCGCCCCCTGGAGCACTACGACCTGCTTTACGGTAAACGTCACACAACAACCAGTGCCAGAGTTAGTAACTAGCTATAAGAGATGAGTAGCTTGACACTCTCAGTACGGACATCACGGCAGAGCAGCCGAAAATAACTGAAGAGGACGTTGGTTGGAGGAAACGAAGAAGGAGCTAAAAGATGCCAAATGAATAAATAAATAACTTCTGCTTGTTTGCTGTGACTTGTCCCTGTTCTCCTTGCTTGATGATGGGAAAACGTTTCTCATCAGAACCAGGTAAACCCATTTCGATAGAGGTTTAGCAAGTTAGCCAAACGATCCGATGTGATTTGATTTATTAGCTTGTGTAGTGAATGTGCACAGAATCTCTGTCAGATCCCAAAACCCTTGTCAGGCGACTTGGTTCTTTGGTGTCTGAGGTGGCCGGTTTGTGTAGCGGAGAGCAAATCTTAGCCTTTTGTCGCTTTCAAGGGATTGAGGATTCTTGCTCTCCTAATGTGCACACCACTGTAAGAGGTGGGCTTTTCTTCCGAGGAGATAAACCATTATTGTGCCTCGGCGGCGTTAATCATGATCATTGTGGTGAGGCAGGGTGGGGCGGGCCAAGGGGGGGGGGGTAACCCACTTACCCCGAGGACACGAGGAGCAGAACACGGCGAGCACACGCACGTGCAGTTCCGCAATGTAACAAAGTTTACAGTCTGATAAACAAACAGCAACAACCTAAATGCTTTGGTCTTTCCGAGCAGAACGAGGATCTGTGAAGTCTTTCTCCTTTTTCTCATGCATCACTCTGCTCTGCACACGAGACCCCCATCCCCCCCCCACCACCTCCCCCCCCGCTCTCACACTGCCTGCCACACACTCACCCAGCCACCCACATAATATCACTTGACATGCCACTCAAGGTCGCTCAATGATTCCAGCTCTGCTCATCCCCTCTGCTCTCGCCATTAGGCTGCTCCCATTTCCTATCTCGCCCCCGGGGCCATTGTCTGTAACATACATTAGAAGCTTTCACTTCCAAAGGGACAACAGGGCCATTAAATGAACAGCCAACGACAGACAAAGTGGCACCTCCCCATTAGCGGTGTCACCTCCCAGAGAATGTGGAAGACAACTTAAACCAAGTTGTTATTTGCCTGGGAAACCCTAAGAAAAACATAACAGGACAATCAGCCAGGATCTTTGGCTGCTTCTCCACGTGTTAATGTTGATAACCAGATGTTGTACGATTAAACATCGGCTGTTTGACCTGTCATGAGAAGGGACCTGTTGATTTACAGGATGGATGCATATAAAAATAGATATGTCAGCCAATTTATATGTATTTGAAAAAGAATCGGCAATGATTCCTAAGTTGTCGTTATCAAACCCCCTTTTGCATTGTTTATTCTGTAAAATAAAGATTTTCATATCGACAAAAACATAAACACAGATACCAATTTGTCTGCGAAAGCCTCATATTGGCAGATTTTTATCGGCCAAGCTTGAGTCATTGGACACTTTCAGAGGAAAGAAAAGAAGTCTGAGTTAAAAAAAAAATGCAATTTGTGTTGTGAAAAGCTTTGATATGATTCAGGAAGTTGGGTTTTGTAAAACACCTGAGAGACCGATGAATCCCAAAACACTACACGGCAGTTTATAGAGATGATATATACGATATTTTAATTCTTGCAAGCTTATTACAGTGTAAATATAAGCTACAAACAATAGGATTACACTATTCATGCTAAAATGACCCAAGGAATGTGTGCATGTAAGTGATAGTCCCCTGCAGCGCATTGCTAGATGAGAGGTTGAGCCAGATTCAATTTTCTTTCCTCAAATGATCTTGCATTTTGACACAGTACGATGCAAAATGCTGAGTCACTTGTTAAAAACCTTAAGATAAAAGCTGCTTTAATCATATTAGGATTCATTTGGCGACGCACATCCCAGTGAGTCTGAAAGTTGCCTCCTGACAAACTCACCTCCAGTGAAGAGGTTGTGAATGTGTCCGGCCCCACAAACTCAGACTCATGCTGAAGAATGCAGAGGTTTTTTCATTCAAGGATAAATTGCAGTGAGCGCGGTCACATCCAGGAAGAGGCTGGAATTCAATTCCATTTTGAGCCAGATAGAAATTTTCCTCACCCTCATCCATTTTTAAACAGTCACCTTGTGATCCTTTTCAAGTGTGTGCGAGCGCCAGTCACTTTTCGCAAGCTGGCACGCTTACCCTTAATCTGCGTCCATAAACAGTGACCTGGCCGCGGGCCTGCTCCTTCCTCTGCCTCCACTCCACCAGGTTGAGGCCATTGTCGATGGCCAGGGTCACGTTCCTCTTGCTGACTGTGGGGTTGACGGTGCCAGCCAGCAGGTGGGGCTCGGTGTGCAGGGAGACCTCCATGCCATTGGCCAGCACTAGCCGCAGCGAGCCATCCAGACCAATGAAATAGCTGTTGCGTACTTGATCTGCAGAGGGAGCGTGGGGGGGAAAATGATTATAATTAGGAATTCGCAATCACAGCCTCTTTGCAGCTGAAGTAAGAGGACTAAATCTAATATTCATCCCGGTCAGACACAAACATAATGACCCAAAATGGCTGCTCAGCGAAAAAGAAACCCATTAACAGCAGTATTTAACTGAACCCCTGCAATAATATTGGGTCTGTGACAACAAAGATCAATAGTGAGAGGTTTCCCAGCGCCAGTAAAGTTTTACAGCTGTTGCGGCAGCCTCGAGGATATGGAAGAATGAAAACTATCAAAGATTCAAGCTTGCCTGTGGCCACAGAGAAAAGGAGGGCGGAACGCAAGTGCAAGAACACACACACACATGCACACACACATACACACGCACAAGCACACGCACAAGCACACACACACTCTCTCAGGGGATAAATCTGAGCCTGTCTGTTACTGTCCCCAGGTGACGACAGCCTGTGTTCCAGCTCCAGACCAGTGACTAATGTTTCCACTGAGCATCTCATGTACATTCATCAGAGATGTCTCCTCCTCGCCTCCTATCGGTCCACTGACAGGGACCAGGATGAATATTATTCTCATTAAGAACAAAGGGAAATTAATGGCTTGTCAAACATTAAATTAATTAGTTGACTTCATTTAACAGAAAGGAAAAAAAAGAAAATCAAAACATTGCACTTTAATTTTCTCGTGTTGACACGTCAGGGCAAAGTGGCTGCGACGATTTCTTTATTAATCACAGAGAACAACAATAGACATCACGTGATCGGTCGGAGTTTCGCGCTTTGTTCTTACGCAGCGAGCGCCACGGGACACGTTGTGTTGCGGAGACAAGAGAAACGGGCGGAGGAGGAGGAGGAGGAGGAGGAGGAGGAGGAGGCAGGGCCTGACCTTGCACTGGCCCTCACCTCGCTCCATCATGCCGACACCTCGGACGGTTGACCGAAAGGCCTCTGGGACACACCCGGCCCGAAAGGAGGCCTCTGGGACCAGATGAAGCTGGAAAATACTGCTGAACTGGGATGTTCACGCTAATGCATGTGCGCACAGAGCAGCAGGGGAAGGATCTGACCTGCGCTCACATGTAAAATGGGGCTGTGGTCTGCTTACAGGAAAACAAATGATAGAACACCTGACCCTCATGCTCAGGCTCAGTATTTTCATTTATCAAATACAAATCAGGACATTACACAATATTCACGCTGTCAAAATAACGGCGGACAGAACGTTAACATAATTATGACATATTCATTTCTTATTATTAAATTTAAGATTTTTTTTTAAGACCCCGCGGAGCCTAGTTAGATAATAAAAATTTAATAATACAGTTACAGTTCACTTGTAGTTATTATAACTAACAGCTACTCAAGTGCAATACGATGACATTACTCCACACTTGACTCTCAGGCTGATTGATGATTTTTACTTTGGTTTCATCTCAATATTATATTCACATTTTAAAAAGTCATGTTTGGCTTTTATACACGACATATTTTATTATCTCGTGATGAGTCTTCACCTGATTGGAGTTTAAAAAAAAAAAAAAAATTAAATCTGCAATCTTTTTAATTTTATGGTTATCAGCTTCACGTAACGACACAATTAACCTTGCGGTGCGTTGAGGCTCGCGCGGAGGAGGAGGACAATCCCATTAACAGATGACCAGGAAGGAAATCTTTAAGGCCGTGCATTCGTGTGCTATGTGATCGCCACAGTTGCAGGCGTACAAAGACCGACAACAGTGAATTAATTAACAGCAGAGATTCCTGGCGCCGCTCCTCTCGCCAGCAGATGTCTAAGACAAGGTCACAACGCGGAGGTGACCGCTCCCTTTGTGCAACAGTGAGAAACTGGAGAGTTTCATCTTCTGTTGCAGCGAGTCGGGGGGGGGGGGGAACGACGAGAGGGTGGAGGACACGCGTTCAAACCCAAATCAAACATTAGCAGGTGTAAGGTGCGGGTGGAGCAGGTCCAGGCAAATTCAAAGATAACACCAGCTCATCAAAACAGAACATCAGTGAGACAAAATGATCAAAACAAACCAGGCGGGTTAAACCACAATATCCGTCCGTCCTCTGTCTGCATCTCTCGCTAAATGTCCTCAACCTGGAGGATCTGCTATGGACAACCAGCGCTGGGTTTTATGACAGAAAATCAATTCAATTTCCATTTTGGTAAATGGAGGTTGCACAACATTATTATTTTTTTTTTTAATAAAAAACAGAGCAGCAATAAACTCAACTGTGGGAAAGCTCTGTGACTGATAAGCAATGAGTCATTACATCTTCATTTGAAGTCTGTTCACTCGAAACACACAAAAATAATTACCTCCGCCAAAGAGGTTGTGTTTCCATCAGTGTGTGTTTGTCTGTCGTTTAGCAGGATTACGCACAAACTGTGGGACACATAACCAGGGAACTGCAGAATAATGGATCTTGATAAAGAAAATCCTGGCTTGTTAAGGAAACTGGTATCGATGAGTGTGTGTAATTTGGTGCAGGTCCAAATAAAAATCTGGATCTGGTGAATTTAAATGTGATTTCATAGGGGGACTGTCGGGTCTTGGTGGAGATATGGATTCTCTGAGTGCCTTTCTGGTTTCTAATCTGACTCCTGGTTTTAACCATGCAGGAGGTTAAAGTCTTATTTACTCAGGGATCTGGATCCGAGGTCAGCCTCCACCACAGAATGGTAAAACAATTGAAATATGTTTGTGTACTGAAATGTTTTATATGAAAATGTCCAGAGACAAAGAACAATTTACCAGGTCCAGTTTAAACTATCCACCACACCAGACTTTGGCAGAGGGAGCTCGTCTCCCATTCAGGAATCCCTGACTCTAGGAGGCTCCATCCCAAAGTGACAGTCTCTGAATCGCTCATTCTCTCGTCCCTTATCTAACACTACTTGTCTCGGGACGTCGTACGAAGAGCTATCGGCCCCGACAACACACCTTACAGGATCAGAGAAGCACATTAAACCCTGCAACAATGGCGACTCTGGACAATCCCTGACACTAAAGACGTTTTTAGACAAGAACTCTGGAAAATGTCTGCACAATGTGGTCCAGACCTTTTCTGAATTTTGCCTTTCACGTATGAAGAGCGCAGCAGGGGATTCTGGGGTTAGATCCCAACAGGATAATGTCCGGAGTGTTCTGGCGAAGGGGTGGAGAACCACTGACCCTGGCCTTGGCTCGTATTGCCACCAAGTTAGTAAACTTTTTGTATTTTTCAGTTTCCATCGCGTGTTTATAAACTTCATCAAAAACTTCAGGATAATCTCCTGCTGTATTCTCACATTGCCTTGTTTGGATTTCATCTGGAGTTGTATTGGGGAGCTGGCAAGGGAAACTCCAGATTGTTCAGAGCCTCTGACATTTGTCTTCTCACATAAAGCCCCTCCCCCCCAAGGTAATTTCAGGAGATTATGCCCGTTTTTGATTATATTTTACAATTATTGTGAGTTCAGTGCATGTCTGAAAAACGCTTAAATCTTTTAGAATAGGTGTCGCTTTCAGAATATATGTCCAGAGTACTTAAATATAAAAGTGTGATAAATGCAGCGCTGGAAGTTTATGATATTTACAGTAAGTGAGAATAACTTTATACATAAAAAAGTTTCCGTCACTGACATTGATAGAACACCTTAAACATCACCAGCTCCACCTACAGACACTTACCCTGCATGAGTGTGTAGAAGGTGCCAGAGGCTGACAGGTTGGTGGTGACGGTGATGTCCTCCTTGTTGGAGCCCTCCGCCTGGATGCGGACCGAGCTGTCGGCGGCCGTGCGGTAGCTGCTCACTCGGCCCGTCGGGTAAGTGATGTTAGTCAGGCGCCCGTAAGTGTCATACCTGCAAAGAAATACACCGATGTGAGCCAAAACGAAACGGGGGTGTCATCTGAAGCTGTGCGAAAAAACAGAAGCAGAATCATCTAAAGCGCTTTGCCCGGACTAAAGATTTACCCGGCGTGGGTGAGATTTGTTAAAACATAAAGACGCCATCATCATCATCATAAATGCTGGTCAGGTTTGCATAAAATTCATGAAGGTGCATAAATGTGACTAATGAGTTGCTCTGTCACCTCTGATTTACTGTGATTATGAGTTGTTCTGTAGGATGAACTGATCAAGCAGTAATTACGGTAGGAGGAGTGTTTTTTTGCCGAGCCTGAGATTTCCCTCTTGGTTGTCACAAATTGTGAAAATGCGTCAAACGCCGGCAGTAAACACGACAACAAATCCATCGACGTTGGCAGCCGGAGGTAATAAAACTCAAAAACTATTGGTTTTAATCACCGGAGCACAATCAGCACAACCTCGTGCAAAATGTGCAACGTCGCGAATGAGTTGAACTTTTCTAGCTCTTCCAACAGGGCGTGCACGAGACATGAATATCAATGATGCTCAGCTTGGGGGGTAACCTTTAAAAAGGATGGACGCACTTACTGACAAGGAAAAAAAGAAAAAAGCACACACCTCGTCACATTTGGAAAATCTGCTTATTAGTTTAAAAGATTAGCGATGTGGCCCTAATCTCGTGATGCAGTCTGTGAAACGGGAGCGGCGAGGTGCGACTCCTTCCAGAGATCAGTCGGTTCATCACAAACAGGAACACGAGTGGCCAGATTGTTTCATTTCACTCACAGAGCACATCAGCATGGAACAATTTGAAATCTCTCAGATTGCCAGTGTTCCAGAATAGGAGTGAGTGAACGGTGCATTACTTAGAATGAAGACTTTTATCTGCGCGCTGAATACAGATTGGAAAGCCCTCTGCGACGCTGCCGCCTGCCATAATAAAGCCTCTAATAAATGAGATGGTGGGTGCTGGTTTACGGATATTTCCTCAGCGCTGCCATCTCGAATATCCAATATGGAGAGGAAGAGTGAGGGAGGAATCATCTCCCAGAGATAAACGTTATCTGATTTCAACTGCAGGGACTGGGATTCATAGATGCATTTCAACCCCAGCCTTCCACTTCAGGAAACACTAAATAGCAGAGTCATTTATATCTAAAGCATTTGATTTCTTTTGATACCGCCTGTATTTTATCGGCGACTCGTTCTCCCGCTGTAACAATCAAAGTTTTCGCAGCGAATGCAAGACGAGCCGCACGTTATCTGGCCCGCTACTTTTAACTGCTCCATTCATTGCAGACAAAAGGGTGTATCCCTGTTTTGCCGTCACCTCCGCACGAGAGACTGAGGCCACAAGACAGAAATCTCAGTCTTGAGCGATGCTGCACACCCCAGCTTGATCACTGACCCAAACTCTCTCCGTCTCAATTAGGGCCTTGAGCTAGAGCCATTCCTCGGGCTCCGCCGCTGAGCCGTAATGGCCGTGCCTCGGCTCAGCTGCCTATTAGCTTACTTTCTCTGGACATGAGGGGCATGCGGGGGCAGCGTTCTCAGCAGAAGGGAGAGGACTGCTTTCCCCACGGATGGCCACACAAGTCCATTCAGATTGCATCACCCCTGTGTCACATGCTAACTCCGTGACCTTTCACGCTGGCGCCCAACAATAGGCCGGACACTTCACATCAGCGTCCCCTGTAGCATACCTAAACTCTGCTTTACACAGAGTCGCTCTCATGCTTTCACTTCCAGTTGCTGCCTGTACATTTCGGAACACGTGTGGCTAATGACCGTAAAGATGAAAACATACAGACAAGATGTTTCACGTGATTGAGGTGTTGCTGTTCCTGATGTACTTAATCAGCCGAAGAACATTTTCTCGAAACCCAGCAGCTTATTCACATTTGCTGCTAAACAGAAGCGTCACTGGCCTGTTAATTGGAGGCTAAGAGAACAATTAGGCATCCTTCAGATGATTTAATAGATTTACAGTAGCCCCTAAGTGTGAGCACTTATCATTACAACAGAAACATTAGGAGGTCAGCGGAGCATCTGCGTTTACTGTAGACGTCAGAGCAGATGAGACTGAAAGTAAGACGATGAACCAGATGTCCTTTGTTCTCCAGTCAATCCTCTACGTTTTTACTTCTGCAGACACACAAATGAATCCTGATCTACTGGCTGCAGGACAAGAACAGGGAACTAATTAATAAATTTAGATTGCATCAAATATTCAGCCACTTTGTTGAGCAGAGATAAAGGCAGATATCAATCTGGATGATAGCAACTTATTGTTTTGACCCTCAGGTGATTCCCAATCGAATTATTCTGGAAGAAAAACAACAACCACTCTATGAGGTGGAAATTAAAACAGGGATTATCTGCTTCGGTTGTAGAAAAGTATGGAATCGTTTCCCAATTTGAAAGAGAAAAACTGTAAATTTATATAAATATAACAACATAATAACAATACAACAACTACTAGTAGTACTACGACTACTACTACTAATAGTGACAGTAAAAATAATAATATGAATGTCACTCAGGAGAGCAAATACCTGCACCAAGGCCCAATAGGCTGTTAAACCACATTTAAAGTGACTAAATCCAAATTTTTAATTTTTAATTTTCATTTGAATCTGCACCAAATTTCTAATGACTAATTATTCTCTGAGATATCAACAAACATGTTGTAAATCGCTCAATCTCTCTTGACAGATACCGAATCCTTCCACGATGAAAACATAACCTTGGTTTAGGTCTAGTTCTCTCTTTTGAAATGCAAGTTTAAAAAGGAAATCAACGGCTCCACAACCTAAATTAACCATTATTCTTTCTAACCCTTACTTACACAGTAAATACAGTATAAAGCATCTACCAGAGGCCTTAACACTAAGTTGACACCTTTAAAACAAATCCCTTTGCATTTTGTATCTTGTTCACACACACACACACACACACACACACACACACACACACACACACACACACACACACACACACACACACACACACACACACACACACACACACACACACACACAGATGGCAGGGGGCTATTATACACGGCCTATCAGGAGCAATCGGAGGTCTAGTGTCCTGCTCCACTCAAGGACATTCTGAGTGCCCTTGAGCATGCGAAGAGCAGGAACTGCAGATTGAACCACCAACCCTGTGATTAGAATATGACCTGCCGTCCCCCCTGAGGCAGAGCCAAACAATGATGCAACTCTGGAATGAAATGTGTACATATCCCAGTACCCCCCCCCCCCCCCCCCCCCCTTCTTTCTTTCATGTTAACTCTGTGTTTGAATAAAACATGCGTCTTTCAAACATCTTGAAAATGCTGCACTTGTTTTTTCTATTTCCTTAAAGTCAAGGTGAGATATTTTTTCGATCGTTGTTTGCGTTGCATCTTCACAAAAAGCCCTTTGCCTTAACGCTGCTATAGCAACTCACTGTTTTCTTTACATAATGGGTAAGACTGAGCTCAAAGCTGATAACAACAGACGCCATTTACAGAGACATAATTCAGAATTCCAACCACCCACTGGATTTGTTTAAGCCTCAGGCAATTCACTCTACCTTGAGAAATGCCTATGCACGGCTGCGTTTGTGCCGTTTCCGCTGCGTCGTTTTTTTTTTCTTCTTCCAGTTCAACCGTCTCGGGTGACAACCAAATCAAACACAGGTGATAAATGTCTACTCAGACTAAACAGAGCACCTGATTATGTGTCAGAGAGTGTTCTATTCCTCCGGCGAGGTGTAACAGATGTCTGACCAGCCGATCTGCTTAATCACACTTTTTTGGAGTGACAACCGGTTAGCACAGTATCCCTCGGCACGGCATATTAAGCTAAGGGACAGATTGCTCAGTGGAAGTCACGAGGAACATGAAATCCTGGGCTTACTGGCTGCGGCGCGTGGGAGCGTCCGACTGTTCCCTCACAATGTGCGGGTTTGCCTCGATCAATTACTTCCTCTGTCCAATCTATTATGTTCCTGCGCCCAACAACTCCAAACAAGCCGCGGCCTGGATGCTGTCACTGCAAGCAAGGGTGCAAATAAGCAACATATCATGCGGTAATCCTGTAAACGGCAAATAGGATTACACCCATACCAGAACAGGTCCTGTATTCTGATTGGCGTAGACATCCAGGCATAAGGAGGCACCTCGCGTGCCAAACAACTCTGAACTCTTCAACTCTGAACATTTACTCACTAAAGCATCATAGCATTTACTGCCACGACAACTACTGCAGAGATATTCTATAAATGACTTTGTACAAATTGTATTTTGGATTTAGGAGATTTAACAGATCTATTTAGTTGCTCTCGGTGGCAAAGCGCTAATCTATAATCAGCTCAACCGGGATCCAGACTCCAGATTATGTGGATTATAAAGGTGTTTTGCAAAACGTTTCTTAAAAAATCACTCACTCGAAGAAGGTTGTCCATCCGTTGTCGTTCGTCTTGGTTGCAAGAAGTCCCGAGCTGCCGTGGTAGGTCATCACAGCGAGTTCTTGACCCTGAGCGGCGACAGTTTTAAGGGCAGTGTTGGTGCCGATGGTGAACCAGAATGTCTGCCCGTCAGGGACCATCAGCCACAGGGGCATTCCTGTCGTGTCTCGTCGGATGATCACCGTGTTCTTGTTCTTATCGGTGATGCTGCTCAGATCCCCTCCTCCCGTGTAGGTCAAATTGTAGAGGTGGTCTCCCGTCGTCAAGCTCTGTGTGAAAATGTGGCTGCCGTTCGAGTCGAACAGATAGAGCTCGTCATCAATGGGAGAGGACACCTCGTACATGCTGAGGGGATTCAGATAGGGCTTGTTTCGGCGCACATAGCGGATACGAATGTTGCCCAGATCTGCGATGTAAAGCTCTCCATCTGGACAAACCGCCAGCGAGGAGGGCGCGTTCAGCTTGGCGTCCTTGGCGTAGCCTTCGTCTCCGGAGTAACAATCGCAGTTGGCGTCAGTCTTGCAGTCACAGCCACTCGGTGCCCCTGCAACCAGCGAGATCTCTCCGTTCGTGGACACCTGTCGGACTCGGTTTATTTTCTTCTCGTCTGACTCGGCGATGTACAAAATGCCATTGTGGGACACAGCGAGGGCATTGGCAGACTCCAGGGTGGCGTGGATGGCCACTTTGCTCATTAGGAAATGATCAATCCCGGGGACCTGGCAGTGCATCGGGCGGCCTGCCACAATACGGACTTGATGGTTCGCTGAGATCTGGAGAACCACGTTGTTGTCCAGGACGTACAGGGAGTTGTCCATGGGACTCACGGCCAGGTCTGTGGGCCACTCGAGACGCACCTGAGAGGAAAACAAACACACACACCAAAAACATCAGCTTCAGGTCACAGGAACAGACCCAAGCCCTCATCGATCCACACACTTTTCTTTTTATCAGAGGGAAACAGTCCCTCAAGGGAAGAATCACTGAAAAGTGCTTATAAAAAAAGATCGGCTGCTGCTGCTGCAAAAAGAGATGGGCGATCTCAAAGTGTAAACTGGAAGCAGATACATTTTTTGAAATGATTTATTATCTGATAAGACGGGAGAAAAAAAGTTGCTTTACTCTTAAAAGGGTTGAACCACAAAAAACATGAAATTTAAGATCAAATACGATAACGGTGGTGGTGAGGAAGGGCAGACGAGGGGAGATCATTCAGAGGATCAGATTAACTGAAAGGAAAAAGCAGCACTTTCAATTGATCATGAGAAGTGTGGACACCTTAGGACCGGGCGTCCGCATCGCTCACCTCCACAAAGTCACTGTTTTCCCTCGCTTTGGGTTATTAATTTTGTAATGACGAGAGATTGCATGAGTCCTTGAAAGGAAACTGGAGCACACTTTACCAAATGAAAGTCTAGCCTGCCTCTGGCATCCTAAATTATGACTTATTGTTCTGCTAACAATGTATCAGGCTTTTAACAAATTGGAATGATTAGATTCATCCAATTTACCGGTCTCCCTCTCACTTACGATGCAACGGGGATCTCTTAGGAGCATAATATGAAGTGCTATATTTCAATAGAAGCCTTGGGGCAGCAACAATGGAGGCTGATTAAAATCTGGACCAAAATACAAAAACAGGTTCAGATTTTAGACACAAGAGCAGCGTTAGCAGTGTTTTTAATACTTTGTGCCACCGCTGGGAAATGGGAAGGTGAATGAATTCATGTGGCTTGCTACTGCGGTTGACTAATTTGTCATAATGACCTGGAAAGGCAAATTGCATCGACCTTTATCACTAAAAATGAGGAAATCTCCTGAGCATCGGGTCATGTGCGCTTTAATATGAAATAAATTGCCGCCTCCGCCACCGTATCATACTCCTTAATTATGCTTTTTAGAATAAAAAGAACCTTTTAGATTAGTCAAGTGAGACAGCTTTACGAAATAGAGCAAAGTAAGTGCGTTGTGCGATTGTGGGAGCCAGTAAAAAGTGGCCAGCTGCCTACTGACTGTCTGTGGTTAAAAATGCATGGAAAATGTGAATTAAATAACTTAATAGATTTGTGATAAGAGAGAGGAACAACACACGTATTTTTTTGAGAGAGCTATAAATTATACTTATTTGGGGGGAAAAGTACATGATTGTTATGATTAAAGACATTCTGAATTGTACATAGTATACACGGGATAATATGCAGTTATATATCTGTCCGTTTGTACCTGTACATGTACCCGTCTTTTTTCTTTTTCACCTGTTTCTTACTGTGTCTTTGTCCCATCATTACCACTAACATTTCAAACGGGAATCAAGTTTTGTACTTTTTCTTTTGTCCGATTTTTTTTCAAACGATGTGGAAACTGTCAAAACCAAAACAAACCACAGACAAATCGTGAATATGATGAGTTAAACGTGTCTTTCAGCAAGAGGTTTGTTTTTTCTTGTGCTTTATTTTATTGAGTTTATTATAATATTTCTTCTAACTAGACATTGCTATATTTTAGAACTGATGAGAGAGAAATTGATGATTTCTGATGCAGCTGAAAATTCCTGTACACTATAAGATTAGATATAAGAACTTAGATAACACTTGTATGTGCCCTTTGACAATGGACACTTCTAACCATAGCAGATAGGTTCTCTTTCCTCTTTTGTTTGTTTGTTTTTATTGACTGTGAAAAAGTCAGAAGTCAACTTGCCCAGCTCTTCTGGCTGTGAGCTCAAGAAGGATCCCGATAAATATAAAGAAAACTGCACAACAGTTAAAGTGCTTCAGGGAAATAGTTTCTGCTGATAAATGAGGAATAAAGTCAAGGTTGACTAATAACATTTCGTTTAACATTGCTTCTCTGCACCACAATCACAATATCACATTGAGCAAACAGTTGCTGAAAGCCATTTATTGCCTTTTATTTACCTGCAATCGGCAAAGATTCCTAATTTTCTAGACATTAACGCAGTGAAAATCATTTCAAACTGATTCTGGATATGGAGATGATTATTTAAATCTCTGCTCCTCTCTACAAGTGGTCCACCCTTGATTGAAAAACAGACTTGAGCCTCTCACGCAGCTCCAGTCTCATAAAACCTCACACAAAACAGAGGAGGTTTTAAATAATAATACCACACGTCGTTAGCAACACACAACAAACAGGAGACGGGCTGAGGACACATGTCGTCCCTTCGACGAGCAGAAAAATGCATTTGCTCGGGGGAAATGATGGAGAGACTTTCAATTTCTTAAAACCTATATCTTGTCAACAGTGGCGGTTAAATATTTCATGAGGCGGAGTGTGGAGTGGCTCGGGGGAGCTGCCTGTAAGGAGGTTTTCACGCCACTCTGACTGATGAGGGGGATATTTCCCGAGCTGCTGTCCCATATGCTGTAACCCGATCACACCCTCCCCTTTCATACAGTGGGGCAGCTGTCAGTAATGTCTGCCACTAGCCGAGGAACCCACAATGTGCTCATCAGCTGCGAGAGCCGGCCACGGAATCAAACAACACAACACCCGGGGACTATTTTTAAATGTATTTGCACCGGCATTAGAACTTTAATGACATTTTCCATTAGCGATCTCTCCTCTCTTTGCTCACACCAGCACGATGCCTGTCTGAAGAAAAGTAATATGTCATTATTTGAAGCCCCTCTCATATTTTAATTGAATGTCACAGTCAGAGGCGTGATAAAGCTTTCTGAAGCCGCTAACACCCTTGAAATATGTTCAAGAGAACTTGTTTTAAGACACACGGTTTTTCCCTCTATTTGAGATTGAACTCAGCAGCGGGGGGGGGGTGATGCGGAGAAGATTTCCAAGACTTTCCAAGCCGATTTCTGAAACACGGAGGAACCTAAGGGCCTCGGTGTAAACAACCGGAAAGATTCCTGAACAAGGTCAAACTCTTGTCCTCTTGAAGTGATAATAGGACGATAGGAAGATAATAGGACGTTAGACGGACGGAAGGTTAAAGCGACGGACCTGGAATCCTGAGTGAGTTTGGCTGCAGTTCGCTTCCTGCACAGATGGCGAGATAACAATGACCTCATCAGGGGCGACAGGGAAATCTGACATTATTATATATATTTTTTTGTGCCTTAAACAGGTGAAGTACAGAAGTAATGACCACCATGATGAGTCCTCTCTGGAGAAACTCGGGGCCTAAGTGAGGGGTTGGGGAGTGTTTGAAGTAGGAAGCTACAGCGTGTGCCCTGGATGAATTTTTAATGGATGCTTTTTACCGTCTGAGTGTCTCTGCTAGTGCTTGTGCGATTTGTCATCGTTGCGGAGCTGCAGTCTCCCTGTGTCCTCTCGGCTTTGGCACTGGGATGGCGAGCATCTATAGGCGCTTGTGTGTGTGTGTGCAGTGGGGTGGGGAAGGGAGGGGAGGGGGGGGTAAGAGAGCAGCGAGCAGGGGTCATGATGGGGATGGAGTTCCCTCGGGCTGGAAATGGGCAACTGGAGGCTTCGCTCCCTCCGCTGAATACTTCATTTCAAACAAAAAGCCTCCAAAAGACGTGCTCACGGCCCCTCAGGACATTTTTTTTATGATCGTTGTACTCAATAACACACACGATAGGGCAAGAAACAAACTGGTGCAGGAACACGCGGAGCAGAGCAAAGAGTCAATCAGATCCCATCATTAAAACCAAGAAATGCTCTGTTCATGAGAGTGAAACGAAAACAATTACAGATACTGAAGACAACACATCAAAAACACACAGTGTAGTTTTTAAATATGGCAAAACAACCCTCAACAGCTGCACGAATAAAAAACAGTGAAAGCTCTGTCTTGTCACTGAGCGGAGACCGATGTGACCTCAGTGCAGCGTCCTTGCCTCGGGGGGGTGTGCTCTGTCTGGTGTAGCAGTATGGTACATATGCCCATATGTGTGTGTGTCTGTATATGCTTTTGCGTGCATGAGTGAATTTAGAACACGTGGGGTCAAAGGTCACCCTTGTCATCCCCCTACAGCTATAGGTCAATGGCCCTTTGTGTTTGTGGAGGTGCGGCCACTTGACGCAGGCGTGGGAGCTCCTGGGACTTCGGCGCTCGTCTTTATGCTCCGAGGCTGCTACGTTCAATTCCTGTGATTTCCTCCCCAGTCTGGACCGAGGCCAATTAACTGCTCATTTTCAATTATTTATACGTATTTGTGTGTTAACCGTAAGATGATTTAAATTTTTATAATGCGCCAAAGCCTGCACAGCTGTGTTTGGGGCCCACTTTCCTCAATTCATTATCTCGTGGGCCAATTAAATCCATCGTGGTGAATCCAGACCGTCCATAATGCAATGAATTTAACATCCTCTCCTTTCTGGTCAGAGATGCAGGTTTTGCTTTAAAAAAAAAAAATACAGCAACATCAAAAATGTAATTTATTCTAAAGCTATAAACCGCACACGGCCTGCCTCTACTCACAGATAAGAACTTTATTTTGTTCTTATTTGGGATTTTTTATAATCACTCTTCATTTTTTTACCGCCGCCGAGGAGGTTATGATTTCATTCTTTGTTTGTTGTTTGTTATAAAGAAGATTAAAAGAGGAAGAAACCAATCAATTTTGGTGCAGATCAGGATCCAGGATTTGTTTTTCACTATATTTAACATATTTCTGTTGACGAAGAGTAAAATGAAAAGAAAAAAATAATATTTAAGGGACTGATATCAGATCAGAGTGAATTTAAATGTACTATGTATTCTACTTCTAGTTTTGCATTGTGTTTATAGTATTTACTTTATAGTTCTTCTACTGTCGTATTGTATTTTTATGTTTTTCTTGTTAGCCTTGTTAAAAAAGAAATTTCCTTTTTTCAAAATATAAAATGACCTGAGAACTATTTCATTTATCCCTCGTCATCATTCCTGACATACCACAGTTTTCAGACTTCACCGACACGGTTCAGGTGAACAAAGGAAACGGTAAAACTGCAGGCAGAATCCCAACAGACGGCTAAATGCCTGTAAGCTCTTACTTTCTTCCTCGGTATCCTCTGCAAGTGCTGTGAATCTGAAAAACTGGCATCATGTAGCCGATAAACAAAACAAAAAAACTAAACCGAGGGCTACTGGATCCAGGCAGAGAGTTTCCATCTACACAAACAAAAGCTCTCGGTGCCCCGGAGACCAGGGTCAGTCAAGGAGAGTGGTGTTGGCTGAGAGACAGGAAAGCACACGCTGGCCGCGCGGGTCAGAGAGGTACCTGAGAGATGTCCATCACAGCGTCGCAGCTGAGGGGTCGGGCAGAGGTCAGGTCATTGAAGCCCAGCAGAGTGGAGATGATGCCGTTCTGATCAATCCGGCGAATCATGGTCCCGTCCACAAAGAAGATTACACCGTATTTATCCACCGTAATTCCTGCAGATAAAGTCACACGGCGGACAGAGGAGTAAAACACTCATCGGTTATTTTGTTTATCTGGGAGCTAATGTGAGGACTGAGCACCGCTAATTGCAATTTGGGGCTATTTGTTAAGGGTAGAAATTAAAGAGTAATCACGGCAATGAAACTAATGCTAGGATTGATTCGTTCAATCAATAGCGGGGAACAATTGAAACATCAAAATAGATGAATAGTACTGTAGGCATTGATTCAATTACAGGGAAAATTCCATCGATGCAGTTCCTTTCTCTTTCGCTCTCGGCCTCAAACAACAAGGAAGCGGAGAACAGTGACTTCAGCTGTATTCTTCCATTACAACGTGTATTTAAACACAGATGAACATGTTCAGCCTTTAGAGCCAAATGTTCTCTTTTCATCTCAAACCTGGACTATACATGTTGCCCATCTCCGAGGGACCGGAGTGTTATTTCAGTACATATGAATCACGACTTCCATCCCAGCGGAGGACAAAGAGAGAGCATGTGATCTAATGACTAATGCATCATCCAAATATGGAAGCAACGAGAATAAAAAAGACCCCAGGAAAACACATGGAGAGGCAGGCTTTAAAAAAAATTAATTATGTTTTTATAATAAACCGAGAGAAGAGAATCTGAAGAGTCTACATGACGAACCGGCCCGACACACCACATTGGTTATAATAACATCCATTCATTACCTCTGGGGTTCGTGAGCGTGGCCTCGACGGCCTTTCCTCCGTCCCCGCAGCGGGTGTCGTCGTACGGGAGACACTGGTCCCCGGTGCCGGCCACCAGCTCCAGGTTCTTGGCCACGTCTTTCACAACGTTCAGGGACTTGACCTTGAACACCTTCCTGCTGCTGGTGTCCGAGAGGTACACGGCGCCGTTCACCGGACTGGTGGCCAGATAGTACTTGTGAGCGGGGCTGTTGCTGGAGGAAGGAGGGAACAAGAGAGGAAGAGGAGGAGGAGGAGGAGGTGGTCAATAAAGCTGGAGGGGCTACAGTGCTTTCAATAAGAAACATTGTGTAATACAATTAAAATGGATTCAAAAGCCATTTAGAGAGTCAATTGGGCACAATTAGAGTTTAAACCAATGACACGGAAAAAGGAAAAAGCAGAATGAGATTAAACATGACATAATGATGGAGCTTATAACTCATCTTCAAGAGTCGGCTTAGTAGAAAAATCCCTGTTGTCAAAAGTGAGTGGGTACTCCACTCCTCCACACGCACTGATATGTGAACATACTTCCTGCGTACGAATACACGTCTCTAACATATTTCAAATCATTGAAGAAGTGGTGATGTTGAAAGGGGAATGCGAGACGACAAAGAGAAATGAGGGTTTAGTTGGACTCTAAAGACTTTATGACAGAAATCCTAATTAAAATTCCTCCCCTGGCCCTGAGAAATCTCTGTGATACCATCTGAGAACAACAACATGAAACACACACACACAGTCGCACAGCGGCAGGGAGCTGCTTATCGCTGGAACAACTACACACATGTATGTTTTTCTATTTCCCCTGGGACAAACAGAAATGTACTGCTGAAGCTGCAATCCAAACACATTATGTATCCATCAGGCATCCCTTTAAACCCCCAAACCAAGTCAACAAGGTAAATCCTTCACACACACACACAGGAGGTCGCCCCCCCAAACCTGACAGACAGACAGACACAAGAGCCAAATATAGCCGATCCCTGCTGCGGCGGGATGTATGCGATCTGCTGGAAAACTCCTCGTCAGGGTGGGTGTCAGCAAACAAAGACGACTGCAGACACATCCATAGAAATACAGATGAAGTGACGGAGAAGGTTTATTCTCCAAACTTCGAACCCTCGCACTAAACCCACCTCATCCCTGACCCCCCCTATTCTTTGCAAAGGAGAAGGCCATGTGAAATATTAAAGCATGACACAATGAAAGGCCCAATGCCACTTTACACCACAGGATACTGGCACTGGTGGAGGTTTAACAAAGATTTTACAAGCTCGCCCGTGCTCCCATAAACACAGCACAAGGCCCAAATGGCCCAAATGAAAGCCTTTTGTCTGCAGGTGACACAGTTACGTTAGTTTCTTTGCTGATAACAGAAATACTGTGGCTATGTGCATGATTTCCTCGATTATAGGCGCATGCAGCATAAAAAATGAGGTGGATAGATCCGCCAACAAGGCAGAACCTGAATGATATTAAATGTTATGTCCAAGCCAGGCTCAGAAAATGTATCATCAACTATTTGGCTACTCGATAAAAGCATAAATGCAAAGTTTAACTGTAAATGTACAGGTTTGATGAGTTCATTCAATTGAATCGTTGTAAATTTATCATCCTTGTTTTGTTATGTCTTTATACTGCTGGTCATCGCCCCCCTTGAAGATAACCAGAGATCTCAGGTCAGGACACAACACAGTTCTGCCAGACCTGATAAGCATTATGGAGAAACCTGTCAGCAGGGCATCATTCAAAGTGGATTAAGACAGAATTTCAACTACAACCTTGAGCTTATGGTCGACATGCCAGACGGTGCCAAAGCTCATATTTTGTATAAGGCAACGAGGTCACAAGACTGGTGGGTCTGTGGGATTGTCAACTCCGGTGCATGATTTTAAATGACAATTGACCTTCATTGAATCAGTGTTGACAGTGAACCTCAGGCGCGCACATGTCAAAAGATCGGCCCACTGACCAAATTGACTGATATGTTGGTTTGTAGTTCCAGGTGCAAGTGGCTGCTTTAGAAAAACAACTGCTGCGTATGTTTTTTTAATGTTTTGCAAATCATACAATATATATATATTTATATTTTTGACCTTCAACAACCAAAATATATATATAACAGCAAAAATGAATTGGTAACGATTCCTTATGACAAAGAAGTGGAATTGATATTTTACCGTTTAATGATAAATAAATCATGTTTTTTTTACAGGTACATAAAACCTAAATGCATATCTTTTCTGTATTGTTTATTCTGTAAAATAAAAGATTTCACATCAGCAAACATATATACACTGATGCAGGTACGTCTGTGAAAGGCTCATATCAGTTGATCTTTATAGGCAAACCAATAAAAAAAACGTTATTAGCTGTTGTGGTTGACTAACACGATGACACAAAGAGAAAACTCTATCTACAGTGTTTGAGAGAATCTCCACTTTGGATGGAGCTTCTGCAAAAGGCTGATTTTTATTCACAGATTACACCCGAGAGGCCGAAAACACCCAGAATAAAGCCTTGTTTTAAAAAGATACCTGTGTATGTGTTGACAGGGGCCTCAGAGTAGGTCAGTGGCAAGCCTCAATAACCGGATCCTGCTTTGCATTCTATCTGCCATGTGCATTCAGCTGATACCTTATCAGCTCCCCAGTTGCATGTCGAACAGTTCTGGACCCCCCCCCCCGTGGTGTTTGAAACTATGAGGCGCTATTGCCTGACCTTGAGCCACGGCCATATATTCCATCTATATTCACTGACAACATCTAGTTTGTAGAAGATAATTGGATTTTGCCGCATGCTGGTGTGGCAATGGAGGGAGCGTGTTTGGAGTGGATGGGGACACCCTTAGTAGGGGGTCAATGAACACCGCGGTGGGATCACCCAGCATCCAGTCCGACCGCGAGCTCACACATGGACAGGAGGCAGCCACCCATTTTAAACAGACACATGCTGTGTTTACCAGGATGTAGCTCCTTTATAATTTGCAAATGTGCTCGGAGGGCCGAGGCCAAAGGAACAGAGCTCTGACATTTCTTTAGTCTCGCACTGGCGAACAGATCATGTGTGTGTGTGTGTGTGTGAGAGAGAGATTTATAAGCTCCTGTATGTAAGATAACATTTTTGTTCTGCACAAGGACATTTAAGAAGTAAAGAGAGGAGGTAGTTGCACAGAGGGAAGTAGAATTACTCGCCTGCATCCCCACGTTTTTATTTCCAGACTCATATGAGATCACTGTGACCCATGACCACTGAAATCTAATAAACTAATCTTTGAGTCCGAGAGACAACTGATCAGAATTGTCACCGTGACATTGACCTTTGACCTCCCAGATCTAATCCATTAATCCCTGAGTCTGAGTGAATGTTGGTGCCAATTTTGAAAGAATTATCTCGAGGTGCTATTAAGATAACATGTTCAGAAGGGGGGGGAAAATAAGGGTTGGTGAGGTCAGAGTGACCTTTGACCTCCAGATAAACCAGATGTAATGAAATTCCCGATATATCAAGTTCACAAGATCACCGTGACAGGAACCTTTGACCTACAACAACCAAAATTGAATCAGTTTGTTTTCGAGTCAAATTGAATGTTTTCGCAAAATTTGAAGAAATTCCCTCAAGGCGTTCTTGAGATATCGTGTTCACAAGAACAGAACAGACATGAGGCCGCTGTCTGTCGCTGCTGCTGCTGCAGAGACATTAACACCAGTAAACTGCGTCTGACTGTTTTATTAATCTGGTCATTGTTGAGGCCAGTGACCAGCATCACAAGCCTTTTCATCTTCAGCTTGACAACACGTTCCCCTGCTGAAGTCGTGACCCCCCCCCCTGATAGAAAGTCAATCAATAATCCTTTGCCGCAGACATGATATCTAAAGACAGCAACCAGAGATTTCCCCTGCTGCCTCCTGCCATGGAAAATTAGGTTTGTGCATCTTAAGCCATTGATACAATCTACACCGAGCTGCCATTTTAGGAGGCTTTGTACATAAAAACTTCATAAAATCACGTCTTAATCAGATTTTACATCGACACCGTCAGGAAGACGTTGATTTAATTCAGCGACAAATCTTTATTTTTAGGGCGCTTTCAATACATTTCAAATATTGCTCCTTCAATAGGAATTAGTTCATCCTGCAACGTTTCTCTGACACTGCCAGGATAAAAAAAAACAATCATGCCTTTCACGAAGGTTGGATTTGTTGCAGTCGAGTTGTGTTGCATTGCTCTGGATGCACGGTGCATGTTTTATATCCTACTGTACTCAGGTGTTGTTTTTTCAACACATCACTCGTTTGTGACAATTGCATAAATCATATTATATCGGACAATACGTGACTCCTGTTATTAACCCTGAGTGAAAGTACGGCCTCTATCGACTCAACAATTAACTGGATCTTCTCTCTGCAATCACAGGTACAGACGCAAACACACAGAAGTGAACAAGCCACTGAATCCGGAGATTAGCTCGGAGGACGTAGTTACTAAACCCCCCAAAATCTACAGCTTTATGAAGATGGAGCTGATGCAGTCAGTGTTTTAATAACGGATCTTCCCGCTGCCTGTGTGAAATTGGCTCAAAAGGTCAACTTCTGCATCAAGTATGTGGACTGTACAATCTTTCATCGTAATTTGGACAAATGCTGGGCGGCTTACCTATGCCTGAAGTCTTTATTTCTTTCAGTTTGACAAAAGCAGCAGGAAATGAGAGAAGGAAGAGAAAGGAGAGGAAATGTTAGTTGTTAGTAAAAAAGAATTAAATAAGAGAGAATCATGCAAAGCCTTCAGATTTCCACTCAAAAATGATCTGTGCTGACAAAGACAAACAAATTCATCTTATACTGGAACATTTTTTGCGCTAAGACCCCATCACATCCTCTTCATCCTCTATCAGGGCCAAGCTCCGGCTGATACAGGTGGACCAGAGAGGCGAGACCATCAATCCTGGGGCCTTTAGGGCATTTCTCTCGATCTCAATCGACCTCGGTGGTTTATGACCTGTGCGCGAGCCCATCTGAGGCCTCGGTTCTGAGTGAATGTTAGTAAGGCTACTCCTCCGTTACCTCAGCTCCAGGACACTGGTGACATTCCCCGTGGAGAAGATCCTCCTCACGTAGTTGAAGTCCCCCACGTACAGACTCCCGTCCGAGCCGCAGGCCAGAGCCACGGGGGCCAGCAGCTTGTTTCCGTCAGCCAGGCCATTGCAGCTGGGGCAGGAGATGCTGCGCCTGCGCCCGTTGCCCATCACGCTGCCGATTACAGGAGGCTGCTGGGAGATGAAGACGTTCTCCCCATTTCCCATGTGAAGAATCCCTAATGAGGACACAGGAAAGGAACAAGTAACACCTGCAACCTGTTTAGGTTGAGCAGTTTTAAGGCTGGGGGCTAAAATCGGAAGCAAGATGAAACCAAACAAAGAGCAGTGTGTCTTAAGTGGTTTTGAGGGCTGCCCCCTGAAAGTCATCAAGTCAAACAGCCTTCAGCCAACTGAGATTCTACAAGTCCAGCCTTGTTTTTGTGTTGTTTTTTTTTTCTGTGCTACTACTACTATTAAATCCAGGCCAGTTTCTCCTGAGAAGAAAACTTGTTAAAGAAGTACAATTACACAGAAACTAGAGCATCTAAAATATGTCACAAAAGGAAGAGGTGTTGAAGTTGAATTTACATTTTCAGCTGCGCTAAAATTCCTCCCCATATGTAATAATGTGCAAAAATATATTTTACAATTAATTTATGTAGTTATATAATGTTATAAAACTAGCTGTGGCAAAAAACTAGAGTCAACACTTACAGTGTGAAACGCATTAACATTTTTATAACCTCTTCTTTTCACCACAGTGATAATAAAGGCTGCACCCAATTAGTTTTTATGCTTACATGCATATATTAATTCCAGCTCCACAACTTGTTTATGCAATTTATATTACTTCATTAGCTGCTCTCATTATTATCCTGTTTACATAAAATGAATTCTTATTCGATTATATGGAGGAAATACTCTCTGCAGTTTTACTTAAATTTAAAAAAAAAGTATTGAAAGCAGAGTAAAGTTACATCCTGATTCTGGCAGCTACAGCTCCAGAAATATGCAAATCAACTTGGAATCTGCGGAGAACAGATTTCCAGTCTGGTGTGTGGAGACGCACAGAGGGCTTTGCAAATATGTTTGGAAATTTCATGTCATAAGATTTAATTAAATAACTAAGATACTCGCGCTGCTTCGTGTGTGTGTGTGTGTGTGTGTGTGTAATAATGTGAGGTGCAATTAGCGAGTGGCGAACAACAAGATTAAAGTGGGACGCTTAACTGCGCTTAACTGCTGGACGGGCGTAGTAGGAGAGAGTTTGAAAAGCAGAGGCCGTTCCAATGCACTAATGCTGCAGGTTCCCTATGTTTAAATGCAGATGAGATGACAATTTTAAAAAGAAACACTTTAGTTTTTGTGTGTGTGCAGCTCTGCCAACTCAGGCCATGAAAACTGCTCTGAGTGACTCACGTTTGCATATAGAGGTGAAACAGGCACAGACCGAAAAGCCCTCGGCACGAGTGGAATCTCTCGGAGCTAGAAAATTACCACACAGGCTCAGAAAAATTGACTTTCCTCAAGTCAAGAAATTGCATCTCGCCCTCTTTTCTACCTCCGCCGGATTTGTGCAGCGGCAAAAAATAGGCAGCATGCGTGCGGCTCGCGTGCAGGCATTCAGGCTTGCACCCACCCACCCACACACACACACACACACACACACACACACACACACGCACACTTTGCTTCCATTAGCGTTGCCAATCTTCTCTTGGAGAGATTTCAGATATGCAAATGTAAAGATGTTCCTGCTGCCCGGTCGATGTAATCATATTTGAAAGTCAGCATCTGCATGTGTTTCTGCTCCTGATGGTTCTTGGTGACCTGAGTTCTTTGAGCAGCACAACATTTGGTCCATCGGAAAGGATCAGCCAAGCATCCCCTTCTCGGGACATGATTTAATCTTAGGGGCCGCTGCTGCTGCCACCGCCGCGAGTAGCAGACTGGTGGCAATTAAATTAGGGATGATTCTAAAAATGCTGGGCATGTACACGACACTGAGGTGCCAAAGGGAGGATGGGCTGGAGGAAGCAGCGGCGGAGGTGATGCGGGGGCAAGTCGCAGCTCTCTCCTTCCTTCCGGACAGCACACATTCAGACTCAGCAGGTTTTAGTGCGATGGATCAAAGTGCCACCTTCCCGAGCACTTTTCATATAAGTATGCCTCATCTCCTCTGATGAGCCCCTTTGCAGACACAAACACACTGTGAGGCCCGGCTCGTGACAGCAGCTGCCCAAAGTTGTTCCGTTCCCCCTTCCTGCCTCTCAGGAGTAATTTGCTGGCAATAAGAAAATTGATCCCGCCCTCACCTAAAAAACGGACAGCGGTAATAAAAAGAGTGAGACCTATCTGACGGCACATGGCGCTGCTGAGGGGGAAAAAGCCCCAGAAGGCTATTGACAGGGGGGGCAATTCAATGTTACACTAAAAGCATCATATAAAGGCTCAGCGTGGACATGGTGGTACTTAGGTGCACTCTTGGCCACGTTCTGAGTGATATGTGTAAAATGTGACAGGCAGCAGCCAACTTAAGGCGTGAAGCACCAAAAATGGGGCCATCTTAAACTTAAGTTCAGTAAAAAGGTCATAGTTAAATGATTATAATTGTCCTTATATCTGTAATTTTCCAGGTCTTTACTCGTCGTTAAATCACTACAGGTCACCTTTACAGTTTCAGAAAGAAAACCTGCAAACCAGCATCACCACAGACTAGTGCTCCAGTTACTATAAAAAGCAATCTGCTTTGTGCTGAGACAAATTCTTAGAAGATTTCCTACAATAACTAGAACTGCACCGGAACACAGGTGTATTTACTTCTCTGTGACAGTTTAAAAAAAATTTAACAATGGAAGATATAATGTGCTGATTTTTAAGATTTCTTGCAGTTTCAAATTATCCTCGGAGTCTGTGTTTTTGATGAATGAGAGGCTGAGCATGGGAATTTAAAAAAGAGGATTAGGCGCTGACTCACCACTCTGGATATTTAAAGCGTGGTGCTTGTCTATGGTCCACCCTCCCAGTTTGGAGGCCGTGAGTTCGTAGCCCTGTAGAACAGCCGTCCTCTTCTCCCACAGAATAAGATCTGGACACGACTCGTACTCATAACCCACAGATACTGGAGACAGACGACAAGATAAATGTAGCATGAGTGAACTGCATGTGTAATCTAAGCATTATTGTATATTCGATTTATCCTGTACTTACCAAAGGCTTCAGACAGGCCGTAGACCTTCTGGCTGTAGACGTCAGCCTTGTCCCACACAAAGTAATACGAGAGGTTGGGGGCGGCAGGAAACCACTTTCTGAACAGCCGGCCTTCCACAGCCACCATGAGGTGAACCTTCATCAGGTTGAAAGGGATGCTGGAGTGGCTGAGGGTCACTCTCAGTATTGACTTGTAACCTGGGGTCCTGCTGCTTAAATAGCCCAGTTTCATATCTGATCCTGGAATAGGCACTTCCTCCTGCAGGGACTGTGGACACACAAAACAACAAATGCTTATCGATGACAGAAAGAAAACACAAATCGTTAGCCAGCTGCGCTGTGAATGCTAAACCGATTAGAAATTATTGTCTTCGGGGGTTAATGTCTGGATTAAAAAGCGATAAGTCATCTTTTCTTCAGGCAGATTATCAATTTGTCATTTCTTTGGTCAGCGGCCACTCTCACCTTTGTCAGATATTTTTCACCGCCTCATCTCCAGCTGAATATTTGGACCCGAGGGGAATTAGAAATATCAATCGGACGACAATTACTCTCATGCGTGATGACGGATTTGTTCATTATGTACTCCAGTGACTATTTTTCATAATTGATTGAATAATAGCAGGTCCTTCATTAGGACAATAGCCTTCCCCGCAATCCATATGACAAAGGCATCACAATAGCTCCCCCGGGCTCAGGGATTTTATAGTCCGATATTATTAAAGTTAATTTGGATATTTCAGCTGAGGTCAGACTTGCGACCTCTCGATGATGCAGGAGTAGGTCAGCAGTCACACATCGTGCGGGGTTTGCGTTCAGGATCAAGGGTCGACAGCGCAGGTCTGGTTCACCAACTCTGCTCTGCTCTAATTAAGTCACCTCTGGTCGCTCGTCTCCACGGAGCAGAAGAGGATGACAATTAAAACGACTACGCACAGACTCACTGGGCATCACGTCCGATCTGCTTCCTTTCATCAGAGCGTAGCTACGCCTGGTTAACGGATCAGAATCCCCCCCCCTTTTTTGTGGACAATTTGGATGATGTCCCTGTAAAGTGCAGTTACAGCTCAAGGAAAGACGAGGCTGCTATAAATAGAGCGGACTGCATAACTAAATTCACTGATATGCCATAAATCTTATGAAGCAAACTGGGAGACAAAGTAATTAGGGAAGGGCACAGAGATGCCTGCTAGTGCAGCCACACATTCAGCTGCACGCTCAGGCCCCATGCAGGTGTGTTCTGGCAGCAACAAGACAAATTACATGTGGTCATGGGGACAGATATCAAAATGTATACAGTCAATATAAAAACACAAATCCTTTCAATTGGAACCAACAACCCTGGAGAAATTAAAAAACGTCCAGTCGGTTTTCTGCCGCGCGAGGTAATCATCATCACTCTGCGGCCGGACAGTACAATGTACACTGTAAATTGTCCAAGTTCCGCAAGCCAATTACACCAGAGAGATAAAATCACAGGACCGCCCTGAGCCAGAGTTACTATCACACTTGTGCTTGATGAATAGTCTTCGTGGTCTCTCCCAGATGTGTGGCATGAATCATTTGGAGGAGAGACCCGTGTGGATCACAACCTGCGGGGCAGTGGCAGGAGGTAAAGCAGGCAAGGGGACAATCACCTGGATCTCGGGCACGACGTTCCCCCGCTCGGCGCAGGAGCCGGCGAAGGCGGTGAGCGCGGCCGGCGACACCACGGGGCTGGGCCGGGTGAAGCTGCTGAGGTCACAGCTCGGGATGTCGTTCTCCTCGTGCCGCATAACGATGGTGTCCATGACAAAGAAGCGTCCCCATGGCAACCAGAGCGTGTGTTCCTGGGTGATGAATGGAGCGCGCTCAAAGTGCAGGGCGATGGCTATGCCCCCATTGGTCACCAAGTCAAAACTGGAACACAGACAAGGATGTCAGGGAGGATGAATGTTGATTCACTCACAAGTAAATACATTTCAAATACACAAAGTAAACAATGCATGTAATACGGTAAAATGGAAAAACCAACAATTTGCAGGGAATATAATGGATAATTTTCTAATTAAGTGTTGTTAGAGCATATCAAAGAGTCATAAAGTCTTATTTTGATAAATGGGGGTTGAAAAAAAGATGGTGTTTCATTGTTCAGCATTATCTTTCAGGCACACAGAGGCGGAAAAATGCAATAGGATGATTGATCACAATCTTATAAGCACATCTCTTAATTAGCAGTATAATCGGTATATTTTATTTGAAGTACAGTAAACGCATGAGTTCAGATATGACTGTTTCACTTCTGTGTGTGTGTGTGTGTGTGTGAGTGTGATGCACTGCTCCTGTGCTCACATTTATATGTGGGAGAAAGAGAGATTTGTGCTGCAGGATGGAAGCAGCCGCCACTTCTCTATCGATCTCTTAGACGAAGGCTGTCCACTCTAACATCAGTCTAAAAGCCCTGCAATGCAATCCCATCTACAGTTGCATTAAGGGGCCTCTACCTCTGCACTGACCTGAGTGGGTCTCGGCAAAACAGGCTGAGCTCGGGCGATTTCATCACCTCTAACTGCTGCACGGTGACACCGGCACGCCTGCACCTGCACCGGACTTCTGCAGCGCTTGTCACTTCTCTTTAAGAGCCAATTAGCAACGGGTCACCCGAAGGCTCGGGGGACGGGGCCTTATCCTCGCATGGGAAACATCCTTTACAGGTAAAGAAGCAGGTCCAAATAATGGCCTCTAAACGGGAAAAATCCCTCTTGGTTTAAGCTCCTATATAAAGAATCTGCTCAATCTAACTTCCCTTGAGGGTGAACATCTGATTGGCTGTGGCGATAAACAACGGTTTGTTCCGCCCTTGGTGTTTTGCCCTTGGCTCGGTATGAGCGGAGTGAGTAAGCCCGGCAGTGCGGAGGCTGCGGCGCTGACGGGGGGCTGGGATGGCGCTGCCCTTGTGCTGCCGCGATCCGTCAGCGAGCCATGCAGCTGGAGCCGGTCAGCCCGCATGACACCTGGCTGGCTCTGGCTATGCACGCTTAAAACACTTCTGGACAGATACCCATGGGCGGCGCGGCCAGCCGATGGTGAGATTCACTGGTCGTTATCGATCATGACAACAGCCTTAAGCCATGTGACAAAACTTATTAAGCTACCTACAACAGCCTTGCTTGCTCGTGCCCTTGGGGAAATGCATCAAGCTTGAAGAGTTAACCCTGCCAATGAACTTGGCATGCCTCATACAAATTATACACAATCATTCCTCAGACGATGTGTATTTATAATGAACTGGGCGGCATCAAGGACACAGCAGAGTTCGAAAGAATGAAAAAGAGCTGTGCAGCGTCGACCCTGAGGATGTAGGTGTGGTGGGCACTTCAGAGTGTGTGTGATTGAAAGGGGCGAAATATCACGAGTACAAATTAGAAATATTGAATCCCCTTATAAAACTACACTTTCATTTTATGTGGATCTGCACCAAATTACACACACTCCCCTAAACATGCCTGATTTATTTCAACAAGATCCATGAATTATTCTCAGAGAAATCAAAGAAAATGTGGAAAAACACCCAATCTCGCAATGTTAAAGTTAAAGAAAAATGTAATCCTGGATCTGACCCCTGAACCGGATCCACACCTAAATGTAATGGGTTCTATTCCTGATCTACACCACATCCTTCCAACATGTTTCATGGTTGATCTGTCCAGTAGCTTTTGCGTAATCCTGTGATTTTACAGACGAATAAACAATAACATTACCTCCTCGGCGGTTGGAGGTAATCATTGTTATTTTAAGGATGGATCCTTTTAAATCAAGTCATAGAGAGCAGGCTGGTTTGCTCCTATACATCACGGCTCCTATAGAAGTCCTCGCCTCACCTAATAATGTAATAAGCCGGACTCCATGTCAGACTTTTACTCATTATTGGAGAAAAGCATAAAAGGGAACGGGTCTGTCTCAAAGCTCAGCCAGGCAGAAAATGGCTACACAGCTGCAAAGAAACTAAACTAACCTCTTTTGTTTAGGCCAGAAAACTTTTCTAGATAGTGGAAAAGGTAATTTAAAAAAGTAAGCCCTTAGACAATAAAGAACACATCATAAAAATGAGTTGAGACAGCTTTCCTATTTCTAAGTGGCTGAACAGGTGCATTTCTGATTTCACGCTGCACTGAGCGTGTTTACAGTGATTGCAGGGGAGTTGCTGGAGACTGGGCATGTTTACAGGGGAACCTGGGAGATGGAGTAGTGTTTACACATATGCCGAAAGAGAAGAAAGAGTACTGAGCTTTGCAAAAAGGGAAAACGGACGGATGCATAAGAAAAATGGGACATGCATAAATGGGAAAGGGATGGAGATGAGGAAAGCCAGTGTGGTGGAAAGGACATGAGACCTGGGCTCAAGGAAAGCACAGGAAGCAAGTAAAGGAGTAGCGCCCCGGAAAGGAAAGGCTTAAGGGCTGCGGGTGATTAGAGGAGGAAGAGCGTGAAGGGATGGAGAGCGAGAGGAACGAGTGAGGAAGGTCAAGCTGATGAGGTGAAGATGAGAGATTTTTTTGTGTAAAACCAAAAAAGAAGAGGAGAGTGACAAGAAGACGGAAGCAGGAATGATCAAGATCAACCCGGCTGGCAGAAATGTGGGCCTTTAGAGTGCGAGTGTCTGATAAAAGTGTCAGGAGGAAGTGGGGCTCGGAGAGCAAACACCGATTCATGCTGTGCTGTGATAGAGGGGCTTGGTTCGCCACAAAGCTTCTCTAACACCGACCACTATGAGAGATACGGGGGATTGGGGGTTGGGTGGGGACTGTATTTGTGCGCAATCTGATCTGGAGGAAAAAAAACAGAAGCTATAAACACAATATTACTCGACGTTTCTCTTTTTCACAGCAAAACCAATCCGAGGTGTTGGTCTGCGTGTTCTGTGAGGAACTCGCGAGGAGCTGAAGCAGGTGGCGCCGAGTCGCCGAGAGAAAAAGCCACACGGCGACTTTTTCCCACGTGTTATTTTTAGAACTCTTCACGACAACAATTCATCTTTTCTCCAAACGGCTTCTCGTGGTACCGGCCATGAATCAACCAGCACCTAGACAATGAGTTTATTGACAAGGTCAGAGGCTTCTTGCAGAGGCAGGAGATGTATGGATTCGTCTGAAGAAGATAGCGCTAATGATCCACGTCAATCAGCGCAGTCAGTAAGTGCTACTTTATGGATGCGGGTTTTTAAGACAGCTACATCAGTAATTTGGGTTAGGGACCAAAATATTTTCTCATGCGTGACATTGATGGCAAATTAAATAAGTGACGACAAAAGGAGGAGGATGCACAGTAAATTAATCGCGTGTCTGCGGCCTCAACTTAAATGTCTCACTTAACTCTCTAAATCCTCCATTGTCAAATAAATAATGTCCATCTGCACTATGCTTCACAGCCCCAGTGAGCCGCTTTGAATCGGCATATTTTATTCTTTCCCCTCCCTTGTTGCTACTGAAGCATAACTTATGAGTGTACCAGAAGGGCTTTGTTTGATTTCTCTGGGAATTGAGCCGAGAACTCCAAAATTGGACCAAATGAAAGCGCAAAGCAGATCAATGGCTGTACAGTTTGCTGTGGCAACTGTGTTTTTTTTTGTTTTTTTTTTCTTCTCTCCGTGCCGTCATTAGAATTCAGCGCAGCTAAACAACAGCATCTGACAATAATGTAAGCATCACTGTGTCATCTCTGCAGCGCACGTTTAGGGTAGCAGTTAGTAGTTGTGTGTGTGTGTCTGTGTGTTGCTCTTACCTTCCATCCTGCCGGGTGATTGTGTAACCGTAGGACGGGTTGCTGATGAAACTGATGTTGACTCCGACCAGCGGCGTTCCGTCCGAGGTCACCACTTGTCCACGAATGACACAAGCATGGCTGTTTGGGAGTGAGAAGGAGCCACACAGTTACAATGATGGAACACTTACAACACTTATTTACAGTAGATGAACCAGTGCAAATACACCACAAATACACAAATAACTTCTGTAAATTACAGGGTGGGTATTTTATTGCATTACATTTTAGTTTTGCTATGTTTCTACTGTTATCTGCCCACCTGACATTTGGATAAAATATTAAAAACACATATCAATAGTAGGCAGTTTAATATGTCATAACCAGAAAGTCAAAAAATACCATCGCGATGAATCAACACCACAATAAAAACGAGTGTTTTCAGTTTCGACAAAGTGTCATTTATTGAAGAGCAGGATCTTGGATGTCACTGCATTGTAGAGGCATCAGTGATCCAATGCACAATGTCATATATATAAGTATATGATTGCTTTCTTTCACCAACAGAAATCAACCAGTGGGAAACGGTGGCTGTTATCAAAAGGAAATACTGTACACAATAAAAGCAGAGAGCTCCAACAGAATCAGAACATAATAACACCTCCTAGGTTTTCTCTGAGGGTTTTTCTATCCAGAATGGCAGGATAATGAGATAAGGACACTTTATTTTGCTTTTGCTCTAATTAAAAAAAAAGGAGGAGGATTTATCTTTTCCATTACAGAATGCAAGAGCGGGAAATAATAGGTCTGCAGATTGCAGGACTTGCTTGGCTGGTTATCAAGAACCTCGACAGATTTCCAGACTGACATGGAGTCTCCAGAAGCCGCATAAATTAGATCTGATCATCGGTCCCCGCCAATCAATAGTGGGACGTCATCCAAACTCAACTGCTAATCTCAGTGAAGTGATGAGACCAGACCTCGCTGTATCACATCCCCCTCGCTGAGCTCTGCCCTCGTCATTAGCGAGACCCAACTTACGGTCAGCCGTCGTTTCTGTCGTCGTTTGCAAAAAAATCGGTCCCCTAACAAATGCCTCGCTGCCACTTCTTCATTAGACCGTGGCTATTTTTAATACATTTGGGTCTTAAACACTGCCACATACTGGAAACAATTAACACTGGCGTGTTAGTAGCTGCCCTCAACATGTCCTTACCAGAGGCAAGATCATTCACCCCACACTATCCCGGTCCCCAGGAACCCAGCTTTATGTTAATTAGGGCGGGTCTCCTTCAGAGGACCTTGGCCGTCCACCACCACACTGTTAACCAGCGAGGAGATACTGCTCTGAATCCTTGAGCTTATAACCAAAGATCTTTCTAGATTTACATAGAATTACTACTAAAGCTAACCCAGCGTTAGCCTGGCTGTCTACGATTAATCATTCATGCCGGCAGTTTATTTTAGAGTCATGTTTGAAGAGGCAATCATCCACACTTTCTTCAGACGGAGCTGTGAAAGTGGAACTATCTCCTCGCTGCCTCTGTGAACCACATGGGGAGATGATTCCTCGCCGTCAAGACAAATGATTTAAATATTGACATCAAATACAGCAGAGGGGGAAAAAGCAGCAAAGGAACCATGAAGCGTTCCGTTGCAGAAACTTCTCCCCCCCTCATGTGTGAGATTTCACTCGTCCAGGAGGCTTCACAAAGTCGAAAAAAGGACAATATCTCCAACCTCCAGTTTATCGTACATCATCCACAGAGGGCAGAGTGAGGACATGCGGTGAAAAATAAACAGGTGAGGCCCCCGGACTCGGCAGGACATCGTCTCTGCTTTGGCTTCTTTTAAGAAGGAGTATTTTGGACGACAAGACTTCAGTCCAGTCAAGTCTTGAGATGGATTTTGCCGCGCGTGACGCACACGCTCGTCTCTGCTCCGCTAACGTTGTGACATTAAGAACTTGCACCATTCGAAAAAGCAGTTCTGAGCAAACTGTCGATGTCGCAACAGGACAAATTTCAGTATCTGCCTTTTCTAAGTGGCGGTGTGAATCAAGGTCGCTGTCGGATAATAGTCTTTTGGGTTTCGTCTGTTGAGAGGAGCCCGATTAATATTTACAGCAGTGACTCACTACTTCTTCTACTAATTTACCACAAACCACAGAGGTGTGCGTGTCGCTTTGGAAAACCAATGACAGTTAACAACCACTGGTTAACAAACATAAATATCACAGACGTATGGCGGCAATACGGTATAAATTTGGAAAACAGTCCCTTTTACCAGCACGAGGAAACCACACTGCTCTGTAGTATTTCAGACGAGATACAAAAATATACGTTAGACTTAAGTATAGAGTACTTTCAATGAGCAAGGCTAATAAATGGCACCATCACCGCAGAGGCAACAAAAACATCATTACCAATGCAAATGACTTGATTATAGGGTAAAGCCTGCTGCAAATACAAGCGTGTCACTGCAGCACAGTTGTTGGAGGCAACAGAGGAGACACCAAGGTAAATTTCCCGCTCTCCAAATATATAACGCTGCTAAAAAGCCACTGAGGAAAAAAAAACAAACAAGAGATTTCCAGGCACTAACGGCCTAATGCTAATAAAAGAGTTGTAAATAAAATAATAAAAGTGCAAGCCCGTAAATTAAGGGGATGGCGTCTGCCTTGCTATTATAAGCCAGCTATCAATCTTCGGCCAAATTGTTCCACGGACAAAGTCCCTGTTTACTATTCTAGGCAGCGCCCATTGCCGGGCCTGGGCAGCGTCTCGTATTATGTGTCATGGTGGAGAGTCGAGACATTCTATGCAGTGGCAGATGCTTTATTTAGTGGCACCTTTGCAGCTTTTTGTGGTGCGAAACATCAGAAATAGCACTCCAACATGTCTACTAGCATGAGGAAGTGGTTAGTGGATCAATAGAGAGATGATCGGGTGACAGGGGGGGGGCAGGCGTATCGGGAGGATGCTGAGACCGGGCCTGGAAGGCTCATCTGCAGCCCAGAGCCCCCTGTCACAACTGCTCATATCTGTCAGTGGGTGGGGAATGAATACCAGGCATGAATAATAGATCACCACTGATATTTTTAGGTGAGCCCAGGCCTCCAATCTTGCAGCTCATCTCTGGATTCTTTGATTTTACTTATTTATGACTGCATCTTCTTGTGAGAGAGAGACAAGAGTATTACTCAATCCCGTAGGCCTCTGCCTCTGTCCAGTGGAGATCTGCAAAATGTTGAGTGGTTCTTGAAAATCCGGGGGAAAAAAATGTCAATGAGGGAAAATGTCACAATGTATGTTACGAGTGGTTCTCTGAGGCGTCCGAGTGAGCCCACGTGAGAAGGCAGCAGGAAAATGTAAATTCACAGCGAGCGAGTGGATGTGTTGATTATGATTTCTCACACGTGTCACCTCTAACCTGATCATTCCTTATTTCTTAAGCTGCTTTCAGACACACACCGAACTCCGTTTTTCTGAAATTTTCCAGAAGCACTTTATATGACAACACAAAATGTCCTAATCGGTTGCTATGGACATTCAGTGGAATTGTCAGAAAACTGAAGCGTGTGACGGACGCAAAACTGAAAAAAAGTAACAAATAGAATACAAATATCTCAGGATCAAAAAGAGAAGCGATACACGTAGAAGACACAGATCAAAATGGCAACTTGAAAAGAAACTGAGGTTGTTGTGACTGAGTCTGACCGACAGAATCTGCGGCTGCGTTCTTCATTTGTTAAAGACTAAATGTCCGACCAGATTTTTCTGTGCATTTTACGGAGTTCATGTCTGAAACAAGCAAACTACGGCGTTAAAGACCAACAGGCTGAATGCAGACTGTTTCCGTGAGGTGAGACTGAACACATTAGGTTGGCAATCATCACACTATTCTCAACAAGCACCCAATAATCAAAAGATGATTATACCAAAGGAAATGACTCCTGCTGGACCAGGAACACTTCTAGAACTGATCTGTCCTTCATGTACAAAGCAACAGCTCCACTGGAGTAAAAACAGTGACGTGTGAAACCTTCCAGTTTGTAAGCCTCAAATATCATCTGCTTAGTTTGTGTGATTTCTCTGCTGTTTTTGTCGCCATTCTATGAAATATTATCAACGGAGAAAAAAACCCAACTTTCCACTATTTTGTTGTGATTGTTTGTTTCGCAGTGAGTATAATGCGCCGAGATGAGAGAGATCCATAACCAAGCGAGATGCAAATAAGGTGACACAGCCTCGCGAGCGATTAAAGATGAAAAGAGACGGAGACAAAGGGAAAGGGAGGCAGGGGAATCTTATGGGACTCTGACAGCCATCCTGCCTGATATGAAAGCGTCTCAGATTCCATGGCTGGGGTGTCGTGAGCTCTGCCGCTGGGAGTGGGCCTCAGATGGATTACAGTAAGAGTAATCACAATACATGAATATGAGATGCCTCACTTGCCAGGGAATGCTCTTTGCTTTTTTTGCCACATTCTATGTTTGTCAATCATCATCTGTCCATCATCCTGGGAGCGGTGTGCGCCACCAGTCCCTGCCCATCTCAGCCTCCATCGCCCATGGCTGCCTCCCTCACACAGACATTTTGTTCCAGGGGTTGAAAAGAGCAAACATTTTACATCCACCGCGATGTCAGTGCAATAACCGTAGCATTGTAATTGCACGGGCCGACATAAATAAACGAAAGCCGCCGATTGATACGTGCTTGCACCTGAAAAGTCATTACCCGCGTGAGGTTAGCTCGGATGCAAATTCAAACTGCATCGCTGTTGAATCTAATGGAAATGAGCAGAGCCGCACAACTGTGTGTACAATCAAAGTCAAGCATACCGGGCGGCGGAATTAAAATGTGAAACGTATTGAATCCAGCATCTGACGGAATGAGAGTGGTCTCACTAGAAACCGATGCATGAAAGACCCAAGGAGGACGTGGAAAAAAGAAAATTCAATTTAATATTGATGTCAAAAAAAAACCCTCCCCCATGAAAATAATAGCTTTCGTCTGGCTGCGGAATCTCACACTGTGCGGGGTGTCTGGTGGGAGGAATGGACAAGTCACTCACTTGCCGTCGAAGGGGTTGGCCCCGGGGACGATGTGGGTGCTGTCCCTGCCCACGAGGAAGCGCACCCGCTCGTAGAAGGTCTGCAGGTTGTTCTGTGCGGAGGACATCTGTGTCTCCTGGATGATGTCCAGGGGGTCCGGGGAGCCCACGCACAGGACGGTGGTGTGACAGGTTGACTGCAGACAGCAGTCCGGATCCATGCAGTCCACCAGGCCATCTGACAAGGTCAAACACACACATCCTCTCGTTTAACAAATACCTGGACACACACCTGGCAAGAGAAACCAAGCACTTATGTATCTGAGTCACCGGGACGTTATTAAGTTTGGCTGCTGTTCTACTACACGACTGCATGATCTAATCCTGGAGAACATTCAAAAATCCAGCAGTGCTCGTTGTCATTTTTAATCTGTAATTCAGATGAAATAATGCAGGGACAGAGGGAGCTGCTGTGCAACGCACGTTACTTTGCTGAAGTGGGTCATCGGACTCCCTACTCCTTGCTTTCAGGGTCTATCTGGCCAGATGGGTGATAAAAATAAACCCTGCTGTCAGGAGTCAGTCAAATCCCCGGCAGCACCCAATCTTTGCCACTGAGAGCCGTGTGGTCCCTGCACAGTGTCACGGGGAGACAAACAGCCTCTGCATAAATAAGGGATGCTAGCACGTAGCTTAAGCCCAGAATAAGGTCTGGAAGAAAGGAAGTCACGTCTCCCACTTGGCCCTCGAGAGTGGTGCGGCCCCCTGGCCCTGGTGTGTGTGTGTGTGTGTGTGTGTGTGTGTGTGTGTGTGTGTGTGTGTGTGTGTGTGTGTGTGTGTGTGTGTGTGTGTGTGTGTGTGTGTGTGTGTGTGTGTGTGTGCCTGGCTCTGGCACACACACAGTTAGAGGGCAGAGCCGGGACTTTCTCCCGGGGCCAGCGAATGCTCGGTGCTTTACGCCCGCTAGTCTGCTTTTTAATAAAAACCCGGTGTCCAGCTGACTGACTGGGAGCCATTCCTCTTCCTCGCCTACAGAAGAGTACAAACGAGCCTGGGAAGCATAAAGCAGGTACAGTGTGGTCGATTCTATCGTGTAACTGTGTTCGAGTCCCTGATGATGCTCAGCCGGTGTCAGAAAAGGTAACGCTACACCGATTGTGATTTTACCTCCATCGTTGTCCTTGACGTCACTGCAGGCCGTTTCCATAGAGGTGTCACAGCCAGTGCCCCTCCAGCCCAGCTGGCACACACAGTACCAGCCATTGTTACCCAGAGTGCACCTACCATTGCCATTGCATAAACCAGGGCAGCCCTCTGTGTGACAAAAAAGGACAAAGACAGCGGTTGGCACAGAATATCAAGTAACGCAGGTTTAATGGGACACAGATGAATACTGTTAATAGAATTCAAACAGTAAAAACGATGACAACAAAGCAGCTTGTTGATGACAATGGATTGTTGCTAATATTTTCTAGAGAAAGACTAAAGTCATTTTAAGATTTTAAACGTGTGAGAGTGGCGTTAATGACCCTCCGCTGAAGTTGATTAATATCATGAACCTTTTGTGAAGCTTCTAATATCCCTTTGCAGTAAAAAATCAGATAAGAGGGATCTTCTAAATCAATATTCACTTATTACAACAGTACATTGGGCTTATGCTACCGAAGCTGGGTAATGAGGGTGCTGGTGTATATATGACGGCGTTCTCGCACATAATTGGATCCGTATTTTTATGCGATTTTCCAATGTGACCATCATTATGATCATAGAATTACCGCTGCTGTCGTCGGCAGAAAAAAAAGAAAAAGAAAACAGAATAGGCTGCAACAAAACTGCATTAGTTATTGAAAAAAAAGATGTATATCAGTACTTGCTCTCCGTTTTGATAAATGTTCTCCAGACACTTGTTAGAAATCAATAAGATTATCCTACAGGGAAAGTGGGTGTTTTGTCGTTAAGAGAAGGAGAATGCAGAATATTAAAAAAAAAAGTGGATGAGGCTGAGCTCAGACGCATTATGCAGGGGATGGAGGGAGGGAGGGGGGGGGGGGGGGGCCTTGGCTTGCACTCGCTGTGTTCCTGGGCATGTGACTCCAGGGAAGCTAAAAGCAGGCTGGAGCAGAACGACAGGTGGAACATTCCTCTGTTTCTCTCCGGATAGGTCTTCACAAGGGCATAGATCAGAGGATTATTTCGCCCCATTTTTTTTCCCGGGGCTGTTTGGAATTTATCTGGTAGCTCTCGCATCCCCCCCCCCCCCCCAGCTGGAGCAGAGGCCGAGGGTAACATCTCCCCGATATCAAAACGCACGAGTCTGTCACAGTCTGTGTTGTTAACAAGACGTCGAGATAGAGAGAGAATGCTAAGCTGACCCATTTTATCAACTAGAGAAGAGCGGGGCAGCCGTCTTGATGCTCTTACATCACACGGGGAGAACGGGGGGAGCAAGAGGAGGAGGAGGAGGAGGAGGAGGAGGAGGAGGAGGAGAGATGGGTGCGGTGAATGGGAGACATTCATTAAAGTCAGAGAGGAGGAAACAGTGATGAGAGAAAAAGTATTTAGAAAGATAAAGGTATAGAATCAGCACCAAGAACAGACGGGTATGTAGATCACAGGGTTCAGTGACATCAGCTGCTTTTTGGTTTGTTGTTGAGTCGCAATACAATGACTCAGAGAAGAATCCACATTTATACATATGATTGTACATTTAATCCTCATAAAGCAAAATCGAAACTTGACTTTATTTGAAAAACTCTGTAATTACATTTCCAACGTTCTGTGATTCCTTTTGATCTGATACATAAAAAAACACTTTAAACTTTATCCGACTGACGTCTTTCATTTCAACACAATAACTAAAGACCTGGCTTGATGATGCCGTGAAGCAGCAGGGAATCATGGGAGTTTATTTCTTCACCACAATTGCCAATGAAAATCTACCTGACGCAAAACAGACGCGGATGAAGTATTTCAGTATAATTCACGTTACGCTAACGGAAACGAATAATCGGGATCCATTACGAGTGACCTAGGAGAAAAAACGCTACCTGGCTAATTGTCTAACGGCGTGTTTTTCCTTCGTCACACATCATTTGCCCCCGAAGTTACAGCAGAGACGGGCAAACTCAAACTCAAGGTTAAAGCGGATGTGCCGCGATTAAAAGGCGATCAGAATGAAACGTCCCATTACCTGGAATTAAACTGGGGATTTCTCTGGATTTGAACATTTTGGATAATGTGAGTACACAAGTCAAAAAGTTATATGACAAAGGAGGTCTCATCGCTTTTTAGACATTTTAATGAAGAGCTGTTAGATATTAAAACTTTAAATTAATCAATTGTTATATAAGTTTCACATTAAATTATAAGGACACACTCAGTCAGGTGGAATGTCCTCATGAAAACAAATTTTAAAAATTACAGCAACAGCAATTTGTCCCTGTGCTTTCACAATCGCAGCCATTCATCTACACTTTACACATTTACTACAGAGGCGGAATATGGGTTTTTGTTGAGTTGTGAATAGCTCCTCAGAGACCGAATCAATACAGGTGAATAACAAAAGCAGCATGCACCGGTGTCACGCTATTCAACCACGGGGATGAATTGTGGAGCATTCGAATTTTTTTTGAAAAATAAATAATTCCATCTCCATTTTCCTCTTGTTTCCCTGAAGAATAGGACTGACCGTCGAAGGCTAATGCCATTAGATAGCGTCTTGCCTCCGAGACACGTTCGCGCATTAGCTGTCCTTTTATTGAGCAAATGGACAAAACAACTCCGGTTGGACCAGTGGAGACAGATGATTAGTGCGCTCTGAATGTTTATTACGAGGATAAATAAAGATCCGCTCTCTGCTGGCAACAGTTCAACTTAATTGGCAGCCCTTTCAGAGAGGAGCCCCCGCTGAGCCCGGCCTAAAACAGCTCCAAACGTGAGCGTGCGAGTGTTCGAAGGACTCCTCTGGCAGCCGCTCTAATGCCAGGTGGTCCATTACCAAGGACACAGTGAGAGTGAGAGAGGGTGCTGCAGGCGGAGAGAGGCGGAGAGAGGCAGGGTTGCAGCGCAGCCTCCACCCCCTGCTTGCCCTGCACCAACCAGACCATGAACTCTTTTAATTAGATAGGATGCGGCCTCAGCACCTATCAGGCCCCGCTCACAGCTGCACACTCATCCATAATGCATGGCACAGGTTATGAAGCCCCTTTCCACCCCCCCTCCCCACTTTTGAGAAAGCGAGGCTGCACACAAAACCCCAAGAAATATTCAACACGTAAAGAAAAGCGGCACAACTTGACTCACCAGGTGCGAAAGTGCTAAGTGAAGATAACGTGTGACGACATGGCAAAAACGTTGATGGCGGGGTGGTGGATCTTTAGAATGAGTCGTTTGGGGGCGACCAGGGGTGCGTGAAGTTTGCATATGTCGATGTAGGGGGGGGGGGGGGGGGGGGGGGGGGCATGGTGTGTGTGCATGATTTGTTACAATGGGAGGAAGGCAAAATTGAAGGAAGGAGGTATGCCATACCTTTCACTACCTTATCCAGATAGTGAGCTTGGGAGATAAAAGACACAGGACATATAAGGGAGGTTTGAACAGTGCCACTTCTATGACAAGACGGCAAGCCACGGTGTTAGTTTACATTACAAAATGTAAAGAGGAAAAAAGAAATGTGCAGTCATGAAGCAAAAGCATGCACTACAAGCACGACAAACACGATCCGACACCGAGGGAGGTGGGATGGAGACAGGAAAAAAGACGACGGGGGGTTGAGGGTGTGGAACACAGAGAGAGAGAGAGAGAGAGAGAGAGAGAGAGAGAGAGAGAGAGAGAGAGGGTAAAAAAAAATGATATGTTCAGAAAGAACATTTCAATCTGTCCCCATTTATCAACTGCCAGGATCGGCAGAATATCTCAGGGGAGTATTTCAAAAAGCAACATGATTGATGCACATATTACCGCCCTTAAATCTCTCAAGCAATATCAGACAGGGGGTCAGGATGTTCGACAAAAAGCACTTTTAATCTCGAAACACCGCTATAGACGATGAGGTCACCGGAGGCTTTGCCGGGGCCGCGCCGGACCTCCCGCGCTCTGCGGCGCGGGGCCCGGGGCCAACGCAGAGCTCTCAATAATGAAAATTGATTTAAATTGAGATCTTTGGCTTCTTAATGGATGACACCGAGGAATATTCTTGTCGAGGGAGTGGGGATCTCAATATGGCACTTATAAAAGGCCCATCAATTATGTAAGGCCGGCATATAAAACATTCACAGATTGAGTCGAGGCTCAGTGCTCGGGCGGCTCCGCTCCAAGATGTGCAGGAGAATACTGCGAGAGGAAACAGCTTCATCTCTTTGAACGTGTGACAAAGCTCTCACCTTTAAGACGAGCGCTCGGAACTTTTGTCCCGTCTGTGTATTAACTCAGATGTGTGACAGTTGCAAATTTCATGTCCATTAAAATGCTGCGGCAGAAGAGGGACGAGGCGGCCATTGTGATCCCCACTTCCCTCGGTGACGCCTGTATTCCCCTGTAAGGCCACAGCTGTCAACAGAGGGCCAATGGATCTATTACTTTAACGACAGGACGTTTTCGTTCCAATGATATATTATTTTGGGTTGTTTATCCAACAAGAACAAATTATACTTTACGTAACATTTTGTATGCAAGATATTAATCAGTAACATTCAAGTAAATGTGCATTACCATATTCAACCCCTATTTTATTTGATTATCTTAATTATTTATAGTGTTCTACTTTATTTATTTGATTTAGCTTCTATTGATTTATGATTGCTTGATATTTGAATTAATTTTGAATTGTTTATACAAGTTTTATCTTGTAAAGCATTTTTTTAACTTTCTTTATTGTTAACATTATTCTATTGCCCTTGGATATATAGTGGGATGGAAAAACAAAATAGATATATTGGAAATACTCTTGTGTACCAAATATCTCTAAATTACACATATGTATACATATATTTCATTGTTGACATGTTATAATTTATGCACGTTTACATGTATAATCGAATGTTCATGTTTACATTCAACAGCACCTTACAGGTTTTAAACTAAATAAGTTTTCCAAACAATTATAAGCTTTTTCACAGTTTTTCACTAAATCTCCATTTGTGTGAATTTACTGACGGGGTTGCTAATTAAACTTTAATTTAATCTATTCAGTAAATGAACTTAGTTTCTTCCCACAAGAGAAGAGAAGAGAGGAGAGGAGAGGAGAGGAGAAGAGAAGAGAAGAGAAGAGAGGAGAAGAGAAGAGAAGAGAGGAGAAGAGAAGAGAAGAGAAGAGAAGAGAAGAGAAGAGAGGAGAAGAGAAGAGAAGAGAGGAGAGGAGAGGAGAGGAGAGGAGAGGAGAAGAGAGGAGAGGAGAAGAGAAGAGAAGAGAGGAGAGGAGAGGAGAGGAGAGGAGAGGAGAGGAGAAGAGAGGAGAGGAGAAGAGAGGAGAAGAGGAAAACACAGGATGGTAAACTTGCAAACTTGCAAAGCAGGCATCTGCATGTCCTCTGGATGATCTCCGCTGATGTTCACAGGAGGTTTGAGAGTCCAGACTTTGAATATCGTGAAGATAAATCACATTAAAACACTCGTCGAAAACTGTCAAACCTCAGAACATCCATCAACAGAACCCCAAAATGTCGTCATGCCGACCTGGCAGTGGGCACTTCAACAGAGGTCAGAGGTCAACTATTGCTAATCTATGAACACAGCTTGGCTGCGTCTGTTGTTGCTGGTATTTACATATTAACACTGATTCCTTAGGAGAAACTAATGCTCATAACAGCAATATCCTCTCTTTAGGAAAGTAAATTTTCAATATATGGTAATTCAAACACTTTGGAAAGCAAGTTGGCTTCTTCTACCTTTTTCACTATTCCCTGCGTAGAAGATTTGAACAAAAAAATATAAAGAGCCAACATTTTAAACGCATGAATCACTGTTTGCTTGCTCTGCTGCACAGTTATGAAACAAAACACACAATGCTAGATAACTTCTCTCTCTCTCTGCAAACACAGTGAAAACTCTCAGAACTTTTGGGTTTAAGCGGGTCAGTGTTTTCAAGAACAGCTCTTGACATTCGGTCAAGGTCTCGAAAACTTCTCTTCGACAAGTCTTTACAGACAACTGTCGGTTTGAAGCTGCAGCTCGAAGTGCCGGTCGGCCGTGCTCACAAGGACTCACACGTAAGCATTGGAAATTAATAGTAAATGGAAAAAAAGGGGGGGGGGGAAAGAAAGAGATGAGGAAAAAGGATGAGTTAAAATGAAAGGACACCTTAGCACATTCCCACATTAAAATGCAAGAAGGCAAGCCTCAGATCCTTGAGTAAACCTGTTCATGCTTTACCGAGTTGCACAAATTCAATTAAGCATGCTTCCCCCCCCCCCCCCCCCCCTTCTCCGAATGGACCCTTCCCCTCACACCCAGCGCTTCACACACACACACTGGCAGACAGACAGCCCCACGCCTTTGTTGCCCCCCCCCCCCCCCCCCCCCCCCCCCGGACCCCCTTTTCTAAACACACACATACATTCCCCCCCCACCCAAACCCCCAAAACCCTCTTCCCATCCTACCAATAGTGCAGTGTTCTCCGTTCCAGCCCGGGCTGCATTCACATTTGCCGTCCTTGCAAGTGCCATGCTCGTTGCAGCGAGCGTGGCACGCCCTCTGGTCACACCCGGTGCCCATCCAGCCGTCGTCACAGCGGCAGGTGCCCGACACACAAATGCCATGGCCACCACAGTCCGCTGCACAAATCTCTGTGGGAGACAGGGACATAGAAAGAGACAAAAAAGAAAAAAGAGGAGAGTGAGGGGGGGGGGGACAGACACAGAGGAGGAGGGATGGAAGGGGAAGACAAGGCGGTGACAGGACAAGGCAACAAGGGTGAAGAAAAGACAAATCCAGGAGTTATTGTCAGGGAAAAGGCGGCCACGCTTCACTACCTTGTCTGATGGCGGCTGAAAAGAAATTCCTGCACCTCATAAGGGGCAATCCTTTCTGACAATACAAATCTAATAAGTCCATTACAAAGTAAAGACATGGATTGTGGCGACCTTTGCAGACTTATTCTTCCCCCCCCGTGCCTCCTCTCCTTTTTTTAAATTCACCTCTTTCTATCACAAAGGAGGTAAAGAGTGGGAAAAAAAAAAACATGGCAGGAGCCTCTCGCAGGAACAACATCGGCGCTACCATCTTGATTAAAGTGTACATTTTTATTTCCTGTGTGGTACAGTGCTCGCAGCTTTGCCATGGACTCAACTAAAGGATGGAGGTGAAGCTCCGCAGCTTCACGTCTATATCTGCTGGCTTTTATTCTACCTATAGGAGCAGTGTACCACCGGAGGGAGGACGTCCAGGGAATGAAGGGCGACTGAGCGACGGAGCCACAGTAGAGCTCGGCTGGTGCCATTGTGCGGCGGCTGAAAGACCTCCCTGCCAGGCTGAGATAGAGCCCGGGACATTACCCCCGTCTCATGAACTCGAGGGAGAGTATGACAAGACCAAGACTCAAAGAAATTAAACACTGACAGATTACTTATTAATCGCATTGAAATGTTAACCTCTTTATTAACCATTCTGTTTCAAAAGAGGCTTAGCCGTATGGGCAACGAGGAACAATAGCCGCGTATTTCTGGCTTATTAGCCAAGCCAATTCAAATATGACCACAGGGGACCCAACTGGAGGTAAAATCTTTTAATAAGTCAATTACTGCCTATTTTGTCATACAAATTAAATTTGAGGGGTATTTTCACCCACAAACCATAACATGACATTACCAGCTTAAAAGGCTTTTTAAAAAATCACTCTCCCCCCAGCTAATTACAGCCGAGCACTTTGTTAAACTAGACAAATGCTAATTTTACATCCGACTTTTGATTTGGAGTTACAGCGTCAGAGAAGCGTGTGAATATTGAAAATTCACACACGTACCCAAAACAATCATTACACATGCAAACATAAAAACATCCCTCATTAATAATTTTCTGATAACCATTAATTGAGGAACGATGCCTTAAGACAATATTAGCACAATTAACGTCTTGAGTGATTTCACTAGCACGTATGTCGACTTTAAAATGTAGAAACCGACCCTCCCGCATCCTTCCTCTGAATTATCAGAGCAAAACATGCTGGTCAGGGAGAAAACAGACTCAGACTAACTGTGAGACAACAGCTCACTTGTGAAGAAGAAGGGGGGGAACCTTTAACATGATAAAGCTGCAATTACAGCCTGCAGGCAAACCCTCATTATCCGCGGTAAGAGTCGTCCACGGTGAGAAACACCCTCATCCCCACGGTGGCCGTAACCATTTGCACTAAAGGAGCGTGTAAACAAACTTTCCTCTGGGTGGGAGAACGGCAAAAAAAAAAACGGCATAAAAACACACATATTAAAGGACATAAAACCTCAGGCATTGTTTTATGGGCAGTACCGGCCGCACTGCCGACCGCGCACGTCCAGGTTGTACTGTTCCGAAAGCCGCACGAGAAAATGAGTTTGTGACTTAAAAGTATTGGGGAAGGGGGAAGGGGGGGGGGGATTACAGAATCTTGAACGATATATTAAAGGATTTCCGTCTTTTGCGTTACCCCAGTCTCCAAGGTTATAGGCTAGTAGCTGTACTACGGCAGCAGCGAGCTTAGTGTTGTATTAGAGCACAGAACGCTCGACAATGAACGGGATAAAGGAGGATAAAGAGCCAACTCATCATCATTTACAGAGCTCTTTCTTTCGCGAGGCAGACTCAGACTAACTGCCCATTTCCCTCAAAATCCCCAGGATTACCTAATAGGTCATTGTGTCTGCTCGGAATATAAAGGGATTCGTTGGAGTTTACCGCTGGACTCCAATTTTAGTCCTCATTTCAGAAATGTTCTGCGAGGATCAAACTGTCTCGTCTTAATAACGGCAGCTGGAGGCGGGAACTGTATCAGACAGAGTTGACGTGATATTTACACGTGAGGTCTGAAGCTTATTTTATCCGACAGAAAATAACAATACAAAGTAAGAACAGTCTCATTAATATATTTTTACGGTTGATATAGGTGTATATTGTTATTTAATTGGTCTTAAAGTAAAAGAAGCTGCGGTTAATGTTCAGACCTGGTGTTGACATCCGTCCTGAGAGATCCGATCACGATTGGACAACGTTAAGTTTGTCTGTTCTCACCTGGGATTCAAATTCGTCCTGATTGTGTCTTCTGTGACCTCCTGGGATTAAATCTCACTTCCCTGCTCTACATGCAAAACAGTCATGTCCGTCATTAGAGTTCTCCAAGACCAAATGATGCTGATTTTACCCAGTCTGAGATTATAACAACGAAAAAATCCAGATGTTAGCTGGTGTTTTGACCAAGGAGCTAAAGAGAGCAGGTAGAGTCAGGAGGGACTGAATGAATGAATGTGTAGATCGATCATTATCATTATGTGTTGGTCTGTGTCAATGGTGCGACGGTGACCACAAACAAATCACCACATGGGCTCTGAAGAGTAAAAATAACAGCACTCAGGATGGATGTTAATAAAAAGGTCTGAACAGGGTCTTAGATTTACTCCTCAACAATATAACAACAAGTTCACTGAAGCCTCATTAGGAGAAACGTCCTTCTGTAGTTTGATGTGAGCTGAACCTAATCTCTCGTGACTTCTCCTCATCCTTAAGAGTCCAAGACGCTATATTCTGTGCGTTGGACTGTTACTCACGCTCGGCCGAGTCCCGGCGACTACCACGAGACATCAGTCCCCGTGGACGAAATAAAAAACAATGGCAACAATCCTCCGGAGCAGAAAAACTTATCGTCAGCTGTGAGATTTGTGCCAGCGTGAAGAAATCTGCAGCGCAACGAGGAGCATTAACTTGCATTAGATCATTCCTCTGACAACTTCTCCCTCGTCTCTGCCAACGAAGCATGTGGCGATAGTGGCTGAGAACCATTCACAAGAGAAATAGATTCAGGACAGAATCATACCGGAGATTGATTGCTAGCTGTGGACCTCCGACTGATCACTGATGTGAATAATTGGGGCTTTTATGTGACAATTTTGTTTTAATATAACCCTAAATATTTACTTCTGTGGGGAGCAATTGCCAAGATTATAATCAATCAAACAGTGAACGAAAAATTCTAAGGGGATGTTATCGCAGATGAAACGACAGAAGGTGTCAAGGTCAGAACATGATGTTACAAACATTGAACAAGAAGAAATTGTACTGGATACAGTAAAATATCGACTGTTTGTGAAAAACTGTTTGTCTGGAGCTGAGGATCAATACGAAAGAGAGATGACATAACTGAGAAAACGTCTAAAACTACAAATAAGGCAACGGCTAATGTTTTTATCTCCACAGCTGTGACCAAACTGTATTAGATCTCAGTCTTTTTTTTGTATATTTTCCTTTTTTAGCCAATGCTCCTTTAACATGCATCATTAAAAAAGCGGCTGAATTTATAGGCACCTCAGATGGTAGCGCAAATGTTGTTTCCACTCTGCAGGAAAAAAAAATGCAATGTTCTCCATGAATGTACTTATGTTTTACAACTTGTTTACAGCTGAGTTAGCACCGGCCCTTGGTAGGAAAAATGTTTGCTCTCAGTCGAGGGGGACGCACTCACCTGTGGAGCAGTCGTGGCCCGTCCAGTTGGGATCACAGCTGCAGGTTCCGGTGTCTGCCAGGAACGCTCCGTGTCCAGAGCACTGGTCCATGCAGGAGGCCCTGGGGCTCTCACATCCTGGCCCCCCCCACCCCACAAAGCAGTGGCACTCTCCCTGGACGCACACCCCTCGCCCTGAGCATGTCGGGTCCAGGCAGTCCACTAGAAGGGGGTCCAAAGAGACAATGTCAGACACAACAGTCACCCGCTGGGAATCTCTTTCAGCAGCAACCTGTCGCCTCTGTTTGAGCTCGAGTTAAGTGACAAAGGCGGAGGGAGCGCACAGAACAGAAGATGGGAGCAAGGACGCTCACTTTCTCTCAAGAAAAAACACAGAAAAGATTCACAAACAAGCAAATCGAACATCTGTTTTCACTCTGGGGGTCGTCTACAGGTACTGCCCACACTCCTGCTGTGAGTTTCCCATCATCTCAGAGTGAAAACTCATCCCAAAAAGAGAAGGTGCCTTGATGGGAGTTTGTTTATCGAAAGATAAACTCCTGAAATGTGAGTTTTTTTTCTGCCAGCACACGTGAAGAAACTCTAGATAATGTCTGAATGAGCTACCTGCGTTGTTGATGTTTCTACACGTGATGGATGCAGAACTGAAAAATAAAACTAAAATAATAGGAGCCACACGTAGAGAAGAAGAAGTCACAGACAAATATGTCAGATGTGAAAGATAACGAGATCCAAGGCCCAGTGGCCATGTGCTCTAAACAGAAATGTGGTGATCCCCTTGGTGGAGATGCTTGAACGCTCCAGAGAGTTCCCTGTTGTCGTGGACGTGTTTAACCGGATTATCTCCTGCTGCGTCCTTCATATGTGAAAGACAAAGTGCAGACCCCACTGCATGGACATTCTCTGAAAATGGCCACACTGAAGGAAACCCTCTTCCCAAAAGAGAAATAGCCTTAATAGGAGCTTGTTTATCTAAAATAAAAAGCCGAAGCTGGAAGTAACCAAAACTCCCGTAAACAGATTGTAAAGAAGAAAATAGGGTTAAGTGAGTAAAAGCCTGGGGCAACATGAGAGACTTCTTGGAGAGCGTGCTCGCTTACAGAGGCTTTGCACCGGCTTCCCTCCACTGTATCGGTTAAAGCTTAATTCGTATGCAAATATCAAATTAAGGGTCCGTTTCTATAGCTTCTCCTCCCTTGACTAGTCGTTAACTGAGCGCTCACGTCCTAAGGTGCAAGGGGTTGTGGGAGAGCGTACAATCACACTAAGTAACATTCCTCCTGCCAGACAATATCTGTACGGTACACACAGATGGCAAATGGGTGCCGAGCAGCAGCAACGTCTCGCCACGGAGAGAGCAGTGGGGCCGCGCCGTGGCAGCTCCCCTTTACCATGACACAAATGGGTATAAAGGCCGTTATGGTGAGACAAACAGCATCCCGCGCCTCTTAGCAGATGGTTTGGGCACAAGGCACAAAGATCAGAGGCTAACTGACAAGCAACTCTCTCCTGGCAATTAATCATCGCGGCTGAAGGTCGCCCGGAAGAAAGGTAAAAATGTTAAAGGGCCCTCGTCCGCCATCCCCTCCACTCCTTATGGCTGGCACTTCACCCGAAATAGAATGGGGGCCTATGGATGTCACCCACCCCCATTTATCAAACTCCCAGGGTCCATTTTTCATCCTGAACTGAGAGCCTTCAAGAGCTGACAAACACAATGGCTCCTTCAATCCTATCTGGTCAAGCTTTATCCAGAATCATGAATGTGGAGTTCCTCAGGGATTAACATCAGACTGTGTGTGTGTCTGCATTTCAAACAGCAAACGAACATTTGGGATTAAATTAATTCCTTATATTCATGATCTATACAGGAAAAATCACCTAATATGTATATAGTGATGAGTTACGGCTTTATTTCTATTAAGAGTATTATGGTTTGCGTTTGTTTGCTGTTAGCAGGATTATGCAAAAACTTGGAGATGGATTTCCACAAAATCTGTGGTGCAGATCTGGATCAGAGGACAGATCTACGAATTTCTTTTCTCTTTCTTTAACATTGTGAGATTTGTCAACATTTTCGTTGATTACTCAGAGAATAAATCATGGATGTTTAGGGGACTGATATTTATGAGTGTGTGCAATTTGGAATTAATTGAATTACGGGACTGTTGGAGGCCTTGGCGGCGTTTGTGCTCCTCTCCTCTGTAGTTAGCAAAGATTTTAAAATGTCATTACATGTAGAGTTTCTTTGAAATTTAGGATACGTGACCAGGACTTATTAAAACACTCACCTTCTTCGCAGTTTTCCCCTTTGTAGCCCGGGTTGCAGATGCAGGTTCCCACGATGCAGGTCCCATGGCTGCTGCATGTGATGTCGATGCACTGGTTGGTGGGAACGTCACACTCGGCGCCCTTCCAGCCGCTGTGACACATGCAGCGACCTTTAAGGTATTGACCATTCCCGCTGCATAGCACCGGACAGGCGGCTTTGAAAAGAGCAGACGGCACACATCCGTTTTGAATGGACCCCTCCAAGCATGGCTTCAAAGAATAGTGAGCTTGTGCTAAAAGCCTCGATCCGACAATGAGCTTCGGCAGCAAAACGATTGGAGGTTCACTTTCCTCTGTACAACATGCAGCATAGATTATTGCACTTGGAATTACAGATTCTAGAAATATCACTATCACGACTGTGTGGCTGTTAAAGAAATATCAGATGGATAAGAGATGTGTAAAGATGCGACTAAAACAAACTACTTCAACAAATACAGCCTTGATTTCAATCCTGCAATTTAAAGCTCTGTCCTTTACAGTTAGTCGAGAGCTCTTTTATTTGTGATCACAACGCAGCTTTAGAAGTGACAGAGGAAAAAGTGAGTCATGTGGAGTGGCATCGAACAGATCTGAAGAACAATTAAAAGTAATCGACAAATTAAAACGGCTTTGATCTCGTCGTGCGGTGAATACAATTTGGTCAGCGACGTGAAACGCTGTGTGTGTGAGAACGATGATGAATAAATAAAACTTTTACGACGGCGGGATGAACTCACCTCGCCCACAGTCGGGTCCTTTGAATCCCAAGAAGCAGTGGCATGCTCCGGAGACGCAGTCGCCGTTCCCGAAGCAGTTACTGGGACAGTCATCGAGAGATTCTGCAAGAGGGCAATCAGCGGCTTTTCTGAGTAATGTGGCTTGAGAAAAAAACCAAACAATTTTCCTCCCACACATTTTCTCTGGCTTGATTATTATCCCCTCTTTTCTAATGACAGTGATAAACACCAGCCTCCGATGCTGTCAACATTTCTGTTTCTCTCCGCGAAAAAAAACCCTTTTGAGTGTTACTAATGTCAGGGGGAGAATTGACTAAGAGAGTAAACAAGTGTTGTGATCATATTGGGCTTCGAGCAGGAGGCACGAAGCAGATAAATGCTCAGACGTTGCACGGAGTGATAAGTGTGATAAGTGGCACACGTCGCTCGACAAACACAACTCGACACTTTTAACACAAGCAGGTGATTTGAAACTGCAGCAACACTAGAACCTCCATTTCACCACTGAAATAAGTCATAAATAATAATAATTAGCCCTTTTCAAAGCATACAATGTGGCTTAAGGTGCTTTACGGTGGCCGAGTGCAAAAGTGACAACAAGAGCCACACAACGGAAACACAACCCACGACGGAATTGAGCGACAACTGATGTTGACGGTGAAGGAGCAGCTGTACCGTAACACCTCAAATAGACAAGCATCACATTTTTAAGCGGCGACTGGCTCGATCACAGAAGGTAACTCTGCTTGTTTCATTGTCAACACCATTTGTCACTCGCTTCCCATTGTGTTGTGGCTTTTGTTGTCACTTTTGCTTTTGTGTTGTGGCTTCTACGTTTGTGTTTTCCTTTAATGTGCAACAGAACAACAGAAGCTTTCAGGGACAGGACACGTTAGGACAGTAAAAGATCCAAAACTTTGGTGCATGGCTACAGAAAGCTGCTTCGCCATATTTTTTGCAGTTGACCACTGAGCAATCATGAACATATTTTCCTCTATGGTGTGAATTTAAATAAAATCTTATGTATGTCTGCTTCATGTACTTGCAAAAGCAAATTCATCATATACACACAATTGTGTTGTATCAGGTTATAGAGGAACCTTGTCTAGCTCCATTTTGGCTAAAAATCAAATAGTGTGAGATTTAACTTGATTGAAAAATCACTGGTGCGATTGATTTTAGGAAAATTAATTAAAATAGCAAGAATAAGAAATACAAAAATACTTGTATTGTGTTCCTCTCCATGGAACATGCAAATAAAACTTAGTTTTTGGGCTGAAATAATTTTGCAGTGATTAAAGCCTCTGATCAGAAATGTGGGTTTTTAATGTGTCTGCTCAGTAAAACAGTTTATAAGACATTACAATCAATATTTCTAATGCTTGAAAATCGCCTTCAGTCGTCTCTTTCCTATTCAAGTTCTAAGAATATCATTGTTTCTCTCCTTCTAAGAAAAAAACTGCATAGAAATACACGTTCCCTATAAATAGAAACCAGTATTTTCAATGGGAGCTCGGCTGCATTTGACATTACAGTATTTACGTCTTGTGCATCCATTGGTTGTGATTCATCTACTCTCCAGTTGAATGTGTAGCTTTATTCTTTTTTCTCACAATCTAGGGCATTTTTTATCCAACGCACACAGAGCATTCAGCGCCCCCTCCGTCATCTTGTCTGCTGATTTAACTTAAAATCAAATAAACGACAAAATAACTATTTCTACCACCGAGTTCTGGCACTTGCTTTTATTAGGAATAAAAGTGACCAGTGATCTGAGGAACTCGACAGAGGCAGCATTTCGGGGGAAACGCGATGCTCGCCGAATTAAGCCTGAAATGGTGCTGAAAAATATTCAGTCTTGTCCATTGCCTTCAGGCAGCAGAGGCTCTGAGGCAAAACTTACTGAACAAAGGATCTCTTGTGCTCCACAAAGGGCTAGAAATGTGAGCCGTGGATTCAGCTTCCCTTTACTCTGGAGAGTCAATCATCACGGAGGATGCAACTCAAGACAGAGAGAGAAAAGACAAAGAGAGAGAGTGGGGGGGAGAAGGAGACGGAGACGGAGGCAGACCAGAGGTACAGTAAAAAAAGAAAAAAAAAGAGAGAGAGCTGGGAAATGCTGCTGATGTCTTCTGTGCTGCCGGCTTGCCTTTGCCATGTTGGGTCTAACTACAGTAGGAGGCCTGGGCTTTTCTGTTTCGCTCAAAGCTCGGGAAACCAGCGGAGCGTGTGTGTGTGTGTGTGTGTGTGTGTGTGTGTGTGTGTGTGTGTGTGTGTGTGTGTGTGTGTGTGTGTGTGGGTGGGTGTGGGTGGGGTGGTGGGTGGCAGTTAGGAAAATGAGGTGTGGTGTGTGTGCATACTTGCCATTAGAAATTCCTCCCAGAAGTACAATTATACTGGGGAGATTCTTGGCGTGAATCTTGCAGCTCATGCACACAATGCTCACCTAGCGAGGCACGGAAAGATCTAACTTTCAAAACTGCATTTCCCTGACATATTAAGCATCAAGGCAGTTATTCTGTTCCACATTAATGTGCCTCTAATTAAGGTTATCTTATCTTTATCTATCATGGGCATTTCTTTGGTGAACAACAAGCCGAGCAGAGTTTAATTGAGTAATCTGCTCCCATTCTGACTGCTGACGCAGTTTAGCAGACTTCACACTCCCCATGTCGAAATGCCCGTTTCCTCCGAGAGCAGGCAGGGGAGGCCATGAATATCTCTTAGCCACACACTCGACATAGGCCAACGCATAAATCATGGATTCAAGCAGAGCTTCATTGAAATTCATTACCCTTCATATCAGGGGAGCTAACTATTGTGTGAGTCTCTGCAGTCGGCGAGGACAGAGTCGCGCGCAGTAGGCAGGTTTAATCAGAGCCTTGCCACGCTCTCCGAGGATGCTCAGCACCTCTGAATGATGGTCCGCTGCGTACAGAGTGAGACAGGATGGGCTAAGACGTTAGCAGTAAGTCTTTCTTCCCTCTTGCTTTGCTCCCCCTGTATAGGAAGCCACGTTTGGACTAAAGCATGTCTGGCACCAGGCAGCAGGGACAAATGGCTTCATGCTTCAGAGGGCTGTGAGACAAAACATTCAGTACATCTCAGATTGCCACGGAGCCGCTGCCAAGTAATGAGGAGTAACCCAAATTAAAGACGGGGACACTCTATCCCCCAGATGCCTCGTGGGCACGGCTACGTGCGACGTGCAAACCTTCCATTTAAAGTGCAACTTCAGCCTCGGCTCAGAGACTCACTCCACCCACTGCATCATTTTGAACAATGCTCAAAAAACTGGGCAGGTGGCTGAGGGAGTGGGTGAATGTAACGTTAGTCAGACGGCCAACGTTAAAGCGAACGTTAGAGTAATTTGCAAAGCTATGTAATTGCGATGACATTAAAATGTCCATAGGGGACACTGTGATGTCCTCTATCCAGGTGTGTGTTGGCACTGCGGTGACATGTCTCCCTTAGAGAATGTGTTGTTGGAGGGAGGTGCCCGAGCCAAGGCTACGCTACTGGAACAAGACCAAACCACATTTAGTAAATTAACACAATTTCCTGAGTCTGATAATGAACCCTTAACTTATAAATCTCTAAATGATGTAGAGAGACGTCAGAATCCATAGCCCCTTTTCCACTGGTCTAAAAACCCACAGACATCCGCTAACATTTGGCTTTTGTCTACCCGCTAACTTTGGTTTAAAGGAGCGTGTCGTAGGGAGGTGACAAAACCAACGCTACTGGAATAACATCCACCCACATTTGATTAGAAGGCATTAACGTGTAAATGTCATGATGCAGAGACGTTTTAAACATCGGCCTACAAGGTCCAAGACGGTTTTGAAATGACCTTATGAGCCATGTTCAACCGGTGATATACAGATTTTTATACATCTGGTAAGAAAACAATAATGTTTTTCATCACAGTGCATTCATAGTATTGAGTTTACAGGTAAAAAAAAACACATTCTGTGCAGTAGTAGAGCGCACGATGCCTCACTGACGGTCAAATGAGACATTTTCTCTCCCACCAACACCGCTGCAAACACACTAAAATCATTTTACTGCCGGTGTCTTATAAACAATGCAGCTTGTGTCTCTCGGCGCGCCTGTTCTGGATATTGCTCACATACACTTCTATACCTGGGTTCCTCCATTTGAAGGTCAACTCCATCCCTCCACGGCTCAATACAATCCAGGCAGTTGGTGAGATTCAATTTCTGCTGAAGGGCACTTAACCGGTGACCCATTTTAGAAAGGGCCCCTCTGCCTCCCTCCGAGCTCCCGTGGGCGGATCAGCTCCAATACAAATGAACAGACGCAGAATTCCAGCTCTGACTAAGACGGCCCCGCCCCGTCCTGTCCCCGGCCGCTGCACAGAATACCTTATCTACTTGTGTTTACCGTGATGCAAACCACAGGAGGCCTTCGTCGACGCTCAGCCAAGAAGACATATAACATGACTCCCCCTGCTTGTGTCATATCACATATTACGTATTGAATTACGGTCGTTGTTGGCACAGCGAGGGACTGGGGGTGCGGGGGGGGGGGGGGCCACGGTGCATCTCTTGCCTGTCTCCTCTTGGTGTTACATTGATGTTGAGGACAGCTTCTCATCGATCCGCTGCCTGGCACAGCCCCTGTCACAGATGGACTCTGGCCCAGGAGCTTTTAATTAAAGACCATGTGAGAACAGCTCCCAGCTGCCATCCCTGTGAAAGTCGACACCTCGGGCCCTCTCACACCTTGCTTGATACAGCAGTGCTAATCAAAGGCGCTTTAGGGAGAACAAAGAGGAGCGTACAAACCCAGAATCACCTTCAAAAAAATAAAATAAAAAAAGACGTATGTCTGAAACGCAGCTGTGTGCCGAGCGTGGAGTCAGAGGAGAAGGAATATCTCCCCGACTTTGATATATGGAAAGTAGATGGAAATTGGAGCAAATCATGATCAAAAATGGCACTAGCAGGAGGGTACAATCATACTTTGAATTGTATGCAAATGGTTCCCAGAAGCCGGACCCCTGATTCGCTCGGAAGACACTCAGGCTAATGAGGATATTATGATCTCTCAACGCTCCACTCTGGGGCATGGCAGGATAGCACTGATGTCCTGATTTTTGTAATATTCAACTTCACCTTGATTAACCTGCACTTTCCTTGACTATTGAAATCTGTCAAAAACGGTCTCTGACTCATGCCCCCGAGTCGAGGCTGTTGTGGATTGCTGCTGGTTGGTATTATAGGGATTATGTGGGTTGCTATTACAGGTTCCAGTGGCGGGTCATGCTCGGGGCGCTCACCTATGGCAGTGGTGAGGAAGGAGACGGTTTCGGTTTCTTTCCCGTCGTTGTAGATGGCCAGATGCCAAATGCCCGAGTCCATGTACTGGATGAAGCCTGTGTCGTGCGTGGTGATGGGCACCAGGCTCCGCTGCATCGCCACGGGCCCCTCCAGACCGTGGAAGTCCTGGGCGAGAAGCCGCCGCCCGTCCAAGAGCTCCACAAAGTCAAACTGTGGACAGACACACGGAAAGTGAGACAGAACGACGGAACGGACCGCAGACATGCCATTAGAGTGACATGTGAGACTTGAGTGCTTTCAGCCCTCTTTATGTGGTCTGCATGAATAACTCATCATTCCAGAGGAGCTTGAGTAAGTCCTGGAACATCGTGGCTGGATGGGCTGTGTGATAATTTCCTCTTCCTCATATCTCATGTGAAAGGCTGTTAAAAACCATCACAGTAAAAAAAAAGGGAAGCTAGGGTGGAAAATAAATTTTACTTACTTACTGTTTACCAAATAATGTCTGCAAAGATTTGCTTCATATCAACAGTGACTCAATGAATAGCAATGAGGCAGCGTTTCGTTTTTCATCTGCATAAAGAAAGAAGTCCTGACTCATCCGCCACTCCGCGTGCAATCAGTCACAGAGCGAAAAAAAACTCCGGCAGATTATATTCTTTGAAGTAAAAATAGAGGGAAGAGACAAACATGATGCTTTGACGGAGAGAAAATGAATCACACCGGACATTAGTGCAGACGCAGAAAAAGAAACAAAGCTACGAACAGTATGTTGAATTACAGTTGCGTTTACAGCACAAATGTAAACTCTGTGAACCGAGCAGCCAGACGTGATTAATAGCCTGATGCATCTGATTCTGTGCAGCACATAGATGGGGAATTAGTGCAAAGAAAAATCTCCTGTTCTTGGCCCCTGAGCTCTGTGTGTTTTTTTTTGTGTGATTCATTGATGATACTGAACCTGAAAGAAAGTTGCCATAAATCCTTTCTGCAACAAAGAAAGTGATTCATAACACAATAGAGAGATTTATGAATTGGTTTGTATTCATGACGCGTAGCAACACGGTGAGATAGATTTTATTTTATTTTTTTCAACAATATCCCGATTCGTATTCTGCAGCAGATGAGGGAGGAATAGGGGAAAAGAGGCTGAATCCTTATAGGACACAGGCAGAGTGATTTTAAGTTGTTTCACAAAGAATCATATTTTTTACAACTTGCTGCTGTTTTTCACAAACAAAACATAACGATTTCCTCACTGAAAAACATCGAGATGGGCCAAGTTAGAGCCCCAGACACATTTAGAGTTTAAACTGGGATTAAACACAACAGAGGCTACATCCATACTGATACCATCTACGTGTTTTATCTCCGTGTTTTTCAACATTTTGATTTCACCGCTCGTCCGGACGACAACACAGCTACAGAGTTTTCAATCTAAAACAGCAGCGTTTTGAAACTTCTCTGCTTTAGGCACTTGAAAACTCTGCAGTAGTTCGGACGGCAGACCTTTTAAAACGTCGTAGTGTGGATGTAGCCAGAGTGAAACACTAATACTAAATACAGAAGAGACATTCATACCTGTGTGTGTGACGGAGGTAGACCTCTCCTTCCGTAGATTCCCACTAAGGCATCTTTGCTCAGGGACACGTTAAACTTCAGGTACATGGGATGATCAATGAAGACCTGGGACCTCCAGAAGATACCGGGGGGAATCTGCTGCGCGACCTTGCGCCCCACGTCAATCTCCCCCATATCTATATAGCTGTCATCTGGGAACAAGCTATCCAATTTGCCTGCAATGCACACAAAGTAAATCGGTCAAAGAGATCACGCCATTAATCCAGCGTGTGGAGGGCAGGGAGAGTCAGTCTGCTGGAGCATGATAGTCTGACCATATCACACATATTCAATCACATCGCTGACAAGCAGAGGAGGGAAATATAATGGATGGCCCCGTCTGACCGCTGCCAGAAAATGTTGTCCAGAGAAAGAACAAAAGCAAGAATAATCTGAGATCTAGTTATGTCCTCGAGTGTTTTTGTGTCGATTCCTCTGAGATGGAAAGCAGGTCGCACCGATTATATGAAAACACCAACATCCAATAACTGAACCTGATGATCTGGCTACGTTTATTTTGTTGAGGCTGGTTTCCTAAACAAGGTAAATTTGTTGTTTTTTATGAATCTTGTTCATTAAAGTAAATATTCAGGACAGGTTATGAATAATTATTTAAAAGACCAAACATATGGTGCAGAGATTGCAGTGAAAATACAGCCGCTTCAATACTGTGATAAAACACATTTATAATTTAAGTCAAAATAATAAAATGTAAAACTGTAATGACAGTGGAGAGGGATCTCCGATGCTAGTGCCTCGCTCAGGTACTCGCACTTTCGCTGCCAAAAGAAATGCGCTCATAAGCTCCATAATGCAACTTATATTGGACTCTGTGGAAATGGCAACATCTGTCGGGCTGTGTCGATGAGCTAATTTCAGCAGCGATGTCGACCAAAGCAGACGTCCTTACAAACCACCCCCAGGACTCGGTGGCAGACACGGCTTTAGGTTACACGTGGCACGGCAGATGGCGGCCTTCTCAAAAGTCCATCAGCGGCGGGCGTGTCTGATCCGAGCAGACACGACACACTCCCCCGTCCCTCAGATCTGGACTTTGCATAAGGCTGCAGCACCCGGGCTCGTTTTCCACACGTTGGGGTTGTGTGTGTGTGTGTGTGTGTGTGTGTGTGTGTGTGTGTGTGTGTGTGTGTGTGCATCTATGCAGCACATTAATGGGGTGCTCATCAGCTTGTTTATATAAATCATAAGCCGAGGCCTGGGATAATAAGACTCATGGTTAAATAAATGATTATTGTTCTTGGATGAAAACAAAGGACTCGGATGAAGAGTTACACTGAATATCAAAAAAACTGTTCACTTCTGCATCACCTCGATAAAACATCCGACGGCTCCACGTTGCTTCTGGTGGAAACCGGCTGCAGAATGAGACTTATTTAGAGAAACAGCTATTGATTAGGTATCAGCACCGGCTGCCATGCAGGGTCTAAAGCTCAGCTGTTGTCATGCTTGCTGTTTGCTCGACACACTTTCTTGCTGTCTGTTAAATGAGAGAGACAACTCCTGGATTCATCTATATGGTAATGACCCCATCTTCTACCTATTGTCGTCTGCCAGTGGCAAATCACTTGGTTAAATCTGGGGGCCCATTTTGCCGGAGAATGGAACAGAGCAAACTTTCCTCGAGTCGAGCAGTTGGTACCGTGGGGGTGAGCACATGCTTTCTTTGGCTGCCAGGGAAGGCAGCCCAGGCAAAGGACATGGAAGGATCACATCCGTTCTGAAGGGGACCGAGTGGCTAATCCCCCTCCAGCCCCTGGATACTCAGTCCCTTAAGCTGTCCCATTTTCTCCCTCCAGGAACAAATAACACTTTCCCCACTTACAACAACTTTCATAGGATTACAAAGCAGATCTCTTTGCATACCGGGGAGACGAGCAGAAACAATGTGGAGCCGGACAAGGAAAATCGTAAGAAACTCGCTGGAGCTGCAAAATGTCATCTGTAAACTTGGAAGATTTGAAAAACTTTCTTTTCCCCCCCAGTGCAGTGTTTTCTGATGTGCACCAAACAGCTTGAGACGCAAATGGTCCTGAAAAACGAAAAAGCTGCTGCATTTAGGACGGGTTTATTTATATGAATATATCCATAAACAAAAGAAATATTGCACTTACTTTCATCTTTCCCTTTGCGGTCCGGTATTTCTACACCAGTGTTGCCGAGTGGCGGCAGGCTCAGGTCAGTAGGGAAGGGTAGGCCACTGGTGTTGTCCTCAGACAGCTGGTACATCTGTCTCTGCATCGGCTGCAGGTGCCAGTTTAATCCGAAAAGGTGCATGGCTGAAATGTTCAACATACGGCAACGTCAGAGTCGATTTGCTTTTAAGTGGCTTTAAACATATTTCAGCATTTTATCTGAGTGAAAAAATACTCTCCATAAATTATACAGAAAATACGAGAAAGTATTTGGGCCCCGTTGAAGGAAAAAAAAGTATAAAGTTGTAAAATTATGAGGAATAATTTGTAATTTTACATGAATATGTATATATATTTTAGAAATAAGCAGCAAGGAGAACCTCTGCTTGAGTTTCACTCCTGAATCACATGTAACCAACAACACATTATTTGTGAAATTTTTATAACTTTCTGATATTTCTAAGGGTGGGAATCTCTAGGCACCTCCCGATTAGATTCAGATTCAAAGGGCTACGATTCCATTATAAAACCATTATTAAAAAGTTGTATTTCCATACATGATTAATTGTGTGACTACTAGAGGTGTGCATCTTCACTAGCCTCTAGATATTTCCCTTATAAAATAACACGCAGCCTGAAATTAAGACTTTATTCTTGTAAAACTACAACTATATTCCAATAATACGACTATTTTCATAATATTGTGACTTTTTTCTCTTGAACCTTGGTCCTTAAACAGCGTCTTAAGTCAGCAACACCCCCAAACTCTTGAGTTACACTTGCAGTATTTTTTGGAGGGTGCTGGGCCTGTAATTAACTAAAGGTGTCAGCTGCGAGATGGAGCAACAGAGCGTTAATTCTAAAAGAATAAAGAACAATGCACGGTTTAATGGTTAATGGCATCTTTCTTTCAAAATGTGCTGAGGAGTTAGGATCAGAAGACGAATGACCCCAAGGGGACAACATCTGTCTCCCCACACCAGCATCGGCAGGATCCCTCCCCAGAGCCCTGTCATTTTTCCTCACCCCTTCTACCTTTCAATTCCCTCCACAAAACTAAGGGACAAAAGGGGGGGGACAGAAAAAAAAAAAAGCCATCAGCAGGAAGGAGACGAGGGGCGCTTCAATGTGAACTCAGTGGATGAAGCATGCTGATATTTTACAAGGTCGACAAAAGAAATGTCCTCTGGAACAATGGTGGTGGGGAGCAGGACGGAGTGGGAGGGGCCCGACCATGACAGATCACCAATAAGAGAATGGACAAGACGAGCTTAGCGAGGCAAAAGCCACCTTGGAAGTCAACAGTCAGCAGAAAAAAGGCCCAGGAACTCAATACAGCTATTTTATTGGTTTGTTGCTTCTCTGGAGCTCCTCAGGTACATAAACACACAACTGAACTATAAAGAGAGAAATTATATGACAGGTCTAGACTGAGGGAAGGAGTAAGTTGTTTTCTTCAGATGCACTTTATTTATTTCTCACTCATATGAGCAGAAACTCGCTCATGTCACCGCTAAGCCCTTCAGTCACTGATGAGACAACAGACAGAATCACTGCGTCAGTCGTTGCTTCGAGAAATACACACACATTGATTTGTTGGTGGGACTTGAAGCTTTAGCGGATAAACTATAATACCAGTGATACAAATCCTTAAAAAAAACTGTGACTCACTTATACTCACTGAGGTTTTATACATGGAGCGATGAATAACTTTATTTTTAGAGTAAGGAAATAAAACAAAAAGTAAAATAGGCCTGATTTTCACACACACACACACACACACACACACACACACACACACACACACACACACACACACACACACACACACACACGTCTATATATGCATGTATGTATATGTGCACATCCCAATCAAGAAATCTCCATTAAAATAATCAACAGACTTCTCATCATATCCTACACTCATAATTATTCATACATTAATTCAGAGATGATCACACCTACAGTTTGAGCATATTTATATGAATATATTGGTAAACTGAGCCAAATGGACTCGTGAGTTGGTTTCACGTAACTTCGTTTAAACGTCATTTCACAAAGTGGTTAAGAACAAATGCTTTTTAAAATCAAGTTTCTTCATCAGCTTCATCACTCGATGTAGGTGCATCGTCTTATTTCACTCAAGACCTGTTCCACTTCCTGCTGCTTTTTTAAAGCACATTTAAAGAGAGAGAGCCGGGAACAAGGTCGTAGAAATGACAAATTGGAGTCAAACCAGAGACTTGCTGCTGAGTGCGGCTCGAGTCACAATTCTCCGTTTGACCTTGAGAAAAAAACTAAGCGAGCCGTACCTGACGGGCATTCTGCGTCCAAACCTGATCTTTCCCTCTATCAATCAATCAATGAATCAGCCAACATGAGTGAATCAAAATATAATATAAAATCTTTTTTCCAAACCAGTTCTGCCCCGAGTGAATCCACCCTCTAACTTTCTGCCCAGGTGCTCTTTCAAACCTTTACTATGAACTTCACTTTTAACTTTTGAATAAAAAACAATGTATTCATTCATTCATCACAAGTACGATGGTATTCTCACTGTTTGTATTTTCGGCACGTGTTGCTCAGTATCGTCGAGCAGCTTCTTCACGTAAAAAAACTTTCCCTGCTGCATCTTCCGGCAACGTGCAGCCGAATCGTGTGCTTCTCAAACCAAGGACGGCAACTCTCAAGAGAGAAAGTAAAGAGCTAGAGTGCATTGATTGATTTGCAGACTTAAATAACAGCAACAGACCGATGTTCAGACGTGACTGTGCCATCGTGAGAGCTGGAGAAAAAGTGCTATTAACTTCAAGTTGACCATGTGAATGTAAAAAACAGCAAATCAAACAAAGCAAGGGTGTGATGGAGAACACGCCGTGTCTGGTTCCTTCATTTAGATGTCTATGAGCAATATTAATATTCCGTGTGTATGTTGAAAGATATTCTAGATAAATCAAACGTTTATTGAAATATTTAAATGGTTTTCTGATAAACTGTAGGTAGCCATAGTTTGGTTAGCAGGGGAAATGCAATATAAACTCTTGAGTGAAACCGCAGCACGAGCATCTGTTCTGCGTCCGTCCAGCTCCCGTTGACGTGGACGTGTCAGCGGAGAGACGGATAGCTTTGTTTGTCACTGCGCAGAGCTTGAGTTTAAAAAAACATTCCCTTAGATTTGTAGCGCTGCGCTGCCTGGTGAAATGGAAAAAGAGTTAGTGTGTGTCGCTGGCAGAACCGTCGCAAAGTCACCATGCAGGCTGTCGTTCCAAGTGTCCTAGTAATCATGTCTTTGTGAGCCTCGCTCTTCATCCCATCCGTCCCCGAGGCCTCTAATGGAAAACAGTTGCAGAGGCCTGCCTGCCTTCCCCCTCCCGTCCGTACAGATTTACTTCAGCGCCTTCTTGGTATCTGTGATATGCAGAGCACTGGACCCGAGCCAGGGAAAAGCCTCCTGATTTTGTTTTTGCTTACTTTTCAAACTTTGCAAACGCTGTGCAATGACACTCAGAGGGCTGCCGCAATTGGCTGCAAAATGAAGACAGGTTGCAGGAATAACAAGGTACTTCTAATGAGACGGCCACTGGCAGAGACAACACTGACCTGTCAGGACTGGTGCACTTCCTAGCATCACCCATTTTGTCCTGAGCACATGTTGTGCCCTCCTTTCGCTCATCTCTTGGCAGGAAGTTGGGTCACGCTATGTGCCAATTAGGGAACAGAGGTACTGTAGTAGGGAGACTTCTCAGCCAATCTGAGGAAAGTCGCTGCTTATTGCTGTGGGGTCATCTGCCAGCATTCGTGTGCTTCTATCCTCTGATCTGTGGAGCACTTTCCAGTGAGTGCACACTTCAAGGGAAGCTATGATGAGTAGAACCTTTATTTTTAAACATCTTACTGGTCAGAAATCATCAAATACATCTTCAGGTATTTCAAAAAGGAAGACGGCAGAGAGCATAGTCTCATATGGCTCGGTGAGAGGAATTATTTAACCATATGGGGACTTGATCTAGTTTCAAAAAATGTGATTATCTGAATCTGTGGTGTAATTTACCAATTTCTGCAATATCCTGTTGACACAATTACTCATTTCCAGGTACAAAGTTGAGACGAATACAAATTAAAGCCTCACATCTTGAGCATTAAATCATTTCATAACTGCCGTGTTGAATTTCTTCATATACATAAATATAATTTAAAAAAGGAAATATACTACAGACTGATTGGAATATCACAGTCTGTCTGAGTTTGGGCTAAAGTGTTTTCTCCCCTCAGAATTAGGTTGTGTCTTAAATTCTGCAACATCTACGTTGGAAAGGAAAAAAAAATCAATGTAAAGATAGAATATTGAGGCTTGAGTCCAGCAGCTGCTGCACGTTTCTCCCTATTTCATCTTTAATGTTTTTCTTATTCTTCACCATGGACATGATGCATCGTGGAGCATTTCTTCCCCTGCACTGCAGGAATGGATGATATCAGACGGATAGTGATGAAACACATGACTCGGTGAGCATGTGAAACCGTGGCGTGGTTTCAGTTCGCCTGCGCAGCCTGAGAGTTAGTTCAACGTAGCTTGAAGCTCAGTGTCGTGAGAGAATCTCTAAATACACCAAAGTATTTCAACCCCTGTCACTGTGTACAAAGACCCAAAACTATTTTTTTCTACTCGAGCTAATTCAGATTCATATGTTCTTGTCCTCTGTTCACGTCACGACAGCAGCAGCTCAATGTGAGAGCTGGGGTCAATGAGTCTCGCTTGTCAATACAAACACTTGATTGAGCTCATGAACACAAGAAATGGCAGCGTGAGGTTGATGACTATATGAAAATGTAACACTAATGTTACATGCTGGCAATAACATGAAGCCTACAGTGGAGTGATGCATGTTTGGCAGCTGTACGCGGCAAAAAAACACACTTCTGTTCACTTCTCATACATGAAGAAGGCGTCGTATAGAGAAGGCGACACGCAGGCAGCTTCGTTCTTAGGTTTTTATTGGGTTTAGATAATTGTTATTGATGCTGCTACTGTGGTTTCAGGTTTCTTTTCTTTTTTTTGTTTTTGGCTGAGCACACCAATCAATCAATCAATTCCGATATCTACTCCACGATGTCTGTCTTATTTTTAATCTTGCACTTGTGTTTATTCTATTGTAAAAACACATATATTTTTATTTCTCTGTTATTGCAGTTATTTTTCTTTATATCCCTACCGTCTGTCTCTATTGCCTCGTATTTATTACTTACCTAACTTTATGTCTTCTTGCTAATGGAGCCTCCCTGCTCCCTGTGTATTGTATAAACATCTATAATCTTTCTAATAGCAACAGTAACGAGGGATTTCATTGTTTTAGCCGATGTTTGCCAGTAACTGAACATTGCAGCAGAAACATTAGCCAGTTTAAATATCTGTTTGAAGTTTCACTGCAGGACTTTTCTTGACCATTAAACAAAGTCAGATCCGACAGTGCAAGTTTGTGCACTTAAGTGACTTTTGGTCTTTAGATATCAGTAAGATTGATGTAACCTTCATAATAAAAGTGGTGGGAAATTCCCTTAATGCTCCAGTATTCCCTTAGACGTCCTTCACATATTTTATTTTTCATTTAAATTACCGTCAGTATTGATAAATCTAGATTCTGCAAATATCACACAGGGATAATGAAAAGTCAAATCAAACAAGGATCTAATATTAAAATCAATGAAAGAACCGACAAACAGGTAGAGTCTGTGATGCAGAGGAGATTTATCTTTCTGGGTTGGATGTTCATGCTATGAATATTATTTCTGGGGCCCAACCTCTTTGTCCTTGGCTGGAAACCCAGAGTGAATGGAGGCGAACACGGGGGGATAGCAATGACCTTAAAATGACAAAAATATAACAAAATGTGCTAATGAGTGAGCGAGGAGCTGCAGATATACAACCCCCCCCCCCCCCCTGAACCTTTCTGGACTTCAAAACGTGTCCATCTAGAAAAAGGCTGTGACAAAATAAAAGCATGCTGCAAGTCAAAAACATCTGTCACGAGGCATAATTGGGTTCATTAGACATCTCACCCCGAGTTCCCAATTAGAGGCCTCAATAATTAATTGCACTTCAAATTAAATGTATTTTCTCATCAGCCTTTAATTAAATACGGCCCCTCGTTCTTGATTGGAAATTCCGATCTTCGGGTGAGGTTTCGGTCTCCAACATGTTTACTTGTGGTGCATCGGGAGACGGTCTGAGTTTAGCAGGGTATAATTACACAGGCTGATTAGGCACTATCAGGCGGATGGTGCTCGTTGGCGTTCGGCCAGGTCACACGCCGTAAACAGCAGATTCGTACTGTATCTCCTCTTCCTCCGACAGCCAAACCCACGCGGCCGGTGCCAAGAAACAAGCCAAACCAGCGCCCGGACACACCCATCGTCATCTTACTGGACACGTAGATTTATCGCCATGAGAAGCAACCAGCTGATTCCTCTCATTCCCCCCCCCCCCCCCGAATTCCAAATGAAAGAATCTAAATGGCTCCGGTGACAACAAGAAAAAAAATGAATAATCAGTTTTTAGTTCGTTTGGCCTCAAGCAGAAACGATAGCTTTTCGCGATTGTTATGGCATAATACATATCTATAACAAATGTCCTCAATGAAGAATTCATTTATCTCCGCGATGAAGGCCACACAGAAGGATCTGAGCTGTTCTTTCATTGACTTCATGCAAATGAACTGCGACGCTCTAACCATCCCTCAGTGTGAGAAACTTTCTTTTTCTGTGCCAGAGTGAATTCAACAGTGAAACCATTTATATGTTAAACAGGTACCCACCGCCAATCAGACGTATATTATATGGTAAAATATATTAAATAGACGCGTGTATCACCTCCTTATTTGAATTTGTAACAATGGGCCAGGCGGAATTTGTATCTCTTGAACAAAAAAAAAAGGGGGGGACTGCTATCTTTATCACGTCGGCCCCCACATCTTTGGAGCCGTCGGCCACTTGAAGCAACAGAGAGGAATGTTCTCTGTGACGTTCAGAGACGTTAAACCACTCAGACCTGGTTGACTTTACCTTTTTTTAAGATCTCTACTTGTTTTTCTCTTCACTCACTGTGCAACAGAAACCTCCCTGTGTCATCCCTCCTATTCTGGGCTATTCTCAATGCTTACCCAATGTCCTCACACTAATTGAATCCATTTTTTAATGTTGCTCATATCCCCAATCCCCATAAGAGATGTTCCAATACAAATTTCCGCCTCCTGATACCGATTCCGATACTCCAACTTAGAGTATCAGTCAATATCAGTGCATATAACGAATATTAACTTGTATAAAGTATTTTAACAGCTGTATGCTGTACTGTACGGAAGTGATGATTGTTGTCACTGTTGTCAGGCCCGGTTCAGGTTAAATCCTTTGAAATACAACTTATATAATTTGGTTCGACAAGTAGCTTGAAACTGAAGTCTTATATACACATCACCATTTTACTCACAGGACTTTCCAGTGTGAATATTACCTGATTGCTGACTAGCTCTGGTTAACACTACGCGACCAGAAATCACTTCTTCTTCACTGCTCTAAAAACAATACTTGCTATGGTGGTGGTACAGCACAACTGCAGTTTTGATGCAGTGAAGCAGAAGTGATTTAATCTTTTTTTGTGCAGCGAATACACTTTAAAGACGCGACATCGGATCAGTACATTAGATTCATGAACATGGCAAAGCCCGACCTGGCATTTTAAACAGTATAGGAAGCATTTCTGTAGTTGCTATGTGACCTTAAACGCCCCCTTAGGTCTTTGCACAGGCAGAGAGTTAACTCATATTTTCCCTGACCTTTCCATAATCCTCCATCTCTTCTCTATCTAACCAGACTGTAAACCTATGAATGTGCTTCCTTCTATTGTTCCTGCTCTCACTGATTCATTTAACAACAGACGTTCTCCCTCCAGCCAGTTAAAATCATGGGAGCGCTTGTTTTAAACATCAGGATTTGGGAGGATTTTTTTGTGAAGATATAGTTAAAAAAAAAGAAAACACTGCATTGCGAGCATGAGCGGTGATCGGCAGCATCATTGAACAGTCCAGAAAGAAAATCTATAGTCCAAGTGAGAACAGTTGGACTTGTTTAACTATCTGATCTTTGAGAAATATGGACCAACAACATTATAGCAATTACGTGCAGAATCCACTTACATGTACTTTAAAATTCCCTTTTATAGTTTAGATTTTTTTGGGGGATGTTAATCAACTTCTTTTTCATGTCTCTTACTCGTAAATAAGAGATAAATAAGAGGCTGTGTTATCAGATATGAAGATTATCCCCTTGAGGACGAACATCAGTCAAAAAGAGCAGATGTAACAGTATAATTCTCGTATCCCAGCTGGTCGTCTGCACCCAGCTGAGACCTGGGTGCGCTGGTCTGGCATCCTCAAATCAAATAAGATGAATATTCTGCACGTGTCTTCTTCTCTAGTGTGATGGCCCATGTCTTTTTAATTCATTCCCTATCTGACCTATTCACACGAGCAAGAAACTGGATTACTCATCTCAGATTCACTCGACCAAGTCTATGAATGATAATGTTATTTTGCACGAGGAGGGCGACGAGTCAATCTGGCGAGACCCGATTGTGACGACGCTCGCACAAAGAGCGGAGACTCGACGGCAGTGAAACGGCTGATGGAGGAAACACAATGGATTCAACCTGTGTCTGCGGCTAAGTGAGGGGTGGGGCTTGGGGGTGAATAGGTGGCCCGTCCTGGTGTGTAGGAGCAAGTGAAAAGGTGACTCACCGATAAAGTAGGCCAACAGGAACAGCAGTGTTACTGAGATGAGGATGGCACTGAGAGCAGCGCACTTCCAGTTGCAGTGCTTGTAGGGCTTCTTCAGGCTGAAGGCGGGTCGGGAGAAGGTGTTGCGAGGCAGAGGGCGCGGGGGAGGCGAGTACACCGTGCTGGAGGTCAAAGGGTATCCTGGTGATGTTGTGCAATACATTGGTGAGGTTCCACCTGGTTTGAACAGGAAGTGCCTGGAGGGGGGGGGGAAGAAAAACGATATTTTCTAAACAAAAACTCAACATTTCTACTTCTGCAGGATTTCTAATCATCATGATGTTGCAGGTTACAGTCTATCCCAGCGCAGTCCCATCCACTGGTAAGTAATTCTGCTTCCAAGCACTTTCACTACTGTTGCCATAGTCACGCTCCTGCTAGATTAGTAAGAATACTAGAGCATATTGGGCTTTGCTCAGTCGAAGCTGTGAATCAATATTAAATCCAATTTATAGGACTAGTGACCGCAGCTGGCTCTTGTTTATGTATTCATGCCAGCCTGGTGAGGAGTAATTCCCCGTGACTATGTGTCAAGACCGTCCAGAGGAGAGATACGGTGTATATAAGGTTGCGGCGCGAAGTTGAGCAGATTTATTTGCCCTTGAAGAACACGGCCGGCTATCTCTGAAAACATGTGTCGGGCTGCATGTCCAAGTGCATATGATCAGCCCATCAGAGAGTCGGTGGCGGCGGCGCTGTTGTCAGGGCCGTTCTCCTGACAAGTTTACAAGAAGCGCTCGGGCGACAGTGACATGGACATGATGGAATGTCACATTGCAATGTATGATGTGGAAAGTCACTGCGAGCATATTTTATTTTTTTAATATCAGGACATATATCCCTGTTCTAGCAGTCGGAGATAACACGGGCAACTGTGCTTCACAAAGCGGTCATGTTTCACATTAATCAAAAGCTAAAGAGCCCGACAGCCTTTTTTTTAAAGTTGTATTTAACAGGGATGGGACGAGAACGGCAAAAGATCGCACCGCTGCAGAAGATATGACATTGACGACATTTCAAAACAGTGGATGTTTGATGGGGGGGAAAAAAAACAAAAAAGCACAGGCACATTTGTTTTCATGGCAAAGCAGAATCTGACATTGGTTGTGAGTCAGATAGCAAACATGCAACATACCCGTCGTTGTACGGGGCATCGTGGTGAGCTGATGCCAGAATGTCCATCTCAATGAGGTTGTCCTGTAAAGTCTCTAGGAATGTCTGCTTTGCTATGTTTCTACACACAGGTGGAAAGATGGAATATGAAGCTAGTTTGAGATGAACATGCAAGAAAACACAGAAATACATGTGTGTGCAGGGGGTGGAGTGCTGTTTCTCTGCCGGAGCGCACCTATGACGAATGATTGACATCCATTTGACAGGTTGCTTAGCAGGTCAAGTTCAGGTCAAGGCTTCAGCAAAGGCTAAATCCACACTACTACATTTTCATTTGAAAACACATGACGTCCACAGTATACCGTCCACACCAGGTTTGGAAGTGCCGCTGGTCTCATTTTAGTTTGAAAACTTTGAGGCTGCGTTACAGTCTGGACGGACAGAAACAGAGACGTTTGGAAATGATGACAAAGACGACCACTTTCTGATTGTGTCTTTTTAGGTCACGACGTAGTCTTCGCTGATTCGTCAGGCTCCTATCACATGACCCTCTTTCCGAAAGAAAACCACCGGCATTAGCCTCGGCTACTAGCGTCGAGCACAACGTGGATAACAGCTGTTGTGCCGTTAACGGAGCCCGACAGTGTAGTGTGGATGTAGCCTAAACTAGCTTCTAGCTAAAGATGTTTTTTCTATGTTTTCATCTTAATGTTACCAAGGTGGGAAAAAATAATTAAATTCACCCTTCCACTCAAAGGCTACCGACAGCTGGCGGCAATAATTAAGGTGAAACGTTGTCTTGTGAGTGCACGAGTTGACGTTGTGAATCAATCAATACACCTCGGATGTTAACATGACAACTGACCTTCTCCATCTGTTTACATTGGCACTCATTGAATTGGATCTCCAAGTGCTTTTAAATATATATATATATGGATTTTTATCATCACTTCATCATAATGCAAATGTACAATTTCGTCATTTTGGTGCGCGGCGGCGGCAAAGCACTGCACCCCCCACCTCCGCCCCACCCCCGAGTATGTGATCACCAAGCAACATCAACAACAATGAACAGATGGCGATCAAGACGGACAGTGTGTGTGTGTGGGGGGGGGGAAAGGAAACCAAGGCCCTTATGGAACTACTTCTACGAAAAAGTGTGAGACAGATAACATCTAGCTCTCTTGTTCCCCTCGTTTGGGCACTGCCATACCTGGTTTTGTACGAGCCCTGCCCTTCTCTGCAAGCGTCCTGCTCTTCTCTGATAAACATTAGAGTATTCTGGCTCCTTTAAGGTCGTGATTGGAAGAAAACAATGCATCACTTAATTAGAACTTAAATAAAAAACTTTACGGTATCGCTCACTTATTTCAGACAAAACAGTTCTAATATATCTTACTTTGATTCTTGAATACAAATGAACTGGCTGTCACATCGGATGGTATCTGTAAGTGCAGGTGTTTCCTATTTAGAGGGTTGCAAAACTAATTCTCCCATAATGCACTCCTCCCCTCTGAGAGCTCCGTTCCATAAGGAAACACTGCGGCAATGCAATGGAGAAATGAACCGTCCACATGCGATGGGCAGGCTGAACATGTTCCGTGTGACAAGAGAAAAGCCTTCTTGTTGTTTCGTCGTTGTTTCATCTCTGGCCCATCGAGGCCGCGCTCGTGAAGTCTGTTCACGGTCGCCCAGGCTTGTGTTCTCGGGAAGAATGCAACTTTTAATGAAGAGGAGAGAGAAAGAGAGACGCCTGGCAGAAAGTGTTGAGACTGGAAAAGGCCAGCCAACTGCTGGCGTCTCTCCAGTGGCAGAGCGGGATAAGAACCACCAGCACAGAATTTATCAGGGCCATTACATTCCATAAAAGTGACGAGAGAGGGGCCATTGCTATACGATTAACTAAGTAAAAGTGACATTTAATATTTCAGGGTCCGCGTGGGTATTACTAATGGTTTCAATTTCATTATTGGAACTTTGGTAGTTGATCCTTTTTTCAAGGCAATAGATCATAAAGAGACTTTACATGCGGTTTAAAGCAGAGCTCTCTCCTGTTGCAGATCCACTCTCCTCACCATCTGCTTTCTGCTCCACGGGGAATACCTGTGTAGGATTAACTCGGAGCTGGATGACGCATAATCATTCATTATAGCTCTAACTGTCCTTCTACCAGATGAAATTGATGCTCATTATCCTGTTGACTGAACCGTCCCACCAAAAAACTGTGGGAAGAGAACAGTGAGTCTGTTCATGGCTGCTTGTTTACGCTGCCAACTTAAGTATCGGCTCGTCTGCTGCCAATACCGGTTTGATTTACGACAAAGAGTTTAATACACCTAGTTTTAATAGGGTTGAATACACTGAGGACTGAGGGTTGTGCGATATGATGATATCTATTGTGTGAAGAAAGAAAAATGTAATTTCAATATTGTCGTTGTGCCCTAAATCCCTCTTAGTGAGAATATTTATTTGTACATTTTCAACAATTTTGACAATTCTTTGCGTTTTCCATAATATACTGTATTTATATTAAGTTTGACTTCATTGCTGCCCATCTTGACCAGGACTTCCTGGCAGAAGAGAGATATTATATCTCCATGGTCCTGGTTAAATAAAGGATACATAATATAAATAGAATATATCAACAGAAAAACGTAACAAATATAGAAATCATTTAACATGACATCTCAGTGAGTAGTTGTCATGGTATTATAACTATTTTCCGGCGTTTTCTGGGGCTCAGCAGACGGAATAAACTGTGTATATCAGAGCAGGCGACGGGAAAATATAACACGCGACATAAGAGTGTAAAGAAATGCACCTCAGACATTGTCACGGTCTGAGACACCCGAGTGTGAGCTGACCAGCAACACTACCGTCAGACTGAGTGCTTGGCTGAGAGCCACGTTTTGGCTGCTTGTGGATATCCATCATTCAGCGATAGTGCATTGACTGAGGTATTCCCAACACCATATATGTGCAGAAACTGCTCGTCGGTGGTCAGAGCCGTGCCCTCTCTGCTCTGAGAGAGTGTGTCTGCAACAGCAGGCTCAACAGTCACTGCTTTATTTGCCTTTGTTCATCTTAAATATAATATTATAATATTTTGGAACAAATATAAGAGGAAAACAATATTTAAAGCTGTTACAACCGCCTGTATGTGGGCTGTAATGAGCGTTGGATTGCAAAGGGAGCTGTAGGAAAAGAAAGAAAATTCCTTAGAACGGCTGCTGCGCTTTAAAAAAGTTTGGTAAACACATATAAATAATCTAAATAATGATATCTTTATAGTAAGTTCCATCAAAGATGGGTTTTACTGTCTTTTTATTCAAATTTGCTCAGCGGGCCACCTGTTCACGCTGAGAAGTCGGGTTTTGTTTGGGGAGTCTTTTCTCCTGCGAGCAGCGTAACGTGATCATCAGGAGGGTTGGGATAATTCCGCCTTGCTATTCCTGATTTCATAGCACCTCGCAGTAAGACCAGCCGAAGAAATACCAACACATATTCCCTGTGTTACAATAACACTCGACAGATCTACTTCACACGAGGGGCCTCCTATTGAGAACTGTGCTAGAGCACTGAATACTGATTAATATGGAATAAATAAAACTCTAGGTCGACGTGCAGGAGCTCGGAAAGTAGTTTTCCAACAACTGTTTCATTTTGAACGTGATTCAAATTACTCTGTTTAAAAATTGAATGCTAACATTAGACCAAAGACCCAAAAGCAGCACTTTTCTCTTGTTTGCCACAAAATCATGTTCATCACAAATGTAGGCCTTTGCCCCTTGCAGGGTATTTCCCATTCTATTGCTTTGCTCCTTGTTAGCACAGTGGTAATTCAACATGGAGCAGACAGCATGAGAACGCTGCGTTCAACGGCACCGGGTCAAGCTCACAGTCAGATGCCACTACACGCCATCAGGAGACGAGCTGCACGGTACCTTGTTTCCAGGGGGATGTTGCTGTTGAGCAGCCAGTTGTCCTGCGCGCTGCCGGGGTCTTGACCACTGGCCGGACCCTCGGGAGGAGCGGAGCCGTCTGTGGGCGCGGGACTCGGGTTGCTCCGAGGCGTGTAGTTGCCCCTGTTCAAGGAGTTAATGGAGGCCGCATGGTGCTGATGGTTGGGCGAGTGGGAGTGGGAGAGTGGTAGAGGAGGCGTCCGTAGCCGAGAGTGGTTTTGAAAGGCTCCGTCTGAGAGGAAGAGAGGAAAACAATAAAAAACATGTTACAGAAAATAAACACAACTCAGTTCACCAATGTTTTCCAGGCACTTTTGAATCTTGGTTTTCTTTGGAGGCCCCAGCACACTGAGGGGGGCTCTGGATGTTGCATGCGTGTGTCTGTGTGTGCAAGCAGGATTATTTACAAGTGCCTCCTGGTGTTTCTTTAACTCCCAGAGCATCAACTTCGGGACTGATAAATGATTAGTTGTGGTTTCACCGGCAGCACATTAATTCCCACCTAAAGACTCTTTCGACTTGAGAGCCACAAATCCCTCTGAAAAACAACAAGTCCTTCCTCCGCTCATTATTTCTCCAAACTGGTCTCTATCAGAGTGCGGCCTCTGCCTCCCACAGAGACCTTTGAAAGTTTACTCAGACGAGATAGTGGCCCCTGTGTAAACAGACGAGCTGGCTCCTTCTGGAAACTGACCAGTTCTTTACAGGTTTTTTTTTGGCATTATTCAGCCAGGGGAGGGAATCTGAGTCTGTGAAGTCTTTTTATAGAAACAGTCGAGCTGCTCACAGACATTAGGGCCAGCAGACTTTCTATTTTCTTGTGTCCCAACCCGACCTGAGCCCGAAGTGATTTCCTATTACAGGCACGTGTAGCATGAGTAAATCCGGTAGATAGCCGGCTCAACGTCTTTAGGAAACAACAGGCTCAAGTCAGGTTTCCTCTATCCTCTATCAGACGTGCACTGAAGTCCGGACAGTTTCCTAAACATTTTCGTGAGGGGGCTGTATGTGAGAATGTCCGAGTCAGTTGCTCTTGATTTGCTCAGGAGCTTTTCCTGCAAGGCCCCTATAGTAAAATGTGTGTGTAGAATACAGGAGGATAATGTCACAGTGAGCGAGCGGGCGTGTTGATGATGTGACGGAAAACAGAAGAATACAAATAAGTAAGTAGGTAAGTCATGTTCTACCCAGGCTCCGCCCATCACCTGAGCGTTCTGGACATTTTCTAGAGTCCGTGTCTGGAAACAGCTTCTGTTTCATTCTGCGTTGAACAAAATCTTTGTTCAACTGAAGCAAATATAAGATTTAAAACAAATATGTAACAACACGCAGCTATTTGCAAAAATAATCAGCTGCGTGTCACTTTCACATTTGCAGTGTTCAGCCTCAGAAACACAGATTCCATCTCGTGTTGTTTTATCAGCACAAACTTACTCTTTTTATGTCTTTTACAAGCTCCGTTGTCACTTTTCACCGGAGGATTTAAAACTATTAGATATGAAGTGTAGGAGAACAGATTGTACCCAGAGGTCCTATATGCACTATCTGATACTCCCTGCACTTCACAAGATAGAAGACCAATGTCCTTGTGCACTCTGTATCCATTTATTTCCACATCTGCTAAGCCATTCATCAATCAATGAACTGGCTTTACACAGAGTTGAAAGAGTGGCTTTTCTTTAGAGCAGCGAGCCTCCCTTTATTTCACAGATATCCACAACACTAAATTGCCAATTTATAGCAGAAAGAGTGGAATACAGACACACACGGAGAGAAGGCTTACTTTGTATAATCAGCTCCTTCGTTAAAGCAACACCTACTCGTGCCGGTGAAGAAGCTAAGAGTCAGTTCAGGGGTCAGGAGCATGAAGCTGCCTTATCTACATGTGCCAATCAAGGCAAATGAATACAACTGCTGGAGGTGGAGAGCCGGCTTTGCGGGGAACAAAGTGGCACTAAGTTTCAGCGCTTGAGGCATTTTTGGGGGGAAATGGAAATTGAGCCCGTCGTGTTTACAGGTAACGAGCTAACGAGCGACTCAGCAAAGAGAAACAGGACAGAAGAAATGTGCCGTGTTGCAGTTAATCCTCATTCAGCCTCTTCCTGTAAAACCTCTCGACAGACACGTGCTTCACAAACGAACCAGTGTTTCAGCTTATTCTGTACATTTCATTCGTCGTCAATGAAAAATAAGAAAAGGAGAGAATTCTAATTCTCACCTTCAGACTAGATTTCTGAATCTGGTTCACAAACTTTTACAGTAGGGACCACTGACGGGAATTGTTTTAGTTCTTTTACATTTTGGAGCGAGCGCTATATTCAGGCATCTGTCGCACTGACAGATGGTTCCATACTGAGCACAATGCTGCCCTCGTAATTAGCTGAGACACTGAACGAGGGAGCGAGAGGGAGAGAGAGGGAGAGAGAGAGAGAGAGAGAGAGAGAGAGAGAGAGAGAGAGAGAGAGAGGTATGCCTCCGTCCTGTTGAACAATAGACCGCTGTACGGTAAAACCACACAGTTGTTGATGACCTCCCTCCTGCTCGGTAATGTACCTGATCCCTAAAGCCATTAATAAGGTTATGCTAATTTGATTCGGGGACAGTACAGTCATATTCGGAGAAATACATCACAGGGACAAATGCATCACTGGTCTGGAATTCATTCACTGTCTGGTAAACAAAAACTTTACCTCCTAGGATGATCCAGCCAATGTGAGGCAATAAGTAATTCAGATTTTAGTTGCACTATGGACTCAATAATTACCACAGAAACGAATGAATATATATCATATATACATATATATATATATATATATGTATATGTACCATAAACTTAACACAAAGGTTCTGTTAATGCAGGTCCACAGACTTCACACTGTCTGGTGCAGCTGTTGTTTTGTGTATTTCTTGCATTGAACAGTATTATAACTTCAATTTAACTTAAAAAGGATTTTTTCATGACCAGGAGCAAAACTTTTGCAAATAATATCTCACCAACTTCTGTGCTAATAAAATAAAATCTAAGAAAAAATGTATTAATTAATGAATTCTAAAGGGTTAGGGTTAGGTCTAAAAAATCTAATATAGAAATGTTTATTTAAATAAAATATGTATACGTTGTTCGTTTTAATAATATATAACTGAATTCATTTTTAATCAAAGCTAATCCTAAAACTGGTCATATAAGCAGCATAAAGTTGTGTTACATTTTCTCTAGTTATTTTAACATGTATGTTAAGTGCTATGAAGGTTTACTCAACTGAAACATAATAGAAATAAAAAACGTTTAAATTCAAAAGTTTGCTGGTGAAGACAAAACCTGGCTTTAAGTTAAATCATAATATTTGTAAGTAAGAAGTTTCTTAAACTATGTTTTACATGTAGTTTCCTCCAGATGCTTTAACAGTCTGCAAAACCAGTCGACTTCACTCGCCAAATCATTTGCATATAATCCATTACCATTATAATACATGGTAGAACATGTTCTACAGAGAAGGAGCCAGATAAGCTCTGAATCATCATTTGAATACATCAGCCGACTGTATGTTGCTTGTCCTTGTCCAACCAATAACCCTTCACCAGCCACATCAGTACTCGTGGTGTGTTTTTTTTGTTGAGAAAAACAGAAAGATGAGAAACACGACTGTTTATGAGACAAAGCGCGCGGCAGCACGACCCCCACAGATGTGGTGACTCAGCAACAATTTTTCACCAGCATTCAAAGGACAGAAGGGAAAATAAATGGTTTTCTATTGACCTGCTTCGCACAACGAGGCGGCGGAAAAAGGAGATTAATTTGTTATCAGAGAGACAGAGAAGGAGGCTTCGCCACAATGGCCGAACTTTCACATGGCATTCAGAGCAGAGGCCTGAAGAATATCCATTCAGTCTGGGAATGTGCTTTTTCATTTTTCTTCCCAACAGATGCCTGCACCGGTGGAGACCTCCTGATGCTATTCCAGACAAGTAATTAAGGCAAATCCACTTCATTAGCCGCCACCTCGCCCCCCTCACCCCAACCCCCCAACCCCCCAACCCGGAGGGATAACGGGAATGTCTGACTAATGGTAAGATGTTATTATTTCAAACTGGTGAGGTATCAAGTAGCTTCATTATGAAATTAAATCTGGTAACTTTCCAGAGTGTTCATTACAAATAATAACCCAAATCAAACAGATAGCAGCAGGGGATTTTGAACCATATTTAACTGATACAAACTAAGTAATTGATTTTTATTTTTTACTTTGGCTGAGGATTTGTTTTCTGTGATTTTGTGTTTTCTGATAATGTCGCTATTTACTCATGATCCACTAAAAACTGATTCCTTCCAGGGCTGAACAGTCCTCTCGTTGAAAACTGCACCAAATCCCACAAACCCAGAAATATCAGTCCCCTGAATATGTCTGATTCACGTCTTTAAGATCTGCATTATTCCCTGGGAAATCGTGGAAAATGTGAAAAAGCTCTTTCTTGGCCCATGTCAGCAGATGCTGCTTTCTGAATTCTTTCTGTTTCTAAAAGTTTCATGTTGAATTTATCTATTTAATACATGAAATACATCAAACCCAGACTGAAGAGTGCATTGTTGGTAATTCTCCATTAAATCACATCCAAAGGTGATTCAAATAAACAAACCCCACGTGCTAAATAATTCAAAATGTCATAAATATTCTAATTAATCTGATTCACCTCAGGGACCGCCATACTCCTCTTATTGGCAAAATGTGCTTAGTACATCAGGTTGGCTAATAGCCAGTAGCCTGCAGCTGAAATGCTGTGGCGCAGTGAAAGCTAAAGTATGTTAAAGCTTTTATTATGAGAATAACTTAGTGAATTCGCTGAGTTACAAAACCCCAAACTATGCTTTTTCTCAAGAGATGAGTTAGTGTAGGGCAGGGGGGGGGGGCGGGGGGGGGGAAGTGGAACTACATAAAATAACACTCTAAAATTGACTTGTCAGTAATGATGGCGCTCTGCAGCTGAGGAGCAGATCTCACCCTCCAACATCAGCAGCGTATATACAGTACGTCCCGCATGGCCAAGAGTCAGCGACAGTAGTCATGGAAACTGTTTCAATATACTGTAACTGCAGCAGTTAAATGTGTGTGTGTACAAGATCGGCCCGTCTTTTTACTGGATACACGTTTCCTCGTGTATTGAGCAACCAGATGGTAGCACTTGTAATTATGCAGCACTGTCTTTTTAACAGTAACAACGATTAGCTGCATGCAGGGACGTGCGTGTGTGCTGCTCAGATAATGCTCAAACAGGAAATAATAAACTTGGCACCGCTGGAATAGTTCTCCACCTCGAATGGTCAAATTTCGAACTGAATTTAATTTTTTTAACTTCGAACACTCGACAAATATCATGTGGTGCCATTTTTTGGCCACACACATATTGAGGAACACTTGCTTCCGAGCTAATGCGGCTCTCTCCGTGCGGTATCCAGGGAGAAGGTCTATTTCTGAACAAGGACGGAGGATAAAAATCACAGAGCACTGATGGTCACACCTGACGAAATGAGGTGATATGACATGCCCCGGACACCCGATCAAAGCAATGAGGTGTGAGCCATTCGATGCAGAATTAATCAAAAGCCATCCAGCACCCGGATAAATCATTAAATCTTGCTTACTGCTGTAACGCCTATGGCTAATCATAGGAGCACAATTTCCAGTTGAGCACCGTTTGTCTATAAAAGTACAAATAGCATTTGTCATGAGGGCAGTGGAGCTGCTCTCTCCGCTGGCCTCGACGTTTTGGAGGAGTCTGACGGGGGGGAAGAGCCAGGAGGGAATAGCAGCATGTCTCTCCTGGACTCAACTGAGAGGTAACAGGCACCACAAACAGCACAAGGTGGGCTTAACCATCAGCTCTCCACTGGTTCTCGCTATGAAAATAAAGGGGGAAAAGGACCTTGTGTAATTTGAATTTAAGTTCACCTTCATTAGCACCTGGAGGGGGGGGGGGGGGGGGGGAGGCTTTTGTATAACATCCTGTCCCCGGTTTTCACAGAGGACACCAAATGAGGCATGAAACAAACAAAAAAAGAATTAGTTTCATGCTATTTATCCTAAGTGCATGTTGGGTAAAATAGTAATACGAGTCCTTGCAAAAAGTAAATTCAAACACAAACAAAAGAAACTATTTAAAGAAATCAAACTCTCCCAATCAATTTGCTTTATTTCCAGCTAAGGTCCACCGCAGTTTGCAACCTAATCCATTAGGGTCCCGGCATCTGCCTCCCTCCACCTTTGTGAGATCAAATGGATTTTCTGTCAATTTTTTTGAGCCGCCTTTGCAAGAACAAGACAAGTGGTTACGTATGCTCTGCTGTGTGTGTGTCACTCCGCTGCATATCCATCAAGAGGTTGAAGATTTTGTTAGAGGGCACAGATGGTCTGCAATTATCATGGAATGAAAGTAATGCATCTCAATTTATGTCAATGAAAAGAAGATATGTAGGTATGCAAAATGCATTATCCAGGGTCTGTGTGCGCTGACGAACAGCCAGTCGGATAGAACTGGACAAATTGTCTGTTGGCTTCACTTTATTGATAACTCGACAACATCAAGGGGAAACAGATTCCTTTTGATATGTCGAGTCAAAAGTGAACCCGCACATATTGAGGAAAAACAGGGACGTGCCATTGCCAGTGCCATGTGCTACTCATTAAATTATTATTTAGCCTCAGATAGCTTCATCCCTCATGGTGTCTGTGGCTAAATTACTTTCTGGTGTGACCTCTTTTAACCAGATTTCCCCCCGTCCTTGCAGACACAGGGGGAAGATTAAGCAGTTCCAAATGAAGACTTATTTGAAATTCACGCAGGGGCCGCGTCCCCCGAGCCTCACACCCCGGACCGGCTCAGGATTCCTGCTTGGTCAGCTGCGAGGTCGTGGTGCGTTTGGCTCTTTCACCAGGGAGCCCCGGCCGCGCTGAAAGCCAACACTGGCCCGACCCCATGCTGTTTTTGCATTAAGAGATGCTAATGCTAGGAGGTTGCAGGGGCTCAGATCTTTGGGCTCAGCGTGGCAGCGGGCTCCCACTGGCAGCCTCCCCGGGAAGAAGCCCCTCGGAGAAAGCCGAGGGCCACGGTGAAACACATGCTTCACAAAAGGACTGCAGGCCTCAGCGAGCAGCCTCGTCGGGCTTACAGAAACCCCCGGCTCAGTGTTCCTCCAAAGGAAAACGGGACCCCCACCCACCCAACCACAAAAACCACCTCGAAAGAAAATAAACACTGCAACCTCGGAGGCTACTAATGTGAATAACGACATGCTGCTGAAAGCGTTTACTTATTCCAAATCCAGCAGAACATTTTAAGTCCTGTGTGTGGGCTCAAAGATGACCTTGAGCAAATGTAATCTGCAGTGATAAAAAGCCACCTGTTTTCCACTGCAACAGATACGCACCGCGAGCCAATTATTTCCAGGCATACATTTTATCCTCCGCGATTGTTTACCCGACAACACAAAAGTAAATAGTTCTCGCAGCGTGTCAACTCGGAATTTGAATATTGCTTAAGGAACTGACCCGTGTGTCAAAAAGATCTGATTTGATATTCCAGTCATCTTTACCACGGTGGCTTTTAAATTACTTATTTTTTCCCGCTCATGTAATTCCAACTGAAAACCTGACGTGCATACTTAATTCAAGATCACATTACATTTTGGCCCCACGCAGGGGTTTTCATATCCGCAACGGGAATTCCAACATCTGCATCAAACGGAAAATGTTTACATATATTTGTGTTGACTGGTTTAATCTTCATAACCCTGGTCTGCGCCCAATCTGCACCACGACCCATGTTGCTCACACTGGTTCTGTCACATTCAGAAGATTAGTCGTTTTGTCGCTGAAGGGGAACAGAGTCGCGACACGTCGAACTAGCTTCAGCAAAGTTACATCATTCCCTGAAATGGTGGAAGCCAGCCTGGGTTGATGGAGTTCTTCAGTTCTATCAATTATTTGTCACAAAAGCTTTCGGAGTCTGGAGGTAATTTTCCCACAGAGAGCCACGAGATATCACTCTCTCCTTAGTGACAGTCTACACACGTGTCTGAGGAGGGTACAGAACAATATCCAACTTAAATTAGGATCAGGAAGAAAATCCATGATCCACTCTTGTATCCGCATCAAAAATCTAATGTGGGTCATTTGTATAAGATATCACAATCTATCTAAGAATTCCAGAAATATCTTTGTCTCTCTGTGGCTCACATATCTCAAGAACCGTCCATCTTACCGGCTTAACTCTTGGAGTGTTTATCGTTAAGGGCCCGAGGAGGTGCAGGGTTGAAGTTGGCGTAGTTTGGACACAGCTGGTACGAGGAACTCTCCCAGTTCTGGGTTCTGCGTACGGAGTCAAGCAGCTCTGAACTCTGGGCAAACAGCTGAACAGCTCTTTGAGCCGCAGCGTGGTGCAGCTCCAGGTTTCTGTGGACTGAGTCCTGCAGCCGCTCCTCAATTACTACAGGTCACTTTTTACAGATTTCTAAAGAAAACTGCAACCAGCGTCACCACAGGCAAAGTTAACAGCGTATTCCTAATAGGCAGGTTGAGGACGGGCACTGGGCTGGTTTCAATGGCTGCTTTGAAAGGACATAAATTGAGTTGGCCCCCATGAGTGAGAAAAACGTCAACCAAAAATGAAAAATATGCACGTGTTTGTTCAAAATCTGCTTGTGAAGCTTGTTAAGTATTTGAATGTGATGTGGAAACGCATGAGCAAGTTTACATCGCTCATTAGAAGTTATTTTCTTTTCCCTCACTTATTGTAATTGGCTTCTTACTGTCAAAGATATCATGAAACTAAACAATGAGTGATGCCAGAGAAAAGCTCATTTTGGATAATTTACCATTTATTTCATATAAAACACCAGATGGGGGGAACGTCCTCGATGTGGAGGAGAGCATCAATTTATTTTGAGTGCTGCACTGGTTGGACATTTTTGGAGATATGAAAGTGAGAGAAAGTCTTTTGCAACGACTCTCAAGAGCCACACAGGAACACGCCATACTTTGCAAATTAACAGGAGTCTCACAGAGCCCCGAGGACGAGGGAGGAAGCAACCAGAGCCGAGGAAAATTCCTCCTCAGTCCTCTCCTGTTCCCCTCGCTGACAGCCCGAGGCCGACCTAAACGCCGCACCTATGCAAATCAGAGTCATTGTTATGAGACAAATCTGCCGCGGTAAAGGCCAGTCCCCCGCCCATGTCCATGTCCCCTTCAGTCATGTCACCGCTGGGTGACCGGCTTGTTGCTGCTGTGGAATTAGGGGAGGTGGTGGGGGGGGGGGAGATTTGTGACAGGATTAATAACTCATTCTCTGGGTTTTTCTGAGCTTTGCGAAGCTGGGGGGGGACTTTGGAGTTTGATATAATTCAACCCTTTGGGTAGTTAAGCTTTAATCAATTATTTACATGCTTTTATTTTGTTTGGGAAGTGGGTAGAAAGAGATCTAATATAAAAAAAAATTAAGAATTCAGCATGCAAATTGATGAGTAATGTGAGATAAGAGCTGTACATCTTAGTTTGAGTGACAGCGTTTTATGTCTTCATGTTGCTGGATCATAAACCAGAGAGTATAACTGGCCGCACTTCTAAACGTGACCACGACAATATCTGACGTCACCTCGAGGACAGACTTGAAATCGTCGGCATTGTTCAAATGTCACGCACGTCAGTGTCCGTGCCGTAATTAACAAAGCACAGTGAGTTAGTGGGCGTGAAGGCCCACTCGGTAATAAATCCACTCAAGCCTATAGCGACACACGAGTAATATTATATCAGAGCTACAACACGCTTACACGGTTTCAGCCCCACAGACCACCCAAGCTGTGTTATCTGAAGCACGCGATTCATTAGTGTCCCAGAGTGACACGTCAAATAAAATGTTCCCAATAAATACAGGAGACGAGTTAACAGCTGGAGCCGAGTGTCACACACGTTCACTGCTTCTTGGTGAATCTACTGTTTCAGTGCTGAACGCCATGTTTTCAGTTTGAGTGCAACATGCTACTGTGTCAGTCTGAATGAATGTGAGGCCAAGGAAATCCAAGAGAAATTAATATTGTAAATTAATGAGAAAACTACATATGGATTGTTCAAATCTCATAAAACTGTTTAATCCAAAGACAAACCGCAGGGGCTGACACTGATTTAAGTTTAACTTCAGGTCCTTTCAGTGCTGAACAGCAGGATAAAGCCGGGACAGCACTGAAGCAGCTCTCCTTATGTCTTTGCTTCCTCTCTGAGTTGCAGGAGGATGTGTTCAGGCTGGTTACTCCCACCAGCGTGTGCAGAAACTGAAGAGAAATATCTGTGACAAATATCTCCCGCTGAACCAAAAATGGTCCACCTCTTTGACTGCGGCTCTGAACTTTGCAGACCTTGCTTCAGAGAGTTCCGTGCATTTCCCGAGGCTAAATATTGACTCGGAGTTTCAACTCTCTCTCTCTCTTATGGTGCTCAGGAGGAGAAGGAAGGGAAAAAAAGGGACATAGTCTTGCCCGTAGCCATCTGCATGACCTATAACACAACATGTCCAGGAACAGGGGAAGGCTAACCTCTAGTAAGCAACAGTAGTTTGAAAACCAACTCACCATCAGCAGTCGCAGTGGCAGGAGCATACAGGTTCCCTGAGCCAGTTTTAACTAAGAATGAATTGGGGCCAAACTCATCCTCAGAGTCAGAGTCCTGGGCTGGCTGAGCCGCACAGTTACCTAGCAACCCTCCCTTGCACTCATTGGCTGCAATGGAAGGGGGAGGGTATGGGAGCTGCTCAACAGGGGAGGAGGAGGCGGATGAACAATGCAGCGGAGGACCTGTAGACCACAAACAGAGACAACACATGGGGGGGAAATGAAACACACCCAAACACAGGCAACATCATATAAGAGCAAAAACACACAAACGCACACACACACACACACACAAACATGCAAGAGTTAATTCTGACACTTCAAAAAATAAAAAGAAAGAAAAACAGCGACACATCTGCCTTTGTCTCCGCCACCTCACCCCAGCTGGGACGAACAATACAAACAAGTGAAAAGACTGTGAGATAGAATAAGAAAAGGTAAACATCTGCCACCGGTTTGGAGAAAGAAAAACAACAAAACAGCCTTTTTAGGACGTTAAAGGCAAAAATATAGAACAACAATTGCGGCTCAAATCTTATAAAAAAAGAAGCTGATTGGTTAGTGCATGCAAACATCAGAGCAGAGCCGCATAAGAATTCATAAAAACAAATTAAAAAAAACTTTGACCTCAGTTTTAAAAATGTTTCTGATAAACTACGCTTCTCCAAATGATGCTGGCAGATTCAGACGTGTTTACAGCAGCCGTGCGAATATGTTCCTGAAATAAGGCGGAGTCGTTAATATCATCTCCTGTGGAAACGCATAAAAAAAACGCTGCCAGCCAAGAAATGAATCCACCCTGAAACAATCCTTCCTCCTGCTTCTGTGTCCATCTCAGCTTTCCTGCTTGTCAGTAGCATAAAATACCACAGTCATCAGACCGGACACTCACCTTAACAGCACAGTATGAATAATTTACAGGTGTGATTATTTATAGCCTCTTGTTATATAGCGATGTGCGACCCCAATTCTTACACATCACGCAGTTTCTCTATTTTTTCCCTCCCAGGCTTATTGACTCCAATCCCCGCGCTGTCATGGAATGTTAAATCTCCACAGAGCTCCTATTAATGTATGATTAACTTTTGATTCGGCGCTGTGCCGCGCTGAAAATGGGAGTACTTCAGAAAACGCGACCGCGGCGAACAAAGCCATCAGTTTAGTGCTCTCCCCGTCTTCCCATCAGTCCGCTGGCCTCGACGCTGAAATTCCTGCTGACTGGACTGTCATCCATCAGCAGAGAAGATACATTTCTCCTCGCTCTGTAATGATCCCTGAAGAGCATTAAAATACGACTCACTGACTCGCATCTAATTAGGAAACAATTAGCGATATTAACATATCAGCCGCAGCCCCTACACAAGCAGCAAAACGTCCACTGCCCCAGAGAGTCACAGTTTGTGCTTTCTATATACTCCACAACACACACTTCATTTCTCCCTCAACCCTCTGATGCCGATGCAGTAATGGGTGCAGAGGCACAGTCGCCATGCTGCGGGTTAATGACTGTGACACTGCTGTGCTTGAATATACAGCGACACACGAGCGGGAGAGGAGCTGTTGAAAACAGCATCATTACAGTCATTCCCAGAATCCCTCAGATATACATCTGAGACCTTCGCATTTAACGTGCGTCAAAACAACAAGACCCTTGCTGCCGCACCAAGTGGCGCCCGATGAGCTGGTATATATCTGCCGCTTTGAAAGATCAAGAGCGAAAATGTCGACATGAAAAGAAAAAAGACAAAAAAACCGAGCTCCGCCAGGTCCTCGGCAGAATATTACAGCTTTTACCTTCAAGCGAGAGTTGATCAATGAGACAAGAGGAGATTAAAGTCTGCTAAAAATGGTCAAAGTCATAACCTAAATGAGGTCAAGGTAGTCACGCTCGGCGGACGTTATTCTTTCGCACAAAGGTTTTACTGTCTCGCTGTGTTTAATTAACACAGTGGGTTCATGCGTGAGCCGCACGCACCGACTGGGGGAGAAGCCGCCACTTGAGACGGCCAGAGAAGTTTCTGTGGCTGCTGTGGGAGTTGATTGACTTCGCCTTCACTCGAGATGTAGCGGCAGCAGAGAGGGAACCTTTACTTAAAAGCCCCGGCTTTAGTTCCTGACAGCTGCAGGAGGCAGCAGTGACTTTGGCCCGGCTGCAAACATTGACCACCACTCACTGCATTATAGGTGTTAATCAGCTCATTAGTAATCCAATTAAAATCCCAGACGAACAAATTGGGTGGCTGTGATCTGCAGGTGATGATTACTGGTAATGATATTGGAGCATTTAGTGCAACACCCTCTCCCACAGGACACAATCCCACATACATGTCCGGGAATATGAAGGATGTTGTATCATGACGGTGTAGTATTTAATTCTATCAGTAAATAATCATGAAATCTTACACTCTGATCATATTAAAGTAGATTAACTTTGATAAGATTCATTAAAAGCTGTTTTTATTATTATTGTAGTATTATACTTCAACCGTCTGCATTGTGAGACTTAACAAAAGACGTTCACGCAACAATAATTCAAAAGAAGTAAACTTTATATCAAAGCTCTGGTTCAAAGAATGACATTTATTTCCAAGGGAAAACAACAACAGTATGTGGTGCCAGTAAGAGAAGCCGAACGGCAGCAGAAACATGAATGTGGGCGGACGGCTGCGCGTCAATATTTCTTTATTTCCTACAAACCTACAACTTACAATGAAGAAGAAAGAACGTGTAACTGTGTTGTACTCGGAGACTGTGAGAGGACGCCGTGTGTTGGCAGTCGTGCAGAGACGGAGAAGATCTGTTTGCAGGGATGTTTCTCCTGTAGATTAAACTGCAAATTTATTTTTTCCTGGAAATCACTTCTTCTTCTTTGCTGCTTCACAACTGCTGAGCTGCCACTGGCAAGTATAGTTCTCAGAGCGGCTAAAAAGAAATTATTGCGATGTAGCATTAGCCAGAGCTACATTAAATATCAGCAATTTCATGCTGGAGAATCCCACGATAGATTATTAGCAACGGCATAAAGCTTTTGTTTATTATTTTCCAGTTACGACTCTCAAACTAGATAATCAAAGAAGTTCTATAGCGTTGATTCTCTTTATGCATTTGTTTTTCAAAGGCCAAACAACGATAGCAACCATCACTTCCACACAGGGTGAGTAGCACCCAGCTGTTAAAATACATAAGCTTTGTTTTTAAATGCACTGGCATGGGATCGGTTCTCGTTATCGGGGCCGATACGCAGGAAGTTGTGGGATCAGAATCTGCGTCAGGAAGAGAAAAATGAAATCCCCACATCTGATTGAAAGCTTTCCCAGCAAGCGTCTAATACAAGTGTAGATATTTAAGGGAGAGCTACCTCTGCAGCTTAAGAAATCCATATGGGTTCACAAATCTCTAAAAGCTGAGGTTATATAAACTGTGATATCATCCAGCACGAGGCTGAAGCTGTGTCACCGTCTCTTCCCAAACCGAGAATCAGTTTCTGGGAAGAGGCCACATAAATCATTAAAAAGGCCATTTTGGAAAATGTGAATTATTGACAAACTATCAGCTAATAGAAGCATCAATATAAAAAATATGTTTCTGCCTTTAACACAATCTCACTGAAGGTTTTTTATCAACAGCATGACTTACAGCTGCTGAAGATATAGTATCTCCCATCTGTCACACCACTTTGATACCACACACCTTCATAGCAACACAAGGGCAGCAACTATCAGCTATTTCTACTACAAATTATTCTGTTGTTTAATTAATAAGTTGATAATTTGCTCCAGTAAAAGCATTGCATATTTTGTCTGACGCTCTTAAACCCCAAAACACATCGAATTTACAATCATAGAACAACAGCGAAAAGCTATTTCTCACATTTAAAAGGCCGGCACTAACGTTATTAGCGACGCTGACAATAAATTGCGCTTTCAAAATTGCTTCGTAATTCATTTTTACGTCAATCAACCAATCAATTAATCAACTAATTGCTTCGGCACTAAAACCAATAAACAATTACAAACTTCATAAGGATTTGTGGATACACTTTGTGCTCCAAAGACATTTTAAAACCTCTGTATATTATGTTAATGGGTTTAATCTGTGTATGCATGTGTAAGTGTGTGTGTGTGTGTGTGTGTGTGTGTGTGTGTGTGTGTGTGTGTGTGTGTGTGTGTGTGTGTATGTGTGTGTGTGTGTGTGTGTGTGTGTGTGTGTGTGTGTGTGTGTGTGTGTGTGTGTGTGTGTGTGTGTGTGTGTGTTTCTGGTTGTGTATATATGGTGATGAGTGATGAAAACGCCAGCCCACACCCACGGTCACTGCAAACATTAATGTGGGGACTGGGATGCAGAATCATGCGCCGGAAACCATGTGCATGAGACTGAGGCAGAATCAGTCATTACTACTGCGTGAAAATATACATTTAATTCATTTGCGTTTAAGTTCTTTTCGAGGAAAATAAACTTCAGAGCGAGGATGCTACCACGAGAGAAGAAAATCGAGTGAGAAGAGCGAATATCTCTCAACTGAGGAGTCCTTATTTTTAATCCTCTCGCTCGAAACCAAGCTAATCGTTCTCATCTCGCCTCTAACTGCCGTGAATTCTGAGGCTATACATTGAATTTCAGATGGATCAGAGGAGATGAAAGCCGTCGCTCTTCAATTCATCGTAACCACCCTGGTTAAACGCGCTGCACGCTCACGGTACCAAAGCGTGGTGAAGCGGACGTGTCACTCCACGGTGGCAGCAGGAATTATCTGCTGCTAATTCTGCACTCACATCTTAGTTAGGGGGTGTTAACCATTAACCGTTTGACACATTAGCCAACTAATACGAATTTGGACAGATGTGCACCAGACTGACCCCAGAACATGTGGCTGTATCTGAGCCGGCCTGTTAATGAGGGTTGATTTTTGTGATTGCCCGCTGTACACGTCGTCAGTTTACCCTGTTGCACATCGTGGTGACTGCACGGCCGTCACGGTTGCAGGAATGGGCGCGGCTACTGCAGAAAGGTTTCGCTGATGTCAGCCTCCCTAAGACGCTAAAAAACCTGGAAGTATTGACGTTTTTACGGTCCACTGGATTTCTCCCCCGACGGAGACAAACTGTTTATGCTGTTGTGTGCAGTTAACCCCCTTAGATGTTGCATCAGACACTCGTCCATTAAATATATTTTTGATCCTGTTGGTTTATGGTTAATAAACAGTCAACATGCGTCTGTTATCTGTTGGAAAAGGAATTCAAAATGTACATCCCATATCTTAACATTTGTAAATGACAAGTGTTTCCAAATTGGTCATTGATAGTAATCGTACAGTAAAATGATGTATACTTTGTTCCTAGCATCAATTTAACTATAGGAGGATTCTCAACCTGTGGTAGCGTGTTCAAAGCTATTGTCATATCTGTAGCTGTCTGACTCTGATCACCATCCTCCTCTTCCTCGCTCGTGTTCTTCCTGCTCACACTGAAATGCACAGCTCTGTTCTTGTGCAGGCACATGGCAGGAATCTGTATTTCCTAAGGTGCAGTGGGTTTTTATTCCTTGCCTGCGCCTTCTTGGTATTTTGCAGTGAACGTCGGTAACGTGCCGCAGTGTTGACACAATCCTTCCTGTCGCTGGCAACCAGGAGAGCAGGGCATTGTTGATTTAGGGGCGAGCAACTCACCACATTTTCTCTCCTCACCCTGTCTGCTCACACCGAGTCAATGGCGTACCACAGCTGCAAGCATGTTCTGTGATATTCACATCGCTAATTGGAGGAAGCACACCTTCTTTAAAAGTGTTCATTTCAGCTGATTAATTCCCTTTGGAGTCGCACGAAGGCGGCAGGTATTTGTCCCTTCTGCAGTTTCTAATTTGAGTGGCACACATTGTGAAAGTGCGATTACGCACACCACATCCTCTGGTAACCTTGATTAAATCTAACACGGGGCTCTTTGCAAAGTCACCGCACAAACTTCTGTGTTCTTGTGAACTGTCAGAGTTGTATTTGGATATTCTTCACAGTCTTGACGCGGTTTTAAATCAGCTGCGGCGTTGGGGACGCAGGCGTCCTGAGGACCTTGTTATAAATGTCTGTCTACTGTTGATATTAATCCTGCACACAGGCCTTAAGTAACTGCCGGGGCTAAACTAAATATTACAGAGTGGGTGATCATAATGAATCATGAGCAGGGTGTGCTCTGGAGTTCTGGGTGGAAATGAACCTTGAGTTTTCATGTTGTTTAGACAAGAACACTAAGTCATAGTAACTAATGTATACGGTCATGTGAGCGTTGCAATAAAACATCAGGGATCTACTGTAAGTCTGTTCGAATGGGGAAAAGGAAACAGTTGGTTTAATAAATAAGCTTAATATGTCAAACCTAATGCAAATAATAGTCTATTAATTGAGTTACATGTGCCTACAAGGGACTTTGGCACACAAAGGTACCTTAATTGGACATTTAATAGCTTTTAAATTGCCTTAGCTATTTCCCTTTTCGCTTTTTACTTGGTCCCCCCCGCCCAATGATGTCCTGTAGCTCAGCTCAAGTGTCCCAGTGTTTACAGTGTGCAACACGAATGTTCACAAGGCCCGGATCAAGTTGTCCTGGAAATGTCATGCAACACAAAGGTCTTAGAGCCACTAAACCCTTGAAAGGACGCTTGATGCCCCTTTTGATTTGAAGTTTTTTTTCCCCGAACTCACTGGCAGTATGTGACGCTGCCACGACTGATTAAATGTGCCCTCTCGCCTGTAGTATCACTGCTCTTTGTCTGGATTGATCTTCAAAGAGTGTGGAGAGGCTGCGTTAGTCCTGCCTTTGTGCCGCCGGCAGTCTGAGAAATTTAATGTGTTAGTGACGTCAGTGAGGAAATTAAGCTTCACATAGGTGTTTTTGTAATGTGACACGAAAGATGTGGTAACAACAGACAAACACAGTGGCTGAGGTTGTGTGACATGACTGCAGAGAGAATTACATCAAATTAAAAATCTGTCAAACGTCAGAGATGACGGTGTTTAGTATTATTTGCTGTCTTAGGACTGAGTGAGCTGTTTGGTGTCTCTCTGGCAATGTTGGATATACAGGATAATTAGTTTCTTGATTTTCAGATATGTAATTATTTCTAGTTATTATTATCCTATAAATACGTTTTTAAATCCACAAAGATTTACTAAAAACACAATTTTGTGTGTGTGTGTTAGAGTGTGTGTGTGTGTGTGTGTGTGTGTGTGTGTGTGTGTGTGTGTGTGTGTGTGTGCTTGTGCATATAAACTGTTTAACCGATAGGTCACGAACGTTTTTGTTGATTAACGGTTTGATTTGTTTCAGCAAATGTGAAAAACTACAGTAATAAGTATAAGCTGTAGTTTAACTTTATGACAGAGGCAGAAGATATAAATCACATATGCATAAACCCAATTTATCACTCAGTCACTTTTCATGTGCTTGATATCGATACTGGTCAACTATTGTAGCTGGTCAATGAATATTCAAATCATAAATGCATCATAAATATGTGTATCTTACATATATCCACTTATATTATACAGTCACATTCCATCTCAATGAGACGCCACTGGATTCACGTGAGTTTATCAGACGGACAAAGCAACATTTGAAATCGCAAAAATAATCACAATATTGCTTGAATAAATAAGATGAAGCTAAATGATCTAAACTCATTGTAGTGACAACAAGTAATAAAAATTAATTCAATCTGTAAAAGGTTTCGAAATCCTTACAAGTCATTGGTGTTTGTGCTCAGGTAATAATTACCAGAGCTCTCCAGGCTGCACACACAGCTTAATTCTGGATTTTGCATTATTAGGATTCTCAAATTGACGTAATTGTTTTCTATTGCACAGCTGCAAGCCACAACTAGCCTTTTATGAAATAAATACTTGATAGGTGATCTAATCTAAATCAAGAAAACCAAAAAAACGATTGAGCGTGCAGCACAAAGGGACAGTTCGGATAAAGCCACACGCCTGAAGCATCACATGCAAGTGATAAGCTGCATTGTAATTATCGAGCAAACATTGCAGACGTGTGGTTTTAATGCAATATTGTAAAATGAAAGTTTCTTCACAAGAATTTACCCAATTGATGTGGTGCAAATTTTATGGATCTGTCCCAAACTCAAACTGTACGATGATCAACACAAATACACACACTTGAAAAAAAAAAAGAAGTGGAAAATGAGCTTTTATGAGTCGACATCGGAGAAACGATAACAATTTCTCTGACTGTGCCGTTTACCTGCTCGGGATCAATATCTATGCAGCCAACATAATGTATGATGAGGCAAGAAAACTAATTGTAATCCTGCACCTGTAAATGTTTTTTTGTGTGGACATGCCTGCCCATTACTGAGAAAATGGAAATTATAAATGAGCGTAATAAAAAAGCATTACCACACAAGGCACAATTCCATTTAAGGCTGACCCACAACATTTCTATCAGCACTTTAAACCCAGCATCCATTACTTACAACTGCCGTGCGCTCTTTAGGAGATGCTGAAAGACAAATTATAAATGCTTCGCTAATATGCAACCAGAAAACAAGCAGAGGAAATATCTCTGACTCTGACTGCGGCGGTTGTGTCGCCTGCAGGACAGTTTGGACGATAGAATCCGAATCAACACGTCACCTGCATCAAGTTCTGCCAACAACAATACCATCATTGCATTCGATTACAAACAAGGAAGATTTACGTCTCACGTGTAACGTCACCGTATCACGTGATGTCCAAACCTCCCAGGAGCAAAGCTGCTGCAGTTTTCTGAGTCAGGTGCTGCAGTTCTCCTCCGGCTGAATCACCCCCGTGACGACACAACGCGGCCCTTTCATTGGCTTAAGGCTTTTCCGACATGCGTGACGTGTGGTGGGTTTAAATTCCAAGAACTTCCAGGACCTGTTATCTCGTCCAGGAGCGAACGCAATTTATTAGATCTCCACCTTCTGGAAGATCATGTTTTAGATATGGGCACCAACATGGTAGTTCTTAATTTGGAGGAGCAGAGCTGTTTTGTTCAGGAGTTTGTCCCCATGTGTTAAGGTTGTGTTAACATTGCAGCACATTCTGAATCAAACAACAGGTCGAAGAGGTGTTTTTCTCGTTGTATAGTCACAGTTTGCAGTTTCTGAAGAGAGTGAACAAGACTATTTTCAACAGGGTTTGAATTTATAAAGTTTTTCAGGTTACGTTATCTACACAGACCAGGATTTGGCCTCAGTCTGATGAGTTCAGGAGTCTTTCTAGAGAAACTTTCTTCATATGGGGTAAGATGTAAAAAGACTCAACCTGAAAAACAGCATTTTTATCCCACATATTCATAATTGCACGGAGCCAGCTGACTTAGCGATACAGCTCGTTAATTACAACTTTCTCCTAAGATGAATCGCATCACATGTACATTATGGAGAAGGTTATTCCTCCCGAATCACAGGAGCACCTGGACTAAACCTCATTTCATCCCTATTTTGAGACAATAAACATGTCCATCTCTAAATGGATGTCTTGAATTGCCAATTAAGCTTAATTAAGTAGAATCACATTGTTGAGAGGAGAAACTTTAAGCTGATGAAATGTCATCATGTGAAGAACAAACACAAATGCGGTGCTAGGTAGAAACGCGTGATTTAGACGAAATTAGCAGTTGTCACATTTCCCATATGTTCGCAAGCCATGGATCCCAGACACGTCAGACATATGCCTCTCGCTCTTCTTCAAATGACACTATTATTAAAATGTAATTACTCAGTGATAATCTATTCATCTGCATGACGGAGGAGGAGGAGAATATCCAGAACAGTAGCAAACAAACCTCAGCACACAGCAGAATACATACCTGGGAATATATATAATATTTCCCTGGGAAGATGAAGAGAATGCCCGAGTGGCTGGGTCTAGAAAATGGCATTTCTTCTTCTCTGGCTGATAATAAGCACAGACTTCCTCCACAGTCGTCTCTGCCTGGCTTCTGCCACTCTCATCCACCGAGTCCACTCTATTTGTCTGTGCTGGAGAGACGGCGTGTGCCCCGGCGCTCCAGCCCAAAGACACCATCTGTTTCTACTTCTCTGCGACAAACAGGATGAATCGGGGCTAGAAATGTGAAATTGAAACCCTAAACGGAGCGAATGGAACTTTCTTGTGTTGGAGAGGAGAAACCTCGCCGGTGCTGCTTCACAGAAAAGTCCGGGAGGAGCAATTTCACCTCCTGCTAAATGTTTAGTGGACACATAACTGGAGAAGAGAATGAGCAAAACTCCTCTTCCAGAACTGAGTAATAACAATTTTCAAGACTCCTTACTCTTAAACTCCAAAGTTCAATTTTCTCTGCTCTTTACTTCACTAGAATCAATGTTGGTTCTGACATGGTCTGACGTTGCTAAATCCCTCCATGCAGCCCCATTCAAGCATCCCTGGGGCTTCTCTTTGTTCGAGGATGAAAAGTAAAGGTTCCAATCTCCTCACCTCTGGGCTGCTAACAACATCCTGCAGGCATGCGATGGCTGATTCTCAGGATCTCCTGGTGACAGTTTGTGACTAAACTCGACACAGAATTCTCCTCCAACTGCGAAAAAGTGCCATAAAAACAGGCTTATGGACGCATCCGCACCCAATCCCGACTTCAAAGCTTGCGCATGCTAATCAGCTTTAAATGGATGTTTCTAGGCCTCGATCTCAGATAGCTTGATCATCAACTGAGCCGACTTAAACTATGGCTGAGAAAACAATGCTAATAGTGGATAATTATCAGCTTTTACTCCGTCTGCACTGGCTGCTCTATTCCCACTCCCATCACACACAGAGGCTGGTGAATAAACACAATGGCATGAATAAATAATGACCCCACAATCCTCTTAAGGTCCCCGAATAGTGGGGGGAAAATAGACAAAAGTTTACTTTTGGTGTTTGAGAGCAAGCGGAGCCTGAAATTGTAAGCGACTCATTAGGGCTACATGTGGCTTGCCTGGGGCCTCGCTGAACAAAGATGGCAAGATCCCCATCCTGTCATTCCTCGGCACATTTTAGGCCTGGCCTAATAAAATTCTAAAGTATACCCTTAAGTAAAAGCTACACTCCCAATAAAAGATAGTAAAGAGCTAAAGCACTGCCTCAAAACAGCTGCAAAACCATCACAGCTTCCAAACTTCTGGAATCAACATTTTATGAGACGGAGTGAGGGAATTCTGGGAGTATTGAGGCGGCCACGTTTTACTTCATTCGTACGGATTTGCCGTGTTGTGTATAAACACTGCAGTGATGTGTACGCACACCTCTGTCAAAACATTACTTCCTCCTCTCATCATGCTCTCCAGATAGCTTACGTGAAAGCCCACTGTTTTTCATTTCAGACACTTTGTCAGTGTTAAAGAATTGATTTGTGAATGCCTCCCAGCTCCCACTGAGTGCATGACAGTTCAAAAGGCTATCTAAAGCGCATGCTGTCAAGGAGCCGGTGTTTTCTAAGTACTTATATAATTCATGCCAAGGTAAAACTTGAGCCGGTGAGAGTCTGCAACACGGCAAACAAGGGATTGTTTATAATGGGAGTAGTTAGGAGAACTTAAGAGGAGCACGGCTCTGACGTTGAATTGATTACTTGAGCAAAAAATATGGATCCTGATCTCGTCAGTGCAAAACATCTACGTGCATCTTTCACATCTCCTTTCCTGAAAAAAATACACAAGTATGTATTGAACACAGTGGTGAGGGCAGCGCACGCCTTCATATAATTGTTGAGGCTTCGGCCAAAAAACGAGGTGAGCCAATTTAAATGAATCACTTCCACTGAGGCGATGAATAGAAATGCTTTTGCCTGGGGTAGACGGGAGTCCGAGCAACTGGAGATGGGCAACGACTTGAACGCGACAATTAATCCTTTAACATTCTGTCAATCCTGCAGTAAATCAGAATGCAAATATATTTTTCATCGCTGAATATTACTCCGCCACATGGTTATTTTTAATTAAAGGTAGTGGTAGTGAGGAGGACCAGTATCCTGCAGCAGACTCTTTTTAATGGAACATCTTTACGAGGCCTCTAAACCTCTAACTTATAACTTTCTTATGAAGAAGATACAGTAAAACACATCTGTACGTGTCGAAGCCGTGATAAACAACAAATAAACAAATGTGTCCTTAGTTGATCCACAGGAACGAGAGCGATCAATAATTGATCAGTTAAAACAATTTGAAGCCTGATCCACAGTCCTTTAATCACTGCACTCCAACTTTTATCACTTGTTATTATTGTTGTGTTATTTTCCAGAATGAAATGCATCCGTGTTAAATATGTTATTTCCGAAATGCTTAGAAACGGCAACTGAGCATTAAAGTAAAAAAAGGTATCTTGTAATGAATCCTGTTTTCTCCACATTCAATTTTAATGACAGATTGTTTTTTTATATATATATTTAATGCCTGTTTTTCTGTTTCTTTTCATGCTCATAAATGCAGCATGTAATACGTCTGCTTTATTGTCCTGTGTAAACAGAGAGCCCGTGCAACAGTAAACAACAGTGACTGGACCGCGCTGTACGAATAACAGTCCACTGAATTAATTAAAAAACTAAAACAACAACAACTTCCCTCGATGCGTTTAATGACGCCCTGATCAAATCACTTTTTACAGCTCTGCGGTTTTCAAGATTAAAGGGTCTATGTGTAACATTCAGAAAAGCCTTGTTATTAATGACACTAGTGGCCGTTAAGAGAACTGCAGGCAGAATCTTGTTACGTGTCCATGAAACAGACCCCCCCCCCCAATTAAATTGATCTGACTTGACGAGGGAGATTTTCCCAGATAATTTGGCCACAAGTCTCCAATTAGAAATAGAACCACAGATTGACTGGCATCCGAGAGAGTTGGGGAAGATTTCATTTCATAAATTATGCTACAATCTGTTTCCTTATTGACAATAGGAAAAGGATTCTTACAAATAATCTATTTAAACTAAATGTACGAGCACAGTATGACTCCAAGGTTGCGTTAGGTTCGGAGACCGCTCCTCTTCACTGTCTTTGAAGCAAGGCTGACACTGAAAAGATGATGAAACCTATTACAAGGGTGGGACATGAATACATTTTTTTTTTAAAACACCAAAGTGAAAGTCTGACCCAGGATTGAAAAGCACCAAGCGTCCGTTTAGTGTTGGCTAACAAGCCGTATCCTACAGACTCTGTTGCAAGGTGAAATACAAGATGAGATCAATCCTTCCACTTCAAAAAACACTCCCAGACATCGGGGAAATCAGGACATCGGGGTCATCGCCCAGAATGTAAAACAAATTATTGTAATGTAATTTATCAACATAAACAAGGTTAGGGGGGAAAAAAGACACAACTTCCCTGTTCCTGCTGTTTTCTGTAGGGTTTTTATTTAAGTCTGACGTTGACATTTTGAGAACGTCTCGCTTCAGGTTGCCGTCCAGTCCCTAACTCGGCTGGAGAAACGTTTCCGTCGTTTCCCATTGGCACCAAATGAAATGCTCAAACTGTTAAACATCCCTAAAATCACTGTTAGTGCTCAGTCTGCTCAGATTGTCTCGATAGCCTCACGTGTCTCTACGCCCAAAAAACTTGACTATTCCCACAGAGCAGGCGTTGAGGTTCGGAGACGGAGAGGATGCAGCTCCGGTGCGACCTGCTGCAATTTATACGGCTGAGATAAGACTAATGTTTCTAGTGTGACAGCAGCACTTTAGGGGAACCTCTAAAGGCGAGAGGGGGGGGGGGGGGGGGGGAATCTAGAGCTTATGTCCGCAGCTATTTTCTTCAACATGCACAGGATGTGAAATTTCCCTGTGCCCTGCCACTTTCACCAGGAGCCGAATGATCCAGGAAGAACCTGAGCTGTCCGGCACAACAAGGTTTCGGGGAATCGCAAAAAATCCTGCATGTGCCCCCGTATCTAAGGAGGCTAATCTTATTTTGAAAACGTACAAGAAAGACAAAACCCTGAGAGAAGAAGTGGGAGTGTTGCAAATAATTAATCGCACAGATATATGATCATCAAAGTTATCACACACACAGGATCCTGCGTCCCAGGTGGCTCAAATCGAATGCTTTCAAGTTCATAAATAAAAACTTCAGCTAATTGCTTTTCACTAAAGATAACATTTAAAACTGTCTGCAACTTTATGCCAAAAGTATATATAGTGTTACCAGCAAACAATATCAAATAACTGGGAAATTGGTCTGTGTCTATATCGAGCTTTTCTCGTCTTGATGACCGCTCAAAGTGCATCACGGTGGTTTTGCCATTAACCCGTTCACACACACACACACACACACACACACACACACACACACACACACACACACACACACACACACACACACACACACACACACACACACACACACACACACACACACACACACACACACACACACACACACACACACACACACACACAGCATCTGTGTGTCTCCATTACACACAGCTGGTACAACAACTGAGGCCAGTTCTGGGTTCAGTATCTTGCCTTTGGCCGGTGAAATGGATGAGCTGGGGATCAAACCAACCTTCTGGATGGTGGACGACCCACTCTACCACCTGAGTCACAGCCGCTGACTAATAAGATAAGTTAGCAATGAGATAAAATCAATTATATTGTTGTAGAAGGTCTGAAAAATTATCTAATTAATTTTATACCAAAAACAACTCAGAACTGACCTGCATACCTGCTCGGTTTATTAAGGTTAGTATTATGTGCAGATCCAGAATCAGAAATCAGTGCACGGCTAAGCAGGGAAAGTATTCCCCCCCGAACCGACCATAAATATAACATGAGCATAGATAAGTGACTGTATGTTAAAAATGAATATTGCTGTGCAGAGGGACAGACGTTGGGAGGCTGCGTCGGGATGATCCTCGGCGGACGAGGGCTCATCCTGCTCCGTGTCGCGCACTGAGCTGTAGCGAGGCCCCTGAGCCCCGGTTGTAAGATGGGCCCCGATGTGCTGTTGGTTTAGACTGTCAGAGGCACTGGCAGTGGAGTGGGCATGCAACTCCACAGATAACAGCCCAAAACTGTCCACCCGGGCCTCTAAAACCCAGCAAATTAGCCTGCAAATGAGCCAGAGAATATCTCTACTAATCCATGATCTGAGCCGCGACTCTGCCAAAAAAGTAAACAAATAAATAACTTCACAAGAAATACTGGGGGAGGATATAACCGCGGCCGGGAGCTGGGAAACCACTAGTGATTTCTTTGAAGCATCGTTCTGCCTGATATTCTGCTTCCGCGACGCCCGTGACCGTTTCGGAACAAGCCTCCATGTCGCGCTCAATCTGGATGCAGGGAAATTACAGGACCCGGTATTACAGAAAACAATGTCCCCGACAGCAGATGATCACAGTCTCCGTGTCTGTCACAGATGCCAAAAGGCGACGATGCATCAGGATACCACTGTTTTTTAACAAAAGAGATTATATTCATCTCGGCAGGATGGCTGCTCATTAGCAATCCCAACTGTGTACAGGATTTAATTGTTTCTGTGACTCTTCATAAGACGACTTTAGTCACTTCTGTCATAACTCAGCCGATACAAATACTTACTGCTTTACTTGATCTGGATTCTTCAAGTGAGTTTCAAACTTGTTTGAACGATCGCTGTGTAATTCTGGACATGGAAGCGTCTTCTTAGAGAATATGGCAATATTTAGGAAAAGCTAGTTTCAGAAAAATAGGTTAATAAAAGCAACATACGGTAATAAAGATAGTTTACGTTGTCAGATCAACCCATGTGAGTTTTTTGTTTTGCTATTTGTATCAAGCCTTTTGAATTGTTTTATACAAAACACAAGCAGATTTAGGTTTATATTACCGGAGGTTCTCATCTTACTGAATATTCTACAGCATTCAGAGAATTACAAGTAATAGCTTGGTAAATTAAAAAAGACAATCACTCCCTATAGTCAGTTAAAACGTTTGTTTTAGTCTGTGAAAAGATTCAAGGTGAAGCATCTTACATAAAAGATGTTATTTATATATCTATATGTAATATGAGAATAATTACATTTTAATGTGCACAAAGTTATCTGTCACTTAAACATACTGATATGTAAATGCTATACTGTGAATATATATTTTTCCTTTCCTAAAAGAACATTCTGTTAACAACTAAATGCTTTTGTATAAAGAATTAAGAATAAAAGACGGAAAGGCTTTATGGACTAAAATTCATTTTTTCAAACTAAAACTGATGAGACTCAGTAACAATATGACTCTCACGTATGACAATAGATTTTTCTGTCTTTAATTTTCATGCATAAATAGTGTAATTCATAATTTCATGTGGTCGTGTACCTTGTCCTGTGTTTAGGCACAATCAAGAAAGTCCATCTCTGTGGTCCCACCACACAGCGTTAAAACACGCTCTCACCCTTATACAGGAAGTGTCTAATTGGAAGTCTGATTCCACTTCACCCCACGAGCTCCGTATGTTGTGTTAAAGCTCCAGGGGAGAAAGTTCAAAGATAGAAATCACATCTTAAATGTGGAATATACATCAAAGCAATGTGCTGATTCTCCTCTGGATGACGAAGGATCAACAGCGTTTTCAGACGTTGCAACACTTCCTGGGTCAACTTAGGGTAAAAAAACAACAGAACGAGAGCCTTTAACAGAAGAAAATAACTAATTAAAAAGGTTAAATGTCCTATAATAATAATTACGTTGACCAATCACCCTCGAGCTCAGTTGGTGTTTTGCTACACAACGGAAATGTGGCTTGGGCCAAGAACAACAGGAGCGAGTAGAGCTGAGGACAGGTTCCTTCAATACTTCACTCTCAAACACAGCCAGGGGACAGGCTGATGTGTCGTCCCCCCCCCCCCCCCCGGCTCAAGTGCAAATCCACCAGAGATTTGCTTTTTCAGAGCCCTTCATCCTTTCAGGGCTGTGACACGCGTCGACGTCCAACACCTGTCCCTCAAACAGGAGTCAAGCTATGTTCAAAGATTTAGTAACTGAGCGCCGCCCGGAGCTCTTAACCTCAACCCCTTCAGCGGTTCAAAGTTTCGGCAGCGAGGGAATAAATCACCGTCAATGTGGGATACACGGCGTTCAACACGGATAAGGAAAAGTACTTCGAATTATTGCTCTAATATTATATGTCTTGTTTTACGAGAAGCTATAAGTATTATTCGAAGAGACAGAGGTAATCAAGTATTAATTCGTAGCCACTATTAGTAATTTTGTGTGATAATGTGCAAAGCAGATAAGCTTCATTAACATAACGCAATCTGAATAATAGAAGTTGGCTTTTATATCTCTGTATGGAAATCTAAGGTTATCAGCAGCAAGGGAGGCGGAAAGAAAACATCCTAATCTTGACAGCTGTAAACAAATCTGTGTAGAAAAAAATAGGGCGTGCGCGTTAAATCCTGATGAAAAGGACCGGCCACTTTTCATCTGACAACTCAACGTCAATAAATGGTGCTCTCACCCCCCCTCCGACTAAAAGCCCGATCACATCGGGAAATTAGCCACGATGTGCTTTGAAGGTAAAAATGCAGATTGATGACTCGTGTTTAATCACGAAGACCAAGAAAGGCAGAATTGAATTAAGAAACACGACGATCATTTGTCTTCAAGTCCGTTTTTTTGGTTTTTTATTTTTGCTTGCCACTTAATATCATTAGTCAGTGTTGTAGCCTCGTGATAAAAATGTGAAATGCTATAAAAACTATGAACAAAAAGCCACTATATATATACTTTATATAACATTTTGAATGATACTGCTGATGCTTTCTAAAAAACATCCTTCTTCCAGTGTTTCACAATCAAACTGGTCCCCTACTCGAAAATAAAACATGAAATTGCCATTTGTATGTTTCATTACGTCCAGTCGGCTTTAATGCGATTCCCTTTGTGCTGTCATAAACCCTCTCCTCCGTGCAGCAGGCCGGAGATTCAGCTGCCACTGAACACACGGATACATCGCACCAATCCTTGCGTCATCCCTCTGGATACCTGTAAGAATTTCTGAAATCGGGCTGAAGAATTTATTGAGGACTTGTTAAAAGTGCAGAAGGAGCCCGGCCTCCGTCGTTCGACCTGCTTCCTGTGTATACACTCGTTTTTTTTGTGCGATGGTTGTGAATGTGACATTTGCCATCGGGGCTGCTAATCATGTATTAGTGGCTGTTTCTGTGGCACATGCACTCTTATTATCATCAATATAATTACTGCTACTGGTCGAGCTCTGCTAAAAGGGAGTGTTGTGATTCCGTCGGTGCTGAAAACCAACAGTCAAGGCTGCGCTCTGATGGACTTTGAATGAATTTGACAAATGTCGATTTTGGAGACTTCAGACGCGTGTGAAGATCTCGACAGGCGCATCAGTTGCTCGAGTGTTGCAGTTATTCAAATTGAAAGGTTGTGGACGGACTTTCACAATAAAAATTTCAGCGGTGCTCCTGGAGGCGGTGCCCCGGAGCGATGCCTGTGCAGCTGGCAGGATTCGAGTAGTGAGAGATGATTAAAATTAATTAGCTCTAAAAAAAAAAATGTTACACAGTGGAGGACCCACACTGGCAAAATAAAACTACAAAAACCTACTGCCCCAGTATATATGTGTTCCTGGTTAGTCTGGGGTCTCTCCGTGTGGAGTTTGCATGTTCTCCACATATTCTGGAGGTGAAGGTAATTTGGGGGACTTTAAATTAACCATAGGTGTGTTGGACTGGTGCCTCTCCCCCATTATCAGCTGGGATTGGCTCCAGCTCCCCCCACGACCCTCAGAGGATAAGCGGTACAGATAAGGGGGGGATGGATGTCTTCCTTGGCGTCTCTCCTAAGACTCTGCTCTTCTGGATGGAGATTTGAGATGTTGGGTGATTCCTTCTCTTTAAGTCTGGGGGTCACAGCCCCACATGCTCGAAGCACCACTTTAGATTTCTCCCTCCACATCTGTTCCAGGTTGTTCTTTCAGCCCCTGGAACATCTAAACCTCCTCATGCTCCTTCCTCTTACTGTTTGAGCCAGTATGGATTTCCTTATGTTTCTCTCGTTCATCTTAGGTACAGGCTTGTGAACTATTAGGGGTCTAAACCCTCGGAGCTAAATTTTACAGTAATTTTTAATTATTTGTCATTACTCAAATCCTGTTTGCTGTAGGCATACATATAGGGTACATGTACCTGTGTGTGTGTGTGTGTGTGTGTGTGTGAGTGTGTATTCCCAGGAGGAGAGTGAAGGAAAGCAAAGTCAGTACACAAACTAACCAGCCACTGGAACTAATGACATTTTGTCCGTAGAAAAACACCAGTGTCAGTCACACGAGCATTTTTCCCATCAAAAAGAAACTGCGTAGGCCTCAGCCGCATTATTTCTCTCCACAGGTTATGGAACCCATGAATAACAAGAGTCCCTCAGCAGGCTTTTGTGGCTGCATCTCCACTGCTGGTTCTCATGGTTACAGAAATGTAAGAGTCTCGCCATAACAGTGGGGGGAAGGCTGAGATTAGAGCACACATCTGGATAAGCTTTAATGGGCCCAAACTCAGAAACAGCAGCCCTCTCCCAAACAAAGCAAGTCGGGCCGGCCTCCGTGCGGCTCGGCCTCGCTAGGATGTGCAGTGACTCAGCAGTCACAGGCAGAAGTGTTGTTAAGGGGCTCCCTATGGACCAGAGGCAGTATGGCTACAGGACACACACATACCTCCACATACTGCATTATTAATACTAACCAACACGCATACACACATACAGCAAGTCATCTATACGTGTTGACAGAACACACATGTGCAGACTCTAACAGTAGGTGGGGAACATAATTGCTTTGCCAGTGCTCAAAACCCCCTAAACACCAGTGATTGGAGGGGATCACTTATGTTTTCTGTCAATCAATGTAGCAGCAAATGTTATCATCTTATCACAGCTGGAAAACATCTGGAGTTAAGAGAAAGTCGTGTTCAGCAGGGGCAGGGGTGGGGGGGTTTACCTCACAGCGTGTACAGTAACAGACGCCTCGGAGTCACATGAGCCCTCAAAAAATATTCGCTGTTGCCTATTTGCATGAATTAAAACCAGGGTCAAGTGAGTCACACGTGAAGAGGGGGGGGAGCTGCCCAGCGGCTTGAATACATTAAAGCAGAGTAAATGGTTTGTTGATTCGCGGAGATTAAAGCACACACAAGCAGGTCCGCTCAATGGATTTTAATTAACTTGCCATATATAAATTGTATGTTATCAGGCATTACTGAATTAAACGCTGAATACAAGTGCTCTTGCTGCTTGGGTGAGTGGAATAAAAAGCTACTTAGAATCTCGATTGGGTCTCACAGATGCGGCGAGATGCCGCAGCTACGGGTGCACCGAGTACATATACCGGCCCCCTGAACAGCCATCCGAGGAGATTCTCTTTAATTATGTACAATGCAGCCAAAATCCAAGTCCCCTGGCATCTCAGATGATCAAGCAGGGGGGATGCCACGTTCGCTCGCTGAGTCATTGGGGCAAATGGATTCCACTTCCAAGAGTCATTTCTGTCAGTTATAATAAGAAGCTAATACATAATGTGACACACTTTGAAATGCAAAACTATTCACAAGGTTCTCTGCAAGGCTGTGCAGGGGCAATTAGAATTTCGCTGCTGGGCCCCTTGATGAGTTCGACTATCTCTGAAGTGTAATGTATGCATAATGTGAGGGAGAACTTAAATTTCACCACGGAGCAACACTATGGCAGCAAACGAGGGAGGAAGAGAAAAAGAAAATCCCAAAACTGGCAGAAGCGCCGGTAAACAAATGCAGAGAGGAGTTGGCATTTTGGACGCAAAAGGGCGCCGTGAGTAGAGGAAACCTGTCTGCCAGGTACTGCCTCCGAAATGTACTGAAAATGCTCCGAGAGCCAAATAAGCAAGACAAATAAACGCCTGGGGGACGGAGCCGAGAATCCAAATGGTATTTCTTGCTTCCAAACAGAATTCTGTAATATCATTACTTCATCGTATGCTAATCTCCAAACTGAATAAGAATACTGTGTCTTCAGCAGAACCGCCCGTATCTTCTGGCTCATTCTGGCACTTGACACGGCTCATATTTACATATTATCTGAGCTCATGTGACCTGAGTAAGCACACAGGCTGCGTCAGGCCCTCAGGGCAAATTAGAGATACCGAGCTACGGAGAGATAAACTCCCTGCATGTGACCGCACACTTCCTGGCACTGATGTCATCAAGAGGAACCTGTCAGGCCAATTTCTATCAAAGTTAACGTACATACCCACATGCTCCAAAAAAAAAGAAATATAGAGGGAACAAAGTGATGAATATTGTGCTTGTGCTGAAACAATAGAAGTTGTCTTTTCATAAAGAATTAAAATCCTGAATATGTTGGTCTGGAGCCAAATTCAGAGACGGTTTACAAACAGCTTAATCAATCTGTCAACTTTAATTTGGTCGGACAGAAATAATTCCAGAAGGATGAAAACACATCCAGAAATTTACACAGACAAGAAAAGATGCCGCTCATGTGGTGATCGTCAAATAGGAAACCAATCCAAATCAACACAATCATCCTCCAGTCTCAATGACACGCAGAGCAGTCTAGTCTGTGTTGTGTTTTTCTGTCTGCCTCAATGAACAGAAAAACATGTCTGAAAAAATATGCACGTATCCGTTTCATTTCAACTCCCAAATCAAATCCACGTGGTAAAAGCAGGCAGTGTGAAGTCAGGCAGCCTGACAAGGGCTGGCAGAGAAAAGTGAGGGAGAGAAAAAAGAAAAAGGGCCCTACCGTTTTCTGTGTTCTCGTGTTCGGTGTCAGTGAGAGTTAGGTTGGAGTTGGCCCTGCTGGAGAGGCACGAGCTGCGGCCCGACTTGGTGTTGCTGCGTCCCCATAACCTGACGGCGTGCTCCGGCGACATGATGCCGTCCGTCTCCGTGTCGGCGTCCGAGCCCACGCTGACCGAGTAGTCGCGGTGCGGCATCCCCAGGTCGGTCCGGTACGTGGCTACGTGGGACGGCAGGGCCTCTCCGAAGCCAAGGTCTCGGAGGGAGAAGTCGGCCCCTACAGCGAGCCAATAAACACAAAAAGCTCTGGTAATTAAACCTGCCGCTAACTGCATCACTTAACATAATGAACTGTATTCATAGCAGAATGAAACCACAGCAATATCCCGGCCTTGAGACGTGGAGCAATCATTTCAAAGTTTCACAAAGCAAAAAGCTGTGAAGTTATGTGAAGATGCAGGTGCAGGTAGTATTTTTAAGTCCCTATGTGTGAGAATGTTAAGTGATTGTGTGTCATATTTGAAAATTGAGATATCTGCCACTTTAATTTTCTCTCTATCAAAGTAATAAGAACAATCTCCACGAGGCAGGAGACACAAACCTTCATGATTTAAGAATCTCAGAAGATTCAGTTCAATTTAAATAAGAAGAGCTTTGCTCTTTCTGAGTTTATCCCCCATAAAAGGTCACTGATGCATATAATTGAATATTAATATGAACTTTATATATATATCTCAACCTAAGTCCCCCATTGTTTCTCATGCCGTCATAATCAAGAAGTATATTTTTTTGTACAATTGCAGACAAATACTTCCGTGAAGGTTCAATAATTTATCTAAATGAGCAGGTGGAGATCTACATGAGTCCCCTGCACTTTTTAACACTGGCATGGAAAGTTGTGTTAATAGTTTAACTATGCAGAGTGACCTCTACAGGGGCTGAATGTGAATTACCCAGAGACGCCTTAATGAAAATGCACTGATGCATACATTGAGACGCGGAGCAACGTGCCCTTAAAATAATAATTGGCCTTTTCATGCCACTGTGCACAGCTAATATACTTATCGATGGACAGAACCGGTATCAATGACAATCACTTCCATTTAAGATACTAGCGCAGTGTATCAACTATTTGGCACAGACCTTGCCGGCTGAACTCGTCCACTTCGTGATGGACCATCTCTTTGACGCGGCTCCCGTAGGCCATCCTTGAGTCGTGGTCAAAGGCCTTGAGTGTTTCGCTGGAGCTGTAGGATTTGGGGTTGGGTTTTCCATCCTCGCTGTCGGCGGAGGAGCTGGTGTAGCGGCGCTCTGTGTCCTGCCGGGCGGTGAGCGAGCGGTAGGGTCTACGTTCCTTCACTTCCATGGCTTCCTCCGCGCTGTTTTCAACATCAAACGAGGGTTTACGACGGCGTTTTTAGTCTGAGGGATTCTGCAGAAGAGAAACACAGGAGAAACATTTTGCTGTAAGAAAAGAGGCTTTGACAAAAGTGTTGATTTTTAAATGGAATCTCGTAATGCATTGTTGTTTTTCCATTACACGATGTGAACAACATCTAAGGCAAACATTTAATCACTTGCAACCATGAGCAACTATTACTCAGAGAGGCATCATACTAGTTCACGTTACACACAACACAGATATACACACACACACACACACACACACACACACACACACACGGCAATCAGGGAAATAGATCAAATGCAAGTGCATGTACAAGTAGTGCACGCAGGCCGCAGCACACAGACACATGAGGAACCACCAGGATTAGATTTAATACAACATGGCACAACAAATCTTGCTCCTATTAAAGTTTACGGTACAAGTCCCCCACAAATATTCCATTTTATGTGGCACACATAGAACTACTGGGCCTGTAGCATCGGTAAAAGTGGCAGGTGTCCTTCCATGAAATGTGTTGTTTATATGTTAGAAATCATCACCGGCGGAAAAACCAGAGGAGCCGAACAAATCCAGGGCTAAACTGAACCAGCAGAGATGATTATAATCCAAAACATAAAACTACAAATGTCAAATAGCACACGGAGAACAAGATCAATATAGAGGGGGGGATTTCAGCACTTAGCACTGAGCTGCTTTGGATTTTCTTGTATTGAAGGACACAACATTGAATAATCTGAAAAGAAGACACGTGATTAAACACAATCAAGTATAATTGTTCTTGGTTTTGCTCGCTCTGTATTTATGTATATACACACACACACGTACAAATATTCTCATTTAAAACAAACGTCCCATCAAGAGACTTTATCATCTCAGTGCAACATAACAAAAATGTGATAAATGACTAGTATATATTATTGTAGTTGACCGACGATGCTGAGGAAACAGCTCATTCCGAGCGACCACATGGTTTAAAGAATATTGAGTCGGATTAACAAATGTCAATACGGATGTAAACTTGATTAAAGGCTCGGCCACTGTTTACTCCGAAGCTCATTTACTGACCATCGGGGATTAATGAGCCAGATATCGCAGCAATACTGTATATTTCCCTGCTGCGTCCAAATGCAATGACACGATGACGTATCCACGATTACATGTCATGAGAAGCGTATTATTCATCTTGCTCCTACACCACTTGCTCACCACCACTTGAAGAGTCAACAAACAAAGAGAACACAGCTCGTTTAAAAATAGGTGAATATCTTTTTTTTTCCTGGAGTTTCTAACTGACAATATGGCCGTGTTGTTCATTCAGGGATTTCTCCTCAAGATAAGCTCTTTATGAATTCTGTGCCGGACAAAGCAGTAAACAATAATCCCCAGTGAACTATATTTGCCCCTGCTTCCCAAAAAAAAACTTTGTATTTAAGACGCCATTGTTGGGTTTGTGGGTTTCTTTTTGTACGTATTGACAGCTGAAAAGATCCCAATGATTAATGACTTGGGGGCTCAATGGGCCTCAATAGCAGGACCTCCGCCACATGGGGGGGTGGGGGGATGGGGGTGTTCGGTGGGGGTGTTCCCACTCTGCAGCCGCGAGAGCACTTCAGCTGCTCTCAAGATTTCAGATGCAGCTTGTAGGGGTTTGCTAATTTTTTTTTACCTTTTGCTCAAGATCCTTGACGCTATGCAAATGTGAGCGAGCAGAGAGCAAGCAGCTTTCTAAAGTTGGAAGAATGTTCTGTAAAGTGCATTGTTTTTGTTTCCAAAGAGCCGGGCTCAGGGCTCCGGCCATCTCCGTTCCACCGAGGCTGCCGCTCCTCCTCATTATTAATCGGCTGGTATGCAATGAGACGTACCTTTGAGGCCCTGGGAAACCGAGAGAAGTGTTTCAATGAAGCAACAGGCCCAGAAACAAAGACGGATGATATGCGATGCAAATGCAGGAACCTGGAAACGTGTCCACCTCATGTGCGGCTGTAAGAGCTTTCACACGAAAATATTGTGTAAAAACCGAACAGCGTTGTTCGTCGTAAATCGGCAACATCTGGCATTATTATTGCAATTCAGCGCCAGACAGCAAAGCTGTTGTTTTTGTTCATCTGTCTATGTCTAAATCCTGAGAGAAAGAGCCAAAACAGAGAAAATGCCAGCATTGTATTAACTGTACTGGTACGTGAGGATAATAAACAGAAGGTTTTATTTAACCGAGGTGTCTCTGCGTGCCTTCGTAAGTAATAATAAGAGGGTTATTTTTAAAGTGTTATTCTCATCTCATGCTAACACATAAGGGGGCAGGAAAAAGTAGCTTGAAACACGGAAAGAAAAAGGTTAATGAGGGCACGTTCACAAAGGCTCAGTTGGAAAAAGTTATTTACAAAGACCAGTGAAAAATGACTTCCCTGAACCGAAATCTCTGAAATGAAGATAACAATCAAATGCTGTTATTTCAAAGACAATGTTCCTCTAAAGCCTGAGCTGCAAAAGCTTCAGCGCTGCCGAAAAGGAGCCCACCGCCCTATCTATGCAATGATCCAAAATCAATTGAAGTCTCTCTGGATAGACAAAAGAAATGATGGATGGTCTGTTTCCCCCGTTAAAACAACTGCAGACTCTACATTTCTGAATTGCATTGTCTACAACTGGCCAGGGTAGAGTCAGGTTTGTCTGTGCGTGTAAAGCAAATGTATGGCAGCTGTGAGCAGACCAATAATGTGCTTCTGCAGAGCGAGTGTTGCCGGCAGCGATGAACAATGAATTGTGTCGATTGGAAGTCATCACATACAGTGATGTTGCGTAAGATCGGTGTGTGTTGGAATGCGTGTGTGTGAAGGTTGCGGCTGCAGACTCGAGTATTGATTCTACTAATAATGTGATCAACAAAAAGAATTCGGCAGCTTTAGAAACACAGAATACTGATACCAGCAAAAATTATAATTATCTGCAATTAAACAGCACAACGAGCAATTTGATTAATTAAGTGTTTTAGTATGTGCCGGTTGTTTCCTATCAGTTGCATGGATGTGGGACAGCAGGGTCGGTGTGTGTGTCTCTTCCTGTTCTCCCTGCAGGCGCACAGGACGTGCCAACTGATTTTGGCTGGAGCGCGGCAGCGGGGCCTCCCCGGCCAACACGAATATCCGTGATTGACTGAGTGACAGAGTTTCACCACTGGTGGGCCGGCATAAAAACGTTGGAGGGGCTGATTTTTAAGAAATAAGTTGCTGCGAACAGTTTCTATTACGTCATCTGGGAGTCTGGCTTGTTACTGTTGGCTGCTCTGATGCCCTCGGCTCCGGCGTCAGGTGCTGCTCAGGTCTGCCCGTCTATTAAGAACCTGCAGGCCTGTCATGGGAGCGTGCACAGCTACAGCGGAAACAGGTGTTCTGCCGAGTTAACACCAGCTGACAGCGGCAGAGGAGACTTAGGTGCAACCGAGAGTTTTTCGATTGTCCACGGTTTGTCGACGAAGCAGAAATATACGATTATGGTATTATTTTGCACGTGCAATTTGGCAAAGCATCTCACTGGCAGACATGTTGACAGGAGAAAAGTAAGTGAATGTGATAAATAACATAATTATGAGTTAAATAAGAGCAATGAAAACTATTTACATCGACTAAGCTAACTTACCAATGTTCACACTAGTTAGATAACGTCACCACAACATGCAAGCTGCTAAAAATCAGGCGGCATATCAACACCATCGCTTATATATACAATCTATTTATTCTCAATCTATGGTGGTAATGGGATTCATGACATGTACATGACTGAAAGCAATTATTTATATTGCTAGAGAATGCACTCTGTAGAGTTTAGATTATAAAATTGTAAATAAGTTCATGCGAATTTGAGTCACTCACAGAAAAGCTTCATCAAAAATGATTTAATTGGCGGTTCAGGGAAGCTAATAAACATTACACATGCTGTAGCATGAAAGGAGTCGAGTTGTTACAGACAGCTTTTCATCACTAGCCTCTGCATTTCCTTTGACCGGTCTTGACAGATCATTTTTCATCCTTTGTGTATGATTTCTCTGCTTGTGATCAAAGATTAAGACCAATTTAATACAGAGTAAACCCGACAGAAGGCAGAGTTTAAACTCTCTTGTGGTAAAACATTTTTTAAAGTGGTGCCAGTGGCAAAAAAACGAAAGAAACCATTTTCAACCAAGGCTTTTATTTCCTAGGTTTAACTGGCATTACACTTAATTAAGTCTTAAGTCATCTGTATCACTGTAGATCTTTGCAAACCTCCAATTCAGTGGTGCTGTTTAACTGCTGTTAAACAGACACTCAAAGCATTTACAAGAACAAGAAGGTGCAATAAGGAGTATTTTCAGTATCAATCAATACTAAATTCAGTTTTTAGATGTATTATTTGTACTTGCTGCAGATATGACGATCATGCGATGATCAAAACTGAGGACTATGTCGAGATTTGAGTTTAGTTCTTTTCTGAATTGGTTGTAATTTATTTGGCACATCTTGACTCCTAGAAATCGAGGATTGCCAAACGCTAAAATGCAAAGAGGCTGCTGACTTTATAGCCGCAGACGATACAATTGCAGCTTCTACAAACTCTGTCAAACGAACCCATAAAACAAACCACCCACAGTGTGAGCGGCGGGTTGCAGAGCCCCACTCGCCGGGGTTTCTGCCCGGGCAGCCTGTTGTGACCGTTGCCCCAGTGTCAGGAGTTAGTTAAATATGGGATCTAAATAGGTGGGAGGAGTTTGGGCTACAATATAAATGCAAATGGCTCCGTACTATCCATCAAACAATTAGCAGTGTGCTGAGAATTGCTATTCAGTGCTGCCGCATATAAATCTAACCTTCTCTCGGAAGCAAAGCCCTGTTTTCCATGATAATTAGCCGTTTGCTGCTTTTTATACATGTCGAATGAATTTTTAAACATGCAGAACCCGCGACTAAATGTGAACTAACAACAAAAAGCAGTGTTACACAGAGGGTGACGTGGGAAACACATGCCCGTTGTTCAGCAAATCCCTGGGAGTATAATCTAAAATGATTACTTGTCTGTGAAATCACTTAATTACGATTGATCACTAACATCGAGACGTAATGCATTGCTGATTAGTGATGACATTTTTTAGACAGATGATTGCTGATATTCTGCGCGCGAGCTTTATACTTTTCCTTTGCGTGATTGCGGCTTTGCAGTTCACGGGGAAACAAAGCAACATTTCATCAAAACGTCGACTGTTAATTAGCGTGTGACACTGTATTAAAATAACTTGTGTATATATATATTTATAGAGGTAGTGAAAGGGTTTGCTGACAGTTAGCTCACACACTGCACACAAACCCAAGCAGCCTTTAGAGCAGCATAGAGGGAATTTGGGCAGATATCAAGAACATTGTCTACAAGGTCCATTGAGAGGAAGGAAAACTCCATACAGGCACCACTTACTTCTTTTCTGCAGATCTTTCACATGCCGGGGCTCTTTAGAAAAGCCTCCTTGGTCGACAGAAAGGTGTGTTTTCAATGGAGACTTTGGTAGATGGGGGGGTGGGGGGTCGGGGGCTGAATTGCTTGCCAAACAAAACTGAATTGGGCAGTGCTAATGCAGGCTGAGCAGGGGGGGAGGGGGGGAGAACAGCGGTGGGGTATTTCAGCAGCCACCTCCTTGCGGGATCAAAAGCGAGCCCCGCACAGTGCACAGAGCAGAATGCGTAAAAGCCTGAGCATAAACAAAAGTAGCCTGGGACCGCGGCTGCAGCACGCTCCCTGCTACTAATCACTCTAAGCAATTCAAGGTTTAGTCCTGACAGAGGGAGCAGGCAATGGAATAATGCTTTTAAATCAGCCTGGTAAATAACAGAGAGGACAGGCAAGTCTCTTTATTCACATTCTGCACTGATGTCTGCCCCTGACCTTCGCTAAATACAGCAAAAACGTTAGCAGTGCTCACGTTGGGCCGAGATTTCCACTCATCCGATATCGATATTGCTGCTAAACGATAATACGTTACTATGTTCTGCTGGATTGCCGCTGCAGATCCAAAGTAGATCCAGAGTAAAAAATTCTAAAAGGGTTTAATGGAAAAGAACAACATGAGGTTCACGTTGGTTTCTTCTGAACGGTAGGTTGAAGTGTTTCTGTTTTCAATCCCGGCCAGCGAGTGCAGAGGTCGCCCTGGTAGCGACCTGTCTCTCATTAGGGTACAATTAATACTCATTATACTGCAGTATAAAAAAACGATAGATCGCCTGCAGTGAAAAACCAAACCTAATTCCCACTGAGTAATAATCAACTTACTGTGAATCTGTAACTGTCAGACCTACTGTTACGAGTATTTGAAGGTTTGCCGCTGCAGCCTCAGGAAGGTTCAGGACCAACATGCTGGAAAATAATTGATGCTGCGACACCAATGTTTTAAGTGCTGTTCAGATGCCTCCGGGGTCGCTTCACCGGATAAAACACGTTTTCTTCCTGCATGTAAATTACGTGAGTCCCGTATGCAAGGTTTTGAGAGATGTGCCCCCGGTGCATTGGAGGTGAATGGATTTTTTATTTATGCTGCTCATACAGGATTGAAAAATTACTTTAACGAGGGAACGTCTCAATTAATCTGAATAGTTGATGGACCGCGCTGTCAAGCTGGAACTACATTTGGACTTCAACTATATAAGGTATGGTCTCTTTGAAAGTTGTGGACATCAAGGGGCGTTCACGAAGAAGAAAGGTCAAAAAACAATTAGCACAGAGACGAGATTAGAAGACGCACATCACATTTGTCTCGGTCTTAAGCGCATGAAAACAAAACCACCTGTCGTGTGAGTTAGTGCGAGAAGAATAACATATTTATACAAGATTAATGTTGACCTCCGCTCCAACATGACAAATCAGCGGAACGTAAATTAACATTTATTTAACACTAATGTATGAATCATAACAACACAGAAAAAATATTGGAAATAAAAATATTGTCTCGGTTTGTTTAAGTAGATCTGCACTCTATTATTTTAAATATCAAAATATCTACAAATAATTATAAAACCTAACTAAATTTAACAAACAATATGACTTATTAACATCTAACTTCAGCTGCTTGGGGCCTGTCAATCAAAACAAAAACAAAAGACCTAATTTGATGACATCATGAACCGTGTGCTCTTTAGTTGACCTTATTTTCAGACATTTAATGTTATATTGCTTCTTTCTTTACTTCTTTACTACACGATACACCAATGGCTTTATCAAATACTCTTTGGCTTGGTCTCATTGTAAAAACCTGCTATGCATTAGCCTCACAATTATTAGTATTATATATGAATGCTAATTTAAGTCACATTAGTATTCATACATTGAGGCGGCCTCTGAGATTACTTCCCTCCACTCGACGTTGTATTTAAATAGTAAAATTAAACGTCTGCAGTTCCTTAGAAAATCCAGTGTTTACTAAATGAGTCACCGATGTTATCACACCTTAATGCCAGTAATGATCCTGCAGCTCCTGCTTGTGATCAGAGAGCAGGAATCATATGTGGCAGTGTAACACACTGATGAGAGTGTAAATTACACTGATTATGTAGAATATACCTATTTACTGATAAACAGGATTCTTTTCAAAAAGACAGGGACAGAAATAATCATGGTAAAACACATATGGTGTCATTCACTGTCTGCGCAGGATTACACAGAGACACAAGTAAAGACGGAAGAAGTAGAACAAATTAAAAACACCAAGAAGCCTCATCAAGTCAAACAGGTGCAATAAATCGACCTCAGTATATTTTAGTCGACTCGTGGCGTCGGACTTTTGTCTCGAGTGTGTCTCAAGTGACCACTTGTGTTTGCATTTCACTTCCCTGCCCACTCTGCAAAACACCATGTAAATCATTTCCATTTCTGTCGGCCAGCAATAACTGACTGGAGCTGCATGTTGAGTATTCACAGAACACAGCGTGTGGCCCCGTCATCCCTGAATCCATCCCTCCACAGTGCCGCCGGGATATTGGATATTAATATGTTCTCAAACCCTCGTAGGTGCAGTCCAAAGACTGTAAAGATGGACGACATGACGGCTCCCAGAAGTGAAGCCAAAAGATGTGGATCGCCCCCTGGTGGCTGGGTGCTGTCTGGATCAGAAACCCTGTCTCCTCTATGTCAACCCTTGACATTGTGTATAAAGATGGATGACATGACGGCTCCCAAAAGTGTCTCAACCCATGATGACTGGCTGCAATATAGGTTATAAACCCGACCCCTCCATGTTAGTGGATGGGACATTGACAAAACTACAAAGTCAAAGAACACGTCTAGTAAAATATTACCAAAGATTGTTTAACTTTAGATAAATCTAATCACATTCAAGAGTTTACATTTGTTGTCTGATGCTATAAGAACAGGGAGAATTATCATTTTGACAGCTGAGACTGACTCCTGATTGGTCAAGCATGTGTATGAGTGGGACCTCGATACCGCGGCTCCACAACAAAATCACTACTCTGCAGACTCTGGCTCTAAACTTCGTCAGAAACACAAGATGGCGGCCTCCATATCTGGGCTGTTTTGGCTTTAGTTTCCGTACAGTGGGATGTGAAGTCTTTATTTACAGTCCATGCTGCAGTCACTTCTGTATTTAGAGCATTACGCTTCTTATCTAATCAGCCAAAACACAATTATCTTCAAAATCTGAGTTCCGCGGATCCCACCGTCTCGCTGCCCAGTGGCAGTGGACTGGTGAAGAAAACAAGGTCATTAACACACCACTGAATTTCTCTTACGGAGCAGCACTGAGCAGCAGAACTCCCACCCCCCTCAAAGAGACTGAGATAGTACTGTCGTCCTGCAGGATACCACTTACAGTCCACTCACAATGGGGGTCCTGAGATTTCCTCACGATAACTTGTGCAGACCCAGAGAGAGGAAGTGCACTGCAAAGATCACAGACTGAGTTAGGTCCTCCAATCACCGATCACCACTAACCTCAGCGGGAGCTCGTACCTACAGAGAGAGAACCAAGTCACTTCCTTCACATTTCCTCTTTCTTATATAGTCTTTGCTTTTCTGGTAATTCTGTGTAAAATATTACATCATATGAAGCATCCTGGCTGTTGAGTTGCCCTGAAATAACCGGTGAGCTCTGACAGCTAGTCATGGTCACACCGTTGTGCACAGTAAATACACACACAGTGTATACAGGCACAATTAAATGAATACAGCATCACCGACCCACCTTTAGTCCAAGTAAACCAGATAGAAAAGAGGATATTTGGTTTCAAATGAGAGAGACAATCAATCAAATCAACTGTTGTAATTAAGTTTTCTCACAACAGCAAAAAAATAAAGACCTTAGCCGGGCTTTTCCAAATGAATCGGCTCACAAGGCAGACTTCAGAAGAACACGAGAACCATATGACAACCTCGTGCACAACAAGCTGCAAGCACGACTGTTTTGTTCGAGACAATAAAACCAGCGGCTGTTCGATATAAACAATAAAAAAAAAAAAAAACAGCACACGCAGCAAAGCTCGACGCAGGGTTCCTGCATGGTAATGATCTTACTCTAAGTGCCTGACTGAGTCATCTCTGCAAGCCCGGCTCCGACAACCACACACCTCCCACCTCTCCCGTCGCAGCAGCCTCTGGGTGGGGCTAATCACTCAGTAGCTTCATCAGCGACTGGATGATAACTCTGGCTGTTAAGATGCAACGTCTGGAGGGCGTGGCTGCTGCAGTGGCCGACTGTGCACACACACCACACACACAGGACTGAAAATAGAGCCGCACAAACATACATAACAGCCCGTGCTCTGTCGCGGAGCAGGAAGAATGAAATGTATTTTGCCATCCTTTCATACGGCACAGACAAGAATCCAGAGAGAATTTTTCCCGGGGCACTGAGAGCTGGTGTATGCTGATTTCCCCCTAACTGGTTATGACATGAAATGGCCAACGGGCAGCTTGGCAGTGCCGTGTTGACCTGAACAATCTCCTTCCTCTGCCTCCGAGGTACCAGAGGTTTGTACTCTCTGATCCCACTGGCTGAACATTAGACAGTGCTGATGTTCGCAAAAAAAGAAAAAACCCTCATGCACCAACTCTCGTGCAGTTTTCCTTTTTTTCCTTTCTTACAGCTGATCTACCACCAGCCTTTAATGCAGCTTGGTGAAAGCCTCGGTGTTATACGTTATTAAAATAAAACGCACAACAAAAAAAAACAAATCAAAATGGAAGAACCGTCTCATTTTTTCCCCCGTAGCTTGATTGTTGATGCATATGAGGGAAATGCCCTTTCATCTACCGGGGGCAGGGCACGGCATCCTCCCATATATAAATTTAATTCTCCAAGTAAATTAGGATTGATCACCACAGCTCTAGGCCACAATCAGCATCCGTGATCTAATCAGGGCCCGGCCCTAGACAGAAAAGGATACTCCCATAAATAAAAACCATATGAGAGCCAGCAAGTGCTCATAACACTGGGGGTGGGGGTGGGGGGGGGGGGGGGGATTTTATTACCCACTCCCCCTCTACAGGTGTGCTTTTAGCCACCTACCTTCAAAGACTGCCACTCTGCAATAAACATGTGCAGCCTCACTGTTGTTTGCCCGCACTGAGGGTTTTACATCATACTTGCGTCAGCGGATGTGAACATGCACACGCGGTGGAGCCGCTGCTCGTGTGCAGACCGAGGCCCATGGAAGCTGAGGACGATCCCAGGGAGACGGGATCCGTCAGGAGCTGCTCGCCCAGCGACACCCAGGGTAATAAATTACAGAGAATTAACACGTCATCCTGGGCATCCACACAGCAGCCGCACTCCACTCACACCACGCTGCTTAATGGATCTATTAACCAAATGGATACAGGGGGGGGGGAGCGGCTTTCAGGGCTGCAATTCTTGTTTGGTATTTGCTAACAACATATGGGCGGAGAGAAATGTGCTCGTCCATCTGGATTCAAACTAATGTAAAATTAGGTTTTGATACAGGACTCGGAAAATCCAACTCTATTTACCATAAGAATATTAGATTATGGAGGTTTTGGCTCCACTGACTTGCGCTGTTTTTAACATATCACCTGAGTAGTTGTGACGTTCCGTGCTTCAAACTGAAAAATCCGTGCCAACAGAAAGCACTATGAGATGTCAGCTTGCTCAGAACACCACAGCTCCCCCCCCCCCCCCCCCCCCCCCCAGTGTCACCTGTTTGGGGATTCCTCTGAGACGCGTCTCTGCAGCCATTAAGAGTATACTCCACTGTTGATGCCTGTCACTGATAGCAGGGCATATTTAGTAGAGGATTCAAAATGCCAGTCGTGCAGCCTGTATCTCCTCGGCATCTCTGGCAGCCTGCCAGCGCTGTGACATGCTGACGGCGAGGCGGCGCGCAGCGGGAAGTTTCCTGACCGGAGCTCGCTCATCACAAGAGGTAAACACAGATATGAGAGAGAGCCTCTCATTTCTCCAGGACCCCACTGTGTGTTGCTGTGTCACTGCGTCGCAGGAGATAGACACAGTATTAGAACTAGAATCGCATTCAATAGAGCGCAAAACTTCGCCAAGGCCCAACAGTCCCTTTAAAATCAGTCAAGCTGGACCAGATTTCACACACTCTTAAATATCAGTTCTCTAAATATGCAGATTTTATATATTCTCTGAGAAAATGGGGAAAACACAAAACACCCTATATCTATCTATACCTTTCTATATCTACAAATAATTCTAGATCCGTCATCTAATCTGGATGCAGCGTCCTTCCACCAATTTTGTAATCTGATAATCCATTCAGGTGTTTGTCTAATCAAAACATAACAGCCTTGGTGGAAGCAATTAGCTAATTCTTTAAAAAGTGAAAAGCAGTAGTGATCATATATCAGGTTAAAAAGCTTATTTCCTCTTTGCTGGTTTGGACGAATCCCCTCTGCCGTGAGGAGGGCAGCATTATTTATTCCCACTATACTCTTCATCTTTTCCCTTTTCCATGTTTTGCCTCTGAAGCAACCATAAAATTTTAATAAGCGAGAAAGAACAAAACCTGAAAAGCATAAAAATCGGATATCTGAATGATAAAAACTTTTCCTGAAAAATCATGCATAATATTTGTAGCTGCTGCAATGTATAATAAAGAAGGTTTTTCTTGGTGATATCCCTCGATGCACAAAGTGGAAGAGATCAATCACCTGCCAACCAAGGCTGCAGTCACACTCAGTGTCTTCTGCTAATTCGATTCCTGTTGATTCTCCCTGAATTAAAGACATTTAAAATACACTTTTTTTTATTGATTTATGTATGAATGTTTTTCTTTAAAGAGAAATTCTTCCCCCATGAAGCTTTGATTAAATATACTCACTGCTGCTCACTGCTTTTGAATTATTCTAAATCAACTTGTTCGTTCTTAAAACATCTCTCAGCTCTACACTGCACAGATATGCTGCACAAATATAAATTAGTTTATATGCATCTGCCAGGTTGAGACACTTGAAGACCCCGAGTCCATTTTGTAAACACACAAAAAGCACCAGAACCCTCGAAGCAAACAACAACAACAAGCTTGTAAATTGACACCTTGAATCCCGTCCACTGGGTTAATGAAACTTCATTAGCCTTAAATCAAGTACTCGATTGCTCCTGATTGAATTCACAGAAGATGCATAAAGGCCCGAGCCATTGAAAACATACCACATAGCGTCAGTGACCTTCTGGCTAACTATCGCCGACAACAGAGAAAATCCAGCACATACACAGCTCCATTAAACAGACAGTTAACATTACGTTTCCTTTTGCCGTCATTAAACAAACGGCAACATTAAAACCAATAGATTTGAATAACAGTAGTGTGAATGCTGATAAATGATCTGGTAGTAAAAAGGTTTTATTCTGCTACTAAGATGGAGAAAGTAGTAAAGAATTGTGAGTAAAGGAAGTGGGGTCCTTTCCTTATCATCAGTAAAAAGAAAAGGGTTGCAACGATCCCCTTAAATTAAAAATCATATTTTTGTTTTCTTTACTGATCGCTGTAATCTAATTGACAGAAATTTGTCATAGTTACAGACAACTTCAATCCCCACGTCTCTTAAAATGCTGCAAACTTCAGCCGAGCTTGGGAGGAAAAAGAAAAAGACCTCCACTCAGACCACATCCAATTTGTGAGGAGTTAAGTGGCAAGGAACTGCCATTAAAATTGTAAGTGTAATAACTGCAGGCTTAATGTAGCCAGGGAGACCGATTCAAAAAATGTGAGTACACATGACAGGAGCCTTTTCCAATTCTCATCAGAGCAGCGCTGCAATGTCATATTTAAAAAGTTCACAGAAAAGAAGTTAAAATCTGTCTGGTGTGATTCTAACCTCAAGTCAAGATACATGTAGAGAACAAAGCTAAATAAATAGACTCAGAATAAGAAACTAGAACCCTCTAAATAATAAATGAGACAAAATGCTCTGATAGTTTTTCAATGAAATCATATATAGTGTATTCAGTTAACAACACAACACACACGCACACACACTGGGTCGGTCCCGCCCTCATCTACTCACACAGAGCCACAAAGAGAGTGAAGCTGCCGGAGGTGAAGTGAAAAACCTTTTGGGGTTAAAGGCGTTAAGAATAATATGAAACCAGCCCGTAGCTGCAGCCGAGAGGAGCGGTGCACTTTACCTCCGCTGCTACGACTCCATCCCAACGGAAACTCTGATATCACATTCAATCAGGAAGAAAATCTCTCAAGTTCAGTTTAAGTCGCAACTTATTTGACTCGTTTCATTCAAACCACGTCTCGGGTAAATAACAGCGCAGCCTCTGAAGTGGAAGAGATCATGCGAGCTGTGTGACGATTGTCAGCAAAAGAGAGAAAAATTGAACTTTGGATTAATAATAATTCCCACATCTACCAACGTGTACGTGTACAAACGAGTGTTTTGAGCCCTAACTTTCTCACAGCACGGCGACAATGAGAAGCAAAGAAAAATGTGAGTTTACAGAGTCAGAAGCATCGAGGGTTGAAAATAGGGAAGACCTGCTCAAGTGCGTTCATTGTCTCGTGTTTAAGTGGGGTCAAGAAAGACCACATTGAGTCACGAGCACGGAGCCTCGGCGAAAAAAACACCCGCTCTCAACCCGGCATACCATGCAGTGTCTCTCCCGACACAAAGACAGGCTTTATCCCCCCCCCCAACCTGCACTCAAGGTGCGCTCTCCTGAAACCCTCTTATGAGGTGGACTTGCTTAAAGTCCAATGGGAACGCTCGTTCAGAGCAGAAGAGCTGATGAGGAAACCTAAACTCTGGATCTGACACGGTGCATTAAGGCTTCCGTCTGCTCCAGACAGAAAGATCTGGAGGCGAAGGAAGGAGTGAATAAAAATACTGCACAAATAACACTTAATTGAGGTCAGTGTGATTGAACGCTGCGAGGCTGGGATGGCTTTAGCATAGGTTCCAGATGGCAGGCTGTTATTTCACTGTGCCCTGCTAATGCTGCAGGATTCGATGCTGGTAACCTGAGTGTCCCCTGGGCCCCCCTGGCTCCTCCACTGCACTGAAATCAGGGCCAAGCTCCCGCCGCTGCGACTCTGCAGGTTTACTCAACTTCGAAAGAGGGAGGGGCGGGTGTTTGGATATGGCGGTGGAGGAGGGGTGTGTGTGTGGCGGTGGGGGTGGGGGTGGTGCTGGAACAAAGCATGTTAACACCATCTCTGTGTTTAACAAGTTAGGAAACAAGCAGGGGTTTCCTTCAGTCCCCCATCGGAGGCTGGTTCTTACCTCTCCTCAACAGCAGGAGACAAACCCGGAGTGAACGTTTGTTTTTCTCCCCAGTGCTGCCACACTGGTAAACAGACTGAAATCCTTCTCAAGCTGCTTTCAGACATGCACTGAACTCCGGTGATCGTCCTGGGGCTGAATACCAGAATGCAAATGTCCGAGTAAGAGGCTCCGGACAAGAGTTCTTCCTGCCAGTCCCTCCCCTGAGTAAAAACTCTAGATTATGTCCAAGTAAACTCATGTGAGGATACAAGAATACAGCAGGAGAGAATCTGGAGGATTCACTGCGAGTTACATACTGAATAAAAATACACAAACAAAGATAACAACTTGGAAAGAAGGAGATTTTGAGAGTTTATGCTAATTCCTCCAAGAATTAAAAAGAAACACACAGATCTGCCTATTTAAAAAAAATAAAATAAAGCATTTAAAACCCTCCCACTCATGCAGAGCAATTTCTTTGCTGTGTTAAAATAAAAGCACGTTTCAGAGCCAAGGCCAACGCAGAGAATTCCAGTAACGTTATTTTTGGTTCTTGTCCAAGTATCGGAGAATATCTTCGATGACTCGCTCCGGTGGACGGCCTGTATTGTTTTTTCCTTCTTATAAATTTGCCATCCAATTGAATTAGACTCTAATTTACATTTAAAATATAAACCTTTTCCTCTTACTTCCTATGAAATCACGCAGGGCATAGGCTCCAGCCCCCTGTGGTCATAATTGTAGAAATGTAAAAGACTGGAGATTAGATTAGAAAAATAAAAAAAGACAATTACAGCAACTTGGAGTCAGCACGGCCTTAATTTGAAAAGGGGTAAAGAAATAAGCAGAGCAGCTAAACACCTATAAATAAACTTCCTTATGTTATGTGTATGAAGTTCCTCCACAGTCACCTTCACATCAGACCAGTGGCCCATCATGCTCCCAAATCCCTTGATTGGGAATCAGCCATGAAACCTCTGTTCTATTAAATGCACTCTCACTGAAGGATAATAAATTAAATGCCTTTTTTTTTTCAAGCAACTAGAGTTTAGGTGTCAAGGATACAAAAAAAAATAAGAGAAGATGAAACAAAATCCTCCGCCGCGTGTTTTTTGTGCAATAGAGATGTAAATGAGCAGAAGTGCTTTCAGTGCTGCACACAAAGACGTCCTCCTGAAGACACAATCGTCTCGGAATAATTACTCAGGACAGTTGTACCATAATCTCCGACGTCATAATTATGTGGAACACTGTTACGTATCCTTTATCTCACTGGGTTTCATTCCTATTTGACCTTCAACACGGGATGAAACTTGTTTATCGAGTCCAGGTGGATGCGTCGTTCGCCGGCGTGGAAAACTTCTCAGGTGGATCATCGCTCTTACGCAAAAAAAACCCCAAACCCGTGGTTTCGTAGATCAATAGCCTGCTTAACTGGGGAACCGTGCACACACTGCATCTACCCCAGAAAAAAAAGAAGGGACAAATGGTTCCTGTAACTTCCAAACTCAGCATTCCTAACTTTCTTTTTTGTTGTTTTTTTTTCAAAAGTAAAGTGCGAGCTCGGTATGTTTTCCGGGCACCATTCATATAAAATATAAAAATATGTTCTCTATGAATTACAGTCTCCCATTCACATTTGGATATGCAGGTTATCCTGGTCTCTGGAGAGGCTGCAGTTCTCTGAATGCATCTGCCTTGTTGCCAACTCTGAATATAACTGCGCTCATTCTTAAGACCCACAAGATTCAGGTGATCCAGATTTCTCTTTCCTGTGGCATTTCCAGGACAAAGAGAAGCCGCACTTAACGTGTGTTTTTTTGTAAAGGGAGCTATTTTAATGATTGATTTATAGTGTATAATATTTTACAATGCACAAGCAGATGAGCCACCTCTGTGAGAGGATTTTATAAGCAGGGGATTTTATAGTCTCTTGCCTATTAAAGCTACTTCTTTTACAAGCAGGAGCAGGTCAATGCGAGACGTGGTCTCCTGGCAGAAACAGGCCGGATCACTGTCTCCGCTTGACTGTTGTCTTTTTGTTCTTTAGTTTGTTCTTTAGTTTGTTCTTGAGTTTGTTCTTCATTGTCCCCTTTTATCTCATTATCTTTGTCACAGTGTATTGCTGCTCACAGACATATGCTGAACTTCACAAACGTCATAGTCATTTGCTCCAGATACTTTATGGAACTTTTCCTGCCAGGCCCCTGGTACAATGCCCCTAAAATATCAGAGTGAGCCACGATCCAGCAGGAAAATGTCTGGAGTGTTAACAGTGAGCGAGTAGGCGTGTTAAATATGTAGATAGGTGGAATACACGTAAAACATGCCGACAAAGACTTAAAAATCTCTGTCCAAGCAAGCGTTTTGGTTTTGTATTCATTTTAATCCCCGTCTATACTAACACGCATATCACTTGACCTCTTGCGTGTACTGAGCGTGTGCTTTACTGAGCGTGTGCTGGTCGCGTTAGGATGCATTGTGTTGTGAGTTGCAGCAACAGCAAGATGGCTTCTCCTACTCATGTAAGCAGTTGTATCATCGTAAAATGGAGACTTTTAACTGCACAACAGCTGTTTGCAGAGACAACTGGGTCAGAAACACTTTTAATTGATTATCCATGTTGTGCTCTACTCAGGTGTCCGAGGATAATGCCTCTTGTTTTTTTCCTGGAAGACGTCATGTGATCAGAGCCGGACGAGTCAGCGAAGACTCTGTCATGATCAAAATGACCCAATCAGCAAGCGGTTGTGAGTCTCTACGTTATTTGTTTCTTCAAGCACCTCAAGGTGTCTGTAACAGAGATGATGTATTTTCAAATGAAAACATAGTCGTGTTGATCAAGCCTTGGAAGGACCACAGGACTCAAGATCTGTATCTGCAATTGTTTTTTGGTATTTACATGTTTTCTTAAGGAACAAACTCAGCTGTACCTTATATCAGATCTAAAGAAAAACACTGTTATGCCATGCCCGTTGTTTTCAGGTTAGTTACTGCGGCACTGGAAACGTTGGTAGACACAGATTGTCCCCAGCAGCCCCACAGTACAGCAGCAGTCCTTGAACTGATGTTAGCAAATCAAAATAAATCACAGAGAAATGGAGTTACGAGCAGACAGCAATAAATAATCCCTGCTACGGGTCAAGTCGTGTACCATAGCGCAGCGGTTTCCTCTGCGGTGATATTCTTCGAACTCAGCACAACAGCAGCCTTCCCAGTCATGATCCAAATCACATAAGCTCCTTCATTGTTTCTGCTTGTGTTCAGGCACAGACGGGGAGAGTTAAAAAAAAAAACATTTCAGGCACAGACGGAGCTCCACTTACAGCTACGAAGGCACTGGCCTGGAATACTAAAGGCTTGGAAAGCAAATACAGGTAACTGATGGCTCCGAGTCAAACCAGCACAACTTCAGTCTGCATGCGCGGGACTCACACTTTTCATGTCTTCTCCCGTTTCCCCCTCATTTTCACTTTACGCACTTTAGAGGGAAAAATAAAAAACGTCGTCTTACCATCTGGTTTCTGGGCGGATGCCGTGGTTTTGAGTTTTCTTATACTGCCCTGACCTCAGTTTATTAGAATAAAGAAAGTCACACAAACAATGAATGAATAACTGAACCGTTAATAAATAAAGTTGTGGTTTCCAACTAAATGTGGAAAGATATAATGTCACAGTGATGCTGACATTTGACCTTTTGGATATAAAGAATTATTTCATCCCATTAGACTCTAGTTAAAATGTCTCATAGTTTGCATAATGAATTCTTGATAAATGGTCAAATTAGGGCCCAGTGACCTTGACCCACGACCTTTGTGCACTAAAATCTAATCAGGTCATCCTTCAATTTTAAGTGGAACTTTTAGCATAATTTGTAGTAATTCTCTCCACATGTTACTGAGATATAGAGTTCATGAGAACGGGAAGAACTGACAACCGAGAAAAACGACAACGCCTTCGGGCTCAGCTGTCGTCGGCATGGAGGCATAATTACACATTAAAATGCGGGACTACGTGTGACCTCATCTCGAGTCCTTGATTGATAGATGTCATACCTGCCAGGTTCAGGTCACAGCCTGAAGAGTAAATAAAACTATATGGAGATAATGTGCATTAAAAGCATCTTGGGCTGACCTGTGCAACATGACAACATTTAACACGTTTAAAGTGAAGAGAAAACCCTCTGACAGGTCATGTAATTGGAATAATTCATAACACGCAAACATAAATGATTAGTCAGACACTTTTTTTTTTTTTGCATTGATGATCATGTCCATGCATCAGAGCCGTCACTATTAATTACCATCATTACTGCGATAAGAAACTTTAGTTTTTTGCCAGGACAGCAGATCTACCGGGGCCCAGTTGGTCCGTGCACATTAACGAACACATTCACATGTTTCGCTTCTCCGTCCTGTGCAGTGAGCAAACGGAGAAGAAAATAACCCAGGGAGCATTAGAGGAAGGCAAAAATATCTTGTAAAAAAAAAAGCAAGAAAGCATTTCCAGCAAGTCGTTCATTTTACACAACACAGCATTTGAACAATGAGAAGCCGAGCAATAGAGGCATGAGGCGGTGTGTGGGTGGCACAGTGGGCAAGAGGGACAGACGGAGACGTGCCAGAGCTTTTTTTTCTCCTCCTGATTAAAACCGTTAAAAATAAAAAATCACATACTCGGAAAGTCAGGGGACAAAACTGTAGGATACACAAAAACAAGTTGATCTACTTTCCTCGTCCTTAAAGTTCAACCTGAAGAGCAGGTAGCAGGAAGTCATTGTGAAGAACCTGGATTCAGCGCTGGGTGATGTTAACGCTTCTGGCTGCAAAGTGACATTTTGACAACGGCGTCTCAAACCCGATTCCGTTGGACGTGTTTTTGGGAGCAGTCGGATTCTGACGCTCGTCGGAAAAAACTCTGGCAGCAGCTGAACACGAGGTGACTTGAACTATAGATTCTGTATAAGAATTATGCAACGCGGGAGTCAAGTGAGAGCAAGAGGCTGCCTCACACCGGGTGCAGCCAGTTACACTCCAGTATATGTGACGGGAGTGAAGCGTATCATCCGCGAGTGAGACTGAGCAACGGAAACCAACACAGATAGAAGCTGAGCTAATTGATGTTGTGCGTTGGAAGGTCAAAAATACAGCGTGATGCATATGAAAAAAATAAAGTGGCATCAATAAACTACACACAGCTCACTCATATTTAACAGTCTCCTGGTCTGCCATCCCTCCAGGGGCCGGGGGCTCGTCTATTTTGCAGTGCCGCTGATAGGTTGCACGTATATTTACATATAAAAATCCTATGTGAGACATTAAAGCAGATGCCTCGAACCGAAAAAAGGCGTAAGGGCACACAGGGAAGTCGGTGGGTTTAAACTTCATTGAGCATCTCTGTTGATCGGCGTCGGTAATGCATGCACGCACGCTGTGCCAAGGCCATTACTTATTCGACAGTGCACATGTGCTACATATCAAACGGCAACAAAGTACTGCTCGTAGGATATGTGAAAAATGCAAGCTAGCTGGGAAATTAACAATATGCTCTCTGATCCAAGGATGCACTGCATTAATGTGTAAAAGGTCCCACGCCTATCGAACCACTGAATGGTTACTACGCTCAGTAACGTCCTATGCTGGCAACGTTCAGCTTATTAATATTTTATGTCAAAAGGTCATTCAATGAATCAAAGCATTCAAAAATTTGAACAGACATAAATACGTAGTGGGAACTTTTCAATTTCAGTTTCAAGGTGGAGCATCAAGAGTTTTGTCACCGACTCGGTGTCTGAACCAAATGTGAAAGATGTTCACTCTCTCTCTCTCCTCCGGTTTCTGAGTTATGGCCAGAAAAGAGTTTCTGCAGAACATTGAGACGTCACAGTTAAGTTGACATTTTGACCTTTTACACATAAAATGTCGGCACCTCATCCTCACAACCTGGTACACATTTGAATGGGACTTTCTCATAATTAGCGTATGAATTCTAAATGTGTTCTTGTGAGGCCGGAGTGACCTTGACCTTTCACCTCTGACCACCAAGTTCTAATTGGGTCATCCTTGAGTCCAAATGGGCGGTGGGGCCGGATGTCATGGAATCTCCTGCAGGCGTTCCTGATGTATTACATTCGCATCAAGATGATCCATCTTGAGCTAATTAAATTAGCCAAACTTTTACCGTTCCTGCACGATCACTCAATCACAACTGGACCAAAAGTTGCGAGACACATCCATCCATTAAAGGTTTAAATTTGATATATTTGATTTCACAATCAACACTATTCATCTTGGTTTGAGAATTGTTCCACCACCAAACAACAGAGTTTAAAGTGAGCTTTTACTTGACTGGAAGGAAAAACAAGATTTCACCTCCTGCACTTTAACAACTCTCAGTGAGATACAAGTTAGAAATAACCCTGACAAAAGATGGAAATGTTTCCACGTCCCTGAAAATGTCACGTTCTTCAATTTTATTCTATTTACGAAAACATTGAGTCCGAAGCAATTTGCTTTATATTTTCAACGAGGTTGTCACAATATGCCGTGTCCACGAATAAAGGCTGTTATTGTTACGTGATGTGTCCTCTATTAAAGAGTTGAACTAAATAATACGCAGGACCTCAGGCTTTCCCAAAAATTGCCCATTTAGATGCATTCACTGACAAAAATGATGTGGGGGGGGGGAGAGGCAGTGATTGTCAGTAACAGTGTTTTTGAAGTGTCTCCTGCTCCGACTCTGTTCTACTTTAGACACAGAGGTAGAAATTAGACACAAGTTAAAAAGCTGCCTTTTCTCTGTGTGTCTGAGTCGTCACCGCTTTTATTTTCCTCAGTTACACAAATATAAACACACACAGACACACAAGCATTGCACTGTGACTCTTTGTGAACAGCTGGCTGTATTTCAAAATGGGCATCTGCGCTGTTATATTGAACAGAACAAGCTTGGTTCATGAGATTGACTTTGTTTTCAGATAACGAAGTGATAAAATCAAAGAAACAGAAAACAGTGACAGGACGAGTGTTAGTTGCTAACAAATATATTTTAGTATTTGACAAGAAAACCATTCACTAATTTAAAAAAGAATAGCTCTTGTTTTTTAAACTCCTGCAGCTACAACACAAAAACGTTAAATTAGAAATGAAATTCAGCCAATGTGAGCATGTCTAAGCATGAAAAAACGAATTTTCTTAATATTTAGAGAATAAACAAAGCAGAAAATGTGCGTTTATATTTACATTTTACGTAAAAAGTAGATTTTCTTTGTTCAAAATCTAAATGAATGGGTTGTTATTGTGTTTTCTTTCTATTTCTACTTAATATATATACATTTTATAATTTATTTGGTTAAACTGGAAAACATCAAGCCTCCATTACATTTCTCCGTCACAATCATCCAGCTCTGCATCACATGTGATATTTACGTTCTTCCAGGCACCTCAGTAGTTTCTGGGGCTTCAGCAGAGCAGTGGAGGAACTGATCCAGTGACTCACTCACTTTTTACCGCCCGGCCTCTGCTTTTTGCTTCCTCTTTATTGCTCCCTCTGCATATATGTACGTCTCACATCAGAACCTGGCAGCCGGAGTTTGAGAACCGACTTATCATATATACGACCGTAATGTTGTTTTTCCACGGGCACGATATTCTACACTTCACCACCGTACCTACTTCTAGTAACTCGACATCCTCCTGCCTTCTTTTTCTTTTTTTTTATGTGGAAACAACTGCAGTGTTGTCTCTGCACTGAAATCACAGTCGCTCGTTGCCTGACACAGTTCCGGGGCCTCAGCCTGATGAATATCCACCATTAGGGAATCCACTATAATTATAGAGGTGAGACAGGGTTCACTAGGTCCTGATATTCAACGCTTTCACATTCTTTCTAAATACTATAACAAACATGTCCATCTCCAACAGCTCAATATATCCGAGGATGGGACATATCACATGACCCCATCACTCCTGTTCCAGCGTCTTTACACTGGCTCCCTGTATGTTTTAGAATTGACTTCTATTGACTTTTAGTATTTTTACGAGCCGTACATTGAGATCCTGAGGAAATCAGGTTTTGAATCCCTTGTTAAAACATACTTTTATTGGAGATCCTTTCCTAATTCAACCTGAATTTTAATTCTATTTTATTGAATTTTTCATTTAAAAGATTGTTATGTCCTCTCAAATGAATATTGTCTTTTAATATTTGTGATCTGTGATCATTTCTGCTCTGTAAATAAACTTATTATAAAGTTATCATGACACGTTGCTCTACTTGACACACAAGCCTTTGTATTCAATATAAAACCCAGTTTGATTACACTGAACACTTGGAATTATTCCTGTATTTTTGGTGTGGTTACGCGCTGTGTGTAATCCCGAATAGAACGTTGGCTTTTACCGACAACTTGTCAACATAAATATTCCCTGAGCCCTTTAATATCCCCGCTCGACCCGCTGTGTATTTAGCTGTCACGATTCACCGGGGCTCTTCACATCCATCCGCAGACGGATCGCAAATACATGCTGTGGTCAAGTTGTATCACTCACTGGGACAGCTCTGGCAGATGATGCAGAAATGAGTCACCTACAGAGAGCAATATAAGCAATTTTCGACTACATGCAAACCACATTAGCACGGAAGCTTCTGGAAATTAATGGAGCACAATAATGGAACCTAAACATGCCGTCTGTGATTCAAATATTAATATAAAAATGCATAGAGGTGCACTGCTTTACATGTTGTTATCTTATCTTTTGCCTTTCAACTAAAAATGTAGCAATCTAATCTCAGGCCACAGGGATTACAGGAAATCCAAGAACCCAAAAAGGATTTTTGTCAACTAATTAACACCGTCAACCTCATCTTGAATCTCAAATAAAAACGCTTCACATCAAAGCTGCTCAATTTTACACCTTACCACACAGGACTTATCTCCTCGCTGGTGTGAAATGCCATTAATACAAAATACTTCAGAAACAGAAAAGCAAGAGAGAGAGAAAGAGGCTCCTGCTCAACGGCTGCCCGGCTGTAAACATGTCTGTAGATAGTGTTTATTCTTTGGATAAGAGAAAATCATGTGTCCACATACAATGTATAGTGGTGACGCTGGGGGGGAAGAACTAACCAGGCCGTCATACACCATTAAAGACAATTTGCCTTTGGTGCATAAATATTTAAATAAGATGGGAAAGAAATGTAGAAAGAATGTATAGATGCGTGTGAACTGAGAGAGATTATTGCATTTCATTGGCTTTAGGTTTTCATTAGCGATGGTAAATCTCTTCTTCTGGGGAAACTAACTGTTTTGGTTCATACAGATGGACTTTAGATTGGAGGATGTTGAGAATGTATCTTGCTGAGGCCTAACGAGCTGATAATTGTATATTGGAGAATCGAAAAAAATGCCTATTAATTATTAAAACGTTAATTCCAAACCGTAATGTATTCAGTTGATTTACTTTCACTACTTTTCTTTGGCTCAAACACATGATTACTGCACATTCCAGAAACAAAGCCAGTGTTGACGTACTACTACCCAGAAGCAACAAACAATAAGAGACGACAAATTAATTTAATCCTCTGCCAAGGATAATCCCATAGATTTTAAACCCACACAACTCGCAGCCAGACCACAGTAAACAAACTGGAGGTTGTGTTCTTCTGGAACAACAGCATCACCACTTGAATACTTTAATGGTCGACTTCGCTAGAAATGTATTGGCACCAAACAACCGTTGGTGTAATACTGTCACGCAATTTGAAGAAAATGTTAAATGCATGTACTAATACACAGGGAGATAATGACAACCTCCAAATCCAAAAGATAGACTACATCTCAACAGGCGGAAATTCTTCCATCAATATAACAATATCCAAATTGTATATGCGGTTATATACAATTCTTAAATAGTTGTGTGTATTTGAATTTGTTGTTCAGAGTAAACAATATCTGCATGTAATATAGTTTGTAAAATAAATACCAACAAAGCTCTGTGCTGCTGCCTGGAAGCGTTTGGGTTGAATTTGATTGATCCTGATTCTCGTTGCTGGTTCATATTGATCCAACGTTTCAATCCCAACGTGGTAAAACAAGGTCAAATGCTTGGATAACAAATATATAAATACTTTTAAAGGCTGACCGATCACTCGCAAAGTACATTCACTGGTAGTTACATACAATACAAATGTATGATACACAGACATTTAAATATTCAAATATTAATCAAGATCAATCTCAGGCAAGATAATTAAATTATTAAACAACTACTATTATTTTGGACGTTTGGTGACAAACACGTGAATCACTGTGTTCAAATTCAAGATAACATTTGAAAGTATCCTCAACCCTGCTGCCAGGAAAGCAAAACAAATATATATATAAAGTACATAACAATTTCAAGTGTATTATTTCTTAAGATACGTGTCAAAATATATACGAATTTGATCTACGTACTTTCTACCCAGTGTTAATATGAAAGTATTTCATTATGTGGCGATGTTAAACTAAATAAATAAAACCCAGCAGGGGTATTGTTTATCGTGTCAGAGTTTTGTAAGGAAGAGGTCAGCAGCCTCAGCTTCCATTTTCAGTGACGGCATTTCATATTTGAAAAATGAGGCCTGTCACTAAATGTCACCTTACCGCCTCTTTGTCATCTCATCATTCTTTTCACAACTTGTCACGGCGAAGCCCAGTTTGTGACACGAGCAAACTGTTAGCTTCTTCCCAGGCAGGCTAGTGGGCTTTATTAATATTTATAGAATAACAGCTTAAGGCCAGCCCCCTTGAGAGCTATCACTCCGCTTTGCTGCCAAACACTCGCAAAATATATTGACAACTGCTTTTCAGCACCGCTCTTCCCCCTGAAACCCTCCGTGTGCAGGTGTGCAGCAGCAGCAGGTTTTTAAACAATGTGCCGGCTTATTCTGCATGAACAAGGGAGAAACCTTTACCCCCCCCACTCGATTTAACGACTTGCACGGAACCTGATGTCATTCACACACAGACTTGAAAAGGACATTTTAACAGAGCTGGGACTGAAACGTCTTGTTGCTGGATGAGGAAAAACAGGCATAATGATGATGTCACGTCAAAAAAACAGTTTGCAGCACTAGTTTTCTACTGCACAGACTGAAACTTCTCGTGTCACTCGTCCCCCCCCTTTTTCGAACATAAACAGTTATAAATCTGGCCCCTGACGCGAAGTGACATGCACATGGACGTAATCAAAGAGGGGAAAATGTTCCTTCCTGTGACAGGATCTGATTGCCGTGGATTAGTGAGACAGAGACTACCGACCGCAAAATTATTTCATCACTCTTTCGGCAAACTAAATGCTTCCAGAAGCGTCCTGATGGCTACGGGCAGACTATACTCATCCAATAATGTCGTGGTTAGTGGAGTGGGTCCACAAAGAATACTTTGGTTGTCAATTCAACTTGTTTGCCTCGTTGGCTTTAAAAGTTCGGGAGATTTTTTTAAATTTTTTTTTAACTAGTTTTTTGTCTAAGCTCTTAAACTCTTAAAATGTTGTTCTCAAGTCAAATCCTTATACTTTGGGAGAGTAGCTGGTATTTCATCTTAGAGACGTCCACTGAATTACCATTAAAATTCTAATCACACTGAAAACAATATCTGTGGATGTCTGACTTGGAAAGGAGGCAAAACTCTGCAAATTCAGAAGCCTGTGAAATTTCTTCAGTGCAATTTTGTGAGACAGATGCCGACAGGGAGCTGATTCCAACCTTAATAAAACACAACTCTGCTCTGAATGTTTTAATGTCTTCGAGCATCGTCCCTTTAATGTCGTCCTAATTTGTATCCTTTAAAAAAACGCCTCTGTCACGGCGATGACAAACTCACAGCAGCAAATTAGCTCGGGTTCTGACAGGAGCGCAGCGCTGTGAAGTTAAACCTGTAATAGTGCAGGGTCAGATTCTAGAAGCCCCCCCCCAGTCAGGCCTGAATGAATGGCAGAGGATGAATTTCATGATGCCTCCTTTGTCCTGCTGAACAAACTCGTTGTCCAGTTCAAACAGGTTTAAAAAGTAATGTGTAAAACAATGTACATCAACAGAAACGTCTGGCCCAGTTTTAAATAGTCAATATATAACGTGATGATTATTACAAACATTTATGTGCTTTTTTTGTTGCATCAAACTAATGAGAAAAGCAAGAAATCTATAAGAGTCTATTTAAAAAATTGGCCGATATGAGCATTTGCATTTAGGTTAACATTTGTTTCACAGAATAAAAGCTGCAGAAAAGATGTGAATTCATCTTTGTTCTACTTGAAAAAAAATCTTCAAACTCTTAACTGAAGCTCTTTATATTTGGCTGTATTTCTTCTTATTTATCATTATTTATAACAAAGTTTACAATTAAACCGTAAAATATCAAGACTCACTTACATTTCAACACCTTAGGAATCATTGCCAAAATTATTTTAAATACATATACTGTATATATACTGTTTTTATTACACACTCAGGCTTTAAACATCATGGTATTTCCGAGACCTGTCAAAGTATTTTGAATACAAAACATCAAATTCCTTTTTCTTTTTTTTTTTACTGCAAGCCACCAAACCTCCAACCAGTCTCTGATTTTCCTACATCAGCAACAACTCCCTCAAAGATTATGAGATAAGATCTAATATTCATGTCGTGAGCTACCAGGATGTGCAGTAAACAAAGGCACAGCTCTGTATCAAATCAGCAGTTTCATAAGCTGCCAACACTCCCCTATAAAAGTCCCCCACGCTGCGTGAGACATAAATAAGGTCCGATAGCGCCGAAGCAATGTCATCATTCAAAACATTACACTGCTATATTGACCACGGCCGTACAGTAGACGCTTGCTTTTCCAACTGTAAACCACTGGGGTTTAATTACCTGCAAATTAACTGCTGTTTCACAATCTTGCATAAGATTATCCTGGCCATGATGAAATGCCACCAGGGAGGCTGTGCTGTTGGTGGGGGTGGGGGGGGGTGGTGTGTGGGTTCGAAGAAGCAGAAAATATAAGATACCACATTGTTAGTGTGATCGCTGCACGGACTGTGATTCCTGTCGCCCCCTCGTAATGTGACCTTCAAACAGTCTGGACGTCTGATTGTTCAACACGAAGTTGAAGTTCCATCATTGATTTACTGGCCTTTTTAGAAATCTGCTGTCCATAAGTGAAGCAGGCCACAGTACACACACACACACACACACACACACACACACACACACACACACACACACACACATCAACAACAACTTGAGTGTGGCAATTTTCTGCAGTGCATTTAACTCTGGTGGTGTAAAACACATTGACCCGACAGTTGGACGGAGTGAGTCTGTGAACAGTAGTTTGCAGCAGTTTGAAATGGTCAGCCTCAATTTCGCTCCATCAGTGGACAGTTTTTAGTGCGCGATGGGCAATCAAGCACCGAGATCTGTTGGGTCAGCAAAGCCAAATCTGCTCTATTACTGAAAAACGGTTTGATGGCACATTTATTTATTTTTTAAAGCATTTTTTTGTTGTTTGGGATTTCAGGCTTCAGGTGAGAGATTTTTAGCAAAACCTGCAGACACCAGAAAGAGTTTTCATTAGCCGCACTCGCAGGATTATAATCTAGTTTCCCCTTATCGACATTCTCAGTATCTTCCTGGGACACTTTTGAAGGGGATGCGCAGAAACAACGTTACGTAAACATGAGTGGGACGAAACTATGTGCTCTGTGTAATGTAGGAGGGAGAGAGAGCATAACATCAAAACCACAAGCTAGCATTGTTACAACAGGAGGATTTCTAGAGTAAATCCACCGACATAACAAGAGGATCCAGACTCTGATGATGACTCAGTAGCAACTGAAAAGCAGAATTCCCCTCAAGAGGTCTAGAGAAACAAGAAAAGATGTATCTGTGTTGGTGTTTGTGCAACACACCAACAAACATTGCTACAGTCAGCTTTGTTAGATTCCCACAACACTCATCATTTCATTTCTTTCAAGCCTGTCATTCTTCAGGACCTAATCACACAGGATTCAGTTTTTGCAATGAGGCCTCCAGCAGTTTTCTTTGGGAATAAACCTTTATTGCAGGAGCACCGAATGCCTCGAGTTCAACTCAGAGCAGAAAAACACACCCATCCTTTTAAGGGTTCCCCCCCCCTCATTGTCCAGTCTGATGAACCAAGAGGCGAGTCTGCATTGGACCCGACGATCCTGCAGGAGAATCCAGCGCTGGAGTTTTGTGACTGAACAGAAAAAACAGGAGGCCTGGAGGCAATTTAGTGCAGCACTTCAAATTTCGGCGTAAGTTGTTTTCATTAATTTAAGCTGCAGTTAAGTGGTAGCATGCAGGTCATGGTTTCTGTTAGGCTAACGTTAGCTCACTTTCACTGTCAACATTCCACGTCTCTGCAGAAAAGCGGCAAAAACTATCTGAAGAAAAATTGTAGCTATTAGGAGCAGATTGTCAAAGTTTCAAACGCTCATCGTAGAGTAGGCCTTCAACCTTCCATTAACCAGGTGGCGCTCCTGGACCAGGTACTTCCCCCATTTACGTTTCCTCTTTCTGAGGGTCTCACGTCCCCACATACATCTCAGGTTCCCTGCTTCCAATGTATTAAATTGGGAACAGCCTTCCACCCTCAGTGCCCCTCACCTGTAGCCTTTATATTTAAAGAGCAACGTACGGATCTATGAGTTCACTTGTGGGCTTCAGCAAAACAGGCAACACGGAGCTTCTTGCACTTTTCAACCTTCCTTCCTTCCTCCGTGGAAAGCGTCTGATCGGTTCCTGTTGTTCACTCCTGAACATGCTCGTCTGAGAGCATCTGAGAATACGTGGATATGCCAAGAGACAGCATTTGCACCACTAAGTGCACCTGGTCCTATAAAGTGGCCTCATATTATTACAACCATGCAAGGCAACCATCAGTTCTAATGACCCTCTCGAGATGGCTGCTTATCCCATTTCTAGTCCAGAACCATGTTTAAAAGTAGGAAGGAGCTGCCGTCGGTCGAAGGCCTCCTCACGCTCCCTGCACATGTTAACCTCCTTTAATCTAAGAAAAATAATCAATGATGAGAGACACAACCTTGTATTAGATGCTAAAAGGAAATATGTCTTTCATGCTGCACACCAGGTAACTCACTGTGCTTTTATTTTGCAGCCCTGTACTGAAAGTGCCAGCTTTAGGAATTTCCTAAATGAAGTTTTCTTTTTTCTGTTTTAACGCCGTGGGGGATTCTAGGGGAATTCTAAGGCTGTGAGAGCATCTACCTTACAAAGTGCATCTACAGCTTCTTTAACCACTGTTCACTTTTCATTTTAACAACTGCCCCTCTCTCCGCTCACATCGGAAAGTCAGCCCCATGTGTTCCAACTAATTTGCTTTCTTTGGAGCTCGGCTAGTTATCTCGTGTTTGCCAGCGAGACCTCACATGCTGACACATCCACCTAAAAGGCTTTCTCCCCATTGAAATGCAGAAAATGGGATTTTTTATTCATACACCTGAGGGAATATCTTTTTATGATTATTATTTTACACACCCAACTGTCATAATTACGTGCATTCCCTGAGTAAGTGTTGTGTCGTGAATTTCTGATCTGAGTGTGTCGCCTGCAGAAGCAGGGAACAGACAGCCAGAGGCAGAGTTGCAGCTAATGACAACGATATATTTCTTTAACAACCTCTGATTGTTTGTTTCTTCCTCTTTAATAAATGAAATCAAGTGTTTGGAGACAAAAAAAAAATCATTCTTAATTTCCTTAGATGAAATAAAAGAAAGGGTCTTGCAGGTCGGGAGCAGTTTTACTTTGAAAAAAAAAAAAACTGGGTCCTCTGTAACATACACGTAGGACGGTTTGCATTATTAATGTAAGAGATGCAGGATTAATGCATGAAGTGGGATTCTGAACAATGGCCTTCACCGTAGATGGGCTCTCAACTCAACTTGGCCCCAGTCTACTCCGAGGAAGACGGTTTTCCTGCTCGGTGAAACGTTCTAAATCTTTCTGGAATATAGGAAAACTTTTAAGAAAAACCAGAGCCTATGCTGCAGCACCGGGGCGGACAAGGACATATCAAAGTGGACGATGTAAGGATAATGAGCACCACACCTGCGGGATTGTCGTTAGCTCCCGTAGAAATGAGAGTCATCCTAAAAATTGCTACATGTGTACTCTGAAATGTGGGACACAAAGGGGAGTCTGTTGCCCTGCTCCCTGGAGGAGAAACACTAGCCTGCGTCTGGGGGCTCAAGTGCATAATTTCAACCCCCACCTCGTTTCTCAAGTACTTTGTTCGAGTGATTCTGACGTGCCGAGCACCAAACAGGTGTAAGATTCCACTTCTTTGAAAAGTGGATTGGATAGTTTTAGGGAAAACAGCTAAAAAACACGCAGGGATACAGAGAATGGGCGGATACATAACATTATGATTACGGCTGTTAATCAGGTTTGTTTCAGATCTCAGAACCTCAACCGGAGATCAAATGTTGTTTTCGTTCCCTTTCATATCTGTAAGTGAATCTTCTACAAAAAACAAATGAATCACTTCCTTCTCCCAGAGAATTTGGCTTTGTTTACTTTCTGATATGGGCCCAAATGCATAGAAGTCAGCCCAGCGCTGTTATAGCGTTAATACAGCAAAGTCAAGTTCCTGCTTTGTGTTTTGTTTGGAGCTAAAAACATCAAGGCGAAATTGACTGGGGACCTCGCTGCGGTACGTCCATAGATTTTTTAAAAAGGTTTTCAAGATGCTTGTCACTTTGACTTTTTTTGATTCACCATCACAAGAAACCAAGGAAGCTTTCTGAAAGCAGTAACACACACAAATGTCATTCTACTCTCAAACCCAGGTCGGGTCAACACTGGCAGCAAAAACAAGCTGTTTCCAGACGTGGCACTTAACTCTGAAGTTACTCCGTATTTTCTCCGCATGCGTGAACGCAAATGTCCGAGTGAGAGGCTCCACAGTTTCTGCAGACTTTCTCCACCTGGCCGCCAAGTATAAAGTCCGTAGAAATTCAGGAGAAGTGGAAGGGAGCTTCTAACGTGCGACAAACGCACAAATTAAAAAAACTAAAAGAAAACAAATATCTCCCTGTGAAAAAGAAGCGGCGACACACACGTCGAAGATATCAAGAGAGTTGGCGCTGATCTCTGCAGCCGAGTTAAAACGTCACTTCCTGTCTCTGTCTGCTGCGCCACCATCTCGCCCGAGTAACGCGGAGGATTTGTTGCTGTTGTGAACGCGTCTGTGCAGAAAACCTCCTGCTGTGTGAAAGGTAAACTGCTGTAACATTCACTGCTTGTCCAATTAGAACGATCCAGCACGTAAAGCACTAATTCCCCCCCCCCCCGCTCACCCTTCTCACCCTTCTCACCCTCATGTCTCTTCTCTCAACCCAACCGGTCGAGGCAGACGTCGCTAAACTGACTGTAGCCAATAACTTAAGAGACACAACTACAAATAATTCACAGTCCACATGTTGCAATGTATTTAAAAGCCCATTTACAACATGATTCTTAAGAGGTACATTAACACAACCTCCCCCAACGTCCCCATGTTTACTGTCCCTCAACTGTGCTGCCTTCTAGTGGACGCATTGCTTGTCCCCATTTCAACTTAAAGGACGCACGGACGCAGTTTCAGCAACACGGTCTGAAACGGATGTGTCTCTTTTCATACAGGCAGCAAATATGAGCCTTTGGTATTTCTAATTTATAAGACATTCCTCTCCACTGCTTCCTGCTCATTGTGGAAACTGTTTCTCTTTAAAAAAAAACATTTCAGGGTCTTTCACCTTAATTGAATTTTAAACACCTCGAGATTATATATATTTTATGAATTTGCCATTGAAATGAAAATACAAAAGTAGGTTGTAGATGTAAATCTGAGGTTCGTGTACATATTTCTATCTACGGCAGCCATACGCATAAAACTGAGCTACGAAGAATAGCTGCTCTGCCACTGTCCGTTGGTCACTTGGTAACACCGCATGCTTCTGAATTCTGCAGTGTCCTCGACTCATCACACAAAGTCTGGAGCTGTCCTGTCAACATTAGAAAAAAAAAAAAATGAGGGGGCTGCGAGTGTGAGTGAGAGAGTGAGTGAGAGAGTGAGTGAGTGAGAGAGAGAGACAAAGGGAGGGAGAGGGAGAAGGAATGTGGTGCCCAGCTTTCATGTCCAATAAAGTGGTGTAATTGTGACAGCTACCCATTAGTTCTGTGTGTGATAAATCACAAGATGACAGACTGCAGCTTCAACTAAACATAATGCTCGGGGCTAGAAAATCCACCTTTTTCGCTGCACTCAGTGCGGCTGCATTGGGAAAAAAGAAAAAGCGAGGTATAGGTATGGATCACAGATTAACAGGAAAAACTGAGATGCATAATTCATGTGTCAATATTAACCTGACACAGCCATCAACTGGATTTCAAGGTTTTCTGCTGAACAAATCATTTTTCTTTTCAATGATCGTGGCGTCGTTTCTATAGTTGTGAAGAAAATACTCTCCAGCATCCACAGTATCCATTTCCCTCATATGCAGTGCCCCCCCCCCCCCCCCCCCCCCCCCCCCCCCCCTAGATGACCGTGCAGTCTCTCACAACAATTATTACTTGAAATACACGATCTCCCCGTGGACAACTCCAGGGGGACGGAGGCATTTCATTGTTTCCTCTCTGTCATCGTTCTGCCCCCGTACACTGCCGACGTTAGTTCAAACACAACAATCGCTTATGGAACGTAACGAGGTCCAACTGCAACTTACATGTCATCCTTCTTCCTCTCCCCTTCGGAGAATAGCTGTTTCAGGCTCACAATGAAACGGCGACGACAAAGGGCGAGAAGACGAGCAACAGATTTTTCATTTTGTGACCAGGGAGGGGGGGTTGCTTACCCCCCCTTATCATGCAGAGAACTTGTGCCGAGGCTGCTTCTCTGAGCTCATCAGCACGACAAAGAGGAGCCGGGAGAACACAGCCTTGTTCTACAAAGGTTAACCTCAACGGGACCTAACAACTCCAGACTTCTCATTTGATGCCTCAGCCAAACACTTGCCATGAGAGGACAGAGGGGCCCTGGATTCCCCTGGATTTAACCTCTAATATCTGGGGTCACGGATCCTACCACGGCCAATGGTGCAAACTCCCCCCCCCCACACACACACACACACACACACCTCAAACACATGCACACACACCCACACAGTTGTTTCTTGATTGTCTGGATGTCTGCAGCACGTCCTGGGAACAGCCTCACTACTAGAACACACTCAAAAATAAATCTTGCTTCTCTTTAATTCATAATCACTGTGTTTATTTTGTGTCAAAACCTAATCTCGAGTACCAGAGCAATTCTTGCAAATTAACTCCCAGTTAATTAAGAGGAAAAAGTTGACTTTTTGAGAGACTTTTATGAGATTTGGCTTTAAAAGGTGTCATGTTCTCCTCGACCTCACTCTGACTCTTAGCAGACTTTAGTTAATTACCGGATAAATTCTCCACTAATAATTTGAATTAGCGTGATTAAGCTTCAGCTAAAAATGTACTTCCACTATGTCAATCCTCAGAAGAGAGTGTGTGTGTGTGTGTGTGTGTGTGTGTGTGTGTGTGTGTGTGTGTGTGTGTGTGTGTGTGGAGATTTACAACTTGCCCCAATGAGTGTGGAGCTGGTCTATAAGCCGTGTGCAGGGGCCCCCAACAATGACTCCCAGGGGTCCTACTCACGCTTTTTTTTACTCCCCGGGTCTCAAATGTTTGTGAGCTGCTGAACATTCAAACAAACTGCTTTCTTAATTTACTTCATTAATTCGATTGTGGGGCCATGTGATGACGCAGTTTATTTTTTGAAGGCTTTGTCTCATAAATTTAACAGGACAGAAAAGGGAGAAGAAAAATCCAAATCCCATTGTGATGACTTTAAAATTTAATTTGATGTGACTCAAAATAGAGCTTTAGTGAGTTAATCATTCATTTTTTTGTTTTTTTAATGTGGACATTTTTTAGTATTTAATGGGACTTTTTGCTTGGATTTTTTTTGTTTTTTCCTCGCATCACAATTGAAAAACTATGAGATGCACACTTTACCCTGAGCCTCGATCCATTTTGAACAAGACCAGCAGAAAACCCACAAACCACTGTGGTGCTGCAACCACACTACAACACACAGGGGCTACAGGACAAAGTTGAATATGGATTCTCCTTTTTTATCTTTTTCAAAGCGATAGAAAGAAAACAAGGGGGGGGGGGGGATGAACTAAATCTCAACCATAACAAATCTACACTTCCTCGCAGAGCCCTTTAAATTAAAACAACGGGGGGGGGGAACTCGCAGCTCACACATCGAGAAAACACAGGGTTTGTTGCATGCACTCGCAGCAGAGGCACTTTAACCCACCTATAAAATTCAGGAAGCGAGTCTTCATCCGTTATTCATGCACCTATCCCACCTCGTTGAGGACAAGCTGCAGACGGTCCCTGCTCGTGCTGGGGAGGGGGTGGGGGGGGGGGGGGACCAGCGGTCAACGATGTGACTTTTTTCACCGCCTCGGTGCGAGACGTGAGACAACAAACCTTCCCCCTGAAAAAGCTGCAGGGAAGCCGAGGTGCAGGTAGGCTGAGCCCCCCCCCCCTCCGTGCACGAAGCGACGCGCACATCCCCACCGGAGGAACAACACGCTGCAGGTTTTTATAAAAGACACAAAAAAACCCGAGAAAATGCAAAACACAGGAATAAACGTAACACGAGTTTATGCTCCTCGTGCTGCAGCTGCGAGATGATGCCTGCGTGCAAGATGTTTTTTTTTTTTTTGTATCTTCCTCCCTCATGCAAAAACTGAATAATCGCAATAAAAATAAATAAAAATGAAGCTCACCATTCTGCAGAAACATCCAATGTAGCAGGGGCCTGTCCCGATGGAAATTCACCAATGTTAACGTGGCCTCCTCCTCGTCCGCTAAAAAAAAAAATCCCTTATGCTTCTCCTGCGCCTCCGTCCTCCCTCTTCCTCCCTCCGCCTGGGTTTGATAGTACCCGGAGTATCGCGCACGACACGGTGCGATCGGGGAGGAAGAAGCAAAAAAATCCTCCTCCTCCTCCTCCTGCTGCTGCTCCTCTTCCTCCTCCTCTTCTTCTTCTTCCGAGGTGCTGTTTCTGTCAGGAGAGGCTCACATGGAGCAGAGAGGCAGCCGTCCAAAGGTGCGCAGTAACACGCACACGCCTAACTGAGCGTCGTGGAAATCCTCCGGGAAGAAGTGGAACGGACCCGGGGAGACGAGGTGACACGCCGGCCGATGCGAGCTGAATGACGGGCTGCTGCTGCTGCTGCTGCTGCTGCTCCTCCTGCTCCTCCTGCTCCTCCTGCTGCTGCTGGTGCGTCCCTCACGATTTACAGTGGAGTTTGTGGAGCAGGGGACGTGCGGCTGTGCGTGGTCGCCCCCTTCGGTACCAGGGTATAGTCCCATGCTCACTGAACACTGCTGCCGACAGGGTTTCACATGTGGTTTTAGTGGAGGTTTGCAAACACATTTACACATATTATCAGGTATATTTCACAGGTTTATCACTATAAAATAAACAGCGAGAATATATTCATACTGTCATTTTGTCCTCTCATGAACCCACACTCTTTATAATTCATAAATAATCTGTCTTTGACTTCATATTTCATGTTTTGCACAATGTTACTGTGTAACAACTCATAATCAATTCAAATTAGGAGTATTGCATATTGTAAATGTGTCCTGTCATTAAACCACAATCAATATAATCTATATAATCTATAATCTGTCTTTGACTTCATATTTCATGTTCTGTTCAGTTCATGTTTTGCACAATATTCCTAATAAATAAGTCAAAATCGATTAAAATTTGTGTTACATGCTGTAATCGTGTCTTCGCATGAATCCACAATCAATATAATCGATACAAAATCTGTCTTTGACTTCATATTTCATGTTTTGCACAATATTACTAACAAATAAGTCAAATTCAATTAAAATGAGGCGTGTTACATGCTGTAACTGTGTCCGATCATTAAGCCATAATAACTCAATACAACAATAAACCGTCAAGCTGGTAAATCTGCTCTAACGCTGTTTGTGTAATGTTTTCATACATTTTTTTTAATGTGACGCTTAATGGACCATCATGAATGACGGTAAATCTGCTGTTGTTTTTGTAATGTTATTTTAATTATTTTTATGTGGATTACATTGTGTCATATTTGACTTAAGTGATTACTGGAAGTCATCATGTGAAATGACTATGACCTGTACTTTGTTTTTGACTTTGTTTTGCCTGACAAAATGATTTAATCATGATCAAAATCAGGGATTTATTGTTGATTATTGTAATTGTGTCCTTTCATTAATACACGATCAATATATAAATATAATGTTGTATCTGTTTTTGATTTTGTAAAGTCCTAACCAGTCAAGATTAGGGCTCGGTGTGTTTACCTGTGTCCTACTATTAAATCATCATCAGTCAATAAAACAATATATTGTCGTACTAGTAAATTTGGTGTAATCCAGTTGTTTTTGTGATGTTTTTGTCAATGATGTGTTCAGGGGATCACATGTTGAGCCAAGTGATTAGAAGGAGTAACAGCGCATGAGAAACGACTTGTTATTGACCTTGTGTTGCGTAATATCAGTAATTATTATGTCATAATGAGTCAGAATGAGAATTTGGGCTAAGTGTTGTATCATGTTTAAAAAGTGCAGAGTCATATCAGTTATCGCAGGGCAGTTTCCACGACAACACTAAGTCCTCATTACAACATGCAAAGGTCATACAAAGTCCTAATATAACTTCAAAAACATAAATCAATACTCTTAAATTTGATTTATACAGTTTGGAATTTATCTCAAGGCACTTTAAAGAGTTAGGTCAAGACCGAACAATATCACTGAGAGAAACAACACTGGCTCCATGTATTTGTGAGTCATAACTAATATTATATTCACTAAGTTAAAATCATGATATTTCCCTTTTGAACTTTTAAAACATATTGTGTAAGTTTCTCAAAAAGCTGTTTTAAGCATTCCTACATGTTCACCAGTTCCCACCTGACAGCGATGTGCTTGTATTTATTTCTTGTTCGGGAGGATTTCCCTTCTTCAATAATTTAACTGAAGATGTAATATATCTAGAGGTAAATATATAATCAGCTGTAAATGTTTGACTTGTTTGTGAATTCTTCATGAATATTTCATGAGCAGGAGCATTTTAACATTAATTGTTACAGCCAAATTATTTTCAATTTGAACTTTAAGGTTTTTTTTAGTTTACCAGTCTAAATAAACATGCATTTGATATCTAAGGTCTTCCCCACCTCCCGATAAATAAGTAAAACGTACCAGAGTACAGCACAACTAAATATTTCAGGACCAGACAATGCTCCAAAGTGTTTTCTTCTTCAAGCTTTGCAGAAACCTCCGATGCTACAGTTTGGTGGGCTAGCGAGGAAAAGGACCATCTGTCCGGTTCCATCTGACTACACTTTTGTCTGGCGAGTTTCTGATCCTAAATCCATTACCATACACTTATCTCCAATTCCTAGTTTCTCCTTGTGGGTTAAAAAGACTGGTCAAGAGTTCCTGGCCCTGGAAGTGTGTTTGGTCACCCAGAGAACAAGAGAGGGGCCATGTGTGGCCTTTAATTCACTGCATTGTCTGCCAAAAGCTAATCTTGGCCAGACTCAGAGTCTTACTGCTCACGGCCTGTGAATGGGTGAGTGAAAAGTTAAATATGCTTTCAAATGTAAAACTCAAGACCGGCCCCGGTATTGTGGTCTTGTCGCTGGGGGAATGTGAGATTTGCCGTTGACCCGGGCAACAGGAGGGGAAGGGGCCATTTTGTGTTTGCGAAGCCACATTCAGGCTCGTGTTTGCAGGTGGTTCCCTGTAATCCATTGGTTATACCCTGATTTAATGTGGCCCTGTGCGTGAAGAATATATGGTGCAGGTTACAACTTGGATCACTCAACTATCAAAAAGAACTGATGTTATATTTTACTAGGTACACGAAATACACGTTTTTAAAACGGAGTTATTTAAGGTGACGTACATGAAACACCAAGTTTCCCCGTTTCATCCAAACTTCACTTAAATGCTCTTGTTTCATCAAAACCTTTTGTTGTTTGTGGAAAATTTGCAATTTGTGCCAATTCAATCATCCATCCATGAAAATAAGTTTCTAAAAGTGATGAGCACACAGAGAATCATCACCTGACTCTGCAGCTCCCTTCAGTTTGTGCAGTTTTAAAAGCAGTAGCGTGCCGTCAGGGTGAAGAAAGTGGAGAAGTGCTCGTGTCCCACTGACAAAGGCTGCTGCTGCTTGTCAAGCGGAGGGGAGAGCGGCATGTTGTGGGTGTTTGCACATGTGCATGGAGGATAAAAACCTGGAATCTCTGGTGGCAGACTGGATTTAGCTAGCTTAGCTAAACAGACAAGCTAGCTTTACAGACAAGTGTGTTCGACACGCTGCCCTTGACTCAGATTCCACCGTTCCGAGATCAGGTGTCTTGCACACAGTGTGATTTAACATGCGGTGTTACCTTGTGCATCGTGGAAAATTACTTCAATAAGCTTTTCTTCATAATGTATCAAACAATTTATATTGATTCATCATTTCTGTCTAGGATCAGTGAGACATTTAAGACATATTGCTAGAAGTAGTGCTGCTTCTTTAAGGGTGAAGTGAAATGCACGTGTAATTTAGACTATTTAGCAGTAAATAAATGCTACAACTCCTGAAAACCAAAACCAGTTTCCCGTACTCAGATGTCCGGGCCTTTCTCCCAGTGTTCATATGCTACGACCAGCAGACCTGCCCCCTCCACTATCTTTATACAAGGTTCAAATATAGTTCTGACAACAGGCTCTTAAGTTTCCATGGGATTCACTCATTTACTCCACTGCTATATTTAACCCAGTGGATGAAATAAATGAAAATTTCCCACCACAGTCACATACTGGTCCCCGTCAGGAACACTGCTCTCGGATGCACTGGTCCACTTCACAATTGTAAGATACTAAATTACAATATAACATTTAATAAAGCTTTAGTGCAGTAAACAGCTGACCTCCCTTCTCTTTCCACAGAGCTGTTCCTACCTTTAAAAGTCACCACACACCACTGCAGGTCACGGTTTGGCGGACCAACCAACTGTTTTTGGTTCACTCTCACAGTTTTTGTTTTGGCTGCAGCAAGCAGCTGCTTTGTGCGTTGAAAGCTGTAAAAAGCCACCACACACTCCCTGCTCACTGCCAACCAGACGACAGACAAAGCCAGCTGATAAATATTGTGGTATTTTAGCTGCGAGTTGGTAGATACCAAAAATAGAGCTAAGAAAAGGTGAAGAGTGGACTAAAAGCCACCAGGTCGAACGATGACTGATGAATCTGGCTCCTGCTGCTGGATGTTCAAACGCAGCACTTGAAATAAATCAGTAATTGCAGGTTTAATGTAAATAAAACGTTCCATACAATAAAAAATATCATATACCTACAGTAACAACATTCAGATTTTAGTATCTTTAGTTCTGGATGAGAGGAAGTGGTGGCAGTCATAACTACAGCATCAGCAAACCGAGGTGAAAACACCTGAGGCGGTGGAACCTCAAGACCCGAGATGATTTAAATACAGTATGTGTTACATGCAAAGAATATATAAACTGGTGCTTTGTAAATTAAGCCTCAACAAGGAGCTGGATATAAATCAACACATGTATTCATATCACAGATGTTGAGCTGTTCTCCTCATCACAACTCCAGATGCAGATACAGTAAGTGTTCAAGGGGAAGTGACGGTTATGCAACGTGGATGTGTGCAGTTGACTGCGATCATAATCACTCTGAATAATAGAACACGCTGCATGTGGATGAAGAATGGAGGCAGAAATGTAACCGTCGCTGTAAAAGATCCACATCGCTCGGCTTTGTCATTCATCATCAAACATCAGATCCGTGACATTCAAAATATTGTCTGAAGTATTTGATTAGCGTGTATTTTTCACATACAACACACAGAGTTCAGCCTGTTGTGAATATCTTACTCGGTGAATCAATTTTTCAGTCGCTGTGAACTTGTGAGATTTCACTCTTCTTGTGTGCTTTTAATATCCAAAGAAAAAAATAAATAAAGCGTGTTTGCTTTTGAATCAAAGCTTAGTGCTGTGCCTCAAATTATATGCCCCATAAAACTCCTAATTAGGGAATGCTTGGCAATGCTCTACTCCCACTCGCTGTCTTCTGTTTTTTTTTTCGGTCCCTTTCATTCTCCTACTTCTTTGGTAATGAACAAAGGCAATCATTAGAAAACATAAGCATATTGTATGTGGCGCGAAGTTCTCTCCGCTTGATATTTGTAAAGCAGTAGAGCAAACGTGACATTTTGTTGTATTTTCAGGAGATGAGTGCTTTTAATACACATCTTTTTACTGGACTTTTTTTTACAACACACCATCCTAAAGACTGGGCTTTGTTTTAAAGTCCACTGATTCTATCTGTTCAGGCTCAATATGTCCCTGCAACAGCTGCTAAGATACGGTTTATTCAGACTTGTGACTGTGGCTTCAAAGTGTTACCCACACAAACTGTGCCACTGCAGGGCTTATATTTAAATTTTTATGCCAAAAAAAAAGTCAAGTTAAATAAAAATGTAGGCGTATAAAGAAAACTTAGCTGTCAACCATAATTTAGATGCTGGAAATTGAATTACTTTCTTTTTTTATACACCACCGCAAGTGACTAAACAAAAACCTGCAGCAAAATTATAAACTAAAAACAGCAGCTCGGTGCAGAGCTGATTTAAATCTTCTGCTTCTCGAACCAATTAAGCAGCAATTTCCGCACAAAGTGTGGCAGCTGCAGAAATAACCTAAACATGAAATGCTAGTTATCCAACTTAGCCGGCCTAGGCTTCTCCAGCCTGATGAATAAAACCAGAAGCACTTCTGAAGTTTTGTCTTTATGAGTCAAATTCAGCGCAACGCTGTCAAAACATCGGCGGTTGCTTTAACTGTTTGCGACCATGAAAGATAAACGAGCAATTACCAGAGTACAAATCCTGCTACAGATCTGCAATAACATCTTTTAATTTACTCGGCAGCGATATTTCTTATTATAAATTTTAGATGGCGCTTATACGGATCCCTAAAATGATGTGTCATGTTTAAACGCAGCTGAGCTTAATGGTTATAAGGTGAGAAGCTGCGAGCACATGTTATTATGCAACTGAAAAGTAACAGAGGAGCACAAGTGCACAGAAAATCCAATATTAAAGAGGCTCCCTGTAGGAAGTAATATAGCAGAGAAGATGCTTCAAATAAATAAATTAACAGGCTCTTCCCTGCGATGTTGTTTCAGCTTCGAGACCCGAAACCAACATTTTCCAGTTTACAGGTTTAGTTTACATTTAAAAACATGTTTTGCTCAGACAAACGTGGCACAATGATCAAAAGAGCAAGTCAACACTTTTTGGAGTCATTTGGACGTTAATGAGGTGGTGAGGCCGATACGCTTAAGATGCTGCGTTTCATTTCTCCAGGAGAATTAACGTCTCATGGTTGTAAGCTCCAACAGTTTATATCCACGTCTGTGCACAACCGTGTAGCACACAGTGGAGAATGTAGGGAAGCCATGGAAGGAATTTAATAATATGAAGTGTTTTGCCTAATATGGACATAACAGAAGTGTTTTGTCATTTTACTAATTAATGAACACGTTTATAAAGATATCATGATTACATCGGGTGCCAACTTTAAAGAGACAAAGTTCTGTACACTTGTGTTTTGTTAGTCAAATTATAATTTAACTCTTTTAGAATTCAGAGTCCGAGAGACTTTCATTTGTTTGTGAAGATATTTTCCGATATTACGCAAAAACTGAACAGCCTTCCCCAACAGGAAGTGGAGGGAGGGGATATGAGCCAAGAGAAGACACAAGATATTTCGAAAAAAAAGGTCACATCAAGCAATATTCAATAACTTTCTTTAAATCTTTAAGATTAGGCATTTTAGGAAATTCTTCCAGATTTCCCATGGATTCATTTAAATCAGGCATCTTTAGAGACTGATTCTGAAGACTGACTGGCTTCATTGAATTTAAGCGGTGTGTCTCCTGAGCACCTGTAGTTACTACGGCCTCAAGACCCCTTCAAGTGTCAAAAATGTTCTGTCAAATCGTTGAACACGTTATTGTTTGGTTTCTAACGACAAATTTAGGCCGTTTTCAGAGCTGGTGCAGGGTGTGTGGGCTCATGGAAATTCTACAGTTGACACTAAAAACCACCATTATCTCAATTACATTCTCCTGCACAGCAAACCGAGGGTAACAAGTTTGTGATATAGTGCTTCAGTGTAGTACAGCTACAGCATCTCTTTAATAAGGACACACTTATTTACTGTGAAGCACCTTTCCAGCTCACTGGTCTTGATTCGGGAGCAAACTTGGACCGAAAACGTTGGTTAAATTACTATCAGAGAGACTTTGAGCTGTAATGAACTGTCCATTATCCGTTGGCTTTATTGCAAAGTGTTCCACTTAAAAGCAACTTGGCTAAAGCAGACTTTGTAAATTCAAACGCAATCTAGGTCTGCTTTTCATTTGGCTCAGCTGCCTCGGTGATTGCCACTTTCAGTGCTGCTGAGGAAAACAATTTTTAGAACCCTCCTCGTTGTCGTTCTCAGAAGAACCTCGCGCGCCGACACGAGGGAAAAACAATTTCTAGTTTGTTTGTTTGCTTTCAATTTTAAGCAAACCAGCTTGAGGACTTTTTTTTTTTTTTTCCTCACTCAAATTTCCAAGTCAAACCCGAGCTTCCATCACAAGTTCGGTGCACGGCAAACTTTCCCCTGCCGTTCTCATGCCTGTCAATTTGGAGCTGTTGCCCTCAAACTGTAATAGGATCACGGCTCGGAGCCACTTCCACATGATTGATGAAAGATTAAAAGGATTGTTGAGACTGAAGGCGCATTTAGCTCCCGCTGAGGTCCAATTTCTTGTCCTTGTGCCGGCGAGGAGGAGGACCGCCACCATGCAGATGAGAGGATCACTGCAGTGAATGCCGATGATATGAAACGGTTGTGGGAAAAAATCTTGGAGACGAGGCGATCGTTTGTAATCGGGACAACTCGGTTTCCCTCGGGAGGGAGCTCGTGTCAGTTATGGTCAAGGAGGTGATGGGGGGGGGGGGGGGGGGAATAGAGGAAAAAAGATTGTGAGTCTACAGTATGTGATAATAGTGTGGATTTCTGCCGTTGGTGATCGTGTCCATGTTTAACCCCTCGGGGGGGTACACATGACAGCTTCTTAAGAGAAGACAAATGGCCTCACACAAACCCAGTTGTCATCTGTCTTTGTTAACTGAGCTTTGTCCTTCACGCATTAGTACATTTGATTTAGATCAGACAGCTTTGCAGGGATCTGTCTTTAACGTCAACCACGTTAGAATCAGGCCGTTACAACATAAAGATATTATATATGGATAATAATTGTTCGCGCTATTTACCGTTCTAGATCATTCATGCAGAGCTCATGTAGTCATCTGTCAGGTCGGCTCTCGCACATGGTATCCATGTCACACTGCAGCTATAAGAGCCCTGTAATTAGTGGTCATACAGCTAAATATAGAAACCCCTAGTCGTATGAAATGAGGTGCTTATTATTTCTAGAGGAGGGTGTAGTTGTGTCATGCAACGATACGGGGGCCTAACATAACTTTGCACCTTGGATCGTCATCCACTCATTACTGCTGGACAGATTTATTTCAGCCAAGCACTTTATTAATGCTTTTTTATTGGCTTTATAAAGCTGCAGAATATTGCACCATGTGTCACTGTGGTCGCAGTGTGCGCGCCGCGTAATGGCGAAGCACACCAGCTGGCTTTTTTGTCTCAAACACAAACACACCGGGGTGAGTTTTGCCCTTGAAAGTCTGTCATGCCTGTGACCCGAGCCGTTTCTCTGCGGAGGCATATGATTAGCGGCGAACCAACAGAGATAACGACCGCGTGTCCGTCAAAATCAAGTCGCAGCTCGGTGCCTTGGCCCTGTGTGTTGTCTTAATATGAGCTGAAGTGTGGTGTCAGGGTCTGGGGTCAATTCACAGATTCAGCAGTGCATTAAGTCAGCGCCTAAGCCAGCTCACCGCTCGTGACATTTATTAATATGTGGCCCTAAGCAGAAAAGAGCTGTAAGATGTCACCAGGGACACACTTAGAGGCAAGAGAGTTGAATAGTAGCACAGCTCGCGCACTGATGCATGCAAATATATTGGATACTATACAAACGAGACAAATTATAATGTAGGCTTAGCTTGCAGTGTACGTACACACACACACACACACAGGGCTGGACACTTAGACACAATCATAAACTGTAAGTAGCACAACAATAATCTTTTTTTGAAGAAAGATTAGATCCTTATTGAGTCATCTGCAATTGATCGAGACAACTTAAAGGGACAATATCCTCGTGGAGGGAAAGCCCTTGATCAGCTCTCACAGTGTTTCGCTCTGAATATGAATGTAATCATGATTTTTAGATGCCTCTCTCTGAAGAACACTCGGAGCCATCAGCTATTATCTGCCAGCGCGCGGCATCTGTGGTCTGACCTCATCCGCTGCACTGTCCCTCACAAAATGGCTGAGTTATGACCGGCGTCGAGCGGAGCCGGGCTGCTCGCCTGTAAATGAGCGCAGCGCGTAACCGAGACTTCATGCGTGTCACGATCCGCCCATCATTGCTTTTTTACAGGGTTCGATTCGAGGCACAGGCCCAACATGTGAGTTATACATGCGTCAGACCGTGTACACAGTGTGTAGTATAAAAACAGATGTTTCGCAAAAACTACAAGACTGCATGAGGCGAAGAAGTGTGTTTGAGAACTCTTGACTTTAATCTAGAGTAGCAGCACAATAAATATATTTTGAATAATAAAAATCTGTTTTTTAAAAGCCAGAAAGAAAATGTATTACTTTGAATCTGTATCGACAAATCTCATCATCCAAAACTAAAAGTAAAAGTAACCATTTACTACCTGGTTCTTTGCTCAGGGCTTTAATTACACTGATTGCATGCATTATTCACTGTGGCCCAACAATGTGCATCACGTCACTTTGCACGTTATTGACAGAAAACACACCGTCTCCCTTTTGTGAGTCAATGTTAACATTTAAATCAAAAATCGCCCTTGATGTGAAGTCATACTTTCATTAAATGGCCATTTTCAAGCAACCATCTTCAAACAACTTTGATTTTTTTTGTTTAATGTCAGGATCCGTTATAAATATGCATGGTGGTGTTTTCCCACATTAAAGTTGCATGACCGGAGGATCAGTCAATCCAGCGTTGACTGTTACCACCTACACGGCAACTCTCCACAGACACCGACATCCAAACTCCAGTTATTGATCGCCACAACGTCGGCATCATAAAACCATGTTTGAACATGTTCTTTCGAACTCGACTGAGGTCCTGTTCGGCCTCGCAGCTAATTTCATCAACCATCTTTCCCTCTTTCAACTCTGAAACAGCAACACCGCAGGAGAAAGGCCATTTACAGATCATACATTATTTAACAGAGTGTCAGAAAACCTCTACACTACACACAACTCACCAAACTGGTCTATTTGCACTTCATAGCATCCAAAGTAGCTTAGATCTGTCTCAGTAAGTGGAGATGGGATGCTTAGCTCTAATCCAATCCTACCTTGCTGGCTTAGGGTTGCAAGACAAGGATGCATTTACATTTAATTCTTGCATAAATCTTGAACATAGCCCAGCAGAGTTGGCCTAAGTCTTGCAGGCTCACTTATTCTCATGAGGTCTTAGCTCAGGAAAACATCCTGAGCTTGGCAGCTTCAGCCGGTTCAATCAGCAGATGCTGAGTTTAGGCGCTTGATGTTAACATTTATGAGCATTTCATTGTGAATAAAACTCTCTGAACACATGAGTTACTACTCGAGGTGCAGGAAGAACTGGTCATTCTTCACTTTAAACCATTTCATGGACAAGTTCCTACTTTCCAGTTTAAAAACCAAACGTCAGACCCAGACACTTTCTGGGTCAGACGTGTTCACAACAATGGGAAAATGTCCGGGACCATTCAGGCAGGGGGGGGGCTGGTAGTTCATGTAGCAGGCAGGACATGATGTACGCTGCTGACAGCACAGTGTTTTTGTTAGTAGCATATTGACACCGGCGCCAAAAGCTCTCGAATCTCGCAAATCATTCCAAGTTGACATCTTTGTTCTGCGCTTGCTACATGTACAGCATCTCAATTCCCCCTGAGACACTTGTACTCTTTTTGGGGTACTTGTTTTTTCCACGTTTGCGTCTGTCAAGAACTCGAACCACTCGCTCACCTGCTTTTTCCTCACATAAGACATTTTACTAGAGGGCTGGCAGGAGACATATAAACAGACTATATTTATCCATAGTGATTTTCTAACCTTATTGACCAACTCAAAGCACTTTTCAGTAGACACATGATATTTTCCTTTGCACACAGGCGTCAGGGTCATTCGGGAGTTGAGTATCTTGCCCAAGGACTGGAGGAGCCAGGTATCGAACCAACGGCCTTCTGGTTAGTGGACGACTCGCTCTATCTCAGCTGCCCCCTACATTTTGGGGGCTGGACAACTGCCTAGACTTCAGTGCTTGTCTGAAAACAGCTCAGTCATCCCAGGGAATTGCTTGAAGAGTCTGGAATGTGAGAAGAATCTATGCTAATGTTCTGAATCATCTTTCATTATTTAGAAACAGTCACCTGCTCAGTAATTTCACCGCCGCCTTTGATAATGCCCTCAAACCAAGCACTGTCTATTATCTCCACCGAGCTTTAATGAGCTAGCTTCTCCATATTTTGGATCATTAATTTAGCACTAACCCAGTTTTTTAACATCAATATTGATTTGAGTATTAGGCAACATGAGGGATGGGGTTTAGCAGAGTTTCAGCTTCTCCTCATCATGTTCCCTGTTAGCATTCAGTGGAGAAATTAGGCTATTTGCTAAATGGTTTGGCTGAGAGACTCTTTGCTCCACTCAAGACAAATTGCCTCGCCGAGTGTTTGACGGTGGTGTTGCATGTGTGCGAACCAGGTGATATACAGCATCACCAATATAAACCTGAACCTCACAACTCTGCAAGCATGAGCTCTCGGAATTAGTAGAGCAGCCAGCACCCGATATAAACGCTCCTGAATATCATTTTCTTCGTATGATTAAAAGCTCTCCTTGTATTTCACATCTTGCCACTTTCAAACTGTGAGGGGTCACGGCTAATTGCCGTTCCTGTCAGTAATTTTCTTAAATTACAGCCAAAAATACCCATTAAGGAGCTCTGTCCTCTGTTTCCGAGCCGGTTCATTATTATCTGAGATTAATAAGGAGTTTGACATTAACGGGTGATGTAAGAAATCTATTGATGTCTCAGTTAGAGATGATACAATGATGGGGAAACGCTTCAAACGTTTTTTGAACATCAGAAGGTTTGAAGCATTTTGAAGTATAGAGCAGTTAGAAAAGAAAACTTGAATCCATGACTAATCATTTTTTGTTATATATCCGATTACATTTTATAGAAAGCATTGTACTGCAGCTATTCAAGGATCTGATGTTGTATTGTTGTGATACTGACATCAATAGCTCTAAAGTGTTTTTCAGACTTCCTTGTGCATTGATGTGAAATCGCAAATATTACATTTGTAACATAAGGAAAACGCTCAATATCTCATTGACAGAAACCTCCATAAATTATATAAACTATAGTTTAACCTTTAATTATTCAGGACAGCTTGACTTCCCCTGTTGAAGCTTGTTCCAGCATGTGGGCAGATATTATATGTGATCAATACTGTGGACAGTATGTACAGATATCCAATGCCTGCTCGTTACTACAAACCAGAATAACAAATATTCTGTAATACAATTCAGAAGAATAAAGGAAAATGCTCCGTGAGCAGAGGTGTAGTTAGTTTACTGTTGTATGCATCCATACAGACATTTTATCACATATATACATACCCTGGATATAAAAAGTTTATTAAAAACACATGATTAAGAATTATACATTAATATACAAGTTTGTTTAATGTCTATCTTTTATATTTGCATATACTTTTAATATGTTGCTGGGATTTTGGATGGATGTACATGTATGTTACATATATGTTTTACAATACAAGCATATATTATATATACATCTGCATAAACACATGTAGGTTAAAAATGTATGATTGACATACATGCATTTCTTTCACATGTATAAATGTAAGGAAAACATACGTTGAGCAAAAACATACATATTATATGTATTTGAATTCCTTATGCAAAATATCAACGTTAAGAGATTAAAAATATATTTTTATATGTGTTACATGTAAAAAAAATACTTAAATACATGATATATATATGTAAAAACTAGTCAAATATATACATAAATATTTATATGGGCTGGACATGTGTCAATATATGAAAGTATTCCAATTACTGATAGGTTTTATATACAATTCTTACATGAATAGTGTTTATCTTCATATGAACATATATTGTATACATGAAGTAAAGTAATATATGTACAACATATGTACATATATATAACTTTTCCGAATGAGCAGACTATTTGTTTACAAGTCAAACTGAATAGTTTAAGTGACCAACTATTTGCCGTTCACCAGATGACAGGAACTCCTTCTGTGGTTTTACTGTATATTTTACATTTGAATTGAAAACCAGAAAACAATGTCCTCCTTCCAGAGAGGCAGATTGTCAGAAAGTGACTCGACTTTTAACTTTTCAATCAGCTTCCCCTCATCCTTGAACAAATTAAATTTCCTTGTATTGACAAGCAGGCAGATATTGGCAGAACCGGCTCTTCTCCTCCACACAGGACAACATCTACCACCACATCACGTTTACACCAAATTAGCACCGATGCAGAAGAGCTCTATTCTATTCGGTATTGACCAGCACAGACTGTGTTTCCGCCCACTTGCTTACAGCCTCCAGCAGAAAAGATTGTGTGAGATGACCCGTTCTGTCGTGTGACCCCATTCAGGGCAGCACCTGTGAGTTTGCTCACCGAGCGTCGGGCCTGATAAATGAGTCTGTGGTGATGAGCAGCTGATGGAGTGAATAGCAAAGGTCACGCCGGTCGGGGAGGCTCCATCCTGCTCTCCCGTTTCAATCTGGACCCTCACCACCTTTTGCAAAAGCTTGATAACCCTGGGCAAAGGTCAGCCCGGTGGAGCCAAATATCCATCATTTGGTTGGGACTCTATCTTCTCCATCAGCCTGAGTTCACACGCAACTTCCTCGGTTGAAGCAATATACAGAAAGAGGGGAATTTAATTTAGTGCAACTGCGTCTCTGCCAAATTAGGCTGCATGCTGCTTGCACTCAGGTGAAGCCACTAACTAACAAGGCCCCGCAGGGTGGTTGGTAGCAATAGACGCTGGAAGCATGCAGAGCGTTTATGGCATTTTTTTTTTGTTTCTTAAAGTAAATTACTTTTTCACATGCGTGCACCCATTGAGTTTTATCACCACTTCATCCACAGGGATTAAGCATTTATCACGAAGGCTTTCAGTATCGTGAGGCCTCGCATTTTAGAAGAAAATCAGATTCGCAAAAAGATATTTTGTCATCTTTGTGGTGGTGATGTCCTCGTTTGTTCTATATTCTATGTTTGTGATCATGTGGATGCACGAGAGAGCCACAGTGAGCGAGAGAGAGAGAGAGGGACACAGGAAGTGATGAGGTGAGAAGGGGAGGGAGAGTGTAATTTGTATGGCAGTGCCGACACCTCCCAGCACATATGGACACAGGAGACAATTGACCCGAACACTGTCTGCACTCACCCGTGCTCGCAACTGAAGATGGTCCTGATAAAATGTCATCTTTCAAATGGTCATGTGGCAACCTGTGGCCCCCACAGCCCGCCCGCAGCCCAGATTGGAAGAGGCAGGTGTGAATACTTTGAAGATAATGCCCTTTGCAAACTCCCACAGTTTTTGAATTTGCATCACAGAGAACAACTGCAAAATGTCAGTGGTCAGTCAATTCAAATAATCGGCGCCGCGGAATATAAAGCACGGCATATCCATAGTGTTGATAGAAAATGTAATGAAATGACCCCTCGTCCCCGAGAAAATAGTGAAAACTCATTTGCTCCGGTGAGTCAGTTTCAGGACGGGGAAAATGTGAAGGGTAATTCATCCATGGAAATTAAACACATCCCTGGGGTAACGTATCTAAATATGCAGGGGAAATTGTTTGTTTCTTTCCTTCAGTGTTTTCCAGCATAGCAAGTGGAACAACAAGTAGTTATGGGGGTGGAGGGGGGGTTGTTCTATTTTCATTTGTTTGCATTTATATATATAAAAAAACTCGGAGCAGTTTTCACAGCGTTTACAAAAGCACCATGAGCTATATACATGATAACAGCACAGAGCTGTCGAACAAAGCCACGTTACAATGGCCTATTGAATTCTGCACAAGTTCAGATCCCCGGGTCATTAGGGAGCCCTGCGTGTGGCTGCCTGCGCATTCCACAGCTACAGTGCGATTGTTTGGCTTCATTAATGCACATGAGCCGCTCCCAGGCAGCCTCGTCAATGCTAATCAGCACATTGGTTTGCTCGGCGGCCGGCCGCTGTCTTTTGATCAAGTTAATATCGGTCGAAGTCGGAGGGGAACCTTGCACCCAAAGGACAGAGGGCAGAGGAGGAGGAGGAGGAGGAATATTTGGCGTTTCCTTTCACCACATCTGCCTAAAACAAACCAGGTGAGGAAATAAAACCAGTCGTCTCCTGTGGTTTTCTTTTTTGTCATTTCTCTTGCAAGCGAAATTAACAGAAAAAAGAGCTTTTTCCTTATTTGCCCTTTGGTGAGAAAGATGCGATCTGTTCTCTGTTTAATGGTGCCACAGTTCATTAGCCTGTGATTTTAAGCTGTGCGTTTGCAGCATGACTCCCCTGCCTCAGATGTGTAATATTTATGCCTTAAAGTGATACTCTACCCAAAATGTGTCTTTGGAGAATGAAACACTCACCGGCTGAAGTGTTGCCGACACACGCAGCATCTCAGAGGCTCAGCGCGGCCGAACCTGAGAGAAACAATGAATTCAGCCATTAAAATAAATGACTGATTGTCATTTTCTTGTGTTATTGACAACTCAAAGTACTTTACATACATATTTACATACAAATTCATACATGCTGCAATATTCTTTTCAAACACACACGTACACTATTTGTAGAAGATGTAGGGGAACCTTGCACAGCCATCCAGTGCCCGAGGACACTTAGGCATACGGACCAGAAGGGCAGGGGCTCGAACCACCGACATATAATTGACGACCTGCTCTATCTCCAGTGCTCCCAAACTTTTTAGAATCCAATTTGAGCCCATAAACCTCAGGCTAAATGTAGGAACAGCTGATTGTACAGCAGTATTTTCACTTTAATTCTGCCCAGTAAAGGTCTCTCAAATAAAATAGAACCCTATCTTATCCATTTATTTAAGGCTTGGCCAAGAAAAATTGACTTCAACCATTTTTACTTTTCAAATTTTTGCCGTTTAAGTTTTACCGACACTAAACAAATCCTTTTAGGATCCTATTTATGCATTTATTACTTTGGTTATGATGTTTACTTATCTGGTTTCTGGATAAATTAATGTTATGTTCATGTCCGATGTCAAATTTTCTCTTGCATTCTTTTGATATCCTGACCACAATCTGCTTTTTCCCTGCTCCGAACTGATGGTGATTATAATCAGCCTTTAAAAACTCAGCTGACCTCTGTTACTGTGTAATATTACTTGATGCAGATTGATAACAACTATGTTTGAGATGAAAAAAAGTAATTTCAGAGAGTGTGAAGCGCTCAATGCTTTACAATCAGCCCACACACTCAAAAGAGCAATGTTGCCATAGGTGGGAGTGAGAACGCAGCCTGAACACTGTGCAGAGTGCTTAGCCAGAAAATGACAGCTCCATCTTAGCTACTTAAAAACACATATCATTAATAAAAAAGGCAAAAACAACAGATTACTCACATTGCACTTGATTCATTTTACGCCCACTCACGTTCACAGTTGCACACACACACAGAATAAACGTGTTAACAGTGATCAAAAAGTAAAACAGACTGTCGACATCGTACCAGGGAGTTGAGAACACACTTGGCTTATATGCACTGTGGCAGCTCCCTGATATTCTGACAGACTCTCTCCCACACAAGCTTCGCATGGAAATGAGTGGCACTCGGTGAAATATGGACTTTTAACAGTTTGGAGCCTGTAAAGTTAGACACTGTAATTTCTTCTCAGTGTTTAAATAGTAATACTATATGTGGCTGGGGCTGGACACAGGTTAAGTAGAATGGCACAGTACAAAGAATACCTACCTCCTAGATATCAATCCCCTTTTATATTCATCAAGATCCATGAATTATTCCCAGGGATATTTATGAAAATGTCAAAGATTTAGATTAATCTGAGCCAGACTAAAGAAAGAAAGTGACAAACAGGTTATATATCACTATAAAAGAGAAAATCTGACATATATCAATATTTGCTATGAATACGATGTGAACAACAGAATCTAAAAGATAATTTTCATTGTAAATCAAATGTTCAAACAGCATTTCTAATTCTGTTTTTGCACATGGACAATGACAATAAATTTCACGTTTTCGTTCGAAAGGTGAATTTGACCTTGAAAACAAATGCACAGATTTGTGTCAATTTAAAATAGTGTATTAATAGTTATTCAGTAATCCTGCAGACAAACAAACAAACAACAACAAAGAAACGGGGGGGGGGGGGGGGGGGGGGGTAAACATTCGAGATTGAACAGCGTCTACGGACTTGAACAATCGCCCGTTCATCACTTCATGTGCCAAACCCAGTGTTGATCAAACGTCCAGAGAGTAAACAGCCCATAACAGGAGTGGAATGGTGCAAGAGGGAGCTGAAGACAAAAGGAGCCGTGGGCGCTGATAGATGGGGGTGAGCGAGCACATGAATCTGGCCGGGATCACACACACATCCATCCCCACCTGTCAGGGAGTGACTAATTTCCAAGTGGGAGCCGGGCACTGGCAAGCCAAGTGCCTCGGGTCAGAAGAGCCACTTGGGTTACAGCGAGGTCCTCTGCACTGGCTGGGAGGATAATGGCCGGGTGCTTACATGACACACCACCTTGTTACAGAGGCTGCCTCAGCGATGGAGCCACATATCTGATCAATCACACCACGACTTGTCACAGCTGGGTAACGCAGCCTGGACGGAGCGCAGCTCAAAAACTTAAGGACCTCCCGTCGTCCTGGAGCTGATAGAAATAGGACGGAGGGGAGAATGTGAATTAATATGTGTGACGGATTTGCGACGAGAAAAAAAAAAAGAAACGGGTAAATGAAGTGAGATGGAAATGAAACTGGAGGTTTTTTTAAAAACACCAAGACAACATTACACACAAAAAAACACACACACTATCGACTGTGTATGAAGATAGACGACATGACAGCTCCCCAAAAGTGAAGCCAAACCATTTGGATCACCTCCTGGTGGCTGGCTGCAGTATAGGTCACAAACCGCGCCTCCTCCATGTTATCGGATGGGATATGGACCAAACTAAACCTCAAAGTACACATAGAATTAATGTTTTTTATCATTTCAGGAGGTTGAGGTGTTTATTTACTAGTAAGTTTGGTTTGAATTTGTCACAAAGACACTGGCACCAAATTACATCGAAAGCAGAACGTTTTTAAATTCAGGACACTCGTTAATTTCGGTACAGCTAAGATTGTATTTGTCAGTTAATAATTCAATTTCCGTCCAATTCGTTCATTCTCATTCGTTGTTTAAATGATTGAACCGTTAGTGCGGCTGCTATCTTCCAAAGCAACGACTGCTGTTGCTGCTGCTACTGCTACTGTACTTGTTCCTTCTATTGTGAGTGTTTTATGTAGTTGAGAGTGAATTCTGTCATTTGCGAGGCACTTGTACGTCACTTCAAGTACAAGGATGTTACTCCAAGGACTCGTGGCGCTCGTGTGTCAAGTGAAACATGGAAGCGAATGTTTTTGTAAAAAGACTTCTCCTTGATCTGCCGCGGCGCCGATTGTTCCTCATTTGGACAAACGCATCCGCCAAATGAATAAATGCAAATTCACATCCACCGCTATCACTCGTCTAGTACAAATAATGCTGGTTTAGCTTTAATCGCAGCATGAAATGTTCCACTGTCCCTCCCAACAAGATAAAGAACAAAAGCCTTCCAATAACGATGAAGAATAATTGAGTCTGCACACACAAAATGACTTTAAGAGAGATATTAATTTGCCCAGTGAGATCTCCTCCAACGGCCTGTGCATAAAACCACAGGGACCTTGTAAAAAAAGGACCTGATTACATTTTGTTTGCCGTCTAGACGGTGGAAACATGAACGCAGAGGCCAAATAACAGCATAATGAAAATGCTTCCCGATCGTTCTACTATCTTAAGCGACTCAAGCATCTATAAACGGAAACAAAAATAATTTTCCAGCGCTTCCAGAATAACACATGCAGGATAATGATCTCTTAGGGTCTTGTGACCACCAGGGCAATAAACCTGAGCACTGGATTATAGGTTGCTCTCTGAACTGCACTGAAATTACATCCTCCCCTCCACCTTCCTCACTTCTTGCTATAATAAAAAAACAAAATGCCTCTGACCTCTGCTCTCATAATGACAAACTGCTTGTAATGACGGGGATCTGGGAAGCAGAATTTGTATTGAAATGTGAACCTAACGCTCCAAATATATAGAGACTGCAACATGATAAATACAGTAGTGTGCGTAGTAGCATTGTAATCTGATTCTCTGTTGTATTTTGGTCATATCATTGACGTCTGAATTGATTGTACAGCTCCAGATGAGGCTGCTCACATTGAAGGGACCTGCAATAAAAGTCTAATAGAGAAGGTGAAGGCGACTCACTTCCAGCTGAGACATTTGTTAAAGGGGGAGGACATCACTCCAGGCACCGGCAGCCACCGTCAGCTGATTCAAATTCAGATTTAAAAGCAGATAAGATTGTATGTACGTGTTAAGGAGAGCAAATCTCAATTTGAAAGTCTCACCTCTACTACATTACTCCCCCCGTTTTCACAAGTGCGTTCACAGCCGTGGATAAACACGGGGTGAGGGAGCCGTGCAACTCTGAGTTGAAGTTAACAGGTGAATAGTTCTGCTGCTAAAACCAATACAAATTTAGACTCGTTTTTTTTATGCTCGCAGGATGATGAGAGAGTGTGAAACTGTACAAATAAAGAAACAGAAGTGCATATTGCTGCTATTGTGAGTAAAGCTGCTTCTCAGTCGTGCACTGAACTCCAGATATTCTCCTGAATTCATCCAGAGGGGCTGTGAGTGAGAAAAACAAATGTCCAAGACAGTTGCTCCAGACATTCTCAGGAACTTTGTCTGCCCCCTCGTAAAATGTCCGGAGAATGTCTCAGGGAGTAACGACATCTCTTAACATGCGCCTGACACAAAACTGGAAGAATATAAATATCTCCGGATGTAAAAGAGGTGACGTTCATGTAGAAGATGCTGAAGATTATAACAATGTGAGAAGACAATGAGACTCGAGAACCTTTGATGATAAAAGCCAATTACGGATCACAAAGAAAACATGCTAACTGCCTCTTGGAAAGAAAGCAACACGTTTCTTACGGGTGTAAATTACATTACCATAAAATCCGCTGCACGTATTTATTTCAAAATGTGTGTGAGCTGTAGCTACTTATCATGTCTATATATAATGCAAGCTTGTGCCCGTAAGTTAAAAACTGCCAAACTGAAGAAAACAGCACTATTACCAGAAATGGATTTTCCCATTTACAGTAATCTAAAACTATCTCTTCCATTGGACACCTACTGAAAGTGTGTTCCTGGCACTAACACAGTATTAACACAGGTGGGAAATGTTTAAACCTACACATTCCAGAATAAGGACAAACCACTAATAGAGGAAAATACCACTGTGCTAAATACATTTCCAAAAAAAAAACTCATAAGGGCAAAGCTGTGCCCAACAAACTGTGTCAGGCAAGCACACAAGTGGAGTACAGGACTATTTTGGACTCAGACAGAAAACACATCATCCTCTAAACCGGCCTAATAAGCCGCCTGAACTCAACCGGTTCCCGCGGGTGTGGAGGCTGGGGGCTCGTCCTGATACAGAGAGAGAGCGGGGAGGGGGGAGCGGGGCGGGGGGGATGCAGGTCCTGCTTCTTGTCTGCTGCCGGGGGAGGCGAGTGTAACGCAGCGAGGGCAGCTGAGAAAACATTTCACTGGAGACAGACAGTCCCAACCTGCCGTTCACCCAACAGCTGGAATAATAAATGTCCTGATTTAAGATGGGTTGAATGTACCTCTGTGCAACACAAATAATCTCAAGACTGTGTCGACTGACGCCTGTGTTATGTATTAGCTCCTTAAATCACACGATATCAGAGGCCGGTTTTTACGTCAGATAATAAAACTAAAAAGCTAAAAAAGCAAAATAAAAAGCACCGTGACCTAAAGAGGATATAAGTAAAACTCTGCTTTTGTAGTTTTGGCAACATTTTTGGTGATAAATTGTCACTGATGTTAACATTTTCTTATTTTTTGCTCCTGAAATTTGAGCTTTTGTGGTGGGGGGGTGCCGTCTCTGTTTTCTTTTCAGCAGCGGTTGCCATCACATCTCATGTTAACTCCGCTGTTCTGTATTCATGCCTATATTTATTCAGGACAAGAAAAGCAAGCAGCTGTCAGAAAACACACAAGCGGGGGGGATTTTTTTTACAGGGTGTATGATATTTAAATGTTTTATTTCTTTAACTGGCAAACTCAATGTGAGACATTCCCCCCCCCCCCGAAAAACAAAACTACTTTCATCTGGTTCCAAGAAAACATGTCAGGAACTTTATCAATGTGAGTGCAGGCATCTCCCTTCAGTGTTTTGTTGAACCTACACTGGGTTAGGGGGGATTTTTTAAATTTAAATGAAGTACATTTTTTACACAATACCCCCCCGTTAATCACCATCTTTCCACCCTCCCACGACACATTCAGATAAAATCCAAATTCATCAGATCAGAAGCCAAGAGGTTTCCAAAACATTATCACAATTAAAATGTCAAACTAGAATCCAGATTTTTTTTTTTTGGGGCTCTGCACCAAATTACACAGTCCCCTAAACATGCCTGATCATTTTCTATCTATAGATCCATGAAATATTATTAAAATCTATTTTACACTGTTTCAGATGGAAGATTCCTTGGTACGTCCCCTAATCCGGATCCACACCAAATGGTAGGGTTGGTAAACACTTAATCATATTTGTAGAAATCGTCTTCACATCCCAAAAGCCAACAAATATCTGTGGCCGTCTAATAAACTCTAATAAAGACAACCAATCATTTAGCTTTGATGAGAAGGCAGATCATTAGGAGGGGTGGGATGTTTCTGTCGCATGTTAGCGTAGCCTGCTCTTGCTAACTTTTCTAGGATTACCACCTTAGCTTTAATGGGTTCTTCCTTGGGTCATGCCCCACCCCTCCACAAAATTATATGGAAATCGCTTGAATAATTTTTGCATAATCCTGCTAAATAACCACAAAGTTCTGTAACATGAGTGATGGTCGAATTAGAATTGTTTGTAACAAGGTATAAAAAGGAGGCGTCGAATGTAAATCACCAAATAAGCCTCTGGTGTTAATACTTGTCTGATTAAACTCACTTCTATCTGGGAGGCATCACGCACAATTGCCTTTTTTCCATATCACCCATTTGCATGTTCTCCAATCTGATCAGTTGTCAGTGGTCTGTTCTGCATCCACAATCTGAAAAGGCTGCATTAGCCGGCTGGAAAATGGACCCGGAGAAGCAGACTGACGGGCCGGAGGGAGACTGAATGAAAAACTGTCACTAGTTGTCCCTTGATACAGAAAATTATTCGCACATGGAATTCATCTTCATCAAGATGTTTCATCGCGTGTGCGGCAAAACCTTTTAACTCTCCTCTCATCAGCGCAGATGACAAAAAAAATACTACAGAATGTACTTGTCTGTGAAAATCACGGAATTAAGTGTTCTTTTTGGGCAAGTGCATTACACAACTCTTCAGAGAGTTAAAAGGCAAATTAAATGTGGAGAGAAAAGAGTAGAGAGCGTTGGTTTTAAATTATTTTTTATGCAAAACAGATAATTGGGACTATATTCAGCGTTTGGTGTTCCTGTAGGTCAGGAGGAGTCCATGGTTTATTAAACTGACCAAACAGACATGCACAGAGAACAAGAGGAGGAATAAATACACGATAGTGGAATCAAAATGTAATTATGGGAAAAGAAAATGGATTTTTCAACCTTTGTCTTGATGATCTGCTGTTTGCCGACATTTAACCATTTTTATGCAGCATAAAGGGGCCGGTGGAAAAATGGGTTGTCCATTAAATGTAGTAATATGGTGTAGCCACACTAGAGATCAGATGTCCTTAGAATAAATCAGACCCACAAATGAAAGACTGTTGTACGATTGACAAAACTACATTTCTACTTGAGTAAAACTACATTTTAAACTGGTGTGTGTTTACCATCCTCTCTCCCTGCATGTTGTGCTGGGTCTTTATTCAAGCAGCAACAACAGGGAAGCATTTGCATATTATTATAGTTATGCTCTTATAGTTGTGTGCATCTGAGGGACGGTTTGCTGCGATGTAACCACTGGCTACTGAGTCAGATGTTCTCAGGCCCCGAGTCCATTTACAGATTAATCGTATGTGAAACAGAAAATCCATCCTCTGCTTGCAGTGGTTTATGCACAAATACAAAAAGGGAGGGAGGAGGAGGATGAGGAGAAAGAGGGGGAGGAGGAATCTTAGAGATGGTGACACTGTCAGAAGCCTGGAAATAGAATAAAATCCTCCAGCCATCAGGAGGAAACGAGGAGGCTTCTTCAGCTGGGAGGTGAAACTGCTCGAGTAAAAAGTCGACAGAGGCCTCGTTCACAAATAAGATCCCTCACCTCTGAAACTTCCACTGACAAAACCTCAATATTACAGTAGAAATACCTCGACAATTAATTCCTTACACTTTGTTTAAAGTTTAAAATGACTATCGATCTACGTACTGAGATTTATCAGATAACTTTCAGTGTTCTTACCAATACTGAGCTACAGAGCCCGGGCTGTCCCGCTTCTTCATTCAGACGACGTTGCCCTGAGCGTATCTTGTTGTGCATGAATAGTCAGAGTCATTTAGCGTCTGTGCGTGTGGCGTATTTCAACTCCACAGGCAGGTGATCTCAGTGCTTTTGTTCTGAGGCCAAACTCACTGAGAGGAAAAACCTCCACAGTTCATTTTACATTTTTACATTTTCAGAACCACTCTTCTTGAGATTAATCCGCAAAGTAATTTTAAATGTACGCACACGTCGGCTCAGACAGTGTCTGTCTGGTGGAGAGTGGAGCTTAGGAGGTTAAACCCTGTCAAAGGTTTGGGCCACAGCAACTGTCCCCATCAGTCTGAACTGATCGGGTCCACGAGTCCTTCTTTTGTTTGCTCTATTAACATTAGCTTTAGGAAGTGAAAAGCTTTGTCACACTCCCATATATTAAGAAAATCACAGAGTTCATACTGCAATGATCTATTTTTTTACTTCTATACAGTTTAGACCAACTATCTTTAAATTCTGGGCCAACTTAAAAAAATGGCTAAACAGTGAGATTCTTTTTATCGGTTGCAAATAGTTTAGTGCTTGAACAATGGACTACAGGTCTGGAAGTGAAGCCAAAGCACAAGTGTCTGAAATCTGTCGAATGTTTCTGTACAAGTTTATGTGAAATTTTATGAGTTAACATTTCCCTAAGGAGTCTGTGGTCCCAATCTCGAGTTTCAAGTCTTCTTCAACACAGCATGATGTTCACTCTGTACAATATGGTTCCATTCAGAGTCGAATTGACGATTAAGCACTGTATGCATTGGGGGTGTGGATCCTGTGTGTTCAATGGGTGTTTCAAAAAAAAGAAGATGCTGGAAAAATGGCACAGTCCAGGCTTCAAAACAGCAGCTCACAAACCAAACAGTGGCTTAGCACTTGGTTTCTTTTTGTATTTGTATAGAATTTTCTTGATAAATTAAACATACCCAGCCTTAATGGATGCTGCTGCACACATGCATCCGTGTGGTTACTCTCAGCCACTCACTGACACTGGCGTGAAATACAGATCAGTGTGGTTGTATTACTGGTGAGTCCCTCTGCCAGGCAGCGTCGCTGACCTTGGTCTTATCAGTGCGACCTCATGCATGATTGATAAATAAAAATGAAACTCAAGCTTTCTTCCGAAGCCGAGGTGTCTAATCTCATTACTGGAGCTGGTTCTTTTGGGCAAAAAAACAAAACCGAGAGCGGGGCCCGGTTGGTCTTGGCTGGTGAGGCGTTTAATTTTCCAGCAGCGTTTACGCAGTGTCAGACAGGGAGTGGGGACGCAAAACAATATCTCCTGCACTCCTCTGCACCTAAAAGACAATTCAACTCGCAGATGAGTCAATAAATATTCCATCTCCGTGGTAATGAAAAACCATGTATTGGCCAGCGGTGCTCGCTTTCAGCCGTTGCACGATGCAAGTAAAGAAAATGACTTCATGTGGGATTTTACACATGCATCGCCACTTTGCCTGCAGAAATTTGTTTACAGTTAGGCTCATGAATTATTAAAGCAGAAAAAACAGTGTTTACCCTTGATATCACGAGGCCTCCCCGAAGCTACGGCTCAGCATTAAATGCTGTCGCCATCAGTAACACACGGTACATGTGTCACCGTACAAATGTGCTTCTCAGCAGCGTGAGCCAGTAGCAGAACAACAACGAGTCGGGATTCAAATTGTAACTGACTGGTTTCTTCTTTTATTGCTTTTCATTTGCTGTATTTAAGATTAAAACAGCCCGTATGATATTATTCTCTCTTTCATAACGAGGAGTATTGTTTTGAACTGTTAATCAATAACCGTTCCCCAGCCAATGAGACTGCGTGGAGATGTTTATTCATAGATTCTCATATTCCTCTCTGCAGATAACGCAGATCACTGATAACTTCAAGATGAATTACTCTGCAACAGTGTACGTGGCTATTGGCTCCATTCATGTGACCTACAAAGAGGGCTTTACCGGGCAGGGAAACATAAAACCAGAGGAATTGTTTTTCGCGTCCCCGCCTATGGTCTCCCCGTGAGTGATGATTACCGTGTAATTTCTTCCATGAGCATATCCACTGACACAAAACCATGTGCGGTGTTTTATTTCACAACGGTGCACCGAGGTAAACTTTTGACTACAGCGAGTCTGAGAAAATATATATTTTTCCTGGCACCTTCGAATGCAGATGCAGTGGATGACATTAGAGGAGCCGGGTGCGGCCTGATGCTTTGCTTCAGTGACTAAACACAAAAAGGTCAGTTTGTCGCGCTCGTGCTGCGTGTTCACACCAGACGTGTTTGAGGAACTGGGATCTGCCAAGAGCAAAATATCTCATTTCACAGGTTAGCAAAACTTCTATGAGATCACAGGCTCTCATGCCATGTGTCGGCCTGAATATCATAGCAAACGTCTCTGTGCCTTTTCTTACACAAACACGCGGCCAGGTTTGAAAAGGGCGAGCAAATTGGATCCGTCTGAGGTTCACTGTGCACAGATAAGTAAACCACATGTTGGTTTTTTCCAACTGGACGACCAATAGGAAATTCACCGTATTTAAAAACACAAAATTCCATGGAGTTTTCTCATTTAGAAATATAGTTTTGTGTTATTTTAAAATATTGTGTTTGCGATTGTGATCTTTCTCACACAGCTGAAACTTAATAAAAAAGTTTATTTATCGATTGTAAAGTAGTTTTGAGCAATGATGAGCAACCAAACTTGAACCTTTGGATCCCTTGTTACCGTCGATATCTTTGCTCTTTGTGACTTCTTCTTATTTATGTATAAAACTGGCCAGTTTGGCTAAATATTAAATATTGTTTTCATTTCTTCTAACAAATGCTGTTGAATAGTTTTGGCTGGAAACCTACGTGGATGTGAAGTGACTACGCCAAAGAAAATATAACAAACGTATCTCACTTAGTCAAATGTAATTACAGGTATGCTTTTTTGATGCAATTATCAAAAATGTCTATGATGAAAAAGGTAGTGAACCTTTTCAAATGACCTGCATGTGTGAATGTATGTATGAATTTGACTTCAAATATGGACGTTTATTCATCTAAGAACGATCGAACCATCTATTTTAACTAATAATACAAGAAGCAAAGATGGTCGTGGACTTTCGTGCAACGCCTCCGCCAGCATCACGCTGTTGTAGCTGCAGCATTCCAGCAGGTCAACATGCTTGAAGAGCACAAGGCGTCCTGAAGCTGGACCTGGCAAACAACCTATGGTGCACAGAACCACCCTGATCAATAACAGCCACACAAATAATTTGTCCATTCCAAATGAATCATTAAATATAGCACGTATGCCTGGAGCGAATTGTTTGGGAAGAACAATGCAGCAACTACCTGTGGTGTACAAAGGACACTAGATACTAACAGAGCATCGTGACTTGGGCCTGAACAGCTCAGCATCTAGAAAGATAATGTCCTTGTCGCTGTCCACCAGTAGAAGTGATAGATCTGTGCAGCAGTGAATGTTCCACAGAACCACGTCGAACAAAGCAAAGCCCCCTGCTGGAGGATCCCAGTCAGACCTTGAAACAATAGAGGTGCAGGAGGAATGACCTCATGAGAGCAGTTCGAGTGAGCTGAGGTTTTTCTGCAGGAAGAGTCGTCCAAACTTCCTCCTGAACACACAGAACTGATCCAGGTTATTTTCTGCCAAAGGCGATTCGACAAGGGGTCGACTTTCTTTTTCCCTCCAGCGCTGTGAATGTTTTCATAGGTGCGTTCAATAAAGATCAGATCAAAGATTGTGATTTTTTTTTTTGTCCTTACACTGTGTTTTTCTTCTCTTGTGACTAAGATGGAGATCAGATCAGATTTTATGAGCATTTAATGCAGGAAAAAAACCTGGAATTTCCGAAGGTTTCACTCACTTTTTTTTCTTCCCACTCTACCTTGGAATGAGAAGTAATAAATAAAAACAGAACGACAAGGGCAGGATCTTTATGTGTTTCTCTCCTCCCCGCGTCTCCCCTCCAACGCCTGTTAGGAGTGAGGGGGACAGCATGGCAGGAAATGGTCCAACAGCCCTGATGTGTGTGTGTACATACTGTATATGATGGATGATGAGAGAGTTGCCCTCTATACCCGTGGCTGTGACCTTGTTGCTGCTAATGTTACATGTAGTTTCATCCTGACCCGTTACCGATAAAGAGGCTGATCTCACCAACACACCCTCCTCCATCAGCCGAGGAACAGCGGCGGTGAAGGATCCAGGAAGCTGGGAAACACTCAAGGCCTTAACCGTAAAAAAAGGACGCGTCCAAAAATATATTTGACAGCAGAATTTGAGGTATTCAAAACCACAGTATTCCACAGGCAGGGGTGGGCGGGCACTCAGCTCACTATGTTGAATGTTAATAATAGAGACTATAAAGTCCCATTGGCAATAATGGAGTAATGACTTCACAGCTGGGCGGCAGTAGTAAGTTAATCTGTGGCTTTATTCACCTCATAATCCCAAAGTTCCCTGGAATGGTCAGTGAACTGTTAAAGTGAAGTTATGAGCTGCCAAATGCAAAGATTATCCACGGAGGTGCCAGCGGAGAGCGGCCATGTGACCCTGATACAAAAAATATTTTTTGATATCCTGTACTGTCAGCAGGGTAATAACTCCGCCGACGGTGCAGCGGAGTTATTACGCTCTTATAATGTGGCCCATTATGGTGACTGTCACAGCCTTTAAAGAGTTACTAAAAATCATCATACAAATAAAAAAAGTTAAGAGGTAAAAACTTTTTTTATCTGATGGATCCATGAAAGGTAATTTCCAGCGTGGAACTACACTGGCAATCAATAGAGGGCGTCGCTCCGCCAAGGCCCAAGAGTCCAGCTATGAAACCACACAGCCACAAGACTCAGAAGATATCAGTTCCCTTAATGTGCCAGATTGTATTTAAACAACATCATTTAATTATTCTCTGAGAAATCAATAAGAAAATGTCAACAAAAGCACCGTCTCATAATGTTAGATTAAGTGATAAGGAAAAATCCTGGATCTGCTTCTTTGTCCAGATCCACAACAAAGTTTCACAGAAGTTTTTTGGAAATCCGACTAATAAACAAACAAACCACACAACAAAAAACACACACAAACAGACAGGGGTGAAAACATCCTCCTTAGCAGAGGTACATTTAAAATACTAACTAATTAATAAACTAGAGTATCAGTGAGATATCTCTGCCAAGCCCCGACAGTCCCCTTTCTGAAATCACATTTAATTTCACTAGAACCAGATTTTTTTGGGCTCAGCACCAAATTGCACACATTCATAGATATCACCCCCTAAATGTGTCGGATTTTTTCATCAAGATTCTTGAATTATTCCCTCATAAAAAAAATGCTGAAAATGAAAACGGCCCGATCTTGCAATGTTGAAGAAAGTGACAAAAACACATTCCTGGATCTGCCCCCTCATACGGAACAATGCAATTTAATATGTTCTTCCCAGACCCGTCACATCTTTCCACCAAGTTCCATGATAAGTAGCTTTTTGTGCGATCCTGCTAACTAACACAACTCATGCCTACAAAATTTCTATCGCTGCCATTCGCACAGAAATAACTCGCAGTATATTTCTGCATTAACACGGACAGAGAGTTCGTGTAACGAGAGGAGTGAGACCTCTCACATTGTTTAACACGTGTAGGATTTATGTCAGGGAGATGCATTCAAATCATTCTACAATTCAACCTTCAGTCACCGGGTGCATTCAGGTACATCCCGACTATCTGTGGACCAAAATGTAGTGGCTGTGCTATAGTGAGCTATATATTAACGCATCCTGTGGTGGTTACGTGAAATAGAAAGTGACACATTCAATAAATTATGAGCATTGTAAATTACAGAGATAATTCCTGAGGCTGAGAAGTGAGCCTGTGTGGGGGGGGGACTCTAGTCTCACAGGGGGATGTGCAGCTTCATCACTGAGGCTGATGTGATACTCATCATGATCCATCGCCAACAATCCAATACATTTACGCTACTTCTGATACAACCCGATTCCCCCCCCGCCCCATTGCAGTGAAGTGTGCTCTGGCATGATTTGATTCGGTCCAATGAGATTCATTGCATTCTACGATTCTATGCAATTCAATGAGGTGCAGATAGTTAGATTTTTATATCTTCGGTTCTTCTTAAGCAAAAAGTGACACTTTGACTTCACTTATATTTGTTTCTCTAAATCAGAAAACATCTTATTTATGCCGTTACTTTTCGACCCTCTAAAGAATAAATGGCTCTTTCGCAAATAGACCTTTTCACAAGTCTGACAAGAGACAACAAATCCAACACAGGTCGCGTTAATCCAACTCTATCTCGGTCTTAACTTTACCTAAAGCCGTTGTCAGACATCAACTCCAGAAAATTACACAAAAATTAGGTACAACCCTTTTCTGGAGTTGTCCTTTCACATATGAAGAACAAGTAAGTGTCCACAGCATTCAGGAAAAAGTTGAGTGTTTGTGTTTACAGCACATTGACATCATCGCCAAAAAGCTTTCAAATATCGTCACTTTTCCAAGTTGCCGGTGTCTTCTGCCTGTTTGTCTTTTTCCTCTTGACACATTTTTATTCTATCAGTTTTGGCATCTCTGTACATGTTCCTGCCGTCTTCTCACATGGTGTCACTTGGACATTTTACTACACGGCCGGCGAGAAAAGTTCCAGAAAATGTGAGGCTGACTGAGACATTTGCATTCATTCGCATATAAAGCCCCTCCAGAAAACTTTCAGAAAAGTGTCCACCAGTGCATGTCTGAGAGCTGCTCAAGTGACAAATTGTCTTTTTCACACAACAACAACTGCCTGCAAAAATTCCATATCGATATTTAACAATCTAGAAACACTTCTAGCAGCTTAACAGTGCTGCAGAAACCATCTTACACTTCCATAAGCTCCATAACGACCCTGTCGGTGTGGCAATCCTAAAAACCTGTATGTGACATTCTAATAGGCTGCCCAGTCGTCCAGCTAAATGCATGACCTCACAGTTTGTCAGGTTGTCCATTTACCAGTCAGCCAACCCTGATTCATTTTAATTAGTCCAGCATTTTCCTTTTCTTTCAGAGCCAGCGATACAAACTTCACCGCTGTATGTCAACCACCAAATGTGCTGCCCTTAACTTAGTGGAACCTTCATATCAGAGGCTCTGGCGTCTTCTCATCAGTGCAAACAACCACATAACCTACACTGTTATACATGTTTCACTCCGTTATCTACAGGTGAAAATCTGATCAGATGCATATGACCTACATGCAGATTGTGTTTGAGCTGGAAATGGAAACTTGCCGACATCACCATGTCAAAAAAATTGAATCTGAGTCCCAACCTGAGACGTTATAGTGAAGTTGGCGTGCATGCAGCCAGCAGGAGCTCTGCAGACAACAGCACCAAATGGAAAGAAACTCTAACATATTCCAAACTCAGCTGGAGGAAATGTGATTTCTCCTCCCAGATATTCTCCACATGTCTTTTCAAAAATATCTGCCGTTTCTCAAAGGTTTAAAAAGCTATAGACTATATATTCTAAACTAAATCCAGAATCCAGAATCAAGGTCAACCATACACAGAAAAATGTTTTATCCCATTCTTCACATCTGTGGTCAAATAAACTACAATCATTGTATTCAACAAGACCAAAGTCTAAAATATATTAAAAATAGAAGTAAATCTCCTACAATATAAACTAGGTCATGTGAGAATGGTGCAACTTAGTGAAAGTGTGAAAAACAAGGACAACTTTTTCAAAATGTCTTCTAGAATGGCATGTTGCTTTTTTTCAGACGCTTTAAAGGGTCAGTGTGTAGGATTTAGTGACATCTAGTGGTGGAGTTGCATGTTGCAGCTGAATACCCCTCATTTCATCCTCCCCTTCCAAACATGACAGAGAACCTGTGGCAGCCTTCAGTTTGTCATAACAACTAGAAAGATGTTTAGTTTGTCCAGTTTGGGCTACTGTAAAAAAGTTGGCGGCCTCCGTAGTGAGGACCTGCTTCTAATGTAAAATATAAAGTATTTAAATATAAAAGACTCATTCTAGAGTAAAGAAAACAATAATTCATACAATTTATATGAAACACACTAGTGAAAACATCACTAGGATTATCTTATATTCAAATTCTGCCAATAGATCCTTTCACCTACATCTCACACTCTGAACCTTTAAGCACCGTAAACACAAACCCATTCACTTTGCTCGTGTTGGCAAACTGCCCAAAGTATCAGTCGTGGACGCGGCTGAACGAAGTTAAAAAACTTCATTCACAAAACTTTCCAGGATTCCAGTCAACCGGGATAAAACGGATAGAAATCTAAAAAACCTTAAACCGCCTCTATAGCTGCCGCTGTGACCTGCGGTTCACTGCAGCTGAACATTTGTCACGTCTCTGCGTGCGGTAACCTGTAATCACCGTACGTGCCAAAGACTCCTCTCACAGCTTCCAGCTCACGGATGACATTTCAGACTCTGTCAACACTGTGAGGCTGCACTCATCTTTCAGTTTACACTAAAAACACCTCCACCCTTTTTTCTCAGACCTCTTCTATTACCAACGCACACGGATCTGCCAGTTGTTGACTGTTGTTACAGCCATTCGAGCGTTTCTGGACTAAAACACATAAAAGAAAGAATTTGGTTTTGTAGGAGTTAGATTTAAAAATCTGTATTTTATGAACGTGGTCAAAGAAGACTTACAGCCTAGTGGTTGTTCGGCTCAAGTTGCAGGAAATATGGTTCAATGCACCCGTCTATTCCTGAGATAAGGTGGTAAAGTGTATTCGCTCAAAGTTAAGTTGACCTTTTGACCTTCTGCATATTAAATGTTTTCACCTCATTATTTCGACCCTATTACGCGTTAATCGGAAAAGTTGTCATAACTAATGGAGTCATTATTCAGTTATGGAGAAGCTTATACGCAACACTGGAGTGACCGTGACCTTTAACCGTCAACATCTAAATCACTTTAATCTAAACCCACATCTAAACCCAAGTTAATGTCGGTGAAGAAATTCTCTTGAACGCCTGATGCAATGGTGCTGACACCAATGTAACGGACGAACAGACAGAAAACATTATGTCTCCTGCATCGACTGATGCTGACGTGAAGGTATGAATAAGTTCCAGCGTAGGAAGACAACTATGTCGACTTCTCCATTTAAAACGTACTGTAACTGAATCGTCTCTGGTCTGCAGTGTTTTCCCCTTTTGGATAAAAAGTTGGTTTTCAGTATTCCTGCTGTTCTCAATCTGAAAACTTTTCATCATGATCCGATTGCTCATCTCTTATTTCTCCAGTGCATGAACTTACTTCGTGCAAATACTTGATGAGAAGTGTTTTCTACAAGCTGAAAACCGTTGTTAGTGTTTAGCATTACAACGCTGCCCTTTGCACTTATGAGTCAGTGTGAGACGAGTCACATGTTTCGACACCTTCTAATTGCAAACTTTTATCCCTTTTGCTGCGCTGACACCTGCGAGTACGTTTTTGCTATTTGCATCCGAGTCTTCCAGGAACCTGTCATGTCCGTGCACGAGCTAATTAGAGTTTGTGCTTTCATCAGCGGCGGTTTACATTGGAAGTGTACAGTGGATTACTGTGACACCGTGTGCAGACACAGGCGACTGTTACATGTCTGATCAAAAGCAAGTCTCCCTCCTGAAGGAAGGCCTGAACCCTTGATGTCTTTTAAGTTTATTCAAACCTGCTTTCGACTTAAAGTGAAAGATCCAGGAGGTACAGAGTCGTGTGTTTGGTAATAATCCTGGAAAATGAATAATATTCCCTCTCTTTTCACTCCGTTTTTTGGTCTCCAAGGTCCGAACCAAGCTTCATGTCTCGGTGAGTTTTGTTTAAACATATGTGCGTCCTGTCGTCATCACATACGTGAGCTATACTTCACCTTGTTTGCTTTGTAGATGAGCTAAACTACCAAAACTGTAATTTCCCAAAAGTTACATTGCGACATGATTATATGAGTAATTTGGATCAAATTGTTAACGGTTCATTCTTCAACTCACTCACAGCTCCAAGAGGAGGGTAAATAAAAAGTAATATGATAGATGTTTCCTATAATGTGGAGTTTTGCAACCGTATGAAATAGACGTTTTCAGTTGGTTCTTGATTGTCTGGCCTTTTGAAACAATGCAGTGTTGTATAGTCGGGCATTTGTCACTGTCAGTGTTACACTGAAGGTCGGAGAGTATGTTCAACTGCGTTCTTATTACAGGGGGGGGGGGGGGACTGTACGGCCATATAACGTGTAAGCAGTTATGTCAGTGTGCTGCCTCTGTGCTATCTGCATGAAGCACTTTACACTCATGCATAATTTCTCATTCAATACAAGGTTGTATTGCAAAATGAATGCGCAATAACGGAGGGGATCTTTGACTTAAATCAACGTTACTGACCTAGAGTCACGTTAATAATTAATTCGCACCACTAAAACAGCAGAGGGAGATACCAGTGGTTTTGGATACGCTGGGACAATGATGTGCCTCAAGAAATGCCTTCCAATGAAATCCTGCAAATCAACACAACAAATACCGGCTCTCTGGAAATTGCTCTGGCATATTTAGTGTTGTGGTGCAAAGCCATTGGAGTGGTGGATAATAGCAATGGTCTGTATAAGTGCGACTTTGAAAGGCGCTATAAATATGCAGTGCAATTTTGGCATTCACGAGGGCTGCTCGCGGTGTTGCTGGATACATGCATTGTCAACAGCATGTCGGCGAAGCTTCTCGTTCTCACGTCAGATCACAGAATGCATCTGTTTTAAAGGGCATTCCATAAAACATGGGCTTGAGAGCTGCGGCGTGCGATTTGCAGTTGGATCTTGTAGTAAAGGGAAAGCAATTTGACTTGTATAGCACATTTCGACAAAGTGCTTCACTCGGGTTGACTCACACGCGTGCTGAATCTGACATTTTAGCTGAAAGCAACAGAGGTAACAGGAAATGTCTTATTGCATTTGTCACCTTTTTATTCCTCCGGTTTATCTGTATTTTTATATAAAAGCCCTTCGAGTAACAGGTGTCGCGAAACTGCATCCACTCGACGGTATTCACATCGGACAGCTGTTCTAGTTCGTCAATGTTAAAACTGTATCCTGACGAATAAACCATAAATAAATGCATTCACATTGCAAACAACAGGACCAATAACGCACCCTGGTATTCATATATTTCCTGTTGCTGTGCAGGGGAAACTTTGCTCATGAAAAGTTCAGGCCAAGACAAGTTGGCCACAGCCGAACATTTTTCCTGTCAAACAGCCATTCAGCTATTAACAGCTCCATTGTTTCCCTGGAGTCGTTTATTCCAGGAAAACTTGTTTTCATGGCTAACAGCAAAACGGAGGACGTGTTGATGGACACTGAGATCAAAAGCATTCTTATTTGATTTGTTGGAACCACCTCTTCTCATCATCTGTTGTTTTTATAGAACCATAGACTATAAACTTGATACATTTGCAAATTAACTGCAGAAAAATGACACCATCACAGAGAAAGAACACGTTATATATCCGTGCGTTTACTCAGATGCAATTAAAACATGTCGACGTCTGACAGAGGACACAAAGAAATGAAGCTTAATCAATACAGCGTCGTTTCTTTTCAGAGACGCTGTCGTGGTCACTCAGTAAAACGCCACCGACTTCGCTATGGACAGAAAAATGTCGACTGCAGCACATCGTTAGCTAATTGGCTCTCGCTTGCTTAGCAAGGTTAGCTCGTGACAATGATGTAACCCAAAAAACAAGTCCTCTGCTTAAACAGGGGTTTCTCGTCTGCAGACCAGTGTAAACATGGACAGACGGGAGGAGTTGAACAGTTTAGTTTAATATCCACTGAAACCCAATATTACTGTGACCACAGCTCCCTCCCCGACAAAGTATCTACACATCTGCACGAGGCCGAGAACTAAAATGAGCTCCCGAACGTCTGAAGCATATTAGCTCTGCTCCTGACTTCATTTGACATCACTCAGAGTCGTGCTTCATCCTCCTCATTACATTCTGTATTAATTCACAGCCTCATTTCATGCCTCAGGTAGGATGGCTTCATTTCTTTCATACAGTGTTAACTTTAGCAACTGGGCTTTATTTGGGTTTAGTCTTTATTGGTTTTAATCAAATTTAAGTCGTTTCATTGGTAGTTTTTATGCTAGTTTCTCTTTGTCTCAATTTCATTTCAACACATTTATTCTTTTATATCATCAGTGGATTGTGAGAGCACAGACATCACCGTCTTTGTGTCAATGTGACCCTGCTCTTCGGGCTTATCTCGGTAGATCCACTTAGTACTTTTTAATTCTCATACAGAACAGTTGTTCCTGAGGCATTACCGCAGCCTCATGGGCTGTTCACTTCAGTCAACTTGTTCAATAACATATTATTAATTTTCTATGTTTAATTTGTTTAATCATTTGTTTTGCCCTCTGGAAAACAATTTAGATCAATTGCCGACTTACATCCTGGAACTGAATCACTCCTCCTGACAGCAGCTTTTAAGACAACCAACTAAAAATAATATTTCCTCCACATCCAGAGCACTTGATGGGCACATTATTTTTTTATAAATGTCAGTGCACTGTCCGCAGGTTTTCACAGTTTCTCAGCTGTCTGGGTTTCTGCTTCTGGTCCAATTCTCAGTGGATTGTAGATGAATTTAGTTCTTCCAACTTTGCTTTTCTTAAAAAACTTCTGCCAAGGAGGCTTCTCTTACCTTCATCAAGGAGGTTTTGTGGAAAGATGCAGTATAGATCAGGAAAGAGCCCAATTGTTATTATTATTTTTGGGCAGATCCAGACCAAAGGCGGACCCAGGAAATGTTCTTTGACATTGTGAGAACATTTTTACATATTTCTCAGGGAATAATTCATGGATCTTGATGAAAAGAAATCCGTATATGAGTGTGTGCAGCTTTATGGGTTAAAAGGGACTTTTGGGCCTAAAACACGTCCATTTGTCAGTCTTTTAAACTATTATTATTATATATTTTTTAAGAATGATATAAAGTCATAGTTCAAGTCTGCAAAGGTTAAGTCTTATTCAGTTTAAGTCTGTTGTGTCATCATAAAAACAGGTGAACAAATGCTTTCCATCATCGTTTTGAATAACACAAATCAACGCTGGCTTCCCAGTGTAACGTTTGTGTTTACTGTATGTATATGAAGCTTCAGTATTTCTAATAGAAGCCTTGTTAAAGCTCTTCTTCTGTGTGAAACTCTGCTCGTCTGAGTGGGAGGTTTCTATTTGAGCGAGCACGTGTGCCTTTGCGTAGGTGTTCATGTGAGTGAGGGAGCGTGTTCCTCTGGTGCTCGCTGCTTGACTTCATATCTAATATCCAGAGACTGTGTGACAGTCAGGCTACGACATGATTCTGCCGGTACGGTTTGATTTAAAGTAATAACATTCGCCCTCGCTCACTATATTGTAACTGCTGCCGGGGGTTAAATCACATCAGTGTCAAATGGAAATTATACAAATGCTGACGTGACAGAATAGAAACCGACCTGTGCTGTGTGAATACTGACAAAATTTGATGATGTGCAATACGGCAAAAGAAATCAGAAGTTTACTCTGTTTCTGATTCTCGACGGTAACTCACGCTGCAACGGAACGTGAGTTATTCAGATGTCATTTTTCAAAACAGACACATGATGACCAAATTTGTTAATTCACCTGCAGGAGACATATTCTGAATGTCAGTGGACACCATCTGTGATGTATAATTATTGTCAAGGTCCTTTTCTCCTACCTATGGATGATACATTCTTGTTATGAGGGAAATGCCAGGTTATATTCCTATTGCATGATATATTATTAGGTTTAATTACCCCCCTGTTGTCTGTTTCCTCTTCCATCTGTTGCATGTGCCACACGCTGCAGTGAAGAGCCCAACGGGGGAAACACTGCAACAATAATTATTACTCCCATGTAGACAATCCACTGTTGGTTACTTTCCCTGGCGATACTCATTCTTACAGTTTATTGCTTTCAGATCTATGCATCCAATTACACAGTCTAAAGACAATTGCCCAATTACATTTGCTCGGATTATTAAAAGAACACTCAAACATTATGGGGTATTTATTTGTCTGAAATTTTTAACGCACTGTATAAAACCAGCTGTTAATTAAAAGCCGGTTCTCCAGAGTCTCCAATAAATCGAGGGGGTGTGGTTGACACGAAAAGGGTCAGTGGGAAAGGATCAAGCCTTCAGACTAATATATGACCAATGCACTTATCAAACAGGGGGAATTAGAGATGTGTGCCTGCCTCAGATAAAGGCCCATTAGCTTCTGCAGTGGAGGTAAATAAGGACATCAGCCACCATTTAAGGAAACACCGTAAATTGGCCTCAGCTTTATAGTTTCTTCGTGTTTTGCCGTCTTGTTGAGTTCTGAAAGTAATGAAACAGCTTAGCTTACATTAGCATGAGTGTGGGATACAGACCCTGTGTCAGAGTTACACAGGTAATGTGTGATTGTCATGATATTTTGGGAAAAACACCCAAGATCAGGGGCCTTTACCTATTGGCAGGATTAGCAGTTATTGAGGTAACTTCTGGTTTAACTTTGTTAACTTGTTTAACTTGTTACGATGCTGGTTAACATCTTGGCAGCTGATCCTGACAAGCTAATCTGTTCCAGAGCAGTTCAAGATAACAGATAGAACCTTGTCTGGAGCCCAGCTACTGACCAATCATTACATTATTACATTACATTTCATTTAGCTGACGCTTTTATCCAAAGCGACTTAAGTGCATTAAACCATGAGGGAACAAACCCAGAACAACAAGAATCAAGAAAGTACAATTTCTTCAAAAAAGCCAAACTACAAAGTGCTATAAGTAAGTGCCATTTAAGTGCTACTAGATTGTTAGTTTAACATTTTATTCAAGGTATAGTCGAAAGAGGTGTGTTTTTAGTTTCCCTCGGAAGCCCATCATCATTCTGCGGGATCCTGACAAAAGGAAGTTTACAAATAATTCCACATGAACACGCTTTTACCAAGATGGGGAAAGATAACGGAGAAAGTTGGAGCATCGTACAACAGGATATCCAGAATGGGCGATGTCAGGTTCAGTGACGCCTGAGAATGAAAAGAGATCCGAGGTTATTTGAACTTTCTTCTTAGTGCAGCGACTGTTGTGTAGCTCGGGGACACAAACCAGCCAAGCAGCATCAAGTGCGAGGGCCTGAATAGACATCTCTCTAGTTTGAAAGCCTGGATGTGATTATTCTTCTCGTCTGCTCAAGGCCAGGTGACACGGCACTTCTGACTTCTCTGTCCTGCGTAAAGCAATATGAGGTTTTGTTCCCTTTCTAAACGGTGTCGCATTGCAAAAAATATGAAATGTCAACAATCCGACCCTGCCGCCTCTGCTTTGATCCCAGCACCGAGAGTCGGTAATGTGTCGGCAGTCGTTTCTGGAATGGCACACTACTAATCCTTCTAATGCTCATTCACAGAGCGCGATGACCGCTTATACAGGGAGAGCGATCTATCACAACATCCTCCATTCAAGGTTGTTTTCAGCACACTTTCCCTGGGTGTTCTGATATCCATCTGCGCCGCCCATAATGGATGCCATTTGATGATTTTTTTTTTTTTTATCCTGCATTATCCTCATCTAGTTTAAACCCGACACTTTAGCTTCCAAGGTTCTCGTCTGACAGCTGCTGATTTCCATTTGTTGTTGGAGCTCAGGCAGTTTTGGTAGATTTGTGACCTCTTAAGCTGTCAGTCTAACAAGCGTTGCTAATTAAGTTACAAATATCTGCCAGCGCTGTTTTTATTTCTGAAGAACATTACGGTTCTTTTGACTTAAAATGAATATGTGACTTAGCAAGTAAAATGGAAATAAGCTATTTATAACAGCAAAGAGGTAAAAAAAAAAGAAAAAAAAAGAGCTGTCTTGTCTAATCCATTTAAATGACCTACATTATTTATTTATTTTTAAGTTGAAGCCTGTTAACCTCTTTTGGCAAAAAGCTGGAGCATTGATCTTCTCCCTCTTGATGACAACCAGGAGTCAGCAGCAATTGATCCTGATAGCCATCAGGAAACTTCACGGCGTGAGAGGAGGCAGCATCTGAGAAGCATCCCGTTCACTTGTGTGCACGCAGACGTAACTCTCGCTGTCAGAGCACTTAAATTGACAAATAATCTATATGGGGCCCACAAGTCTGGAGCACACAGGAGGAAATATTTGTTTGCATTATTTGAGCAGCACATTACACAGGGGGGGGGAGGCAGAGACCAGAGCAGCACTTCAATGTGACATTACTATATATTCTTTTTTCTCCATTATCTCCGAGGTTGTTTTCACCTGTGTCCGTTTGTCAGCAGCAAAATCTACGGAACCGATTTCCATTAAAACTTTGTGGGGGGGGGTTGGGGCATGACCAAGATAGAACGATCCAGTTTAAATGGGCCGGTCCAGGACTTTTTAAAAAACTTTTTTTAACATGGTGAGATAGGGCTTGATCCTTGGCAGAGGTATTCACTCTCTGAGTTCCCTTCGATTCGCTCATTTGTTGGTTCATTTGTTAGAAGGATTACTTCTATACTGATTTCCACCAAACATGGCGCGACGGGGCCTCAGAATAACCCATTACATGTATGTGTGGATTAAGGGGCAGATGCTGGAATTTTCTAACATGCAGAAAGAAAAAAAAAAGGTTATCAGACAATTCTGTTTCTCCTTTAAAATTATTTTTTATAAGAACTAGACACACTGTAAAATTGTTTAATTTGGTGCCTTTCTACTTTAAAATGTCATGTTTCATGAACACGGTTTAAAAAAACAACAATCAAATAACAGAAGTGAAACGTGGACCCAACATTATTAATATAATTGGACAGCTTTTGCTGCAAAGTTGCCGTTAACGATACGTTCTCCAAAAAATGTATTAAACTACCATCTGAGAGGAGATGGTGGACCTGTCCCCTGAATTAAGAAAGTGTGCTGCTGACTCTCTGAAATGTTCCCAAGCAGACATCTCCCATTTCCGCTTTGCCAAAGAACAATATCACATTCAAAAACAGATCATTTCAATAAAGAGCATCTATTCATTCATGGATCTGTGTCTTGGCTTCCTTCACGGGGGATATGGATTATTTGATTCCATGTACAATACTTTTGAAATATCTGGTATCCAGTTAAAGCCCCATTCTTAAATATCAAATCATTCTTTTATTAGAGCCTGATTTAACTTGTGGAAACTGCAGATCTGGAGCAGTGTGCACTCATCAGGCTGCAACATTATAAAAGATAAACCATTTTCTCATTTCTGAAACAAAACCCAGTGATTCACTGCCAGAGCAGACGCGCTGTGCTCATCATTGCCAGAGATTGTTTTTGGTGCCCTGATTCATCCCTTTCATATGTTAGTGAGGTCTGCTTACACAAACATTTTCACACTTACTCAAACTATCACTCTTACTGCTCATATCACTACTCAAACGTAAGAGTAGTGGCTATAATATCCCACAATAAAACAAGTCCTATCCCAGTAGGGTCAGCTGAGAACAGTGTTTCCCCTTCCATTGCCTCTGGCATGGGGGGGGGCGCAACCCACCAAAATATATTTTAAATAGATGCAATCTGGCGATGGTGGCGGTGATGCTAGGAGCTCTGCCGCTGTTGGCAGGGAAGCTAGTCCAGGCCAGAGCGCTAGCAGCTCTCCAGCTGTTACAGCTACAGGCTTCGACCCATCTCTGCCGTCAATGAGGAGACACTGGCTCCTGGAATCCTCCTGGAATCCTCCTGGAATCCTCCTGGAATCCTCCTGGAATCCTCCTGGAATCCTCCCGGCTCTACAAGACACGACGCCGGGGCCGGAAGATGCAAAAGAAAATAAAAACACGAACATTTAATTCAACGACATAAAATCTTGCAGCACTCAGACCGTGATCAAAATGTCAAATTTTTATCTTTACGCAACAACAAAATGGGGATAAAAAAAAAACTGAGATGGATAACAACCCCCCCCCCCCCCCAAGACGTGTTGTCGTTGACAGCCCCCCCGCCTCCCCCAATGTAATCAACCGAGGGGAAACACTGGATAACAAGCAATAACTGTGTGCAGCCCCAGCACGGATCATTACAATGCAGCACAAGTGTCGCAGACACCGGCAGGCGACCACAGGCTGTCCATTATCATTGTTTTTGGCTGGTGTCACACGTCTTCAAGCTCAAAATATGTTTACAGGGTCAATCACCTGCCACCTACTCAGTCTGAGTAATTGAAAATGACAACTGTTACATATTGCATTTCCAGCAGAGAGGCAATTTGGTTAGTGGTTCTGTGCTTCAGTAAATACTTATTGCATCAGCGGGGTCCTTTGCGCTTTACATAAGCAGCTGCTCAAACGACCTCAAGATGTTGTAGCAACGAGTTTGCATTGCACACTGCGTCTGACAGTAGCCAATGAAAACACCCGACGACACGACATGCAGCAGGAACACTGTGTCTTTGTACAGCGAGTGAGCGATAGAAATTAACAAGAATAAACCCGATACAGTACGGAAAGACTGTCTCACGTTAGAGTCCTTTAAAATATGTAATTATGTAAAGAGGCGTCTATAAAATCAATATATTGTTCACATTTTACTGTCGCTGTGAATGTAATGAAGGAAATATTTGCAGGAGCCGCAGTGGTTCATAAATAAAAAATGAGGAATTAACAGAATACTAAATCACGGGGGTTGTTTGCCAACATTAGAATAATCACGTTGCTCTAAACAGCATTTACGTGGGCTTGGGAACACACTAGTTCAGCTTTTAGAGTAATGAAAGCTAATCACTAAGATTGTGTGTGTGTCCTTCACTCGGCTCCCATCAAATAACATTAGCGGCCCCGCCCCAAAGAGAACGGCAGTCCTACTTGTTTCAATTAGCGCTGCAGTGCCATTAACAAAAGTAATGAGAAGCACTCTCTTGGATTGTGGTCCAGATGCACTGTAGGGTAAGGCTGGAAAACACGACTTTATTAATAAGATAATGAAGTTGGATTTATTGCGCCGGTTATCTCTGTGGGATACATAAACCAAAAATAAAAGCACCGGGAGAAGACAAGATGTTCACGCTCGTCATTCCTAGAAATTACGACGTCCAAATTCTGCTTTTATTACATATGCATTTTTCAAGATTTGCTTAGAAGCTGCTTCCAGGAGAAGTGGGCGTGTTTGAGATGGTTGAGCATTCATGGATTAAAGCGTGTCAATCATTTGATGCACTTTAAGTAAACAAGCTTTGACAGTATAATAACACCAGTGTTGTATAAGGCTATCTTTATGCTGCAGGTTATTCCACATAATAGAACTGAAAATGAAGAAAATCAACGACTGACTGTTTTTTTTTTATTAATAGATGTAACAGACATGGTTAAACGTAGGAGTTAACGAGAGATTCAGCATTAGCGAAACCTAATGTATCAGAAGATGTCACAGGCTATTTTTACACTGGCTTCTTTCCACTGGACTTCAGCAAGTGTCAGTAATCTGTCAGCAGAGTGGAGGGGATGATTCCACTGCTTCCCAAATCCTGTCAAATAATAATCACATAACATTCAGGGGCCTTTTCTGCACGTCATCCTCTTCTTTCTTTCTCACTCTACGCACACACGTCCTGTTTTTGTCCATCGCCATCTATACAATTCATAAGACCAGAATAAAGTTTGAGGAAACAAAGTTGAAAAGTTTTGTATCACCTACGTTTTTTAAGGACAAGAGGAGCTATAACTGATAAGAGGTTCATACGGACACGGGTCACTAAACTGGCCTTACAGATGCCTGCAGTTTAAATGACTCTTTTAAACCAGGGCCTCTGAGAGAATAAATAACACTAAATGTGTTGGAACTGCACAATAAGTGCAGACTGGTATATTCCTCTATTATCGAGTTTATTACTTGTATTTAGTCATTCCATAAAAGCGTGACAGTGCGGCCTGTTTCACCTTTTCCTTCACTTATGCCTGATGAAAATAAAGATAAAATTGATGACAACAAAAGTCCCTTTATGGGACAATAAAGAAATAGTGGATTAACTACTCAGGATATTACAATGATAAGTAGAACATGAGTTAAACAACTCATTTGCATTTCTGATTTGTATGAAAGTACCACTCAGACGAGTGTTTCTGCTGTAATTCAGCTCCTGGATTGGAATCTGGGTATTAAACGGAGCATATGGAGCGATGTATTATGGTTATTAGAGGATTAATATCTTATTTAATATTAACATCACCACAAGATTAATACGAACATCAGTATAATAGGATGAACCAGATCTGAGGGCGGGCAAGGTCACAGCAACCTTTTCATCCGAATCCATGCATATCGAGTTTTTACATCCGAGGGCTCAGAGCGAGCGCTTTTTAACCGGCTGTGTCAAGAGTCAAGCTCTCCTGCTATGAGTCATGGTTTTGGAAATGATACAAGACATGTGTTATCTGTTTCGTACTTTGAACCACAGACTGTGTGCTTTGAACTCAGCGGCCGATTTCAAACTCTGTTTTCCAAACTGCTGCAAAACTCACCATCCTCCATTTTGCCACTTATCTCCTGCACTCCCAGGTCCAGCCTGGTATTGTTTTCACTACCGGCAGTTTCAAATACGTCCGTCTGTCCGTGGACAGGGTTCGTCACACCGTGGTCAGACCATACATAAAGTGGACGATAAGAAAAATATCCTGGTTCATTTCCTGAACTTTGACTTTTTAGTTTGGGCCATGTCCCATCTGGTAACATGGAGGGAACAGGGTCTATGAGCTACACTGCAGCCAGCCAGCCACTGGGGGTGATCAAGATATTTTGGCTTCACTTTTTTGGGGTACCATCATATCATCCATACGTCCAACCCAAGAGTACTCAAGTAATAATATCGTAATAACTACTTTGTACTCATAGAAACTAAACTAACAAAACCGTTAGCATTCCTGCATCAGACTTATCACTTCCTAAGTTACTGACATGTCACCGCCACCAAACAAACAAACCCAGTCGGCTTTTGATGCCCGTTTTGTGAGCTGCATCCTGAAATGCAAATGCAATTGTTTCCGTCAATTTGCTTTTCTGCATTCCGACAGGCAGCGCCGGTCAAATGTAAATGAAAATAACTAATTTATGCAAATGTTCCCGTTGTTAGCAGTCTAATGAATTTTAATGCAGGTTATCAGTTCTAGAGCAAGCAATTCACAAGAAAATAAGAGGCTTTGCTTTACTAAGCTGCTGTCTGCTGTGCAAGCTATCAGTCAGAGAGGATATTAACAGAGCACAGGGAACCTCTTTAATCAAATTTTGTCCAAAGAAACAACCACAATCATCCGTCGTCTTTCTTTCAAAACTTTCATACTATCCTTGAACCAGTTGAGTAATGCAAAGGGGATTTTGATGGCCGCTTATATAACAGAGTTGATGGATACTCTTTATTACAGTGGGAATATAAATTAACCGGCAATTTAAATGATTGACTGACTGAAGGTGATGAATGCGAAAGGCAAAATAATTTCCAACTGCACTTGATTTAATCACAATACACTGATTTAACTGACATGAGGGAGAAAAAACAATACAAGAGCTTTACCCCCTCTTTTAGATTAGCTGTGATTTCTCTGCAGATAAAGAACCACATCCTTTCGGAGGGGTCGACTCCCTGAAGCGTGTAAACACGGAAACAATAAGTCATTTCTCCAAAACACAAAGTGCTGATTACTTACTTTAATTAACTTCAGTTTTTCATCTGCTCGTAAAAAGGCCACGAGGGAAAGTCAAAGTCCTTCTTGTTTACCCAGTAAAGACCAAAAGCATGTAAAGGAGGTAAATGTGCGTAATGGAGGCTGTGGTGCAGTCGTCCAGAATGTTTAATGTAAATAAAGCTGCCAAATACTTAATCCCACAGGAAAATGAGAAGTGACTTAACTGCTGCAGGCGGGGGGGGGGGGGGGGGAACGGGCCCTCAAGTTGTGACTATCTAGTGTGGATGAGGAAACGTATTAATGTCCCGGGGCTCACCTTTATTATTTGTGCGGATTAATTATCCGGGTTGTAATAGCAACGATCACCTAATGTTAATGTAGTAAATTGGAAAATCGCTTATTTAAATTATCGACTCAGGAGTTTGTTTTAGTACAAACGCTACCTTATCAGGCGAGGTTCGCGAACGTGCTGGTTCTTTAGTGGGGGGAGGCTTTGTAGATAAAATAAAACTGATTAAATCGTCCTCACACGCCGGTTGCTGCAGAGAACACAGGTAGACTGTACATAAAAGGTCACAGCACAAACAAGAACAACCTTTTAAAGCTTTAAATCTTATTAAAATGGCATTCAAGGTAAAGAAATTTTGTCCATTTGCTATTAGTCTCAGTCCCCAGCCTTTAATCTGTCCACTCTTCCAAATGAAAGACCGGAGGGATGTGATGGCGAAGAACATCGGGCTCAAACAAATTGCAAAGCATGAACGCATCAAGTCAGAACAAATCCTCATTTCGTAAAACAACACGTGCAACTTTAGTTCCCGAGCTACAGTCGCTTATTCTCTATGATCTTAAAGCAGCACAATATAGTTCTTTAACTAAAAAACTAAAACAAAACTTGAACTTGTTTCACAAGATATTAAAAAAGGAAATAATTTTTAATAAAATAAAAGATTTAAATAGCTGCAGGCTGACACCTCACATCCCTCCATTAGTTCCTAAGTTACAATTGATTTTATACCATTCAAAGAAGCTCACAAAATGATTTCCCTGTCACAACAGAACAAAGGTTTCATTGTATTTCCTCAACATACAGGCTTTAATTGTTGGATGTTGGTTGGCAAAGTTTTCTCATGAGCTTCATACATAATTTGCAGAATACTGTAATCTACTAGTTCCTCAAATGTCAACAACTTTAACTGAACAAATAATGGGTTTGAAGGATCTACATCGACTTCTACTGACGATTCTTATGGCTCTGTTTTGTAAAGGAGGCTTGCCTGCAGAGGATGGTAAACATATATGGATGTAATAATGGGAAAATAAAAATATGAAAACGTGGCAGGACAAATATAGCAAATATAGTGCAAACAGTACCCTGTGTACAACATGTGTGTTTAGAGTAGCCATGGTTCTTTTACTTGTGATTACTTTTTGATTTGCTGGTAAACAAATGCACGTGTGTACCGCTGTGCAGGGGGAGGCTCGAACCACAATCTGTATTCGTGACAGCAGGAAAATGTAGTTTATATGACTGTGTTTTAATGGTTTTATACCAGTCGCTCTGAAATGACTTCCATGGCAACAGCGGGAATGTCCATACATGTGGGTGCATTGACTGATCTGACTGTTTAGCATAACGCGAGGCAGAAACACCCCTTGGGTGAAACCATTTCTAACTAGAGTGTGGCCAGACACGTCTCATGCTGTGATCTAATGGCGGAGCTACTACACCAGAGAGTCACATGTTCAGTCTGAGATTTATCACTCCTCTGATAGGTGGTTACCCCACTGATGCTGGGACATAAAATGTGCAGCGTGACAACAAAACGCTTGTAGTCTTCTTCTCGTTGTCACCGTTTACTATCAACCTGCTTATCTCTGAAGCCATTGTTTCAGTTGTCCTGAACCGACCAGTGAAGTGGAAGCAGCTTCTTATTTCGCTCTCCAAATAATGAGGCCAGGCGAGCTGATTGTGCTGAAATAATAAAAACCCATAACCCCGCTCTTCTGCTTCGAATAACACCGTATGCATTCCTCATCTTGACAAAGATTCCGTCTTATATTTGTTAACTTTGACTATGCAAATAATTGTATTTGTCCCTTTCTTGAAAGAGCAATTTTGGCTTGTGCTGTCCTATCCTTTCTCAAAGGAGATGACCTTTTGGTGTATGTAAAGCCATTCATCTGTAGCGCGCCGCTCTCACACGAGAGCTGAATGATAATGATGCTGTCGAGCAGAACCTTTTATAATAAAGTTGAACCTCAGTGCAGTGATGATTCTGGGGGGGGCCCCAAGATATTTTTTACAACCAACCTGCATGCGACTATGTCAGTGCTTATGATCATCTTGATATGATTTCAAAAGTAGCTTGAAAGTGGAAGGAGACATATGATGCTTTTTCAATTTCTCTTTCCTGGAGTGTGTTATAAAGGTTTTTTGTGTATTTTAAAAGTCCAAAGTCTGTGGTTAAAGGAAGCTCCTCTCCCCCCACTGCTCCTGAAATGCCTCATCAGTAGTCTAGCCTATACTTCTGTATCATCTTGCCCCACATTTGCATAATCCACAACTAGCGGCTAGCCCGGCAACACCCCCCCCCCCCCCAGCAACAAAGCCAGGTAAACAGGGGCAGAGGCCAAGATTTTCTACACCTGCCAGAAACCGTGTACAAATCACGACGGAGTGGATCAGCTGGCCAATCAGATTAAAGTAAGCTTTATCGGGTTGTGGGCCTTAAAGAGACAGAAGCCACCGTGTTTCAGACAGAGGCTGAGAAGAGGGGCTGCAGCAATGTGCAGTCTGAGTTAGGTGATGTGTTTTAAAGCATAGAATTATGGCCCAGAGAATGTTTCACATGCTTTTCAAATTGCCCTTTATTTGAAAAATATGGTGTGGACACAACATGCTACGCTGGGCTGAATCCTTTGATGCATTTGCTCTGGTGTTGTTCACAAAGTCGAGTCCTCCTGTGTCTTTTGGAAACTGTTCTTAATAAGGACACAGAAGGTGCCATTATTGCTCAATCTGATGGATGAGCTGTTGGCTGGAATGTGAAACTGCCCCGGCCTCCACTTTGGTTCAAGAAAGAGCTATTCCTTGAGGGGGAGACACGCTGTGATTGAAGTATTTACGACAAGACAGAAATGTGATGGCACCGAGAATGTGGGTGACAGTGACGCATGACTGAACAGATTACTGTGTACAGACTGTAGAGCAGCCCCCTTTGAGTTGTGATGGCCGACTTTATTGTGCAGAGGTTAAAAGGCTCACCTCTCAGGGAGCGGTAATACTCTACCCCCCCTGCTCTTTCTGATATAGCAGTCCGCAGAACAAAGGCCGTGTCAGCACAGCCGCCCGAGCCCACAGCGGACGGTTTGGTAAACCTTAAAATGCAACGTGACAGGACCCTGAGTAAGACTGATAGAATGAAAGATCCTCTAACATCTAAATGTCTCTCCGCGCTTGATGAAATATACCTTCCCTTCAAAGCACTCGTGATTCCACCTAATCACCAAAGTCTGTTTGTTTGATAAAGCCTGGTGGAGAGAAGTGTTTTCTCTTGTAGAAGAACCTGTTTTAAAAGCAGGAAACACTTCTTGATGCAGCGCGGCACTTAAAGCAATTACAGAGGACTACTTGAATAAATGCGGTTTCTCCGTCTCTACGGTTAATATTAATCACTACGAGGAGCTTGGGATGGAAAAATGGAATTTCATTCTGCTTTAGTTCCTCCAACTCAAAATTATGCATATTCCTTTTTCCGAATTCTTTGTGCTCTCTCTCTTTTAAATCCCTTCTTAAAACTTTAATGCAACTTTTTTACGGTGTGATTAACATTGGCTTTTATTTACACTTGCTAATCCCATTTATCTGTTAATGTGTTTTCATCTGATTTTATTGTTCTATTTTCTCTGCTCATACTCCAAAACAATTTCTTACTTTTATTGCACTTTGTAACAATTTAAAAATGCTAAATAAATTTGTATATGTTATTTCAATGCATTAAGAAGGTATAAATTGAATAGGGAGCCTAGACTGTATGTAAAGATGTCTCTACCTCCACATCTACTAACATGGAGGAGGTGGGATTTATGACCCATACTGCAGCCAGCCACCAGGTGGCGATCAAGACACTTTGGCTTCACTTCATCTACAGTCTATGATGGAAAGTTAAGAAAAATACTTCTTTAGCATTAACAGTGCAGGAGCTGATCGAGCGACACTGGCTTCGTATCTTGGCTCAACCATCGCCTGTAGAGATAAGACGTCCAGATGTGCACTCCAGCTCGAAAATATATTCTGCCAAGTATAACAAGACAGTGAAACTATTGTGAAATTGATTGTGGTACCTTGGTTTCACTTGCAGGGGGAAAACAACTGATAAGCCTTATCTTATGTCAGCTGTGTTGCAAGTTTCCTCCATTGCTAATCAGTGCTATTTTTTTTTTTACAATTAAAATCCTACATCCCATTAACTCTGCTGCTGCCGCTGCTTCTCGTCGTGGTTGTTGTTTTCTCGAAGCACAGTCCAATAATCCAGTTTTACTTTTACAGCGTTGGGTTTTTTGAAAACTGTGAAGCAAATAAGCTGTAGAAGTAAATAAAAACCTGCATATATTCAATTAGACAAGTTAAATCCTTTTTTACTGGAGCCAATTTTGCTCGTCTTCCACATTCAGAGCTATGTGCTGAATGGTTGTGTCAGAAAGCACAAGAACAAAAGGCCGATCCACCCTCTGCAGCATCTGACCCTTCATATCCAGACGACTTGGCGAGACACAGTCTGTTATTATTAAGAGACACACAGTAACAACGCGAGACAAGAGACTAAATACTTTCTGACGTTACATTAGCTTCATCATTGTAATGACACACTTACTTAGACAAGGGAGAGGGTCATTACTGACTGATTGGCTGCCCTGTCTCTCGGTGACATGACAAATGGACTCTGCATTTTTCTGCTCTTCGTTTTTACGGGTCCCCGGCGCCCCTATCTCTTTGCCTCCATATTTTTTTTTTTGTCCTTCATCTCATGTGTCATGAAGAGGTGAGCTATAAATTATACTGCCTTTGAAAGAGAGTGCCATCATCTGCTGAAGAATACAAGTGTACCTCTTGTGGATTTTACACAGCTGCAGACACGTAGCCGTCTGATCCGTTTCAAGGAAAGCTGATACTGGATGATGTATCAGTGTCAGGGTATAAATCCCGCTGTCAGTCTCAGCTGCTGCTATCAGTTTATGTCCTGTGAAAATGAAATGGTTACCTGAGCAGATCATCACTATTTACACTGATTGTACACTCTGTTGTACAGCTGTGAAGTCCTCTCGTTCCCAGACTGCAGGGCAAATTTTCGAACACACCGACAGCAATAAAACCGGGGGGCCTGCGGGAGTAGCGAGCGAACCAAGGCCACGCAGACCCTCGACTTTACAGCTTTTACTCGCTGTACGGCATAAGCCTGTTTCTGACATCGGGACGCTTTCCGGGTTTTCACAGCCGTGACTAGTGTAATCATATTTTTGCAGATATTTAAGTTTATCTTGTAAAACCGAACAAAAATAAAGCACTGGGTGTAAGTCAGACTCAGCAGGACAGTGAATTAATAGACTCCATGGGAAACTGATTTATCAAAACGGACAACCATATCTTGCCGACCTGTTTTCGTTTACCATCCCCGTTTAAAAATATTTCCGTGTTCAGATACTCGTACACTGTTATACATCAGCATTCTGTGATTTTCAGTGCATTTCAGAAGTTGATTTGTGATAAAAAATGTTGTAACTTACTTTCTTTTTTCCCCCTCAACATGTCTTATCTTCTTCAGTTAGTGAGTTTGTACGTTTCCCGGACTATCGACGACCTCCTGTGAACTTGTTGCCTTCCGCCGTGGGTGTTGTGCGTAGGTGGGGAGAGTGAGAGCGATAGCGACGGCGACAGTGAGAGCGAGAGATCAAATTCTTCATATCCCTTTCTCAAACTGTATCGTGTCTGAACAGCACCACGGTCTGTTGAAGCTACTGTCAGCTCAGAAATTGGTATTTCGGCCTTTTCTGCAACAGATTTGCTTTCTGCCTAATGGCTGAACATCGGCTCAGAATACTGAAACCAGAGAGAAACCCTTGATTCAACCTGGAATGTATTATCTCATACAGTACGTTCTCTGTTACTGTATCGTAATACTTTACTTTATGTTTGGACTCACAGAGAATCACCACGTGCCTCTGCAGCCCCTCTCGGCCCAAAATAGAACCATTAAGCTCCTTTTTTATTTGTTCACTTTCCAGTTTAACTGCTCTCATAGCATCTTCTCCTCCTGCAGATGTTTTCAGCAAGTAAGATCTAAAATCTAACTTTACACTAACTGGCCGTATTCTATCTGCACGGAAAAGGCAAACCCACAAAGCTGGCAACTGGCTGCTGAACATAGCTGGGGATTTAAGAGCCGGAGAGCCGTTCTCGTGAGTTAGTGGAAACCTAAAACAGAGCTGAAAGGAGATCTGATATTGCAACTCAACAGTGCACAGGTGGCAGGAAATATTCCACAATACTAATTTCGGGTATGCATTTGCTGGGTGTATAAATAAGCAACTAGAACGGCACTCAATAGAGTGCATACCTCCGCCAAGGCCTAACAGTCCCGTTAAATTCAATCACGCCGCACCAAATTGCACACACTCATGGTTATGTCTCCTAAATATGCCTGATGTTTTTTACTGGCACAAAAAAAAACAACCATCCAACTCCTACAAATTGTTTTACTGACAACTTAAAAGCTGTTAATATGTTAGCGTTGTGTTTACAGCTTGTTTCGGTTGCGTCCAGGTAGCCAGAGAAAAAAAGAAATATAAGGTTAACAATAGAAATGTCCGTCCATCCATCAGTCTGTGATCTAAACTGTTTATCCTTTGAGCTGGACAGGTCACACCGTCCATCACGGGGCTGACATATGAAGATAAACAACCACATTTAGGCTTACAGGGAATTTTGAGTCTCCAATTAACCTCAGCTCCATGTCTTTGCACCATGTGAGGCAAACACAGTCCAAAGAAAACCCACGCAGACACAACACGGTTCACCAAGATGGAGTCAGTGCCTAATCTTGAACCAGTTCTTTATGTTTTCAAAAGGGACGGAGAGAACATGCAAACTCAACACAGAAGGGCCTTGGTCGGCTCGCAGGTTCAAACCCTGAACCTTCTTGCATGTGGGGCGACAGTGCAAACCACCGTACCCCTGTATTGCCTACTATAGAAATGTTAAATATTGTAATGATAAGACAAAATAGAAGTATCATACTGTGGTGTAAAGGGGGAGAAATACCTTGATTTGGCATCAACTGCGCTGACGCTGTCACGAGCATGAAGCCTCGTCCTGAACAGGAAGTGCCACAGAGTCATTGATCAACAGGCTCATGGTGAGAAGTGATGCTGCAGAACAGTGGCCCATGCACTGGCTCGTGGGTCCTCCTGTCAGTTCCATAAGATCTGGGGAGTAAATTAAAAGATAACACAATCTGACATGTTACCTTTTGATCCGTCACCATTGTCTGACACCCCCCCACCCCCACCCACACAATCCCCCAATTTCTCATATTGTGACAAGCTGACAATAATATTCTCAGACCCTGTGACATATCTCCGGGTAATTGGTTCCTCACCTCTGATCTCATGGGAGGTGTGAGCTGTCCGGCTGCAGGCCAGGAGCACCTAATGTCCTGGGGGGGGGGGGGGGGGGGGGGGGGGGGTGCAGCTGCTTATTATCTGTGGACAAGACAACGTGTGTGACTGACTGTGATTGATATTTGTTTAATTTTAAGACTGAAACATCTGGGATCATGTCCTGTCTTTTGAATTTATGCTATGTCCATTAATTATCATTTAAACTAAATCTACAATTCTGAGCATTAAAAAGTTGAATTGCAATTCAAGTCTTAAAACTTTATATCACCTGACAACGTGCAACTTTCTGCTGCTTATATTTCACACATATTTTAACAGCAGCTTGACTTTTGATTCAATTGTGAGTGCTGTCTTATCTGAATCGATGGCTGGGACCTGGTTTGACTCAGACGAAGCTGAAACTCAACATGTTTTTGCCCTTTTCCCTTTTCCATAAGATTGCTTTCTCGCAAGAACAGAGACAGACAGGGAGACGGTGCCAGAGCAGAGAAGAGTCTTCAAAACTATATCCAACGAGGGTTTCCTGGGAGGGGCACGTAGTCCCATTCGCTGTGCAGAATTTGAAAATTCCGGGAAGGAAATAGGATCTAATCAGCCCTTTAGTGAATCTGTGTGGATACGTGTTCTAGTTTTATTCTCCTACTGAGGCGATGCTCGGATTGAATAATGCATTAGCTCTGAACAGGGTGATGTAATAGAAACTACAGTCGGTCAAAGTCATGTCTGCTGAGCTTCAAGTCTGAGTCAACCTCAGTGAATGTCACATATTTATCGGAGTGATTTGCTGGATTTTCAATTGTGTATTTCTTCAAATGGAGGCCGGGGCCTTCATTTACCTCAACTGCAAAAGGTTACTGTGGAGTGTTTTTGATAAACACGACCCAAATGAAGGCTGGTAGAAGCAGTGGGGATTTAATCTAAAGGAACGCAGGCTTACTCTTAGATTGCACAGGTGTAGGCACGAAGAAATCCAAACTCAAAGCAAAACTCGGCAACGTGAACGAAAACAGAAAGTTTGGGAAACACCAGGGAATGAAAACAAGACTGAGCTGAAGAGATGCACCGAGAGAAATGAGGCTGAATGCACAAGGGAGGTTTGGTAAGAATTGAACACAGGTGAAACACATGTGGGCAGAGCAGACATTTACATGGGCAGGAAACAGGAAGCAGGAAAAAGACAGGAAGTAAATGAGGTAAGACACACACAAGGTATGTAACTTCAAAGTAAAACAGGAAATAAGTGTCTAAACACAAGTATTCAACTCAGAAAGTCATGGAATACAAACAACTAAATGACAACTTCGAGTATACAGCTCCAAAAAGTGCAACAGCTAACAACATTTACAATTCATTCATTTAAAAACATGAAAATTCAAAAGTTAATCCAAAGATCCCGACAATAACAGGCCTTGTAAAAGCAGTGTCATCTTTTAAATCACTTCTATCCATCTTTCTTTTTCTTTTTTTGTAAATCCTACAACATTTTATTATCTACAAATGTTAGTATTTAACATTTTATTTTTGTATTTCATTTTATTTATGATTTATAAATTTGTCCTAATGTGTTTGAATCCCATTTCAACTATGTAAATATGTAATTGAATTTATTAATATAATTATTATTATTAGAGGCAGGAGTCTATTTCTTATTCCTTCTGTTTGATAAGTATATTTGGTTATATATTTACATTATATACCTGCAAATTAACACACATAAAACAAAATAAATGTTGGTTGGTAAAGACAAACTCATTAGTGGACCCTGTAGAGTTTAAAAATTAAACGAAAATCCCCATTTTTTACACACATCATAAAAAACAACAGACAATGACCGTAGGCCGAAAAAATCCAATACAATACAGTAGACAAATATTTGCTCGCGGTGTCCTTGACACAGAAGCGGCTGCCGACGAAATGATTACATTATCAGGGAATTCAGGAATTTTAACTAGCTGTTGTCCAGCTGTGATAACAGATAGAGAAAAAAACTCTGGCTGAAGGCATTTTGTCTTCCCCAGCATCCTGACAGTTTTGTTCCACTGCCCATTTGTCAACAGTGATGTCCAATCGCTCAGTGCCAGACGGGCAAATCAGCACCTTGTCACTTCTCGAAATGACAATTTGAGTCTCAGTCAAGTCTGCAACCAGTTTGTGCCTCACAGCCACTCGCTACCTCCGAGCGGGCGCTAAAAATAAAGGCAGCCAATCTGCAAAGACAGGCTTGCATGTCATCCGCAGCACTGACCACATTAGAGCTCTGAGGTGACTTCCAGATCGACGACTTTTCTTTTATCAAAGGGAGTAGAGTTGAATCGGAAAAAAAGCTCTGAGCTTTGGCAGTTTCATTCTTATTGCACAATAATCTAAATAAAACCAGAGGATACACATCATAGACAATCAGCCGTGTAATAAAAGCTATTTAAAATGACTCTGCAGCCCAAATTGAAGACACAGATTATTTAACATGATGCGAAGCTTGTCACAAAGCAGATCTCGTTGTGGCAATTAAGGGCGAAACACTCCTGCGATTATCATATCAGTCATCCCGGGAAATAAAAAACATTTAGTCACTTTAAGATTCCCATGCCCTGTGACTGTTATCATTACTTGTACATATTCCACGCACCCTGATGCAAGCGCGTTCAATTTAGTCCAAACCAACGGACAGTTTGTCAAGAGATTCAAACGCAGATGCCGAAATCTGTTATCTTCAAGACCCGTGTGTGCGATTGCCTGGTGGCGCCGCTTTTGATCAGCTGACAGCTCACTCATTAAAAAGCCCCTGGATGTAAGTGCACGTTGCCAAGAGAAGCATTTTCAAGGCTTCTTTTGTATCAAGTGAGTGTTAACGATGAGCTGTTGTTGCAACAATGTCGAGGATCGTGTGCGAACCGTTTGAGAACAAACTGCTAAGCTCGCCACCTTTTTCTCCATCGTCAGCCGTGAGCAAACAAAAGAACAGCATCTCCCTGATTGAAGTCCCTTTTTCATTGCTTCGGTGTGAAATTCTGATCTATAGCTTTATCTCCCCCCCCCCCCCCACCTACTGTACATGGACTTTGCATAACATTTCTAAAGCAGCCGGGGTCCATGCTGCACACAGTGAAAATCAGTGGGCGTCTCTTTTACCACCTACCTCTGCCCTGTGCTTGCTTTTATGAGGGGTCTATAGTTTTTTGTCCACAGAACCCACTTTAGCTCCCACTCCACATCGGGCCTGACTCTCCAGTCTCAACTGCTTTCTATTGCTTTGCATTTTCTGCTCTTCGCTGAAAGTCAAAAATGCTGTCTGCAAATCACTGCTGAAGTCAAATATTATCAACGTCAGACGTTAAATTGCAGTAAAAGCACAACAGCCACACACTGGATGGTTATTCAGTACAGAGAAAATAATCGTTAAGGTATTCTGGAATAAGAGGAAATCAAATCTGTACTTTGAAAAGATTATTTAGGGAAACAAAGGTACAACTATTAATGTCACATTCAGGACTTCCTTTCTTAAAACTTGACAAACCCTAACTTTAAGCAAAATTACCAAACCTAAAACTTCTGGGAGAAATAATCCTGGAAAAAATACTTTGAGATACATCAGACTGACTTTTTAGTTCAGCCCCTGTCCCAAGGTTTTACGACTTGTACTGCAGCCAGCCACCAGGTGGCGTTACAGAGGCTTTGGCTTCACTTTTGTCTAAGTCCATCTTTCTAACTATTTCACTATATGGGATGTAACAGAAACAAATCTCTAATAATATAATGTAATGCAGTTAAAAAGCATCACAAATGACATTCTCCCAAATTATGAGGAAGTTCAATCAACAAACTATTTCTATTATAAACTTATATAAACTATATTGCAGGGCTGTGTGTACTGTAGAGCTAGGTGTTCCTAATTAACTAACAACTGTGTGAACGTGTCCCAGTAACTTTGTTCATTACTTCAATTGCCTCATAGCATTGTCACTAAAAAATGACATGAAAATTAGTGCTTGTCTCAGGAAATCGGGTGTAAACTGTGAGTAAAATCAGAAACTTTCCTCAGATCCTGTCGTGAAATAAGCAATTAACTTAAATATGTATGGGACCAGTGGAACAGAGCAGCAGGCCAACTCCCTTCAGTCCCGCCTGCTGAGCACTCAGTGGAGCCCGTTGTTTCAGTCACAACATAAGGATTGAAGCCTGTCTCGGGCTAAAGGTGAGCTTTGAATATTTCACACGAAATTAGATTTATGTAAATGTGAAACATGTGCCGTACACTCGGCTGCGCTGTTTATTTTCCAAGTGAATTGGGGGGAAAATGAAAGATGGCGTGTGCTCGGGCAGTCGGCATGAAGCCCTTGAAGGAGACCAGATGACTGATACGCTCAATCCCACTTTATTTGATTAACTTGTGTTCCTCGTTTCCAGAGAGAGAGAGAGACGGTCGAGATCTCCCCAAAGTAAAACAGAAAGGAAAAGAAGCGATGCATTCTGTGATGCATCGAGATGACCGCTGACATCTCGTAAAATTGCATGACCCATCGTTTGACACTGATTAGTTCAGATTGTTCCGGAGCTTCCGATTTCAGATGACAAGAAGTCGAGCTTTCTCCGTTCAGCTGTTTGTCTCGTTAAAGGATTTTGTGACTTGTGTCTTTTTGAATAAGTTGTCAAAATGCAGAACATTATGCAGAAATGGTTGTGCTTCAAAGAAAACGTTGGAAATTCCTGATCGTGTCAACATTTTCAATTCATATGATCCAAAACCAGTGGGTTTAATTATTTATTTAGTGTTTCCCAGTGATGAATTATGAAGGAGCTGTATGATAATCAAAGTGCAATAAACCTTTTATCTCAACGTCAGGTATTAATGTTCAAATTTCAACTGACATGATCCATATTTCGCAGACTTTGACACGAGAACTTCAAACACTTCAATCATATGAGAGAGAAGATGTGATTTTAAAACACATTTTTTATAAAATAGCTTTTAAATTGACATTTGCTTGTTTTGTTGCTTTAGGGTCTCTTGCATCATCGTGTTTGAAGTGTACAACGTTTCACTGTTGAAGGTCCACAGGAGTTATTTTATTTTATTTATTATGTCATTTTATGTAGTTCTTACCACACAAAGTAAGCTTGGTTTTAATTAGTTAAATGATGCTATAAAAACAGGGTGAAACATCGGGATCGACAGCTGAGACTATTGGTCGAGCTCGTGTACCGCGGGAGATCTCGCTCGGGCTCCAAATATGTAAGATGGCGGCGTTTTGACTTCATTTCTGTATCGTGGGAGTAGGCGGAGACACATCGTCCATCTTTATATACAGTCTAAGGTCTGTACCTCATCATATCTTTGTCCAAATGATTCTCAAGAAGTACAGACTTAATGGCGACAGGCAGACATGTGCGTGATTGCGGAGTTCAGGAGCGTTTAGACATTATAACAATGTGAAGTCTGGCTGAAAGGATTCAGCTCTCTGGGTTCTCTGAAGCCATTCTGTTCAGTGATGTGTTTTTAATGACAATTCAGGAAGAGGCTATTAAGGTTACAGTCTCCTTCCTCGTTGCTGTTCGCTTTATGCTGTTTTCTGCGTGACAGTGTGTGCTGAGGAATTTCAATTTTATTAACCAAGCTACATGGGCTGGTAAAAACATCAGAGCCCCGTGTTTCCGTTTGCAATTATTCTCAATTTCTACTCCAACATTTAAGATGTGTGATTAAAGAGACCTTTGGTGAAACCGAAAGATATCAAGGACGAACCAAAATTTGAAAATGAAGAGCGTCGGCCCAGAGAATCTCATCTTGTCTCTTCTTTCTCACAGTCAATGATTTGATCTTGTCTCTGTATGATGGTACAGTGGGTCAGTGTCTTAATCACAGCGCAGAACATCTTCCAAAGTAACTTTGATGTTTACAGTGTGACGCTTTGCCCCAGCAAACGTGATTCAGAGACGGATCCACGGCGCCTTTGTGTCGTGGATAAAGTCTCAAGACTAGAACTTTCTGGCCCTAATGAGGCCAGTCTCCCAGCGTACGAGAACACGAGCGTCCTTGATCTGCGAACACATCAAACTTCTGTGATCGCGCACATCAGAGTGGAGAGATACTCTAAGAGGAGTCAGCGCACTGGAGCCAAGTTGCCTGCTTGATATTCCCTTTATGGCTGGGGTGAAGAGGTAATCCTTATCACCCAGACTGCGAAAGAGACGGCGGCTCAGTGTTTTCATTGCACAATCCAGAATGTCATTTCATCAATATTCAATTTGCATTTCGCATTTTTGATTCCGCGCTGAAATGCCACGCTGTGTAAGTAATAGTTAGGCTCAGCGCTGCAATAAATGTTTGACTTAGTCGTGACAAACTGACGGGGATAACAAGATGATTCTCTCTGTCTGCGGGCTATAGTGTGGTGTTATACCAGTGCCATGCATTTATTCAGTACCAGGTGTTCTAGGGTTTTTATTTTTTTCAGCAAGTAACTCAAATGAGAATAGCATTTTCTGTCCCTCGGATCCAGGCTCATTAAAACATCACTTTGTTAAATTGGAGAGCCACCAGGCAGGCCCACAGCCACGGTGAAGGCCCGTCATGAGTAGGCTGTTCGCCTCAATAAATAGCTTATTGAAGTGCCTTATATCCTTTTAAAATTCAGCTCTAATTCTCCACAGCATAGTGATGCAGCCCAACGCCCACGGAAGGACACCGAGAATTTACCTACGAAGGCTCCAAATCCATTTAGGAGGAATCTGTTATTGTGTTCATATAACAAAATAAACCTGCTACCGTCCTCTTATTAGCTTTTATAGAATGACACGGAAAAAATGTGGATGTCAATATTACACAATGCAAGTATTGATACACGTTACCTGCAAATGAAAATGATAATAACAGTGATGAGAGGAAAGACTGATGCTTTTCATCCCATTTTCCCTTTTCTTCTTTTCAAAACCATGCAATAATTGGTACATTCGATAATTTATATCTCAGGGGGGGGTTTGAAATGCCAATCAACACCTGCCGCATACTGTAATAAAGGCAGGCATATAAGTGCCTGCACAGATGGAATGACAGGGCAGAAAATAGACTTGTCAAGGTGAGTCAAGCAAGCACCTGAAGCTTTACCGGGAATGAAGATGGAGTGGCTCGGTCCCAATCATTTGAAACTTATATTTTTCGTATTTCAAATGGGCCCAAACATGTCATAAAAAATGAACCTCGATCATATAATTTAGAAATTTAGAAATTTTTATTTAGCCTTTCAATATCGGTTGTTCAACAGCTAATGTGGCTCCACAGCTTTTCAGCAAAAGCCCAGATTTGGATTGACACTGCAATCTGTGCTCTATGACTGGCAACGCCGGCGCGCTGTCAGTCAGCCTGTCAGCAGTGCAACAGTGCCATCTACGGTGGAATTGCAAATGAGCCCGGTCACCCGTGACACGGTGATGACATGATTGGACCGCACTCGGTTCCCCGATCATTACCAGGCCAATAAAGACTGGTTTGTCCATATTAGTAAAAATGAGTGCTTTAATGCCTGACAAAACCTAATGACAGAGCGAGGTGTATGTAATGTGCTGGAACCACATTATGTTCTGGCAACACGTCGTAACGATCTCTGGACGTTGCCCCTCTCTTTACAAAAAAAAGAAAAAAGGACGTTCACCCTCACCACCCTTTGTTAAAATATCCTATTAACCCCCGGATCCCAGCGAGCAGGCGTTCTCCTTTATGCCTGGACACCATATATAGGAAATGTGAAATGCTGCGAGGAGATCGTGGGCAACTACAAGCAGTAATGGAGCATAGAGTTCTGCAATTTGCATGCTGTGATAGGGAGAGAGACAAGGCCGTCGTAGTCTCTCGCTTCTTCTCAAGGTCACGGAGTGCGTCCCGAGATGTGAGTTAGTGAACTTTAAAACAATCACGCACGTGCAGGGGGGGGGGAGAGAAATTGCTTTTACACACCGTGCACACAAAAGGCAGCGAAACGACGCTCCCGACGGGGAAAGGTATTTTTTAATTAAAATAAAGTTATGTAATTAAAGTCATAATAATAATACATTCTTTAATTATGAAGTTCACTCGGTAAGGTCTCCCTGATTAGATGCCCAAATACGGATGAGATTAACAAGATGTGACAGAGAAATAAAATCTCCGGCTCCAGAGGTGCTGCAACTCTATCAGGAAATATTCCTTCTCTGGGGTTTATGGGCTTACATGGATTTGTGGGGATATTGCTCATTCAGTTTGAGAAGAGTGTGAAATCCCTCTTCATGTAAATGAAACAATCAATATTAAATTAATAAACCGTCTCAAACCATACCGCCTAATGATTTCCTCAAATTCACGCGAAAGAACAGAATTTAAAATCCATATTAAATTCATTGTATAACGCCCCGCCTCACACCTCAAATCCCAATTTCGAAATCCAATTGGAGGTTTTAATCAGAAATTGCTATGCCTCCATAACCCAGTAATCATCAGTGAAGAACAAAAACCAATTATCAGCCATTCACACACGCTGCCTTTTTTAAAAAATCATTCGACATTGATTACATAAGAAAAATGGAAAAATGCTTAGTTGATTCAACATCCTTCATTATCACATTCACAGAAATACAAACACCCGAAGGTCCCGCGTGCAGTTACATGAACAAGCAGGAGACAAGAGCGGGATTCGTACGCGACTTGTCGACGCTCATTTATCTCGCTGACCCCACGTGTACACTCAATTTACGACGGCTGTGAAACCCAAAAAATAATTGGAGTATTGCGCTTATAATGGAATTTCAGGGCCACCCGGGGGGGGGGGGGGGGGGGCAGAGTGTTGCCCACCTCGTGACAGCATAAAACAAATCCACGACCGAAGAAAGGGTTTGCTTTAATTCAGGTCCCACAACGCGCGGAAACTCAACCCAGATATGGCTTCTAGTGAGGGAGGGAAGTCCATTAGGCTGCAGCAGATGTATTTCAGGAGCTCGGAAACCACCGAAGACATCTTTATAAGCATACATTTTTGCAGTGCAGGCTTTCTACCAAATGACCTTCCCCTCAGACTGAGTCCATACTGAGCAGCAGTTTTTACAATCATATTCATGAGGCCTGCTTTATGGGACTCATAAGGCCACCTTCATCCAGGAGCATAATATGTTTGTGTGAGGGGTATAAAGCACATAATGTGCAGTAAAATGTGTCCTTTAATGAACTTTATGGAAAGATTGAAGCGTCCGCACAGCCATAAGTACAGGGCACATAAAAAATGGCTAATGGCAACTTCCTGTGCAGCTGCTAATAGGGTAAGTGTTCTGTCTGGTCTTCACCTCTGCTCTGCTTTCTATTTCAAAGATTAGAAATCCAAACACAATCATGGTCAAGGATCGAGCATCTCGACTTCCCATTAATTTCACAGAAGCACGGACAATAAAAAGTACCGGGGGTTCATTTTAGGACTTTTGGATTTCTACTACAGGCCAGCCCTATGGAGAGTATATAAAGATGGATGACATGAGTGTTATCCGAAGGCGAAGCCTAACGTCTTGATCGCCACCTGTGAGTGGCTGCAGTACAGGTCATAAATCCCACCTCCTCAATGTTAATGGATGGGACATGGACATGGAAAAGTACATCTCAAATAAATTTCTATCACAGAGGATTTCCTTCAGTTTAGGTCGTTTTTATCACATTGATGCAAGTGTTCAGGTTTATGGTTTGGTTATTTATTTATTTGATGCTATAAGAATTGAGTGAAACCTCATAATTGACAGCTGAGACTGAGTCATCATCCTCTCTTCCTGCTGCTCAGACTCAAGCCCTAAATGCGTTTTCATATCAAGGATACTCAAGCTTTGTTTCTGAATAGTGGAATGAAGTGGGAATTCATCATTTGTGGTCTACACTTAGGGCTTGGGATAACAAAAGGCTTAATAAATTCCATTGCTTAACAAAAGCATCACGCATCACAGCATATCACATCAATTTTGAACTGCACTTACTGTTTGTCTTGAGCTTGATCTCAGAGTTATCTCATCGCATCAAACCCACTGAAATCTGTTGCGTGCCATGAATCAGGCATGACACATGATGGATGACGGCGGTGTAGGAGTTGAGAGGACTGGTGGACAGGGCAGACCCTTACACCTGAGCAGCCAGGGATGGCCCGGCCACATGCTGTTCGCATCATTACACAGCCTCAGCCTAGACCTCTGGTGCAGCCCTGATTGATGGGCTCCACCAGGCCAAACGGCCCAATGGAGGCGTTCCATCCAGACTATAGCCCGGCCCATCCATCTTGAGTCCCTAGTAGAGAGTCGCGTTACCGTGTGTCTCATCTGGAGCTGGGCTGCTCAGCCTTAATCCCATTCCCTGATTAAATGGGCCGCTGCATGCACAGAGGGCAGGATTCAATATCGTATGCTAAATTGCCAGCGACAAACCAGGAAGTGGGAAGGAATGCAACACAACATAAATACAACGCAAAATATGTCACTCATTGTGATTATTACATGGAATGTGTACGAGATGATGGTGTCTGTTCAGTCGGCTGCAGGTGATATTGATCCACAGTAAATAATCAAACAAATATAACGATGATTTACGACATCTTACAGACCTAAGACCTGCACCAAGGATAAGAGGATAAGGGCGTAAGATGGATAAGGACAATTCAGATGAGCCTGTTGAGAGAGAAAGATATTTTCACTGAGAGAAAACTGCTACAACAACATTATAGATAATTATATAGATAAATGTCATCGTATTAATTTGGCAAAAAGGTAATTTTTAATGAATTCTCTAATAGTTTTCTCTTGCAGATGTTGAGGAACGATGGGCTGGTTTGAAGCCAGATATTGATTGTGATTATGTCCAGTACGAACATTAAATAAGAGAACATACAAACGATAAAACATAACAACCCGTATAAGAATGTTTATCTTCATATCCTATCGCCTAATATTGAATTGTATTGTATCTATTGCATTGTGCAGCATTGTATAGTATCGCATTGTATCATATTGTATTGTATCGTTTTGTTTTGTATCATATTGTATTGTGTGAAGTAGTTTTTTCTTCTCTTTGTTATTTGTTTCAGGAGCATGTTGATGGGCAGGTTCGGAGCCAAATATTGTTCGTGATTACGTGCACTACAAACATAAAAAAAGCATAAATACAAACAACAAACATAAAGATAATAACCAACATAACAATTTCATTGATATCGTATCATATTTCTTAACTTCTCTTTGTTATTTGTTCTTTGAGCAGCATGTTCTTCATCTGTGGTTGACGCTGAGATGCTAATGACAACAGCAATAATAAGCCAGTTTATCAAATCATGGGTTGAGGTATTAAGCATAAGCTGGAGAAAATCCTTTTGTTCTCGATTGGATAACAACAATGGTTTTGAAGCATTAGTTAAAATAATAATATGTCTGCTCTGGTGCAGTCTGGCTGCCCCCTCTCTCTCTCTCTCTCTCTCTCTCTCTCTGGCTGCTGTAGCCAAAATAAAAGATGTAGATTCGATACCTATCAGATAAAATCCCTGCTCATCTCTCGACACAGGGGGGAGGGGTTTGAATTACATTCCCCTCAATCTATCCTGAATGACATCTTGAGATTTTCTTCGACAGTGTACTTTTCGTGCATCAACACGCAGCCCGTGAGATCATTTTTCCGTATACATGACAATTACCGATGTGTCATTTCTCCGTCCACAGGGAAGAAATGGCCATAACAAATGAACGCCTTCCTGCCTGCCCCTTCGGATGCTCTGCCACTGCAGCCAGATGCAGCAACCAGATGCACACAGCTTGTCTGCTACCTTGCCGCCTCAATAACTCTCATTACGGTAATTGTTGCTTAATGTTTTCATAATCTGCTGCTTACAGGAAACAGTTTTCCTTTCTCTAATACCACAGCTAACTCCCCGCGGTCCTATTCGTGATGCTATTTTTTGAAAAATCATTATTAGTATTTTTTTTTTTCCATGCCAATAATGAATCAGGAACTGTCCCAGCTGGCTGCTGTCCCTGATCGAAGAAAGTCTTGTGCAGAAGCGCTGGCGGTTTGAAAGAGCGTCGGAGCTTTCACGGAAAGGCCAATGGATTCCACTCCGGTTTAATGAGTCACTCACATGCCAAGCTGGCACCGGCTTCCAGCATCTGGCACTTGGGTGGCCGTGCACATTCACAGAGTTTACTTACATTTCACCTCTGCTGTTCCTCAGAATGAGCGATTGCCTACTTAGCCCGGCTCTACAGGGCGTTTTCCTCCTGAAGACGTACACTGAATGTGCTCGGTTGGAGTGATGATTTCAATACCACAAGGTAGAGATGAACTCTATTAAAGCCTGCGTATATATATATATATATATATATATATATATATATATATATATATATATATATTTCTATATAGGGCCAGAAATAGATTTATTTTCATGCGGAGATTTGTCTTCACCCCAGAGGGTTAATTAGTGGGCAATTACTGTTAAAACCTCTTTACAGTGTGCTGACAATTACCCACTCATCATCTTCATCATCTGTGATTCTGAACACACAGTTTTTGAGATAGCTTGAGGTGTATATAAAGCCAGGAGGAGCTGATGCACTGCAGGCAACTGAATAATAATTTAAGGTCTTATTATGAACTTAGCATATGTTCAAAATTCAAATAGGCACCACACTCTGTTATAATGAACCTCACTTACTGATTCCAATATTATTATTTGATATTATGGATTATCAAGGTGGGATTTCTGTAACTTACATATTCACAACAAAGTGTGATATTGAGGTCTAAAACTTAAGAAGTAGTTTCAAGGGTAATAGTTTATTAATTCTTGTCACGAGGCAGCTCTCTGCTATAAAACTCTGCTTGTCTCACAAAAAAGTGTTTACATCGATAATATAAAATAAGATAATACAAGATATCCCTCATTCGTACCAAAATGGGGACATTTGCCGTGTTATACCAGAAAAGGGGAGAGCAAAAATAGAAATCTCCGTTTGAAAAAATTAATACAAACACAAGGAAATATAACAAATAGCAATGGTATATAGAAAGTAACAGAATGTGCACAGTATGAACAGGATGGCAAATATTGACATTGCATGTGAAAATAGAGAAGATATTGAAATACAATCGTACATCCAGCAATAGAATAGAAGTGGAATTTCTTTTTTTTAATTTTGAATATGTTTCAAGGTCTGTTGTGTGACGCACTTTGTCCTCGTGCAGCCACAAGTAACAGGAGGATAAACTGAAGCTAACAGTGTTGAATTTGCCAGATTTCCCCTCAGTAAATTAGCTTTTCCTAAAACATCAAATTTAGGCATCAACCGAAACATTTTCTCTGCTCTAAAACAAATATGTTTGACATCTGCGACGGTGTTTCCTTGACCAGTGCGATCATTCATTTGTCTCTAATTATCTCACGTGCGCGTTCTGCCAGCCCTTGACATTTACCAAGGGCTTTTTCACTAAGTCACAGGGTGGACCGAGATGCCATTAGGTGATAAGGTTCATTTATTGTGGGGCTCTCATCAGCACATTTTCCTGCCTTAAGGCATAAAATACAATCCACACTGATTAGCATCAGCCCCATATCAGGAGAAACATAATAGCCCCACTCTGAAGGTGAACCTTTTGAGGGCACAATCTTTACTCAACGCAGACAATCGCCACAGATTTATTTTTTCTTCTTCTCGCAGTTAGAGGATTATCTCTGCGATTTGGGTCTTGATTGTCGATCGCACGCGGGAGATGGAGTTGTTTCGTATTCACGTAACGTCAATGTTGAATTCTGTAATTAGATTAAGAAGTAACGGCATGTCCTTCATACTTACAGCTTGATGTAATGTTGCTGTCAAGGTTTATTAATTGATATAAAGACAAATTAGAATCGAGCCAAAGTGTTTCTGCGGACTCAGTAATTGAAACGACGCAGTCCCCTGTTCGCCCTTGGGAACAGAAAAGAAAAACAGCCACAACTTCACCTGCCTCCTGTATCTGTATCCCACTCATATGTGACATTACAGAGAATTAAAAATATAAAAATAAATAAAATACGCCTTTCTCCCTATGTGCCGAGCTATCTTAAAATCAGACGTGATCCATTACAAGCTTAGAGTGACACAATCCATTAATGATTATGCAAGAGAAACCACCTCCAGCGGTTGTTAGTGGATGTAATGGTTAGGACGGCTAATTAGTTGGGTTGGTTGTCTTTGATTTATCCTAGTCCTTCCTATCCCTCCTTAATCAGCTGAAATCAACGATCCACGTGGAGACAAACGTTTCCCCGTTTAACTGCAAAGAGAAAGTCATCGTGACAGAAACGCCGGGCGCCACAGAGCAGTGTTTATAAACTCACAGGAGACGGTCATATTTTCTACATTGATAGATCCGATAATTGAGTTGTAATTGGACACATCACGTTTGTTTGGGGAGCATCCAGACAACTCGTGAGTGAATCATTCACTCGGAGCGGAAGATCTGAACGAGAGGTGATAAATCGGTTACGTAAGCAAGTGTCTGCTCCAGATGTGTATATATTTACTGAGGGTGGGAATAACATGAGTCACCCAATGTTTAATAAACTAGAATGGTAGATTGCATACCTCCTCCAGCTTAAATTCAATCAGGCTGCACCAGATTTTACTCACTCGTAGGTAGCAGTTTCCTAAATATGCCCAAATAAATTTTAAAGATCCATGAATTATTGAAAATGTCAAAATACTTCCACTATTAAAGAAAGTGAGTAATAAACCCTGGATCTTCCCCTTTGTTTGCATTCTGGTGGAAATGTAATGTCATCTTTCCAGGCCCTTGTCCTGTCCTTTAACCAAGTTTTGTGGAAATTCGTTGTGTAGTTTTTGCTAAATCCTGCTGACAAACAAACAAACCAACCAAAAGGCAAAGTCCCCTTAATTTGAATCATGCTGCTGGACGATGCTTCTCTACCTTGTCCCACAATCCAGTAAGGAAGCCAAAATATACCCGGTAGGATGCTGCCATCTTGCGCCGGTGCTCGACCAATCGCAGTCAGTCCCACCTTTCAATCATGATGTTTAACCATGTTTTTATAGCATCAAATAACTAAATAAAACCAAAGTTACCAGAACAACCATCAGTGTGGTAAGAACTACCTAATATAACAGAAACCATCTTTGAGAAAGATGTATTTGACGTGTACTTTAACTTGACTCATGTCCCATTCGCTAACATGGAGGATGTGACATGTATGAGCTATACTGCAGTAAGCCACCAGGGGACATTTTGGCTTCACTTTTGGGAAGATGAAATGTCTTTGTTTAAAATGTTAAAAAATATACAAAATCGTAGCCGTAGATTCTTAGAAAGTAAAACGCTGTGGATTTACACTGGCCTATTTTCCTGTTACCATTTTTTCTGCTGACATCATAACGCCAGTGCAGAACAAACAGCGGAGCAGCGGACTGAGGAGCAGAGCAGTCGTGGGGAAGTCAGGAGGGACATCAGTTCGGTCAGCGGCAGGGGAGGAGGAAAGAGACGGAACATGAAACTGAAGAGATATATGGAGAGAATCAATAAACAGAGAGCTGCTATGAACAGGTTGTGACAGATGGACTCTCCCTCTCCCTCTCTCTCTCTCTCCCACTCAGACTGCAAATACCGCTTGGACCGTTGTGTTGCTGAGCCAAGTTCTGTTTGCAGTTTTGCTTTTTTGGAAATCACAAGCGTACGAGGACAATATGTTGAATTAAATATAAAGTTTGGCTTTTAGAATGTCGAGGAAGGAGAAATGGACGATCAAAATTGAACTACTTGCGATGTGAAAACGCCTACTAGGAAAGTTTGGATTCTCTGACCAATTTCAGGAGGTCGAGACAGAATTAAACAATAAAAGAAGCTTCGAGTCTTCGTCTCTCGTGAGCTAATGTTTGAACGATGTGGACGTTCACTTCGCTGGTGGGAAAACGGTAATGATATTCCAGTGGAAACATGATTTACGAACTGGTTCATTAATTTTCTCCGTTCCAAACAGAATGACTAATACTCACTGAACTGTCAACTCACGCCAATGTCAGACTCACATGCATCAGAATCAGGTTTTATTGCCAAGCTGGTTTACATATACAAGGAATTTGCTGTTGTGTATTTGTGCAAGTATAAATATAAAAAATATATAAAAATAGGAAACAAATTTAATATAAAAAATACTATAAGCAGCAGGGGAGGGATTTTGCAATATGTTGTAAGTAAGCACTAGAGACTGGATTGTGCAAAGTACAGTTAGTCTGTTATTTTCCACGGGAAGTTAAAGTGTTATTAATTATTTTAGTCCGCCCCCTGAATTACAACGTGAAACCAAAACTAACCAGATCACAAGTAAGCAGTGGAACAAAGAGGTGGACCTTGGTTTGGACTCTCAGGTGTGAAAACGCCCTCGCACACAAACGAACAGTCAAGAGCACTGAGCTGAATTACAATATGTGTCACTTGAGTAGGAGAAGCTTGGAAGAATTAGGTAACATCGAGTCAGTGGCTGCTTTTTCAGGCTCTTACTGGTTCATGTTTCTGGTTAACTTCCTCCTCCGGTGAACTCTGGGGTCACATCGACTTCAATAGGTTTTTCTGCAGAGTGTATAAATCCACTGACTGCTCCCCCCCATGACTCCCACTGTAAGCTCCTGCAGCTGCTGAAGTTAACGTCAGTGCACCGGCGTTTGCTCAGTGTGCAATATTCCACAGTCATTCCACAGCCCTTATGAACATTAAATTAGATTCCGCTGAGAGTATACCCCTGGGTTAATCCTCTGTGATCAAATTAGTTGGATGAAAATTAATAAAAAGGCATCACAACCTCTTCAAATGCATAATTATCTCATTTTGGGCTACAGGCTCTTTTTTGGGGGGGGGGTGATGGTTAAACACAAAAACTTTTTCCTTCACAAGTAGGGATGCCTCGGCCTTGTGGGAATACACAGATTTGTTTTTCAAACAGATGATAACTTGTGGTGAAGATGACATCATCGTGCCGAAGCAGGAAGCAGAGGGGTCCTTGGGAGGACCAGCGGACCATGAGTCCTCCCACGTCTCTGGGCTGCGCAAGACTTTAAGGGCACCTCTGACCAGAGGACGGCCAGACGGTACGAAAAGCAACAAACACAACAGAACACACATTGACAGTCCCAGTACAGCTCAGTCGCAGTGCCGAGAACACGGTGTGATGTTACACTGGGAGTCTTGTGATTGATTTTGGGGGACAAAGCAATGTTTCAGTCTGTTAAAACATGAATGCAAAACATCCGGCTTTGATGCCGCTGCCTCAGAATCAAACGCACATGGACTTTTCTCTGGTTTAAACATTGTGCTGTGCAGTCAAACACCGACACATCCAAGCAAGAAAAGGCAGAGATATAAAAAAATCATGCCACCGGACGTAGCATCGGCAGAACAAATTTCAATTCAGCTACAAGACCCCATGTTTTGAGTGGAGGGTTCATAGCTGCAGTGATGCATGATTAAACCATGTTCATGAAGATGGTCGATGCGTCTCCACTTCCTTCCACTAGCCAGAAATGAAGCTAAACTATCACATATACAAACCATCTTGCACTAATAACGTAATTTGGAGCCACAGTCTGTGCAGCAGCGATCGAGGGATGGAGCCGCAGTATTGAGGTCCTGTCCACATATGTCCTTGACTAATCACAAGTCAGTCTCGGCTGTCAATTGTGATGTTTTTGTGGCGTCAAATAAATATAAATCAAAATGATTGAAAAATGGAACAGATGAACATACATCAGTCTGATGAGAAATATACCTAAAACGACATAAATCCTCTTAAAACAATCTTTCGGCTTAAACTCTGACTACATGAAATTAAAAAGAGGATGTTTAAAGTTAATTCCCGACTTAATTAGCCTATTATCAATTTGCTAACTCTTTATCACAAAAGGACAAACTCAACAATACAAACTGAAGAATACTGTAAGAGTATCTGAGGGTGTCCCCCCCCCCCCCCCCCTCCTCCTATTTAAACCAGCATTCAGAGCCCGTTCCCTTGATCATTCATTTTCAAGTTGATGAAGCATTATTTGTTCGGGCTATTATTAGTTCACGCTTTCAGTTTCATCAGTAACTCCAAAGCCATTTCATGATAATCTCTGGAATGACACCGAGATGATATTACACAGTGTGTTCCACGCCTGCACATCGCCAAAGCCTCTGCGGCGGAGCAGTGCCAATGCATTACGGTGCAGCTAATACAGCCTGCACAGCACAGGTACCACTGAGAGATTACATTCAGACACACGTGGCTCATTAAGTCCCAATGTCATATGTATTTTGAGGATCCGCCCAAGTGAAACTGTGCACCTTTGATATTGTCTTCACCTCCTGGAGCAGAGGTTTTTCAGAGAACACTAATGAGCCGTTACTTTGATTTAAATCCGTGTGACAAAAGCACCTTTCCTGTTATTACCTTGTCGAGGAATATGCAGCGTAATTGTCCTCTGTCGACTACAACACTGTAATTTATATCAATCATGATTGAGGGAGCGTCAAGTGAAGCAAAATGATGTGAGGGATAGAGATCGGGGCAAAAAACTGGGAGGACAAAGTCATATTTGTTTTTTGGTTTTATTTCTTCATCTTGTTTTATGTCAAACATCACATGCAGGAAAATATCTACCGACTAATTCCACAAACCTGTGTGTCTGTATGTTTTAAAAGAAATCTTGCAAACCACTCAACTTATCAACTTCAAACTTAGCGTGTGTTTTAAATTACCAAGGGAAGTGCAGGGCCGAGTTTGGTGCGATTTAGTATTAACAAAGATGGAAGAAATATGCAACCAGCTCTCGGGAGCAGTCAGTGGGGCCAAGTTGAGCCTGTCTTCTTCTACGTCCTCATAAACTACAGCATTGGTCAGACAATGGGTCAAACAGCGTTTTCTAAATCGCCACCAACTCATTTTGGTAATTAAATTGTTTAGAATTCGCCAAATCGGACTGACACAGACAGACTAAACCGCGACGGGCGCAATGGTAGAAGCACAATGTTCGTTTTGTTGCTGCAACACTTTATATCAAGATGAATTGCAAAACTTTTATTTTGAAAAGTTTTGAACTTAACAGACCTCTGAAATAGCCGACATTAAATCTATGAAAAATGTATACCCGTTAAGAAAATCATTCAAACTTAGATGTAAACCACACGTGAAGAGAAATAAAATACAATTACATTTAATGAAAAACATTAACTATATAACCTTCACTGCAGATAAACCAGGTAGAGTGAAGTTAGAAAACTTCAAAGTCGCTTTAGACTGTTTATAAAAAGTAAACAAACAACAACAGTCAGGTTTAGAACGGTCACTGCACAAGTATAGTGGAAATAAACGAGTTTGTTGGTAGCATTGGTTCTTCCGACATCATTAAAAGCACAATCTCTTGATTGTCATTAGAGGAGAGGCGTGCTCATTAGCCCCGCCCCCTGCATTTATCAGCCAGCGAGTGATCGTGGCGTGTCTCATTAGTCTTAAACTCGCCCTTTAATTAAAAAATCTACACATTTCAATTAGGATGAGCTCAAGATTCATGTATGTTAATTACACAATTAAACAGTGGGTATTAGCATTATGGGGCCAAAAGAAAAAAAAAGATGTGAAAAAAAACCCTTGAGTGGTTTTGTGTTATCGCCGCCTGTACGTTGATGGTTAGTGGAGACACTAAATGTCACGATAACACCTACACAACACAGGAACAGTCAGCACAGCAGGCTGATATCAAAGTGTCACGTTTCAGAACACAGGACAAGTCCCTGCAAAGGAGTCGCCCGGTTTATCATCTCTATACGACAATTATAATTACAATTCATGCGCCAATGATCACGTAAACTGGTGTGATCAGAATGCTTTAGTATAGTCTCAAAGTAAAACGAAGAGCAGTAATGATTTATGCTTCCTGTAACACCCCCGGACGCAGTGTCTGTCAGGATGGAGCCATCACAGCACAGCTACTTTGGTGCAAATTGACTAATTTACTGCCGAGTCACGTTTTGCACCTATATGCCTGAATAGGTTTCATATACATCCATTAAATGGCAAAATAAAAAGAAACTCGGCCGTGGTATAATAATAATGTTTGTCTTCCTTCAACAGTGATGTTAACGCTGCACAGTTCTATATCACAGCTGACTTAGTGGGACACTCATTAATGGTGCACATGATTCTACCAGATTTATGTAAATGTTGTAATAAAGAGTCAAACAAACCTTTTTTTAATTTTAATTTTTCAGTCAACATGCTAGAAGATGACAAATACAGAACAGCTTGTGTTTTACCACATGAAGCCAAATATCAGACATTCACATTTCATGCAACTGTTTTGAACACTGACGAACGCTGCTACAAATCCTGATAAAATATTATCTTATCACAGAGGCTTTAAAATCAACGAAAATTAAAAGTGCCGAGTAGGAGTTTTAAAATTATAAACTATTTCTTTCTTAGCTAGGACCACAGCTTTTCTTGTCTGGTGGCCATCTGCAGTATGGGTTCATCTCCTCCATGTCAGCAGATGGGACATTGATCAGAATAAAAAGTCAAAGTACACGTCAAAGATAAAGTATTTTCAAAGACATCTTCTTTTAGGTAGTTCTTATCATACTGGTTTGTTGAAGTGTTCATTCCAGTGAAACGTGTGGTTTGAATTAGTTATTCAATGCTATAAAAACAACATGATGATTGACAGCAATTAGCCAAGTGTATTTACTGAAAATGGCAGCGTCCCTATCCAGGATACTTTGGCTTGATTTATGTACAGTGGGAGGAAGTGGGGACGCGTTGTCCATCTTTATTTACAGTGATTGTGTTGCGATAGATTCAGGTCTATACTACTTTGTAATGAATATGAACACAAGGAGCCTCATCACACAAACATTCTTTACCCTCGCTTTACATTTTAATATCAAAACTCATATAAACATCAGTTTGTTTCTTGTTTGTCACTGACGGACAAGCACGTTGAATTCATTCCAGCAGCCCAAGGCTTTTTCTTTCCATATTTATATCATATTTGCACAAAAATGCGGCTACAGCCTATTCATCCGCTGTTTTACAATCAATAGAATGTCCCAGAGAAATTAATTAATAAGGTCAGAGCTGGGGGTTGTTGTTGAGTTCAGCCTTACCTGACCAGAATTAAGTGGCTCAGGTAAGTGAGAGCTCTCAGTTTGTTCTGTTGAATGAGTCGCTGCAGGCAAACAAACAAACAAAAAAAACCCCGCTGCCAGTCTGAAGCGCTGGAGTCGCAGTGAAAGTCTCCATTTGAAAAGTTTTTAGCCCATTAAAGAAATCTTACCTTTTCAAAACAAGCAGCAAACTGTCGATGTGATTATTTTGTTTGTTCAGTCTTGTTTCAAAATATTTGCACTCAAGTCAAGGAACTACCTGACAAGAATCAAAATTAATCGCCCCCCAAAAAAAGAGTTATGCACGCAGGAGGAATTATTCAGACTGTTTTTCCTTCTTGTCAAAGATAAAAAAGATTATTTTCAATTTTAATTGTCTGAGACATCAAAAGTCGGGAAAACAAATCAGAACAAGCCGAATACTTGTTTTTTTGCAATCTTTTAACTTTTATATAAAGATTTAATTTCCTCCCACTATCCAGGAATGAAGCCAAATATCTCTGATGCTGCCATCTTGTCTAGATGAAGTATTTTGGAGCCAGAGTCTGCAGAGCAGCGATCGGGGGTGGAGCCGTGATATCGAGGTCTCACGATAAACACGTTCAACCAATCGCCAGTCTCAGCTGTCAATCACGACTTTTCACCCTGTTTATAACATAATTTAACTAATTAAAATAAATCTTACAGTTTAGAGGAGGGAACTGAGGGACGCACACCCCTCAAAATACGGATCATGACTTGGATCTGCACCAAATTTCATCTGCTCAGATATTAGCACATATGTAATTTCTTTCATAAATAAATAAGAAATTACATGAGAAATTCACAAAAAGCTGAAAAAGAACGCAATGATAAAGTGAACATTTTAGGGATTCTTCCTTGATCTGTCAAATATTTTTTGTGTAATGCTGCTAACTAACTAACAAAGTGAAAACATAACTGTCAGAAACCATCTTTGACAAAATTATATTTGACGTGTATTCCGTCTTTTTAATTGAGTCCCTGTCCAATCAGTGAACATGGAGGAGATAGCTTTATGAACTATACTGCAGCCAAGCCACAGGGGGGCGATCAAGACACGTTGGCCTCAATCTTTATATACAGACTATGTTTTAACGCTTCAGGGTAAAGTTTGTCTTGACATCTATCGTTCATGCCAATATATTCTATCTTGCGTCCGTCGAGTGTCAGCCGATCGTTCTTTGTTCGTCTTCGTCGTCTCCTCATCTCGTTCCTCGGCCGTTGCTGGAGCGTCTGCATCCGAGCCGCTCACATTGTGCCATGTCTCCTCCTTGGTGCAGAGAGGGCATCCGCTGACCTTCTCACTGTTTTCACTATCATAATGCAATCTGAAAAGGTCACAGCGGACTACACTCATACTAATGGTATTCGTCCTGATTGATAGGATCGGACCTGTAGTTGCACACGGAGCTAAAGTGCAACCCAGTGAATGTTTAATGATGAAAAAAATATCTTTACCCTCAAAACCTGCAGCCGAGCTTTTGTTTATTTCTTTGAATCGTGGTGTTTTGCGCGTGAATCTTTGGCTTGAATCCTGCAGGAAGGAGTGAAGCCGCTTTAAATGGGCGTCATTTGTATGCACATTTGCGCGTCTGTGTTAATGTCAATAAAAGACATTAATGCGCCCTCATGTTGAGGATCAGATGCTATTGGTTTGAGATTTTATTTGACGGAGAGTTTGGCAGATTTACTGGTTTGGAATGCAGGTTTATTGATGAGTCAATAATCCTGTTGCTGGGCGTGTAAATAAATGGCTGCTCTTAACATCTGCTGTATTAAATAAAGCTGGAATATGAGACACGCAACATGTTTTTAAACAATAAATCTGATCTGAGGAATTTATCTGAGAAGCAGCATCTTGTTACTCATTTTTATTTTGTTTCCCCTTTAACATTTATCTGGAAAATGGGCATCTGTTGTCTTGTTGCTATGACGATCAGACATGTTTTATCACCGAGAATGACTTTAGATATTGGTGACAAACATTTTAATATTTTCTCTGTGTATTTATTGTTTATCTTTAACTTCACTGTTTATTAAAGGAAAATATGATTTTGATAATTTGGATATAGCTGTTAAATTAGGTTTTTGTTGATGAAAGTAACTAGAACGACATCCAGTAGAGCTCATACCTCCACCCAACAGTCCCCTGAGTCAAATCTCTCATGTTGGCTTGGACATAGTTCTAAAATCATTGGAGTTACACATAAGATGTTGATTTTCTGAATCCACATTTACTCCACTTTACACATTGGTGCTAACTACAGGTTTGTAGCTCTATTTTTTCCATCAAGTTTGTATGAATTATTCCATAAAAAATGTCGAAAACTTTCCTATCTCGCAAAGTTAATGTTAAAGTAAAGGCCAAGTCCCATCATTCCACCAAGATTCATGGAAATTAGTTCAGGTGTTTTTTGCGTAATGCTGCTGAAAAACAAATAATACACTCAGAGCACACGGCTTCGCCGGGGCCCAAAAGTCCCCATTAATCAAACTGCCCCAAATATCACATCCTCATAGATCATCAGTTCCCTGAATGTGTCTGATTGTCCTCATCGAGATCAGTTAACTATTCCCCAGGAAAACAGTGAAAATGTAAAAAAAAAAAACGCCCCTAACTCGGAATGTTAACGTTAACGTGTTTTTCTGTGTTTGTGTGTGTGTGTGTGTGTGTTGCACCTTTTCAGGGCCTTCCTGTCTCTTCCACGTTTATTTCCAGCTCCACGTTCTGACTGGAAATCCATAGCCACGATGACTCAGCACATAACGGCCCCTATCTACAACACAGATGGACAGAAATATAAAACTGTGTCGGGTACCACCCCCGTATCAGCAAACTGCCCCCGACAGATAAACAGCGTTTTTATCTGCTGCGTTAATATTCAATTAATCAATACACTATTTTGCATCTTTGGGCTTTAAAACGTTGAATTATTTACGTTTTGTGAAGCCCCACAATGCAACAGAGGCTGAACTAGAAGAAAAAAACATGAGCCATGTTCTTGAGCATGTTCTTGACAACAGGTAATTCTCAGTGTGGGTGAGCGCGATGATAGCGATGCACCGTGTTTGCTCTGGTGTTGTGGGTGAGCTGGTTGTGTGAGTGTTGCAGCAGAAGGAAAACAGCAGAAGAAAACACACCTTGTGAGAATGTGACGGCTGCTTGTAAAACAGCTGTTAGTCATTTGTCTATATGCTCAATGAAGCGGCATCGAATACAGCTGCTGCAGAGCATTTCACCTCTTGCACACATCTGCTTCGGAGTTGGTCTGGCACTTTGTTCGCCAGCACTGCTCCTGTGAAAGAAAGTTCTGGGATGATGCCATTGTGCACTCATTTATATTTTAGGGAGTTACACTTGTTAAATGGCTGCTGGAAAGAGAAATAAAATTACTTGCACCTCGCCGAAAAATGGATTCTGCTGCGAACTGCACATCCACGGCACCGAGCACTTGTTAAGCACATCTTCCCAACATGTAATTGTGTTGTCGGAAACCAGTGATAATTATTGACATTCCTGGAAAATGGGCTGTCTGGTTATTTGGAAAGCCTGAAATTATTTTTTCGGAGGAAGGCTAATAGAACAATTTAGCAGACGAGGTGGAAAAAGAAACTTGGCTGGTGCATATGAAATTTTTTGGCCCCAGAAATACAATCAGTCCACACAGACGAATCTCCTGGGACAAAGATGCTAATGGTCCCTTAATCTGCATACATTAGCATATGACAAAATAAACAAGGCCATGGAGAGACGCCGTCTTTTTAACGTCATTGCTGTAATACTATGGAAACAGTGATTGAGTGAATGTGACTGAGACACATTGTTTCCTTTGAATAGGACGTATAAGGGCTAAAAAGTCACCCTATTACATGCAATTGTTGTAATATCACTGTTATTACACATTGTTATCGCCAACATGGAGGTTATGTTTTCATTGCAGTTTGTATATTGGCTCATTTTTCATTCTACAGAATGAATTTTAATGAAACTTGGTGGAAGGATGGAAAATGGGTCATGAACGACCCCTTTTAATTTTGGTTCAGATTCAAACAAACTATGAAAATAATAAACAATGAAATGAAAAACTTTTTTTTTATTGTGTGATAAAACACTAAAATCCATGTTCTTCTGAAGAGATGCTATCACTGTGCTAATCTGCTGCTGCTGCCATGACCCGATTTCTCCTCAAGGATCAGTCAACTTTATTTTATCTCATTATCTCATCCTGAAGGAACTGCGCAGTATCACACTGAGAGATGACCTGACTCACACAGGAAAAACACTGAAGACATAAAACAAGGGGAATTCGAGTCTCTGAGAGTCGACGTCTGCGAAAGTCAGAATCCTATAAATTATTTGTGATCATTTATTTCTATCCTTTAGGGACCTTTTAAATTCTACAGAAATCTGTAAGTTTCCAATAAGACGCAACAAAATGTCTAGAGTAAGAGTTCTGTTCCTCTTTCTTTCTCTGTGCAAACCTCAAACGTTTTCATCGACCAGACCCGAGGTAAACAGTTCATTAAAAGCGGGGTCACGCCATCATTCACGGAATGACAGCGTTCAACCTGACGCAGGAGAAACGACGAGTCAAACAAACAAAGTGGTCTCGTCCAACAAGACGCCTGGGTGAAATCATTTCTTGGACAAATCGTCTTAACAGATGTGAGGATCGAGTGATAGAAGCCAGAAATGAAACTCCAGCAGACGACAAACTAAACAAATGGAAAAGAATTACGTGAAACCTGAAATGTTGGATGAAAGATGATATAAGTTCGATTTTTAGTCAGAGAGTCGATGTTTTTTATATTAAATCTGAACCTTTTGAACGAGAAAAGACCTAAAGCTTGACATTCTATGCTGCATTACGTAATGTCTGCATTCGTAGTTTATAGATCTTACATAACCTGCGGGTGATTACAGCCATTTCTCACAAGACTCGACATTTCTTTTTCATTATACCTGAATTACAACCAGATTTTATTTATTGTTTTGTCAGGGGGGTAGAGGGGGGAAAACACTCGGAGCCGTTTAGTGGACGAGACCCCAGATATCCAGATTGTTTGTAATTGGGTTGATTTAGACGCAGAGTTGAACAAATGGAGCCGAGGGAGCAGAACAAACAAGTGTCTGGACCGTGAGATCTGAGGTAACAGAGAGTCTCTCATGTCCGTCCACTCACAGAAGTGCTGCTCCGGAGGAGAAAGTGTTTGTTGAACCAGTGTAATTAACTTCACCTTTTGACTCTGTGTGGTTATTGTGCGATGCGTGGGGGGGGTTTGCTCCTTGGAAAGTTTCCGTGTAGTTCGTTCGTAGGTGTGAGGTAATAATTTTATTATGTAGCTGTAAAACTGGGAGTGGATCGTGTAGCGCATATATTGTAAATCAAGATGGACGACGGGTCTCATACATTGTGATAAGAATTACCGATAATTAGACACCATATCTTTGGCTGTTTAGTTTGTTTAATGTCCAATCCACAAACACGGAGAAGGCAGGGTGTTGTATCTTTAGTACATTGATACAGTAATTCATGTAGTGATTCATAAAGTGAAATCATTTTTATGTGGTAGGCTATTAGTTTAGAAGATTCTGTAGTTACTACTATAGACCCCAAGGTGGCAGTAATGTTTAGTTCAGTTATTTTTGCATGAGTCATACGAAAATAGTGGAATGCGTTTGTCAATATAACAACATGCAGTTCAGTAAAAGGTTGAATGCACAAAACGTGATATTACGCAAATTGTTTGCGTCCCACACAGGGTTTATGACCTACACACAGCAGTCAGCCACCAGGGGGGCGATCAAGAAACTTTGGTTTAACTGGTGTATGTTCAAGTGTTCATTTTCCCGGTACGTTTTGTTTCATTTAGTTATTTGATGCTTTAAATATTGGGTGAAATATCATGATTGACAGCAGATGACTGTATCTTAAGTGCATGTATCGGCAGGACATCGCAACATGGCGGCACCTGCATCTGGGATATTTTGGCTTTATTTTTGTTCAATAGGACGAAGTGGAGACTTGTTGTTCATCTGTATTTAGAGTCAATGGAGTGAAATGTCGTAGACGAATATTATGGTGGAGTCTCTTCCATGTGTTACATTGTGGTGCTGTAGGAATATTGGCGTGAGATGCTTTAACCTTCACCTCTCAGCAAAAGGTTTAACAGACTAAGATTGAAGAGACAAGGTTGTTGTTAAATTTAGATTTTCTTTTCTTTTCTTTTCTTTGGACCCAAATGTAGGACTCAGAAAAAATCGTAAAGAAATGTTGTAAAAATGTAGTGGCTGCTTGTTGGCGGAGCAGAGCAGGCGGCTGCAAGGACAGCTGAGCCAGGAGTGAATAATGGCAGCTCTCCAGAGAGGTACTGAATCTTCAGGTAACACACAAACTGAGCCGAGTGCAGCAAGTAACCAGGATGTCATAGAGCGACAATCCGAGGCAGTGCACGCAGGAGTTGAGCTCGAACAGAAAGGAATAACCTAGAACAACGGTGTGATACACTGTATGATCTAGCGAAGAATGGAGTGAACACACAAACAGAAAACACAAAGACAGACACAGATAAAGTCAGACAGGTAAACAAACAAGAAACAAAAGGTTTAGTGGAAAACTGAGGAAGGAGGGAGAGATACTGCAGAGTTGACCATGACATAGATTAATGGATGAATCAACGAACGGACAGATCAATGAATGGTTGAATGGTTAGAGAACCAATGCCACCATCTAAAGCTGTAGCCGTCCTGCCTTTGTTCTCAGTTTGCATCCTGCCAGTTGGTTTTCTGGACTTTGCCTTTTGTTCTTTTTGCTTCTATCTTCCTCCCTAACCTGCTGCGGCTGTAACTTAACTTTTGGTTAACTATTGATTTCTGGATAACAAATTACAGGTTTATTCTCTACTGTTTTGTACGGACTCATAATTATTATCCTGAATGGTAATTGTTTATTTAAGGGGCTAAACATGTTAACAAACTCTGCACATGAATCAGACCAGGTTACATATTTTGTGTGTCTCAGGTGCCTAAGGGGCACATTTCAGACTTGATAATATTTGGTCATAGACATTGCGCCACCTACTGGTAATAAGAAGTATGCCTCACGTAAAGAGACATGCCAAGTGTGACGCTGATAATATTAACGTTTCCTAAGATATGCAACATACAGTTTGACAGAGATTTCTGGAATCAGCCGATAGAAAATAATTGGATTGCTTGACATCGAGAAGCATCATCAACCCATCGCGTCTCTAACCAAGTAAAATGACGCATCTTTCAATGACATGAAACCATTTAGAAAATAGATGAATCTGCACCGAGAAATTGGCCAACTGCCAGAGTTTCTACCAAATTACCATCTTTCCTTCGTAACTCACCATCTGTCATCAATTAGCTTCATCACACAGACGAACGACCGACTGATGGGGCAGTCTCGTCGTTCCAGTGATGTTTTATGTTGAGGCCCCTTTTTCGAGGATTGAACGGGGCCACACTTTGCTTTGGGAATGACAAAAACAAAAAATAGATGTCCCCTAGATTTTTTTTCGGAAGATAAGTGTGATATCGGCATGTCTGGCGTCCTTCACCCCCCCCCCCCCCCCCCCCCCCCCCCCCCCAAACCCTTCCAAAGGGGAGGCTCCAGCAATTATGAGGAAAGAAATCCGTAACAGGTAATGGGATTTTTTTCTCCTCTTACAGATTATTATGCTTCTCGGGGGACGTGCAGACGGTGTAATGCAACTTTCTCCCCTTCAGATGATAGGCACATCATTTATATCTTTAGATCAGATCCTGCCCTTGGTACGATACAAAGACAAAGAGGCTTCACAGCGCGCTCCCATCCCTAACATCCTTGAACACTTGCACCTGACAGTAGCCAGGGAGACATGTTCTTTTACAGGATGCTATGAGTCATAAGTCAAGACACAATAGAGAGATAATTGCAGCCCGCCAGTAAGACGTAACTTCATAACTGAGCAGCTCCGCGGGTCTCGTTGGCAGCCCATTTTGATGATTTCTCACAAAGTAACATCTATTTCGAGGTGAGAATGTTGCTCACGTTCCCACTTTGCATGAGGACAAGCAGGATACACCAGAAAAAAAGAGAAACCTGTTATCACGCCGTGTGCAGTGGCAGACTTGGCTGCATTAAATTACCACAGACAGGCTACAGCCTACATATCAGGTCCTCAGCAGTGGTGTTATGCAACCGCCTTGTTTCTCGAGTCTGTCGTACTAAACCAAAAGCCAGTAAGTGATAGTAATGGAAATGAAATGCAGTTTTTGTTTTCGTTGTTAGCTGTAAGGTATTTGGACCCAAACCATAAATGAACATCTTTTCAGACTATAAATTGAAAGTGGCTGCAGGGTGTTTGTCGGCGCTTGCTGAGTAAGTCATTTGCTGATTAGTTCATTTATTTTTGCCACTTATGACTTCGGTTTTTTTTATTGTGCTGAGGCTCGGAGGATTAATATCAAGGCTAGTGAAGAAGAGTATTATTATTAAAGAACTTTAATGATGTGGGCATCAGATATTTAATCAATCAGGCTGCTATATATTGTTTTGTAAATAAAAAAAACATGGTTTGTACAGTTGTCCTGAGCACTGCAACTTAAGAGAACACGTGCGAAGAGACATAAGACATACAGATGGAGAAAATAGCAATTTGACAACACATACGGTGCAAATAGAAAACGTCCTGCAAATACTCAAAACGCGGCAAAATACTCACAGCGGAAGTTCTTCCAGGGGTTGCAGTTGCCATGGTTTGAAACTTGTGAGGTTACCAGTAGAAGTTAGCTTTCCCTCAGTGTTATCGGAAAATTACATAAAGCTTATGTTCACATGGTGACCGGATGATTCAGGTATTTTTTACAGATGTTGTTAACCTAGCGTTAGCCTGCAAATTTAAGGGATACACTTGATCTTTTGAGAAACAAGCTAATGTCATATTAGCTAGCTATAACACATGCTAACTTCATCTTTTTCAGATGAACAGTCTAGCCATTTTGAGCTTCCTCTGGAAAAACTCTGTTGTGTTGTGAGCATTTGTTTTTGTTGTATTTGATTGTGTTGTTGTGGTATTTGGTGGTGTGAGTATTTGCAGTGCATTTTCCCAAATGCTATGCATGTATTGTCAAATTGAAGTGTGTTGTGTCTATTTACTTGTATTTTCTTAACTTGCAGAGCGATGAGGTCTCAGGACCATCGCAGCAATGGCTCTTTCGATGTCTGATATTTGTTGGCACAAGGTGTGAAACAGGACATGCAGAGGTTGTCACATGCACAATGTCTGTATATTCCATTCCACAACTCATGTTGTCGTCGGTGGTATCTGCAGGGAAATTGCCTTTCTGAGCCACTGGACATCAACCACAGCCCAAATGCATTTTTATGCAGTTAACACCAGCCCCTGCTGCACAGTGCCGGAGCTCAGCAGAGAAACAAAACAAGCAGACATGTAAATAAATAACCAGCCGTGATTTGTTTTATCTGGGAGCAGTCGTGCGAAGCGTCAGGCAGTGAAAAGTTGCTTTGGAACTGCATCACATTAAAAGAGACAAAGCTAATTCTTAATATGTTTTTAACTGTCGCTGTGCTGCCTGCTGATACCTGCTGCCCTGCTTTCTGCATGTCAAGTAACTCGGAGGGATTATAACGATGAAAACAGATGAATATTTCTCATGCATCAAATTACAAAGTCTGTCTTTAGTTTAAGGGAAACCTGGACTTTTTATCAACAGGAGGCCAATTGGTGCGTTCGTTTTCTGGACCTGAAGTGCAGACACAGCAGGTAGGTGCAAACAGGATATATAATGAAGGACTGGCTTACTGACCAAGAACTCTGGTATCCAATCAGGAAAAACTCAGCAACAAGGACAAAAACCACGAGGGAACCAAGCATGAGCCAGACAGGAACAAAACAGGCAAACTGAACAGGACTGGAGCTCAGAGATGAAATACACAAGCGACACTGGTATAATTGAATTCAGGGGACACACATCAGGGTGGGGCAGATGATCACAGGAGCAGGAAGTAAAACCAGTAAGAGACACAAAACTTCAAAGTAAAGCAGGAAATATCATCAAGGGAACTGGCAGTCCAACCCAAAATCTAAAAAATCATTATATCTAAACAAATCACAAGTTGGAACAAACAGTTTCAAAAAGCCCAAGAAGAAAAATATACTAATTACAGCAGTTATCAAACTTTGAGTTTTCTGCTGAGCTTATATAACGTACACACTACCTTTCACACTGTTTGTCAGTTATATGGGGATAAAGGCTGTAAATAAAGATGGACGGCGCGTCTTCACTTCCACCCACTACCCAGAAATGAATTTAAATCTTCCAGTTTTTGAATAACAACATCTGGTGCATTTACAGCCAGAGTATATTTCCATCTTTAAATAGAGTCTATGAGAGAAACATGTATTTCCATCTTTAAATAGAGTCTATGGGGGAAACATGTATAAATCCAGTAGACATGTGTTGGCAGGAGTTGGAAAAGGAAATGACCAGGTTCTTTGAGGTTCCGCAGGAGTATGATGTTCTCAGAACACCGAGTCTCCACTCCCGTTTGTAATATCCAAAGACAGGAAATTAAGAAAGTTTGGGAAATCGGTGTGTTCTGTGATAAAATACTCCTGTAGTTTCAAACTTAATGTCATCCTTCTTATCGCTGCTGTTTTCAATTCCAAGCTTTTGCAGTATGACGTGATGATAATTACCTCCAAAATCCCGGGCAGCGCGGCTCTGTCCCAGATAAAGGTCACCTGTCCCATCCGAGTGAGAGAACATGTAGCTACAGCAAGACGGTTGTAGATTTGTCTTCCACTTAGGACGATCAGCTCCACTAATGTGAACAATGTGTTGGAAGAATAATAAAGACGCATGAAGCAAAGCTCGTGATTTATCAGCTGATCTCCTCCCTGACCTTCACCTGTGGGAACATGCTTTGGTTAGTGACCGTATGACAGAGACAAATGGCAGAAATTGACAGGATGTGGGGGGGTCATCAATAAGAGATGACCTCTGTCGGATGCCAAAGTCACTTCTCTGTCGAGGTTTACGAAGCATACAGAGACACTTTTTGATGCTAGGGAGACCCTGAATAATTCAGGGGCCCCAGAGCTGGAGCGGAGTGCTGGAACATTTCAGGGTTAATAGATATTCAGTGTGTTAAAGCTTCTGTTTAGCTGTTGTCAGGGGGCACAACATTTCTAGCTGTGGCTCTGACGGAGCATGACCAACTATGAGGAGAGGAAGCTCCTCGGATAAAACATGCCTTGGATGCTCAATATCCCCCAAGCACGTCCTTCACTTGGATAAAGAAGCAAAAGATGGATGGAAAACCGTATTTGTCTCTTTCAATTTTCACATTTCTCAGTTAGCCAACCTCCACAATCTGGTGGGAAAACAATTTAATGAATCATTTAGAATTCAATTAAAATGTGTTGAAGTTCTAAGGGGAGAAAAATACTCCTCCACCTCTTTCTCCACCTACAGATTTAAGACATCACATTAAATTTACTATAGTGACATTTTCATTTGGCCCAGGTTTGTCTATTCAACTTTGCTTTAGGTCCTAACAGCAAGTGCACCAATGAAAACCTGTCGCCTGAGTAAAGAGTGGCTCTTCGACTGATATTTATCATTGTCATTTGCATGAGAGAGTTGCGTCTGTCAATAGCATCTGCTGGAGATGAAAGATTCGAGGCGGTATTGTCTTTAATTTAGCCGAGACTTTTGTCATCTGCACAGCTCGCAAACTGCACACTGACAAAAACACACAGGCGTAAATAAGCACACCCACAACACCCTGCGGAGGGAAAAACGAAAATGAATGCAAACTCGAATGGAAAGCGGTGAGACATGAAATGCATATGGAAAGAAACATGCAGCGCTGTAAGCAAATTGTCTTTTAGGGTAATGTCACTTGCATAGAGAAGAAAAGGATCAGACAGGAACACATTGTTAATATAAAAGTAATATTTACTGATGCTTTCTCTGGTTGAGGCTTTGCAACACAAAGATGTGATAGAAGCAGGGTGTATTGTGAAGTCACATCTTTCTGCACTGACCTTGGATGCAGTCCTTAAAGAACTCGCTGTGGGAGGACCTTGAAAAGTGAGAAGCAGCTTACAACACCCTTCAGGATGAAATAACAGTTCTGAAGTCAAGCATTTGAAGTTTTAGTTTGGTGTTGACAAAGGACCGAGCTCAAAGCTTATGTATGTAACCTCGGTTATTGATAACACCGGTGGTCGCTCAATGAACTGCAGTCTGTATCCTATTTGCTCATGTTCGTTAGTGAGCATCCTGGGAATCGGCCCAGGATTTAAGGAGTTACCAGAGGAAGGAGCAGCAGTCGAGCCTTCTGTCGCCACTAGACTGTGTGAAGTTTCCAACAGGATTGTTTGGGACTGTAAGACGAGAGCGACACAACAAGTGCATGGGAATTCTACCAGCGTCGGGATGACTCTCTGGACGTTTCTATACATGCAGAACCTTGAATGACAGATATACATTGAGGGCCGGTTAAGAGACTGACAGGGATGGTAAAAACTTTACGGGTTGTTTGACAGCCCAACAGCTTACGGATGTGACAACCCACCGGGACTCGTCCCAGTTGTCCCGATGTCCAGACCGACGCCACAAAACGGGACATGATTGACTGGCATCATGTTGATGAGGAAACTAGAGTTGCACAGATATATTTTAAACTATATTTGCCTCAAAATGAAATATGAAGCATCTGACTATGCACTAATGCCACAAAATGTTTTTTTATAGGATTTATAAAGTATAATTTTGTTATCAGCTGATATTGATCCCCCCAATGAGCGTCACATTCCCATTTGGCCGGACTGGCTTCACCAGATACAACATTTTGTTGTTGTTTTTTTGTGCTTATGTGTTCTGTGTTGTGCTGGGAGCCGGTTGAATTCCTCCCATCACCGCATTTATTCACCCTCCATAAAACAAACATGTAAAAATTATTCTTTTACTTGAGCACAGAGAGAAAAAAAAGTTGCATGTCACCGAGAGAGGCTATAAAGGCTTGTGAATATCCTCTGGCACTGTGCCTCCATCCTGATGGTGTTAACAAGATGTGAGGACTAGCTGCGAAAGGTCAGTGAGAGGGCAGGTGTGGATGGATACTCAATTTCTGGAGTAGAACAATGAAAGTAACAACTCCAAGATATATAACTTTTCTGCTGTGGAGTTCATTTCAGTACTGGTTGTGTGTTTTTTTTTTGCCACAATCCTGTGTTTGGATTCAGTGTTGTGTGTGTTCATATAAAACCTGGTATCATCTGCATACACACACCTTTTGCATTACAGGCCATCACATACCATACCAGAGGAAAAGCAGCTGTGTATTTTTCGAGTTTAACTCGTAGACTGACTCTTGTTATTCAGCTCCGTGCCCACACAGATCTTGTTAATCACTTTGACAAACATTGCATCTCCATTGTGCCACAAATCAAAGCGGGGATGCAGTTGTGGCTCCATCAGTGGGGCCTAATCTAAATGTATCAGCTGGTGTCAACTCGGGGACAGAAAATCCATATGCCTTCTATGTCTATAGTTAGCCGTATTGCAGGTTGCCAGATATTGTTCTCCCCTGCTAATGACATAGGATAGTGTTGGCCAACCTACAAACAAAGGTTGGCAGTGGGAGGCAAGCAAAGATTCCCTGGGAATATTGGTTTTAAAGTAGAGCGTGTATTGCAGTGAATATATACATCCACATACAGTATAATCAGAGTCAGCGTTTAAAGGTTCAGTGTGTAGAATCTAGTGACATCTAGTGGTGAAGTTGCATGTAGCAGCTGAATACCCCTCGCCTCACCCTCCCCTTCCAAACATGACAGAGAACCTCTGGTAGCCTTCAGTCGTCATAAAACACAAAAGGTGTTTTAGTTTGTCCAATTTGAGCTTCTGTAAAAAACATGGCTGCCTCCGTAGAGAGGATCCTCTCCTGATGTAAATATAAAGTATTTAAATATAAAGGCTCATTCTAGGTTAAAGAAAACAACAATTCATACAATTTAGATGAAACATACGAGTGAAAACATCACTAGGATTCAATTTCTGACAAATAGATCCCTTTCACCCTGAATCCTACAAACTGAACCTTTAAACCAATGCTGAAAAAGGACTGATTAAAAAAAACAGTTTACAACCATTCACTGCCTTCCAACCTAATTACTACAGGAGAGATTAATTCAATGGAACAAGAACTAAAGGAGCCACTTACTTCTGACCACACAGGCTACAATTTCATACATAATCTCTTGCATCAGATACAAGAGCCTCTCTCTGTAATGGGAGTGGTTCACATTAGGTTTTCAGTGGAACATTACTGCCATCTAGTGTAGATGTTGAGAAGCTTCTCATGGGTCTGTGGGTCCAGCACTGAAGACCTAACACTCTATTTGTGGTCCTCTACCATTTTATTTCTGTAATTGAAAATTGAGGAAGCTGTGGTTGAGTAAATTGAGCAGAAAAACTGCCTTTGATGAGTTTATGTTTCTTATTTTATCCGTTACACTTTACAAGCGTTTCACAAAACCCCACGAGGAGGCTGACATCTCCTTCTGGAACAATAATAACCTAATTACATATATCCAGTGGAACTCTTAATATAAGTGACTTCAGCTGTATCAAATAGACATTGTTCACCACAAACTATATTAATAATATTGTGTATTATAGAAAGTGCTGTACCGGCTCGATTAATCAATCACAAGGTATTTAATGGATATCATTTTTTATTGCAGTACAAATTACTTTCAAACTGAAGAGTGATATTGTTTTTTACAATCCAGACCCACAACTCAGTATAAATGTTACAAGCTTTTTATGAGAATTGTGGCTCTAAAAGGCCCAGTGCAAACCAACTGCATCTGAGCTGCCAAGTACACAAGAATAACTGTGTACTGCTGTGCAGATCGCAGTATGAATGTGTGTACATGCATTACTGTGATGTGACGGAATACGTACTGAGGCGGACGCAGTACTTCTTCAATCACCTGAAATCAGGTGACAGAGTCAGTGCCGTCTTTTAAGTCCCTTCTTAAAATGCATTTCCAGACTTTATCTGAGTTGTTTGTTAAACTGTAATTATTTTATTTTCCGTGTTAATGTAATTAATGTATTTATACTGGTAGAAGTACCTAAGAGATTGGCTCCAGCTCCCCCGGCGACCCTTGAAGGATAAGTGGTTTAGTTTATGGATGGATTGAAGCACCTCTGAACGTACTACTAGAAAGCCTGTCTTGATCTAAGATGTTTTCATATTTCAATTATTATTTTGATCTATACAGGCATTGATAGGAAAAACCTAAGCAATGTACCTCTACCAGAAAGTTTATTTTGATTTAATACTTTAATTAGACAGTTTTTCTGGCCTTTATTATTATTATTGTTTTGTAATATACAAATGATATTAAAAATAAATAGTAATGATAATAATACTATACTCTGATGCAACAGCAAGCATTATGTTCTCAATAGTTGTTCTTAGGCCCTAAAATGCAGATTTAGTTTGACTCAACAGTCTCAAACTGACACTGAGGTTCGCCTCCATGTTGGAAGTTAAACGAATGAACCAAACAACCACCAGGGGGAGATAATGACGTACACAACAACAGTAGGATCCTGGTATTCAGATCCAAGATGGACTGACCTCCTGTGAGAAGGTTATAAGTTTAAATGTCCAGTCAGCTGAACTGAAACACTACAGGAAATCATTATTAGCAGAAAGCCCATATTTACGTATTTAGCCACCAAAGGTGCCAGTGCAATGATTCTGTGGCCTAAAGAGCAAATTTCCTGGAAACTGCTGCCATGATGTCTCCCTCTTTCCTCCTTAGTGGAAATAAAAGGGTGTTTGTTGAAAAATGTGTTAATTAAATGTCCTGTTTTAAAAGGATTTTAACATTTGCATGAACTTTTCCTTTTCCCCCTTTTTTAAAAGAATCTTTGAGGTATTTAAAGCACTGAGTGTTTATCAACCTGCTCGTGGCCCCAGAAATGCAAATGCAAAATTAATCACGCAGCATTGAAGGTTTCCTCCAAAGTGCTTAAAGGACAAAATGTTTCTCCTCATCTTGTTTAAAGATGTTTCCCCTCCTGGTCTTTGCACATGGATTTTTTTCTATGTGCTCTTTACTTATTACAGCAAAAAAAGTTATTTTTTAGACTTGAATTCCACGTTTTTGTGAGAAATTGAATTAGAAAATGTTGAAATGGTATAAAATCAGCATTGTATTGATGTTATATAAACATGAGTGCACGGATTAGAAACAATTTTATATAATACTGTACTACACCTACTGTAAGTTAATGTAATGTAACGTGTGAGGCCTGCAGTTAACATTCCTTAAAATGTGCTTCTTCTGTACTTTTATTTTTTATTGTTTGTGTAGTGACTCAATTCTGTCACAGTTGCATTGAATTGCATTATAATCTTCATTTTTCTTTCTTTCTTTCATCATCTAAATGCAGCAAATTACTTGTATATGAATTTCAGAGACATTTACCTTCCTCACAATTCAATTCACACACACACAAACAAACTATGTGTTCACAGGAATAAAGACCAGCTTTATTTTTTCTTCTTCTTACAATAACTAGATACATTAAAGGCTTTTCCCAAATGAAAACAAACAAACACATGCATACAAGTAGTAAATGTGCATCTGAAAATCACTTCTGAGCTGTAAATGCATCAAACACTGTTGTAATCATAATCTCCACAGAATGGATTTCCCCGTTTACGTCTCTGCACCGATTTGTTACTAATAGGACTGAAAAAAAGTGCCTCGCTGAGAGATTGTTGCAGCATATTTCTTATCAAAATGTGACAAACTTTCTATAATATAATTTCCTAACATAACAGATGCTTAGTGAACTAAACCAACAACTACTTCTGCAGCTTGTGTCTGATTTCTTATTGTCTTAAATACCAAAATGTAATGAAATGTCTTGTCAACACATTTCCAAATGCATAAGCGCCACATATTCGAAAAACATACCAAGCTTCAGATGTGTTTTCATTCAGAGTGTCACTTGAAGTTGCCTGAGATAAAGAAAAATCACATCCACTTAGTGAAACCATGTAGAAAATGAAAGTGGCGTATTGAAAAGTACATGGCACCAAGTCATTTTAAAGAAAAGTAAAAGAAAAACATGTTTTTCTGAAGGACACACAATTCTGCTGAGCAGGGACGACATCAAAACTCTCTACTGTTAAACTTGTCACACTTCTAACCACAGAATTGTCAGTTTTCTCATAGAGACGAATAATTAGCTCTGTTATAACCACCACTTAAATCGTAAGTGACCTGAGGTATGGAGCAGTCTGTGAAGAAGTTGGGGAAGGCCAAAGTGCACAGTGCGTTGTCCTCCAGGGGCCCCGTGGTGGCAGCCTCGGACTGACAGTAGACGGGGGGCTGGGCCGGGCCTGTCCGCAGGCTCTCCCCGGCTTTCTTAGAGGGTCCAGAGCAGCTAGTCCAGGGCTCCGAGTAGAGGAGGCCACCAACCAAATGGTGAGCGTCGTACGAGGCAGGATCCAGGCCTCCCATCTCCGGCTGCACCCGCAGATGCATGTTCTGATAAAGGTCCTGTTCACTGACCATGTTGCTGTAATCGGGCCCCAAGAGCTCGAAGAAATCCGCGGCCTCCGGGTTTCCTCGCTCCAAGTCCTTCAGCGTCATCCCAGACGTGGAGCTGACTTTGGAGCAGTTGGCCGGCTCGGTGAAGAAAGAGGGGGGCAGGTTGCGGTGCCTCAGGGGCGGCTTCTTGGCCTTTTCACCCCTTATATCCTTCACAGGGCTAAAGAGCGCGGCCAAGCTCTTGCTCTGTAAGTTGGCCTGGACTCCATCGCGTTTAGGCAGAGTTTTGCTCTGCAAAGGGCTCGGCTGAGCCAGAGGGGACCCCTGTCGTTTCACTGGGGCTTCAGCAGCGTTTCCTGGTGTTATGATGCCGGTGCACCTCTTGATCTGCTTCTGCAGATACTTCCGGTGGTTGACTTTCCTTTTGGATTTCACTGGCTTGTCCAGAGCCAGCTTGATATTGCTGGAGGCCGAGTCTATGAAGCTCAGCAGGTCCCTGGTGGTCTCTTTGTAGTCTTCGTCATTTTCTGCCTCACCCAGGAGACCCCCGTCCAGACTCTTCTCCACGTCGTACTCCACAGAACCCGGGAAGCAGAAATTCATGAACTGAGGGTTCATGATTGCAGTCTGAACAGCCATTACTCTGTCGAGGCCCGGCGGCTACACCTGTGGCATCCGCTGTGATCCCTGATCCAAAAGTTTCCTCAAAGCATGTCTATTTTCTGCCCCCTGACAAACACTCGGTCCTGATGCTGCTCATGGAGCTCCTGTAAACATTCCAGAGTAGAAGTGACGGACTCCGAGGGACGTGAGGAGATCTTAGGGGGGGCTGGACTAATGATGTCAGAACATCAAAGAGGAGGGGCAAAGGGACCGCGGGACTTAACTCTTTGCTTGTGCCCGACCACCTGCATCTAAGAGGGATTTGTCTGAAATTCCCTGCTGAGTCGAAGACAATAACCTCTGTCACAACTCTCCCCCTCTGCTTTAACTGTTTGTGTGTGCCCTGAACCAAGAAACGCTCTCGTGAAAGTGGAGGATATTACTGTAGCTCTTAAATTCTTGGATTTAACATTGTTATAAAGTATAAACTTGTGTAAAAGTGAAAAATTAAAGCAATGTTTTTAAGTTAATTGAGTTAAATCCTGATCCACAGCATTATAAGTATCCCGATTCCTGTTTGCTTTTCTAAAAAACTGTAACTGTTATTCAACTCTTTTATGCGTATCGTGTCTGGATTACCAAATAGAAGTTAACTCGTAATCTAATTACTGTTCATTTAGCCACTGAAACTAACCCGGCATTAAAAAAAAAAGAACGGAGGCTATACAGTAAAGAGAGAGGCCTCTTTTCTGTGGGAAAATCTCTGAGCCCAAACAGATGCCACAATCCGGAGGAATCTTCCCAACTGCTTCGCTTGTGTCTTAATCTGCTCATGGCAAAAGTTGATTTCTGGTGCATTCCCAGGCCAGTGGGAATTTCTGCCCTGGCCTGACAACTATTATGGGCTGCCTTTGACATAAAGCCCTACAGGGTCTAAATAGCCTCTATTCTTTGCCCGGCAGTGAAAGGGAGCTTTGTGCCAGAGATTCATTAAATTGCACCTCACAGCCCCTTCGTAAAATGGGTCTCAATAATGAACAGTCGATTTAACTAGAAAAGCTGCCGGAGCTGTTAAATTAAAGGGGAATAAAGTGCAGTTCGGGCTCAGTGTGCCAGAAGAAATGTTGACCTTACGGAATCCTGGGTATGAAACTTTCTGCTGTAAACAATAATGTATTACAGGAAGTTTCTCGGGCTGTGGTGAATACATTAAAAAGGACGTGTTGTTGTGTTGCCAACGCTTTTTTGACCAATTTAAGAGGAATTTCAAGTGAATTTCCAGAAAAGATAAGTTGACTATACATTAAAAATCTGTAACTTACTGCTACACTGCAGCACATTGTCTATTCTTTACCAAAGAATCCTGTCCGTCCCAACCTCTGACCACTTTAAACTAAATTATTCCTACTTTGACATATTTTAAGATTAGCTGCAAATTACTAATTGAAAGGACATCACTCCTCTTACAAATGAGCGTGTCGAGGGTTAGGGGTTGACGCAGAGTTAAGAGTTGACGGAAGGCAGCAAAAGGAAAAAAAATCTTTCTTATGTTAATGAGGAGAAAAGGGACAGTGAAGCTGATAGCACTGATCTCATTATCTGTGGCCCAACACAAGTCTATGAATGTAAAGGAATCCAGTCGAATCTAAGCAGATTTAGAAGAAGAAAAATAGAATATCAAGCTATTTGTACAGATGGTGGTTAAATACTTTATGACATTTCCCAGCAAAACCAAGACTTCATGTGGGGAAACTGCTCAACGGGCAAACATTACATTTGTCAGTTCTAAACTTTCACTTAATTAAACCAAAGCGAGGGAAGCAATGCAGATCAGCTGCAGCAGCGTCACGACGTCTCATGGAGCGGATTTTCTGCTTCCCTCTCTTTGCAAGCGGCACAATTTTGGCACAGTGACATCATCACAGTCATGGCAGCCATATCCACCTTTTTTTTTTCTTCTCCTCCTTCTAGTCAAAGGGTGCTTTTGGCTTTTGTGCTGGTGGGTCATTCACATCACAGAGCCTGACGCACAGATCCCGGAAACAAGTTTCTATTGTTGCTCAAAGGCTGAGAGGGCGAGAGGGGATGGGCTGCGGCGGCGGCGAAGGAGCTCGGAGGAAGAAAAAAAGAAGAAAATATGTGAACTGAGAACACAGCTGACGAGGTCGTGACTTGTTTCCACTCTTTGGGACTTTTAATGTGAGGTAGTTTGTTAATTGATTTGTTTAATCCCCGTAATGGAGCTGTGTTTATTTTAGCGTTAATCACAAAGGTCGCAATATGGATTGCATTCTGAGAATCTCATTTTGTCTGGACCTCAGGGGGGGAAAGTTTAATTTGGAGAAAATCATTAGTAATCTTTCCCCCCACAACCAGCTTAAGTACCCAGATCCATATTGTTGAGATATTGTTAAACATTACCACCCAAAGAATTCACTTATTCAGCAGCACCCATCCCCGAGGGCGCGGGGGTGCTCGGTGCAACGTGACGTGACACACACAGCCCTAATCTCTTCCTATACTAGTGTGTGGTCCCCGTCTGAGCAGGGACATGCTCGGAGTTTGTGTTCCAGCGAATACTAATAACACCTTTGATTGATGGCCAGTGTCAGGGACTTAGAAAAGGCTGACAAAATTAATGACCTCTCAAAGGCCTGAGAAAAAGTTTAAGGAGGGCATTTAGTGGCGGAGACCCCGTCCTCCCCCATGTTTAGCTGTGTTCCTTTAAAGCGATGGGTGATTCAGTCAAGCCTGTGACAAAATGTGGGGAAATCAACCCGCATTCCAGCGCAGGACATGTTCCCCGTCTGTTTCACACGCTCACGTCACATCGGGAACTTGTGGCTTTAAAAGAGAATATGTGCAATATTCATTATGTCGGTTTACATCCTATTTATCTATTTATTCAACGTGTTATTTCGTTAATGTATATATTCAAATAACCACTATTTTAACCTTATAGTCTTTATACCTAGTTAGGAAACCAATAACCAATTCTAAATTATATTTGTGATGTACAATCAAAGTACTTTTATTCTACTGTGAACAAACATACTAATTCCACAACTGTCTGTTTGTCTGTATGTGGAACTCATATCTAATGAACCGTTTATTTTATTGGCTTCACACTTGGTGTGTGTGTCCTTATTGGCCCGAGGAAGCGCAGTGTTCACGTAAAGTTTAGTTTGGAGTGATTTGGACGTTCAATATGAATAAAATGTGTATTAACAGGCGACCAGCACTCAGTGGGGGTGGGGCAGTGTGCCTTCAGTCTGTGGATCGAGTTAAACATTTCTTAGATAAACTGCAACACTGGTCTGTGACTGGCAGCCTGCGCCCAATAATATCTGTCCAGTCAGATCATTTACGTTTATTTCACCAAATCGGAGTGACGGACATTCATGATATCCGTCATGGCAACAACATTCAGATTTATTCCTGCTTTTGCAATTTGTCTACAAAGTAAAAGCACAACGTTCGATTTATTGCTGCAATGCTTTATATCGAATTGCAGAGCTTTTATTTTGAAACACACCTCTGCCGATATGCAAAATAGCATTTGTTAAGTAAATCATTCAAGCATATTTCAGTTTATGTCATTTTATGAAAAATACTGACTGCAGATAAACCAGGTAGGATGAACACAGCTTTTTCTAACTTTACTCTGCACAATAGACTGTTTATAAAAAGCTCCACACACAAATCATCCGGCACACAAACAATAAAAAGTGACACTATATTGTAGAACTGTTTGAGGAGGAATCACTAATGACAGGGAATAATTCTGAAGTGGCTCTGGAGCATCAACACAGTTCAGGCACACATTCCAAACAGGCAGGTTCAGAACCGGCGCTGCACTGGTGACGTAAATCTTCAATCTTGGCTGAAAAACGAATTGGCGAGAAAATTACAAAGCAGGAAGATGCGTTTTCATGTGTTTTGTCCATTTGAGCTTTTTATCTTCACATTTGAACGGTGACTTCACGCTGAACTACCAGAAAAAAACCTTCCCTCTCCCCCTGACGATCCCTGCATCCATTCAGCCTCTTGCTCTTAACCTCCCATCAACCCCTCTCAACTTCTCTGGCACCCCGGGAGTTGTATTAATAATATTACTGGCAGGGGGGGAACAAAACGGGGTCTGTGGGCGACTTTGGTGCAGCAATTTAAAGCCTTAATGGCGGCCGGTGAATGAATGTGTGCCAAGAGGGGAATCCCACAGGTTGGTCCACGGGGGTGAGGTCAGCAGGCGTAGCTGCAATAACCTCCCACCACTCACTTTATTGGCCTCCTCCGATTGGGTTTTTATTAAATCTCCAGCGCATGCAATTGTTCCTGCCCGGCGGAGGCAACTTAAAAGCCCCGGTCGTTCTGAAGCAGGACAAAGAGTCCGGTGGACAGAACCACGTTACATCCATATATGATTAAAAGACAATTAGATTATATAGCAATGTATTTCATAGATGTATTATCAGTTTCACTTGTGGATGTGTTGACAGCTCATAAAGAATTTATGTGTGAAAGTTGAAAAGCGAGGAAGGCACTGCTCTTTGATCAAATCAAGTTTAATATCTTTTAAAAAAAATGTATTTTCTTTACAAAGTCTTTGGTGTCAACTTTACTCCTGAGACGTGTTGTTGAAGTGTAAAGAAGCACATTACAATAAAAAGACAAACACCAATGACTTATCAACAAAGACTTAAGGAGTGTCAATCTGAAGCAATGACATTTAAATGAGAAAAATGACATGAAGATGTGATGGAACAGGAAATGTCGCCCTGATTGAAACACTGATAAAAGAAAATAAAAGCTTGACGACAGAGAGGCCATGACGGGTTCTGTCAAACTTCAGACAAAATGAGGATGATCGGAGTCTTTTGATGATTATTTGATCACAAGAACAAACTATTATAAAGATATTAACTGAACAACATTGTGATTAAGACACTTTTCATTTTGGCTCATGCTAATAATAATTTACCTTTCTATGTTCCAGCAGTTGGAGATATATCATTTGGCATAAAGGAAATACTGAGATGTTATCCTGGGGCACTGAAGCACTCCAGCACTGAAAATGGCTACGTTACTAGGAACATCTTTTAAGTAATTTACATGTTTTTTAAAAATCAATACTGATGTTTAAAACCGTAGATAAATGGTTGTTAATTTGATCTTTGAAAGAAAATCTCCAACATTGATTTAAAAAGTAAGACAAACTTTGGAGAGAGAACCCTGTGAAATACCGCGTCACTGATTAACAAGTCAGGTGACGTTTGTGCCGCTTTGAGAGATCAGGGCATTGACTCAGTTTGAACCTGCTGGATCCACGCCCGGAAATACTTCAGCTCCAGCGCCCGGGCGGCTCGGACCGAGGGAGGGTCCAAGTCGTTGCTGTAGCGCAGGTCGAGGTGATGAGCTCCGTCAGGGATCATGACAGAAACCACAGAATCTGTTATGTTGTAGGTGACGCCACCGGCCGACCACGGGTCAAGTCCTCCGTTACTGAAACACAACAGAGACACTGAGAATAGAAACTCGGACGTTTGAGTGCAACAGCAGGTGGTTCATGTGCGGGTCTGTGGTGCGTCAGCAAAGCAACAGACACATCATGGATGAATTTGGGCAGATTTTTCTGTACATTCACGTTTTGCAAATGCATGGATTTCAATGACACTTTCTTTAATATCACAGAGTGTAAAAGCAGAAATAGTTTTATGCACTCTCTGCACTCACACGAAACCTTCTGTCGGACATTTCCCAGCCAGTGTTTACCTGAAGATGATGTTGCTGTGAGCAGCGAGGTCCTTCCCCCCGTAGACGACGCCTGCCCACTCAGCCCGCGGCCGGACGCCGAACATGGCGTGACACTCGTCGGAGAAGGCCTGGAAGTTCCACTCCTCGGGCTCAAACATGTCCTGGACACCATCTGTGCACATGGGCATCACCATCTCTGTGCAGGCCTGGGGATCAGGGAACGGACACACATTCGTTCAGACAGGTGCAGCTGCCCACTGACACATTTGTGCACCACTTTATTCAGGAAATGACAAGGAGTGATCCTTCCGCTCTGTGCTGCCACACCTGGTAAAACCAGCCGAGTAACCCGAGGCTGCCGGTCGCTGTCTGCGATGTGTTCAGGCAGGAGGAGCTGCCGGTGTAGTTGTAGTAGACCTTTGCTGCTTGAGAAACACCGTGCAGGAGCTGGTGGTCGGACGCGGTGGAATCCAAACTGAGATACTTGCACACCACCTGGAAAACAACAAGTTTACAGTTCAGGTAAAGCGAGTCTATAATATCCCTTTTACTCAAGGTGGCTTATATCTTTCAACTCTTCCAAAAAGGCGTAGTTGATGGGGAGCTGCTGACACCGTCGTCCTTCCAGCAGATTCTCAGCAGGGGAGTTCTGACGCTCTGTGAAATTGAACAAGGCCCTTCTTGCTCTGTTACTCAGTTCTGCCAACTCTAGGAAGAGTCCTGCGGGTTCCAAACTTCTTCCATTTCCTCAGTATCGAGGCCACGGTGCTCCTGGGAACACACCGAGCTTTGGAAATGGTTTCATACCCCTGCTCTGATCTTTGACGTGCCACAATTTTGCCCCAGAGGTCTATCGAGAGTTCATAGCCTGGTTTGTGTCTGATCAGTTCAGATTGATTGGACAAGAATCCTATGAAGGAATCGAATCCAATCAATCAATCAATCAAATGCCCAATAAAGTCATTTTGCCACTTTAGTCAAGTTCACATCTCAAAGTTAATTTAAGTTATGGGGTTTTTGCGTTATAGCTTCATGGGCAAAAACTTTCCAACGTAATAAAGAGTGAAAACGTGAAGGTGTCTGAACACTGTCTGCAGCCACTGTATATCCAAGTTGTTTACAAGACTGAACATTGCTTTCTTGTGGCCCCTAAAGTGTTTTTCCACATAAAACGTGGTGGCGCCTGATTTGCATATGAAATTCCCTGGAATGAACTGGAATTTATTGCTCTAAACTTGGCACAAGAGGGAAAAAAAACGTCCACTAACTTAAAGCCAATGATCTAAACGACAGATTTTTTTAAATGTTGCATGCATTACTACTGGGTTTTTTTCGTGACCATGGCTGATTCCTCAGAATTAATAGGGTGAATGATAGATATTGGAGTTTCGGCGTCTGCTTTATTTTTCCGCGTGTTGTTATGGTTGCGGCGGCAGAGTTGGCCGTGGCTGTTGTTCGGGCGCTCTCTTTGTGAGCCGGGGGGAACTGGGCTTCCTTGTTTGGACGTTGGAGGGGAGCTGCGCTAGTGTGGAGTCTGTTTCTAAGGCTTTTGTCTGCGGGCTGGGGAGGAGTTGGTGGTCGATGGATGAGGAGGGCCACAGACATGTCCAACTAAAGATTTATACCGTGAAAAAAAAAAAAAACACACTGCAATTGCTCCAAAGCATCTTCTCCTTACTTTTCAGATAGGATTAGGCTTATACATTCATCTCTGCCAACAGATTTCCCTCCTCTAAGCCCTCAATACCCCGTTCTCACACTCACTCAGATAATCACATTAGCTTTGTCATTAAAAAAGCTCCTCTTTGCACCCACTGCCTAAACTGCTTAAACCACCCATAGGGGTCGCATACATTAAAGGCAAAGAGCCAAGAAAAAAAAACCAACTCAAAATGGCCATTTAGTGTTTGTCTCATGTGACACAGTGCTGCCGGATCCTTTCAGCGGCTAAATGGCAAACAAATAACCAAATAAAAAGAATGTATCGGTGTGGTGGAAGTTTTATTTTGAAAGAGCTGTGTGAGGGGCGCTGGGAGGAGTGCGGAGGCTCCAAACCGAGTGTGGGGGTCAATGGCGGAGCCCGGTTTATTCACGTGACCTGCCAAGGTGACTGGTGGAATCAACTGCACCCGAGTCTATCAGCCTTCCGATCGGCCGCTGGTCACTCACAAGCGTTTACATCAAAATATATAAAAAAAGGAAATTTAGTTTGAAGCCACGTTACATGATTACATTGAGAGTCTAGTGACGTATTTGTTCCAGTCCCATTCAAATGAGAGCAGCCAACCTTTGTTTAACGGCCTCACGGGCAAATGTCCTCTCTCTGTGGCGCCGTGTGAGCGTCCTGAGAGGAACACCTCAGAGATCTGACGGAGCGTGCGACTGAAAGGACTCTCGGTACGAGGAGAAGAGGAAGAATGGTGGCTTACTTGTAGCAGCTCGGCTACAGAATACTTACAGTCCAAAGAGAAGCGAGGGCCTTATGAATATTAATGAAGTTAATTGACAGCTGTTGTAAACAAAAGCGGGGACGACCACAACAAACACTCGACGCACAAACGGCTGAATCGCTCGTTCATTTCAAATACGGATCAGCTGCTTCAGCAAAGACAAACAAAATCCAAAGAAAAGCAAAGTTTAGTGAAGTTTAACCAGGGTTTAACTGTATTGGATAATTTTTTTGTACCAGTCTAAAAAGCAAATACTGGCGCAGATCTTAAGATACAGCATTTTATTAATATTTTTTTGTATTCATACCTGGATCGGCCAGCGAGGCAGCGGCTGCAGGAAGTTGGCTTCGTACGGGTAGTCCACCATCGCCAGGTTCACCCACGTCTCTTGAAGCCAGTTCTTGAAGGCGACGGCGTCCATCTTGTTTTTGAGAGGGCTGCACAAACTGAATTCTTCTGACAGCCACTGGAGACCAGATGCTAAACGAAAGAGAACAAACATCACATTAGTAATCACATTACTAATGTCTTTTTTAATGTGCACTGCATTGACCATATTAGATGTTAGAGTCTCCTGAAGCTCACCGGAGGAAATGAGGTGTTATCTTTTAAGTCCTTTCTTAAAACGTACCTCAACTGGAAATTTCCCTTATTTCATCTGAGCTGTTTATTTATCTTAATTATTTGAATTATTTAACTGTTGATTTTATTGATTTGTCGTCTTTATTACTACTTTGCGACTGTGTTTTGAAAGGTGCCAGATAAATAAAGTTTATTGTTATACTTAATATTATTATATTTTATTATTACACTACTTGGTTCTAAAATTTGACAGTGACATTACCATTCATTAACATGGAGGAGAGAGGGTTTATGATCAATACTGCAGCCAGACACCAGGTGGCAATAGAGACACTTTGATATAACTTATGAGTGTCACATCGTCCATCTTTATATACAGTCTATGCTTTTCATATCAAAACCTCACGATAGTTTTAGCTGCTAACACCATTTATTGTCACAGTAAAAGTGACAGTTTCCTTAGTTTAGAGTTTACACAGAAAAGGTGTGGAGAGAGAAACTCTCGTGCAAATATACAAATTGCCCCACAGAAAGTACCAGTGGGTTTCATAAAGGCTAATTTATATTCAGATTTATTCAGATCTGAATTCTACTTTTTCCATCCAGAAAATGGATGGATCCATCTATTCTCTATCACAGGTTGTCCTCTGTGGAGTTTAGACCCTGTGGTTCTCCAGGTTTTTGTAACAGCCGTCTGGTTCCAGGCTGTAGGAGATGATTGCACCACTTAACAAACCATATGGACAGAAACTCTCACAATCCAGGAGCCTCCAGCACAGACGAGATTAAACTGGACTGACTAATTGTTTCTGAATAATTCAAGTACATCATATTTCATATAACACGACAGAAAAAGATAAATCTACCCACGAGTGTTTGACTCACCAGTGGAGGAGACGTTATTGATTGCCTTCCACGACTTTCTAATGTTGGCCTCACAGTTATAGCCACTTCTGGCGAAGTCTTGCGTTACTGTTCTGTAGAAGTCGCCACATGGCACCAGACCAGGGAACTGCCATATTGGAGCGGAGGCCGCCAGAGCTCTGAAATACAAGAAGCGAAACCAGCTCTTATTTTCTGTGGATTCCATTTTCCCCTGAAACCTGTGAATAACATTTGTGCAGGATGTTTGCAAGAGGACCATAATGATCCCAGCATGAAAGTGAAGGAAACGCTGATTCAAGCTCTGATGCCTAATGTCTCATGTTTCTGTGGAGCCTCTTGTAAAACAGTCTGTTGACTCAAATGAACATCTGGTGTTTATTACGGACATTAATTCACCGACAGGAGCTCACGAAGGAAAAAACGGAACAGAAGTACTTCAACGAGCACTCAGAGGAATCTCAACTCGCTCTTTGTACTTCCACTATCCTTTGGTGTGAAATGACCGGTCAGCTGAACATGAGGCTGCAAATGGATCATTAAAGGAGGCGTAGGATGCTTTGTCTGTTTTTCTTTCCTCTGGTGTTTTATAAAGGTTTTTTTTTTTTGTGTATATAAAAGTTGTGCAAAGTTAAAAAGGTCAAAGTCTTAACTACAGAAAACATTGCTCCTAAGGCTCCTGAAACTCCTCGTCAGTATTCTGGCTGTGCATCATTGTGTTTTCAAGTGTTTTCCTGTTCACATCCATTCTGGAGCAAATAAAACTTTCGCTTCCAGGGGCAAAGCACTTCCGCTGCATGGCTTCGCTTGGAGTTCAACTTTGGTGAACTTTGACCCTAACTCAACCAATAGCAACAACGTTTGTGTAGTTGACCCCACTAGGCCGTCATTGGCTGTAGCTTTTAATAGTGAAACAAGATGGAGGAGACACTGGTGTTAGCTGCGTCGAACCAGCCCGTGCTTTATGATTTAGGACATGAGAATTATAAACTGTCCCACAAAGGAGAGGCTGCCTTGTTTCAGTGAGTCGGGGGAGCGCTCGTCCAACAACAACTACCACAACCTTAAAACGGAAAACAGACCACACAACTGATTTCTGTGAGCGTCACATCCTGTTCTGCCATCGTTCAGCACGCAATGATACGTAATTCGTAAATACTGGACGAGTATATTACCCGACAACTACATTGGGGTACTTCATCCTGAACCAGGCAGCGAGCATCCCTCCGTAGGAGCCTCCAACCGCGATGACTGGGCTGCGTTGAGCTCCGGGTAAAGTGCTCTTCAGGTTTTGAATCAGAACTGCAAAGTCTGCCAAGGCCTGCTCGGAGGTCAGGTAGTTCAGGTGTTTGCTGTCCTGCAAGAAAAATGACGAGTATCGTTCAGAAATTAAAAGATGAAAAACACAAAATTATTCCCTGGCAGCGAAAGTGAAGTCTATTTTTGCACGCAATTATTTTAACATCTTCATCTAACAAACCTACGAGAATTTCAGGACAGATATGTGAGTAAAAATCATGTTGAATTAGATTTTAATGATAGAATTAGAACTTCTTCACTTACACTATAAGAGTCTTGTCCAAATGGCAGAGATTCTCCATAGTAACGATGTTCTGCAAAAACCAGCATGGCGCCCAACTCCTCCGCAATTTCCCACATGAAGCCCTGAGGAGAAAACAAAGGCAGGCGCTCAATCAGATGTGAGGTTGTGGGCAGGGTAAGAACAAGTTAACAGATGGGATATTTACAGTATTGTTGCAGAACCACGTGATGTCGCCTTCGTTGCCTGTGTAGAACAAAACAGGACCTCCGGGTTGTTTCCAGTGGTTGTCGGCCACCAGGTATCTCTGTTTGAACGTGCCATCCTCCAGGAATCCAAAGTGATCGATCTGAAACAGATAAAAAACATTCAATTAAATGTGTTTTATAATCCTCAATGAGTTCATATACACCAACTGATCACAATTATAATAATTAAACTGAAATCAAACAGTCTAACAAATGAGATCCCACTTGAGTTAGTGTCTGAACACGGCATCAGACAGAGGGCAGGGGGATGTAATTATTTCTTGTTAAATTTTGTTTTGTTTGAATGAAGAAGCTTTGATATTTTATGATTGTATTAAACTGTTGACAGTTGTCTGTGTGAACAAATGCATGTTGTTACTTCTATTTAAATGAAAACTTTGATACAGATGAAATGATGCTTGAAATGACGGTGACTCGACCATACATATGTAATTATTTCTTATATTTATCATTTCTCATGTTTTGTTTTCTCATGAATACAAATGAACCATTTCAGCATAAAAAAAGCTTTGATATGTTGTGATAAAGAAAATGTCAACAGCTCTGGAAAACACAAATTATGTAATACTTAAAAAAACTAACTTTTCTTTTGTCATGATTGTAAAATACTTTCAGAAAATATGAAACTAAAACAAACTATATTCAGATAATCTCTGACTTTCTCTGTTCCAGTGTGAAATCGTTATTCCACAAAACAGACACATTGTTGTAATAAATTCTGGTGCATGTTGTGTTAACGATTAACAATGAGTTGCCTGTTTATGACATGCATGTTATAAACAGCCTTGTGATATCCTCTCTATACTTTGTGATAGGTCTGGGCGATATGGCTAAACATTTTTATAAACGAAACATTCAGTATCAATCAATATTGGTAATTATCACGATAAATGTAAAATTATTAATTATTTAAAGTCCAAAGACACATTTTGGCTCCTGAGTCAGCAGCAGGAACTGTAACACGTGATCTAAATACCTCCGTAGAAGTCGACTCTCTCTTGTGTCCCATGTTGTTGACAGAGTATCTAACGCACCGATCATTTATTAATGTTCAAAACCAACTAACAGCATTTTAAAGTCCACTCGGAGGTGGGTGATCAGCGGCGGACACCTGGCCCGGGGCCAACTGTGGCGTTTTGAGATGACAGCCCCCCCGAGGTAATTAGCCCCAATTTGTATTAAAAAAAATGTTGGAGCCAGTTTAGGAGACGCCAAATTAGTTCTACTTTAGATGAGCTCTGAGATATCCTTTCATCACGCCTCAGGGATTCTGGGTATCTTCCCCCATTCAGCTATATTTCCTGTATTCTTAACAACAAAGGCGGAAAGAAACCAACAACTTCACAGAGACGACAACCCTACGATGCTGCGGGGTTGGCCAGCCCTTGAATCAGCCCCGGCACTTAATACAAAATGCTTTTGTTTTGTTTCCTCCTCCTCGTCCTCCTCGCTCCCTCTCCTCCTCGGTGGACACAAAGGAGGCAACAATTTTATGAGCCAATGACAGCAGAAAGATTCGGGGACCTCAATGTGTTCATTCAAGCCTCCACTCCTCAGTGCTTGGCAGGGCTTTTAAGTGCGAGGGGGACCATGAGACAGTTTAAAGGGGACGTTTGGCAGCAAAAGAAGTTGCAGTTGTAGTGGTCGTCCAAAGTGTAATGTCAGAATTCTGTGAACAAATGATTTACTTTACTTGTCGTTTATATAAATCACATATTTGTTTATATTTCATGAGCTGCTTTTCTCTTGTAGATCAACTGGTAGGTTTTTTGGGGAGTGAAGCTCTTCAATTATTGAGAGTGGAGTTCCCTTTGAAAAATAGTCTTATAAACAAGCATTTGGTATAAATGCCAAAATTATAAAGTGGGTGAATATGTGGAGTGCTTCATCAAAAAGGACCCCCGGTGAATACTGCACCACTTGCACCCACTCAGTATGCACATCACAAAACCCCACAAGACTGGTTTTGTAACAAATCCACACGCTCTGATAAGTAGCGCCCCCGAGTGGCAGCTGCAGGCAGCACTTGAGCACTGATTGTTTCAGTTAAAATTCACCGCACACACACACACACTGTTTGGCATGCTGGGCCAAAGCGTGAACTGCTCCACTGGAGATAAAAGTTGCTTTTGTTTCTCCAGGAGTTGGAGAACATGAGGGAAACGAGCGCGGTGAACGACAGAGGTTGATTTGGAGGATGCTGAAGGACACTTCCATTCATTGTCTGCAGGGAAAACGCAGTCGAGAGGATTTCCTCTGGACAACTGCTGGATCACTTGGAGCGCTCTTCACTCAGAGAGCGGAGGAAAAGGACTGTGATTGATGACCATCACGGCAAAGACCCTTCTGGGACTGACAAGTGGAAAACAGGCTTGTTTTTTGTTGTACGTCTTGAGAAGAAGCAGCAGTTGCTTGTTAATTGGTTTGAGGAAAAAAAAAAACCCACACAGATAAGACAATGGGTGTGGGGAGGGAGGAAATGGTCTTCATCATCTTGTCAGCTCGGCAGATCAGGCAGGAAGTCGTGGGCTGGACCAGGTGTGGAGTATTGTCCCCAAGTCCAACCTCTGTTAGCAGTGTCTAAATATAACATGTAGGGCCGCAGCCTATTGTTCTCGTCTTTGTTGTTTTATCTGATAGTTTGATTAACCGATTGAATGGTTGATCTATAAAATAACAGAGAATGCTCATCGCAATTAAAGCCACAAAAACACAAAGATATTAAGATTTACTGAAATGTAAGACAAGAAAAAGCAAATCCTCACTTTAAAAAATCTAAAAACATCTAATATTTGTATATTGTAAAGTGCATACGTGTAAAGAGAAAAGAAAATGGATAGTAGTAAAGATTGCAGTGCTAGATCTAGAGAGTTCAAGAGGTGAACAGCTTCTAAATAAGAGCGATTCTGGAATTTGATCGTTCGTGTCTCTACACTTTTCCGTCTCAGTTCTAAATAAAATAATTGTTAACAGGTTTGCAGGGAAACAGGTTTAAATGTTCAACAGACTTTAACCTTCAAGGTTAAACTAGAATGTCACTCAGTAGAGCACAAACCTCTGCCAAGGCACAATAGTTCCCTGGAATTTATTCAAGCGGCACAAAATTGCACACACTCTTAGAAGTTTGTCTCCAAAACATTTTTTTTCCCTCAAGATCCACAAATTGTTCCCTAAGAAATAAATGAAAATGTCAAAAAAACACTATATCTCAATGTTAAAGAAAGTGAAAGAAACTATTGGATGGATCTGCCCACTGATCTGGATCTGCATTAGAATTGTATGAGTTTTCCTCTTTACCACCGCATTCGTCCACAAAGTGCATGTGAGGAAAAACTATGAAACAAAGAACGTTTCAGCTGCAGTTTATGTAATTTCACCCTCCTCAGAGATCCTGACACGTTTAACTCAGGCAGTTTACGGAGCACCTGAATGCACCGTCATCACTTGTGGTAACTTCATTACAGCGTGAAGTGAAGCAGCCGATTAATCAGCACATGATGACAGTGAAGAATGACCTCAACGCATTAGTTATGAAGACAAAAGCTGTGTCTTGTGATCGTATGAGTCAGATCCACATGTCACTCAATGTGACGCCTCAGCAGGCGATCTGATGCTCCATGAGGTAAATGTAAAAGGCTGAAAGAAGACCTCGTGTTTGAAGCGTTTTTCACGTTCACTGGACCCCGGAGACCTTTTTAGGCAGCGAGCCAGGAGCGATACTTTCAGTCCATGCTGGAGAAAACAAGAGCTGATTGTGGAGGCTTTCCCTTCACTACAGGAAGTCGGGGGGGGAAACGTCTATTGTCTGCAGACACAACACACGGACAACTTCTGCAGCGCTAAGTATATTGAGCATAATAGAAAGAGCAATAAACGGTGAAACTGTGAAGCCAATTTATGTAGTGGTTAACCAGTATTCATCTGATAATATGAATGTTACTATAGTAAAACACATCATCTCTATCTTATTATAGTAAAAATCTGAATATGTCTAACTTATGATAGTAAAATACACAATATCTATCTTATTAAAGTAAAACACACAATATCAATCTTACTATTGTAAAACTTACTATAGTAAAATACATCATCTCTATCTTATTATAGTAAAATACACAATATGTCTAACTTATAGTAAAATACACAGTATATCTATCTTATTATAGTAAAACGCAAACTATCTTTCTTATTACATGTATAGTCAAACACCCAATATCAATCTTACTATTGTAAAACTTACTATAGTAAAACACTCAATATAGTTCTTATTATAGTAAAACCATAAATAGAGTTTTAATAAAGCACAAAGGTTCTATATAAATAAAGTTATTATAGGTATTTTAAGTATTATTATAACATCAATCATATTGTAGGAAAACACTACTTTATGGTTATATTAAAATGTCATAATATCATTATAACACCAGTCTTATTAGTATTATTGTATTGTTTTACATTACAAGAAGAATCAGGTCAAATACTGGGAAGTGGAATATTTCTATTTATTATAAGTGAAGTTTCCAAGTGAAGTGAAAGAGGAACAAGGAACCAGAGGCTCCTGTGACATGTCACATGACAAATGATCAAGTTAAACAGAACTGAACTCACCCTCTGGTCAAAGTACAGGGTGCTGTAGTTGATGGGGGTCTCCGAGGGGGGGGTGAACCCCCCCAGCCTGGTGAAAAGTTGGGACTTGAGGGCGAGCACGTGCAAAGAACCCAAACACAGCGTCAGGACGCAGAGAGCAGCGGCTCTGACCCGAACCCGCGTCCTGCAGCCTCCTCGCTCCATCATCTGCAGCCTGTCACACGTTCACAGCTCAGACTGACTCAGACCACATGAGGTCTTCTCCCCCCCCCCAAGAGCTGCAGCAGGACGAGAACCCGTCACAGGCCGGAAGTGACAGAGGATCCACAGCCGAGGTGTAGTCAGGGATCTGACCCCGGGACTCAGTCGCTCGTCAGGAAACACCCGCTGACATGTTCACGTGTCCGAGTTCAGCTGGAGGCGGCGAGCGGTCAAAACAAAGACACTTCCTGTAGAAGCAGACACACGCGCAAGGGATGACGGGAGTCTGAGTTCCACACGTGAGGAGCACCTTCGAGTGGAAAGTGTAAACCGGAAGTGTCACGGAAGCGTTTATCTTTGGTATATAATCGTCATTTTTAAATGTTTACATATGGAGACTGTTAATATTGTGTAGAAACTCTAAACAGCGCCTGGATACACTTATTTCTATATTAGAGGTTTTATTTTGAAAGTATACCGGAAGTGTCACCGCGTTTATCACTGTACAATATAATTACAATATAATTGAAATGTCGTTTAAATCTAGCGACTATAATATATTGATATGTATCTATATATTATACAGTATAATCACTGTACAGTAACACACACTAATTCCTATATTGCGGGTTTTATTTTGAAACTATACAGGAAGTGTCAATCTCTGCTTCAAACTTGGCAAAACAAATGTAATGTATATAAGTTTTATTTTGAAAATATACTGGAAATGTCCCCCAAGTTTATCTCTTTCTTAACCTTGGGATAAAAATGCAATTTATATATTAGTGGTTTTATTTATTTTTTAAAAATATGCCGGAAATGTCATCACATTAAATAAATAAATCTTCAATAAAACGCAGAAACACAAGTACAAAACATGTAGTGTAAGTATTTAATGTTAATGTACAGAGTATTTTTTTGAGATTATTTGGTACACATAAAGGAAAAAGAAGCACAATATCCCAATAGTGGTTTCCTTTGTATTTCCCATCCTGTGTTGACAAGGGGATGCAAGGAATTAACAGTAAGTAACTGCTGCAACAAGGCAAAACAAAATGCTCGTCAGTTGTACATAGGGATTACTGAAAGTAAAAGGTATAAAAAGCAAAGTGCCGAGATGTACTACAAGTCTGTACAACAAAAGACTAAGTGTTACAATAAAAATAAGTGTGCAGTAAATGGCGTTGTGCAATACAGTACAATACAGGTATGGCAAATATATGAAAGATAAAGTTAGACACTACAAATTATGGCAAAACATGCTGGACACATTTCACAATAAAAGCATATGAAGTACAACGAGTCATTGGAAACTACATGGACAAACGTCTTCAAAATAAATGAAGTCTTACAATTTCATGGCTAGGCAGCAACAACGAAGGCAGAAATATTCACGACTATGGGTTAAAGTAACAGCTGATGGTCAAAAACAATGTCAAGTGATAAACTGTTCATAATTTCAGAGGCCTTCCAACTTGCTTCATACTAAATCAACTAACTGCGAGCACAAAAAAATAATGTCACTTTTTTCAATGTAGCATCTATACGCGTTTTAATTCATGTTTAATCCGACATAAAAACATATCTTAGCAGCAAGTAAAAATCTACTGGGAACAAATATTTCACAGTTTGTAATGACAGGTGCAAATAACTACACAGAAAATGAGATTATGAAAAGTTAATAACATTTTTATGCAATTCTCAGAGCTGAAGGAACGGGAGAGGGAAAATAAGTCGTAAAGATTGTGCAACTGATTTCAGGAAAAGTTTGCAACGTTTTCTCGCAACTTGATCGGACATCTTAAAAACATACCGTGTGTAAACATTTTGTTACCGTGAGCTGATAACCTCCAATGATCGGGAAGCTTTTTGTCAGCTCGGTTGAATCTGTAACAAAATACCTGGTTGAGCTTTTTCACTCACATAACACTGCTGGTGAATATTTAATGACAATGGAGCCTAAAATCCAAACAGGAGAGTTCTGCCATTTCAGCATGAAGAGGACAAAATTGAGCCCTACTCAGATTCTCGGATGCATCAGGCAGACAAACACTACACCCTGTTGCACTGAGGATAATGTTCTCCATAAAGAACTAAAATTGACAGACTCCCTTGTACAGCTTTTAAAAGGCATGGGACTAGAAATGAGAGAAATTAGAGGCTTGATGCCATCTTAAGAGGGACGGAGGCATAGGGGCTCAGCCATTTGCTCTCTACAGTCAATGGCTACTGAGTTAGCACGGCCAGAAGCTCGGTCTGGAGCCCTGTCTAATTGATGCTGCAGCAGCTCAAGTAACTGATGGTTTTACCCTCGCCGGGCATCGGGGCAGTGTCATTGTTATCCAGCTTGTTCTGCTTGGCCTCTCGGATGAGTTCGCAGGCCAGGTCGAGGAACAGTTTCTCCACGTTGTCGGACTCTTTGGCCGAGGTCTCCAGATACAGCATGCTCTGAGCCTCAGCGAAATCTTCAGCCCTCTGTCTGAGAACCTCCCTCTTCTCTGCCAGGTCTATTTTATTACCTGTAACGCATACAAATGTATCTGTCAACATACGTAACAAGAAGGTTTACGTAACCAGACACAGAGAAAGAAGACTTTCGGAACACTGGTGGGTGGGTGGGTGTGGATCAGGCAGATGGAAGTGGAGTGGGTGTACATGCGAATAGATTTCTTTCCTGAGGAGCAACAAAAAAATCACAAACATCACACAACAAAATGTACATAAGCAAAAATATAAATGAGGTCTTTTGCAAATCTACACACAAACACACGCTGATATTTGCTCGTCACGTGCCAAGTTTACATCACATTTTAACTCTGGTGGCAACACACTCTTTACAAAGCTCTGGCAGCGCGTAACGTTGGCCTACAGGTAGCTAGTAGCTCGAGTCAACACAACAACGAAAGGCTTTTATATATTTTAGTTTAGTTTACTTGTTAACAGTTGCATTGGCAAAAACACCTACCCCAACCCTACTCAGATAACCAGGTCAGCTCCAGTAAAAATACATTGTGTGCAATTCTTCTCCAGACAAACATGATGTGTAAAGTTTTCTTACCGACTAATATAGTCACCACTTGGTTGTTGGCATACTGCTCAATCTCCTTCAGCCATTCTGGAAGGCACCTGAAGGAGTCCTCACAGGTAATGTCATACGTGAGAATGAGGGCGTTGGCACTACGGTAATAACTCTGAGTGATGGAGCGAAATCTCTCCTGTCCAGCCGTGTCCCATATCTGCAGCTGGAAAACGGATAATTTGAAATGAGCAACTCAAATCGTCCAGGCACGTACTTTTGTTTAACATGACGTGATTTTCATCTTTGTATACCTTGACCTTCTCCCCTTTGATTTCCACGGTTTTAATCATGAAATCTACTCCGATCGTAGCCCCTTGTCCAGGCGGGAAAAGGCCCTGAAATGAGATTATATATTTTATTGAGATGAACTGTGTTATGACTGCAAACTCAGTCACGCAGATATACGATATATATATATATGATACAAACCTGAGTAAAGCGCCGGACAAGACATGTCTTCCCAACGCCAGCATTTCCTATCAGGACTATCTTGAACAGATAGTCATAATCTTCCATGCTCATCCTAAACTGTGAAAAAAAAAAAAAGGAGAAACAGAAGAGAGATGAGAAAATGCATTGAAACCAATTGACTGCATTAAAGGATAATGGCTCATTTCTGTAAAGGTCCTGAAGCAAGAGGAGGAAAAGAGATCAAACTGCTAAATTGTTGTGAAATTGGAAAACAGTTCGACGTCATCTCTGATGTTTGTCCTGAAAAATCCTTACCAGCAAAAATCTGAGATACTACAAGTGACATAAGCTCTTGTTCTGCTCTTAAATTCAGTGTTTGTACTTGAGTTCACTTGTACAAATAGACTGGTAGTACTGAAACATGTGTTATAATAATATAATAATATGATAATTATCAACTGATAAGGAGGTTTTCGCCTTGAGATCATTTTTGGCCATATGACCCAGCCCTTTTTACACAGATGTTATATTTCACTAATACTTCCCCCCTTCTTTTTTTTTTAACATCACATGATGTTTGTGCAAGTTTTGTTTGATTCCTAATGTTTTTGCTTGGGTGCAGTTTTCAAGGGGCCGTGCATCACTTCCAAGGGATCATGATGTTTAGTTTGTTATCTTACTCATTTCAGTGAAATCCTAAAAACAATAATGCAAAACCAATATTATACTTTTACTTATTGCATGTAATAAAAATCTAAAACAAAGCATCTGTAACACCACACCGCATCAACACTTAAAAAGGAAAAAACAACATATAGTTTCATGTAAACAGTTAAAAACAACATGCAGGTTCATGCAAACAGGAAAAAAAAAACATATAGGTTAATGTAAACAGGAACAACAACAAATAGATTCATGCAAACAGGAAAAAACAATATACAGGTTGATGTAAACAGTTAAAATCAACATGCAGGTTCATTCTTCTCCGCAGTGACCGTCTGCAGCATCGTGAATCGGGGCCTGTACGTGAGGAAACTAAGTATCTCTCTGCAAAAGGCTGAATCCGACCCTGCAGGACTAAAGTGAAACATCTCCTGATGATGCACTGAACCTTCTTTCAGGGTTGAATTCAGCTGGAATCATCCGCATGTGGGAAATAAAGGATCATTTCCCCGGTGTCGCATTTTCCTTCCATCTTGTTTTCTAATGAAAATGTAACACGTTCGCATCCCGCCCGGACTCAATCTGGAGCTAACGTGACTATTTAATCCTCGTTTTCCTCCGTTATCCTCCTGAGTTGAGACTCGTTATAAAGGCGCAGCTAGCAGCAGTGGCTACCAGCAGCTACCGGGCGGCTGGAGCCATTTTGGCTCAATCTGCAGGAGCAGGAGGGTGAAGGAGGATAGAAAACAAAAAACATAAAGTCGGTGTTTTGTAATGTGAAGGAGAAGAGTTTGCACTTACCCCCAAAACACGGGGATGTCCCCGGACTTTGAAGCACTAGGTATGCATAGATCCGGCTCAGGAAACGGGGAGAGCCACTGATGGGAAGAGCATAGTTGTTCCTGTGGCTGTGGAGGAGGAGGACTGTTCTCAATGATGTCATCTGCTCACATGCAAAACTACAGTTCATCCACATCAGTGGGAACCAATGCACATTAAATCATTTCACATCCAATAGGACCTGGATTGTAAGAGAGATGACACATTTTATATATCTCAATTATAGTGAATAAAGTTATCACGGTTATCAGTATTGTCGCAGTATATATGATATACAAACTGTAGTAATTTTACTGGGTTATATATTGACATAATATAATGATTATATAAAATAATGTATATATTACATATTGTTATTATGGGAATGGTTTGGTTTCTCTGTAAAATTGAACTGAATGAACACCTTTTATTTTGCCATGGATTTTTGTGAAGCACTTTGTAACCCTGTTTAGATAAGTGCTATACAAATAAAGTTATAATCATTATTATTATATTATCAGAATTAGAACTACACGCACCCATTATGGACTGAACTTTAATTCTGTGTTTGATTGTGCAATATTCATCTGTCCGTGCAATACAATGGTTCATGTGAAATCCATTCACAGTACATATTCTCACACTGTACATATTTCTCTTGTTATTACACTGTTTATATTAGTTGTATTACATTCATATGTTTCTATATTTGTTTATATTTCTTACACTTAAGTATTATGATCCTTATACTTAAGTATTGCATGTTACTTTTTATTACTTACTGATGCCTATTTTTTACTCTTGCTGCTGTAATATAGCAAATTGTGGGACTTATAAAGGATTATGTTATTTGATCTTATCTTGTATATATATTATTTATTACACATTAATTCATAACATATAACAACATGAGTGGTCGGGTAAATATTCCCTTTAGCGTGTGAGGGTTACAAAAGTATCTGTCTTAATCTAAAAAAATCACATTTAAAGTTCTGTCCTCTGTTGCTAGGAAACAGAGAACCCGGAACCAACGGGCTTCTGACCGGTTTCCACCCGGACGCTCATCGCTCGTTGCACGTTGTGCCCTTGACTTCCTACGGGAGGAGATAGCTGATCGGTGGTGGAAGCTGCTACCGGGAGGTCATTTAAAAAAAGTCTGAACCGTGGGGACATTTTCTCGCCATGGGATTCGTACCGGACGAGGCGAAGTGCCTCCCTCCCCCGGGCATCGCCAACAGGAACTCGGTGTGGCTCGCCGGGGTCGGCTGGTGCTCCGCCATGCTCCAAAACGCGATCAACCACAGGCCGCCGCTGAAATCAGGTTAGCATGTTTGCTAGTTAGCCTCCAGACTCTTGACTTGTCCGCAGAGCTGAAACTTTAAACCAGGAAAATGTCTGACACCAACTCTGACACGGTTCTAATAACAAAGAGGTGAAGTTTGTTATGACAGCTTATTATGTTCTTATTAAATATAGTTTATTGTCAACGTGGGGAAACGTTTCATGGGTCAAAGTGCTGCAGCTGCTGCACAACAAACAACAGCACACAAGGAAATAAGAGCCATAATAATAATAATAATGCAGAATAAAAGTGAAGTGAATAAAACTATTGCACCTTCCCCCTTAAAACACTAACAAAGATAAAACACTAGAAGGATATAACGATTAAAAGATGACAAACAAAAACTGCCATTGTTATTCTTTTATTAAATCTAAATGTGTGTTCATCCAGATTTATCTCCACTAATATTAAAGAAACTTACAACACACCAAGCAATAAAGGATCTTATACATTACACAGAGATATAATTATAGAAAACACAAATGGATAATAAACCTGTCTATACATTTCTCCAGGCTCTGTCTCATGGTCTTTATAGCTCTTGTAAATGTCTGTATGACTTTATGCTGTGTTTATGCATTTATTCTCGTTTTAGCTGGAACTGTGACAAAGGAGCATTAGTAAAAATACATTAAATTCTCATTTTGCCACATGAGTTTATATGAAAAACAAACTGTCAGGGTTACTGAATGTTTCAGTTTATAACCTGTGACGAAGATGATGGATAAATGTTTATTTAAAAACTAAATTAAAGAGTTTGACATTTGTTCCTGCTTATTTTTGAAAAGATAAGGCACAGGCCTGTCGTTCCTTATGAGGAAAAAGTGCCAGAAGAGCAGGGCTGGACGACGCAGCCAAATATTATATCAATACTAAAAATCATATCAACAACAAACACGATACATGTCATATTATTTTCTTTTTACGTTTTGAGACAAATATTTGAGTCTGTGTGAAGGTTGTGGTTTTAATCTCTTCTTTATGGGCAGAGCGTGACAGAGACTTGATAAACAGACAAATGTTTTACAATTCTGTTGTGGATCGATCATGTGTTAATCCTCCTCACTGTGCTGCCTCAATGCACAAGCAACATATCAATATATGTTGATATTGTGTTTTATTCACACATGGTATTGTGTGTGTATAGCATTGTCATGATGCGTGTTGTTGCTTTAACCACAATCACATCTGTGCTGTGTTCCCTCTTTGAAGGAGTTCATCGACAGGTCCTGCTGGCGACAATTGGCTGGTTCATCGGCTACTACGTCACAAAACGTGAAAATTACACTTACGCCCGACTTGATCGAGACATGAACGAGTACATCAGACTCCACCCAGAGGAATTTCCTGCAAAGGGTGAGTCTTTTTTTTTTTAATGTATGCTTTTCACGTGTTGTGTGATTACATGTTGCAATGTCTCATCATTCTTCATATTAGACATCAGGGATTTTATTTCAGTGAACATATGAGGTGACAGGGGGATTTTCTTCAAACACACAGGAGATGGTGTAATGCTGATAGCAAACCATTTTCTTCAAACTTAGTTTGTACCCTGATTTCTGTAGTGTCTACACAGAAATACTTTCTAAAATTGTGGTGTGTGTGTAAACCGATTCTCTCCGTTTACCTTAATTCTTTTAACCTCTTTTCTGTCACCAGAGAAAAAGACCTTTGCAGAGATCTTGGAGCCGTTCCATCCTGTGCGCTAAGTGTTGGTGGAGGGAGAGAGAGAACATTTGTGGACTACCATCTGTCTCCAGTGGTCTTTTTGTGAAATTATTATTGTGTGAGATATAGCTCTGTAAATAAAAACTTAACAAATTCATCGTTCTCTGACTGATATTTTCTCAGAATTGGTCAAAACAAACAAACACAATTCCCTGTGAGGTTTGGACACAAATGAAGCCGAGGACACTCATTCATGATCTTTTAATCTTTAAATCAGTTTCAATGGAGTTTTTGCAAAATTAAGAGACAGAAATTTAGAGTTTTGGCAGTGAATGCATACGTATTCCACGAGTTAGAAGCATGGGGTCACTGAATGTAAATAGTTCAGAGATGTTCAAGTGACTGCTCCATAGACGACACTTCTACAAACACCCGGTGTCCACGTATCTGACACCTGTTTTCTAATTCGTCACTCCAATGATGTCCATGTATTTCTCAGTCAGGCTCTGAGACCTCTTGGTGAGGTCGCACATCACAGAAAACAGTCCGCTCAGGTGGAAGCGGAAGAGGGCTTCGGGGTCTGCGTCCAGCTGGGTGTCGCTGAGCTCCGGGCGCTTCTCTGGCTTGTGCTCGCCCAGGTGAAACAGGCCGCTCTCCACTGCGTTTCTGATGGTCTTCAGCATCAGGTAGTTTCCGTACAGGTCCCCGCAAGACTCCTCCGCCTCCTCGCTGTCCCACACCTGGTCGGAGGGCACGTCTCTCAGCAGACTCGGCAGCAGGATGGTCTGCTCCATGTCGCTGACGGCTGAGCTGTATCTTCTCAGAGCCAAGAGAAGGCTGTTCTTGTTGAATTTGGCCTCGGCAGACTGCATGGTTCAGGTTGGATGGTGTCCCGGCTGTTCCTGTGCTGTGGTGGTCAGACAGTAGGAAGCAGTGTGCAGTGCAAAGCCATGAGGGGTGTTGGTGAATTTATACGATGAGTGCCGTTACGTAAATGCCTCATCCGATACATTCGGCGCTCCGGGTGCTATGTGGAGTCAAACTCTTATCTTTATTTGAGTTGAACAACCTTCATAACAATGTTCTCACCAGTTTGCACCAAAAGGAACCCCTGTCGAATGATTAACAACGCAGACCACTGAGTTTGAATGACCTGATTATGGAGGAGATCACATGGTTTTATGTCGATTGATTTAGGGTTAAAAATGGGCTGAGGGATATCAAAGTTTAAACCAAAATAAAAAACCTTTGTGTTGGGACAAGATCAGCAGTGTTTAGATTTACAGCATTGAACTTCAGGCAAAAAGAAAATTAAGCTTTATATGGTTCTGATAAACTATAAACTATAAACTAAGGAAAAGCTGACACTGGATAAAAATAACTGGAAATAGGCCTCGGAGCAATCTTTCTTTTTATTGTGGGCCTGATTTCTCTCTAAACCCGAATGACGTCCGACCCTAATGTTCTTTCATGTGTGTGACAAGCTCTGGTATTTCCTCACAAATGAAAAATGCTGCAGACACTCGGTCTGTTGGCAGACGTGTTCAGAAGTGGAGCCAAGCACTGACGCAAGCTCCAAACACCAGTTTGTTTCAGTTAAAAAGGTTAACATCATTATTTTTAGACAATTATAGCTGCTGCGCCTGGGACCAGTTTGTAGTTTGAAACTGATTTTTTTTTTTTGGACACTAGGTATTTACTTCCATTTTGCGTTCAAGAATAGTTTATATTTTAAGACCATAGAAATGTGGCTGCTAAATTGAACTGCAGATTTTTTAAACTGCCCCAAAGTTACAAACGTTCAACAGAATAAAGTGTCTTAAGCCATTTTGTCATCTTTTCACAATAAGTTGATAAATTGTATTAAATGAGCGATGTCACCTATAAAAGCCTCTAAAATATTAGAGTTGAACATTTGAACGTCCAACTGTTTTCAGCACATCTCACTTGTATCACTTGAGACCTTGCAGCCACTAGATGGCGCCCTTGAGCTCTTTCAATGTTATGGTGTCTTGTTAGTGAAGTAATCAGTTAAAGGTTGACCCACAAATGATAATGATTTAACATGTGATACTGGGATTTTATGCCCTTCATGAATTCCCCTTCCTTTATTGTTAGATATTTCCTCCACTAGATGTGTTCTTTAAACTAAAGTCACCCATGGAAGTAAAAATCTCCCAGTTTGTGCAACATCATATTTCATTTCCCTTCTGCTCCTGCGTCTTAATCTGTCGGAAAACACAGAAGACACAAAAACCAACTCTTTTAAAGAAACAAACAATCCACTGTATTGATTTTTAAGGCAACAATGTAACCTTAGGTGCAGCAAAATTAATATGAAACATTACATTTCATCAACATTCAGCGTCTACATATATATATTCAGGTACAATCAAGTTTTTTAAACAATCCGAAAGTGTAAATTTAATGCAAGAGCAACTCAGTGAAACAAATGAACAAACTATTTCAGTGAGTGTTTTAGATGTTAACCACATAACGTTAAAATCTTAAACACCCAAATACAGTAGTTATGTCATTGATTGGCATATAGGACGTTACCATGGTGCATTCCGTGAAGACCTTTTTATCAATATGTCTCGCTTAGTTTTACACTTTTCTTCAACAGGAAGAACAGAATTGAAATGTGAATTCAAAATGTTCAAATATAAATTTCTTCTGATGTTAAACTGTGAAAAAAAAAAGATCCCAAAGCTGCCGAAGACGTTCTGGTACTCACTGCACTCATCAAGCTCAAACACCCTCTCTAGCTCAGTGAGGTCTCAGCTTCACAAAGCAAAAGGGTTTTATCCACCTTGCTTTGCACCAGCTACTTGAAGCATGATGGGAACTTGCAAGCAGTCGGGTCGGCCTTCACTGAGCCTCTCCACACACACACGATCTGATACCACCTTAACAAATCTGGAGGGTGAGAGCACAAGCAGCAGGGAGAGGACAATTAAATCCCTTGGTCCCTCGGACAGCGAACAGAGGGATCATATCTGCGTGGGGCTGCTCCGTCTGTTCGTTTATTTCATTCTGTGCATTCTGAGATTGGCTCCTCGTCCAGCACAAACACTCTTTCCTCAAAATCCATCGTAAGAACAGTCTCCGTTCTCCAGCACGGCCCCAGCTGGTTGGTCGTCGCTTCAGTTCTCAGCTTTCTTCGACTGACCGTTGATGATGATTTCCAGGACGTTGGTGAGATCCATCATCTTGCTGAGCATGTCCATGATGTCGGGGTGCTCCCTCGCTCCGCTGATGAACTCCTCCAGGGTCAGCTCGCCTGAGGACACCAGGCAGCAGCGAAGATGAACATTATTAAATATGTTATAAATCATTAAAATGTCCATTTAAACCTAATTTCCTATTTATAGAATATTTTACTCTGAAAACCAGGAGCATTTGGACATTACTCGGTTGTCATGGTGACATTATTTGCAACCAAAGACACTGTCGGGGGACTTTATTGATGAATTAAGCGAATACTTCTGCCAAGGTCCCAAAAACCCTTTTAAATTCAATCAGTCTTCATCACATTTCACACACTCATGTAAGCAAGATTTCCCCGATGAGCGTTTTTCTACATTTTCATTGATTTCCCAGAGAATAAGTCATTGATCGTGATGAGAAAGGTCAGACATGTTTATCTGATATCTATATTCACTGCAGTGTGTGCAATGTGGTGCAGCTCAAATCAAAATGTGGATCTAGTGAATTGAAATGTGGTTTCATAAGGAAGCTGTTGGGCCTTGGTGGAAGTGATGAGTGCCATTTTAGTTCTTTGTGGTTTAGTATGAAATTAGGTCCTAGGTCCTTTTATTCCACTGAAATACACTGAGAAATAACAACAACACTATGAGCTATATTATCTGTTTTTACATGTGCAATATCATGATTCATGTGTAATATTACAAAACTATATACTATAAATATTATATATATATATATATATTACAAAATCATGTGCAATAGTCCATATTAGTTTCTCCTTTTATCATTACTACTTACTGCCACTTTAGTTTAGTGTTATTTTACTGTCTCACTTAAAATTACTTGTTAAATTTTAATTTCTATTGTTATTTCTATTGGTTTTGCATTTACTCCGTATACACTTTATTTTATATTGTGCTTCTGCGAGCTGGGTCAAGAATTTCCTTCAGGATTAATAAAGTCTTATCTTCTATGATTCTGTTTCTGATGGTTGGTATATTTCTTCAATGAATTGAAACAATCATGACAAACAATTTCCACATGCTAAAATGAGGCATCCAACACTTTCCTTTTTGCTTGATTAGAATAGCACCTAGAGGAGAGCTTCATAGATCTTTTGAAAATTATCCTCTGAGAAATCTGTGAAAATGCTGAATCTGGATCTGCCACCTGATCCGGATCCAAACCAAAATGTAATGATTTCTTCCCTGACCCACATCACTTCCTTCCACCAAGTTTCGTGTAAATCTGTTCAGCAATTTTTTCATAAAACTAACGGACAAACAAACAAATGCAGACAATAACATAACCTCCCTGGTGGAAGACTTCCTTCCTATTATACGATATTTTACTCTGAAAACCAGGAGCCTCTGGACACACACTGCGTTGCCATGGTGACACGAGTTGCAGCCAAAGACACTCGGGTGATAAATTGTACTTGTTGCATTGATAATATTTGTTACCTTCTCCATTGACGTCGATTTTCTCGTATATGAGCGTCACGATCTCCTCCGGGGGGACGTCGTAGCTCCTGGTGATGTCTTGAATTGCCTGTGAGAAGAGTTTACACAGTTAATTCTCAGTCACACGGACAAACACGGAGGCCTAAACACTTCATATGAAGCTGTGTCTGCTTCATATTACATATACAATACAACATTTAGCCTTAAAAGCTAAGTGGTTCATGATTTAAGTGAAAAGGCCTCATGTAATCTGTGGGGTCATGCCTGAGTTATATCGTTGAGTTACAGTGAGTTAGGTTATAGTCGAGGCCATATTTAGACTCCAGGTTAGATAAGAAAGCCTCTGGATTAGGTGTCATGTCTCGTTCATGGCAGGTTAACCTCATTTCTCCTTTTTCGCGGTAGAGCAGCTAATCTGCACGATACAGGGAAGCCGGCAGCTTCCTTGTATCTCCCGAGGCTGATTGATTATGAAACATTGACAGAAAAAAATCCTACTGCACCTTGAATATCGTCTCCAGCTCCTCCTTGTCAATTTTCCCGTTTCCATCTTGATCAAACAGCTTAAAGTACCACTTCAGCTTCTGGTTGATTTCTCCCTTCAGCAACAAGCTTATGGCTGCGATGTACTCGACAAAGTCAATGTAGCCGTCCTGCGGAAGAACACACGAAGGATTCAGTTAGTGAAAGCAATACATACATATAATATAATATGTATAATATGTATATCCTTGTGCATGTAACTTCATAATTATTTATTATTGCAATTCAAATTCAAATTAGTATTTGATCATTTTTGCATATGATCATTAAATGCGCAGGCTGTGGATGTAATGCAATTCAGAGGAAACTATTGCATTTCATTATGGGTAATAAGCTTTACCCTCATTTATGTAAATATAGTTGACATGGCGTGCGAAGCTTTGTGACGGATGCCAGGACTCACAGAGTTTAACCTCAGCTGATGTCACAAACCTCTGTAATCTCTGATGAATCCTTTCAAAATTCAAACAATCCTCATGTAAAATCATTTGAGATAACACCGGAATAATAATGACTTCTTCCACAAGCTGCTTGCAGGAGGATTTCACTCAGTCTGTCTCTTCAGATGACAAACAAATCACAGTTTTTGGCAGTGAATCCCCCCCGATGGGCAGAGCAGAGGAAATGTTTTCTTACCCCGTCCATGTCGAAGGTGAAGAAGACCTGGTCCACGTAGCTGCTGGCCTCCTCCGTCATCCCGTTCATCTCAAGCATCGTCTTGAGCTCGAAGAGCGTGATGAGCCCCGAGGGCGACTCCCTCATGAACTTGGTGTACCAGTGGTGCATGTCCTCCTCCAGTATATCATCCAGGTTTGAGCAGTAACCTCCCATTTTAAATCGATGTTTTTGGTCTTTACGTCCAGAATCCTGCAGAGAACCGGTGGTGAGGCTGATGCACGCAGGACAAAGATCACGCAGAGCACTGACACAGGTCTGACTGAAGCCTCATGCAACGACCGCCTTAATCCTTAAGTCTTCGGGGCGGCCCAGGTCATATATAACCTCTAATGCGATAACTGCAGAGTCTTCCTAGAAGCTTGGAACATTTCCTGCTGTTTGACTGACGCCTGAGGGTTTGATGCCAAAATCCGGGGAGTTGGGACTCAAATACACAGGAATTTCCCTGAAAGCCTGAACTCTTAAGTCTTGATGCTGAATTTAGTTCATGTCTTTTGCCTTAATGGTCCACAACTGCATGGAAATGGGGGGGAAACCAATTTTCACTATTTATTTACTTTTGAATTAATTGCTACAATTATTGGTTATTTCCGATTCTCAAGTAAATCAGATAGTACAGTAGTTGTGTGCCCGCTCACAAAGGATTACCCCCCCCCCGGGATTCTACAAAAATAACCAAGGGAATTCCTCTTGTGTCTGACTTATCCTCTTTACAAATTGGGCCTGCGATGATAAGTGTAGTCACGCACATCGTAGTAAATTATATAAACATGTACACTTTCTTTTCAAAAGCTGCTATTTTTGTGATTTTTTTTAATTTTGTGCTGTAAGGTCTTTTGTTGCCATGTATTTAAAGAACGACTTATAATTTACAGAGATGCAATAAATAAAACATGTAATTATAACACTCTCAAAGGGTTTACGTCATTGATGCTGCAGGAGAACTGCACACGCTATCGGGTTTGAGCTGGTTCGCAACACTTTAACAGAATAGTATTTATACATAAATACACAGAGAAGTGTGTACTTTGCATTGAAGTGAAGATTCTCCAATACTCTGAACTCTGCATTACACTTCTCACCTGCTCAGCACGGACAGTCAGACAAATGGTCCAGATGTGGTGCTGCTGTGGGTGTGTGGTGTGTTTGTTGGGATGGTCCGTATCATGTGGTTGTATTTGATTTTGTTCATTTGTATTTATTACCTCGACCAAGGAGGTTCCCATCTGCATTTGTTTGTCTGTTTGTCTGTTAATTAGCAGGATTACGCAGAAACTAGTGAGCGGATTACCACGAAACCTGTTGGAAGGAAGCGTCCCATTAAAGTTTGGTGCGGCTCCAGGATCACTTTGTTTACCGGTGTGAGATTTTTCAACATTTTCATTGATTTCTCAGAGAATAATTGAAGGATCTTGATGAAAAGAATCATATTTAATAATCCAACACAAGTTAATATCACCTCCTTCCCTTTAAAGTGTCCACACACAATCATCTGAGTCCTGATGACATGCAAACATTTTTATCACTTTCTCTATCAATAAAATATATTCACATCATTATCGTTATGTTTTCATGTCTTAGGTGAAACTGGACATGATATTGTGTGATAGTAGATTTTTTCTCCAAAAACAATTAGTGTAAAGATAAAAAAGACATTCTCCCTGTTTTCTGAAACATTAATAAAAGACTAATCATCCATTCAATAATGTCAGACAGGCTATTAATACATTCTAAATAGATATGTAGTTCAAACTTTGATATAGAAACTTATTATGAGGGAATTCTTGACCCAATTTCCTTTGGGAATAATTCATGGATCTTGATCAGAGGAAAAAGCCGACATATTGAGGGAACTAATATCGAGTGTGAACAATTCAGTGCAGCTTGATTGAATTAACTCAGCCTGAGTCCATGAGATCATCGAAAAATCTTCTCACAATGGCTGTTTTAACAGCACTGTTGACCCGTGGATGACCTTAGCGTGGCTCTGCATGACCGATCTCAAAGGATCATGCGTGTGACGGGAGTTTCACAGTAGTGAAGGCTGTTAAGGCCAAGCAGGCCATCAAAGCTCAGAGCGCTCGTTATAGTAAATCTGCCTTTAGACGATTAACAGTTCCTCAAAATAGGACTGAGGAGATGCAGCACCGGCCGCGCATGCAGACAGCGCAGGCCGCCAGTGTCTAGCGTGCACACCCAGGTGAGGCGATAGGGTTAGGCCAGAGCACATGAACCTTCAGCGCTGCCAACAGATTAAGAGAAATGTTTACTTTAGCTGAAGAGAGATAGACGCCTCCGTGCCAAAAAAAAAAAACCAGGACAAATACAGAAAATACAGGGAGGAGCGGCTAAAGTAAACTGAAGCAGAATCAATAAACTCAGAAAGTCAGAGCAGAAACGTGCAGGTTTTTTTCTCTCTAGTCGCCGCATGGGCCAATGTTTGCAGGTTTCAAAGAGCAGGTGGAGTGATCTGGGTTTAATGTACAGTAATAAGCTGTTGCTCCGGTGGGCCGCTGTTGAAACTTGACCTGTTGACCAGCATGTGGCCATCATCGTGCATCGAGGACATTTGAGAACAGCATGTGAAAAATAAATCTCCTCTCCTCAGATAAAAGACGGAGAAGTGGCCAAATGCAGGAGAAAAGAAAAGCTCGGCATTTTACTTCCATATACGGTATTATTAAGAATTAATATCATATTTCCTTAAAAATATGAATTAATGGTCTTGTCAGAACAGCCAGTGATGGTGGGGTTACATTTTCAAAATAATTCAAATGCGATACACCATGTTTTTTACATAAAATGTCATTTATTTCCCTATAAAATTCCCCAAAACTTGTATTCAAGCATAACTTTGTATAACTTCATACTTGTTTACACCATATCTTGGTTTGATGGTTATGATTGTCCAGTTAGCTGTATATGAAATGATTGACAAAAATATTCCAATACAACTGAATGACTGTAATAACTTGAGCTTCACATTAACTGCATTAAAAACACTTCATCTAAAAAACATTCTTTATTTCTGAAGTTAAAGACGCATTTGATTTTAATCCAACTATTAAAACTTAATCAGATTTCTTACTATTGACATAAACTGATAAAAAAATAAACATAGATGGCAATTGGTGTCTTTTTTTTGGCTCAAGCTGGAACTCAACTTGAAGATGACCTTCTGGTGGAGGAGCGTCTGTCGGTCACCAGGTAATTTGGCATAAACATTAATCACAGCAGGGATCCCATTAGAGAAACAAACATGTTGACGTGGCCACTGCCAGGAAACAGACACACTAACACAGCAGCGGCCGATAAACACGTCAACTACATATACATATATCAGCAAAGATATTCATCTGCAACACAATACGACTCATTGTGTTCAAGAGGGAGATAATCAATACAAATTATTGATAGTTCTCTGCACACCATAAAAAAATGGTTACTGCTGCATGTGGGATATGTGCGCCCCCTAGTGGTCAACCATAGAAAGAAAACATACGGGTCAAACGAAACCTTTCTGACATGTAGAAAAAGTGAGATATTGCACAAACTATGTTTTTTTGTGTATATAATAAACGGTTTTCTATGGGGCATGTATAGCTTAAAATAAGTGACTACTTTCCCCATCATAGCTGATTTTTTCCTACAGTGTTTGCTACTTTCAAGGCAAATTCTCCACATGCAGAAGAATGGCACCGACATGCAAATATTAGCACTTTAAATAATCACACGTTAAATTACAGTGATCATAATTTCAACCCTGATATTTTTACCAATACTCTTATGATGAATACACTTAAACAAGGCACAGTAACACATAGTAATACAATTTTTAAACACAAAGTCCTGATGATGTAACTGTCACTTTGCAGATGTTTATATTACCCTCTGAACGCAGCACAGTTGATTGGTCTCATTATTGATATTCTTCAAAGTCTACACAAATTGAGATCATTCATATGACCTGCACACAAACCCCACACACCCTGTGGGTTTGTGTGACTGTGGTCATGTAGCTTCCTGTTGTGAAGATGATTACGTGCAACATTTCTACACATTCGTTGGAAAACGAACACGCACTTCTGAGAAATCACACGCTGTCGAAAGCCCCAGCGCTGTCGGAGGCAAACCGTCTCACTTCAATCCCACAGAAAACAGGATCCTCTGGTTCGCCAGTGTTGTTTGTTTGAGCAGGTTTTCGTCACCACAGTCTTCCAAACATGTTTAAGGAAAGGGGATCGATGTAGGTGGGAGCAGAATCTTCTGACTCATGGTCGTATAGAAACTGTCTGAACACGTTGTAAACCATCTCCCTGCTCAGGGTGAAGTTTCTCAGCTGATCCTGCTGCTCCTCAGGCATGAGGAACGTCAGCTGGTAGTAAGCGATGATGGATCCGTTCCTGCGCGGAGGGTAAAACAGATCATTTCCCTTTAAAGTGCACACAAATGGACATGTGGCTAGATGCAGCTGTTTGTGTTAGCCGTGTAGACGTGTGTGTTACCGTAAGGAATAGATCTTGGCTTTGGAGAAGTATCGTCCCAGAGCGGGGGAGGCGGTGTAGAGGTCAGCCACCTGGGTGCGGCAGGTTGAGACATGCAGACAAACAATGAGAGAGAAAGAGTTGGCCGATACTTATCTGCTTTCAATTCTCTCACAGTCTGCTGCAGAGCGATTTCAATTTCGAATTCCCCGTAATAATATTCAGCCGACACCTATGCAACTTTCTCACTACATAACCCTAACATTAGCATTATAGATTGTTATTTTCTAAACATTTAAACAACTAAGGGCCCTCAGTACAGCACACATACCTTCACTAACAGTCCCCTGTTGAAACCACAGTTAAATTCACTATAGATCCAGATTTTTATTTGGATCTGCACCAAACTGCACAAACTCATAGATATCAGTCCCCTGAACATGGCTGATTTAAAAAAAAATCAAGATCCATGAATCATTTTCTGAGAAATCAACAAAAATGTTGACATTTTCCCATCTCAAAATGAAAAAGAAAGTGATTTTGGTTCTTCCTTGGCCCATATCTCACCCTTCCACCATGTAAAAAAAAAAAAAAAACTGCGATTGAAATCATAAAGCCACTTTCATTTTCATTTGCAAAATGAAAGTAAAGCCATTTTGCATTAACAACTTCTACATAACTGTTAAGTCTCTGCCTTACTGTGCACAATGGCTGCGGAGGTTATGTTTTCATCTGCGTTTGTTTGTCTGACGGCAGCATTACACACAAACAACTGGATGGATCAGATGAAAGGATGCGACCAATAAAAAAACAATAATATTTTGATGAGGATTCGATTCAGTGGATGGATCCAGGAATTATTTCTTTAACATTGCAAGATTGAATGTTTTCCTAACATTGTCCCAGGAGATAATTCATGGATCTTGATGAAGAACAAATCAGGCATATCTAGGGGACTGATATTTACGAGTTTATGCAATTAGGTCCGGATCCAATTAACAATGTGGATCTAGTGAATTTAAATGTGGTCTTGGCAGAGGAATGTGCTCTACTCAGTGTCCTTCTAGTTATATATTATTCATGATGTTAATATCTGTGTTCTAGCTGCGTTACAATGGATGCAATAAAAAATCCAAGGAAGAATCTTCCAATCTTATACTGTTTGTACATTTGCAAATATATAGTTAATAATACTATAATCATATATTTGACCCAAAGTCTGAGACCGTTTTCCCATTCACTAAATAATAAAGAAGAAGGTCTCAGACTTTCGGTCCCCCACTGAATATACAACCCGATTGGATTAAATACGTTATTTGAAATACAAGGAATACAGTGATTGGCCAAACCTTTTCTTGAAGCTCAGCTGTCAGAGTTTGGCTTTCATTGGAGGAGAGGATGAGAAGTTCCTCCGTGAAGACCATATTAGGAAGCTGGAAGCTCCCGTTGAAACGCAGAGGAATCTCAAACAACGACGAGTCGAACTTGTCGTCCACGTCCTCCTGAAGCGCTGCTCGGAGAGAAAACGTCAAGGCCTCAAAACGGAGGTATTTTCACTTTCACTTATTCTTTTAATACACGTAGCATAACCTCACGCTCTTTATAAAGACCAGTTGAAATAAAACGTTACCTGAGCAGACCACAATCGAAAGAATTATCACAGCGACGATGAGAACAAGAATGGTGACAATGACCATCCACGGTTTGACATTCCTTTCCACTTCTCTCTTAATCCTGCAGACGGTGCTAATCTAGAAGCAGATACACATTATTTTTGTCACAATATGGTTTGCAATCGGTGTGTGTGTGTGTGTGTGGGGGGGGGGGGGGGGGGGTTGCAAGTTAGATGTTAAGTTATTGAGACACGACTTGAGAAATGACACACAACCCTCAAGTTACAAGACGTTTCCTGTAAACCACGGTTTTAACATAAGGTCATTCATAGCTGCACAGGAGTGATGGGAATATAACAGAGTGAGTTGTCACCAGATAGCAGAGATGTTACACTTCCTTTTATTCTCAGCGGAGGAGGAAATGCTCAAGAAACAACAACTTGCAAACAGTCTTCATACCTCTCCGTTAGGGTAAGCAGTTCCCTCGTTCATTTCCTCGTCTGCTGCACGACCAGAGAGCAGCGCGTCTCCATTACCCGCAGCCTGATGAAAGAGAAAGACACTTTCATCCCTTTACTACGAAGGGGGGCAAAAGAGCTTTGATCCTAGTGGTCAGACGACTGATTTCTTAATGGCGTTGCGGTCGATGTCATCGTCTAATGATGATATGATGTTGTTGTTCGCAGTTGAAAATATACAACATTGTTAAATGAACATGTATTTAACACTAGCGTAATAATTTGAACACAAAAATTGTAAAAAAAATTAAAATGTTTATTGATTCAGTTTACTTGGGTTGATCGGCACAATACATTATATTTGTTTTACGTATATTTACATATAAATACTTGTTTTGTTTTATTGCCTCTCTGTTTGTTGCATCAGGAGTTAACTCCATCACCGGCTGTCACATGATACTGTAATACATGTCACTGTCAAAGGCTGAATACCACCACAATGACCACGATGATGATGAACGGTGCATTGACCCGTGACTACAGATTATTTTCCATCTTACATTCATTAATTAATATTGTCTATATCAATCAAATATTATATTATTACAGATCTAAAAAAAACTCCTCAGATTTCATGATCGCTGCAGATACATTTTCTGATTAATATGTCATGTGTATATGTAAACATACACATATGGCTGCCACTGTGTGTATGTAGATATATGTATATATAAACACACAAGATAGATAGATAGATAGATAGAACGATAGATAGATAGAACATAACTCTCTCATATGAATACACACACACACAAACACACACACACACACACACACACACACACACACACACACATATATTATAAAGATAAATAGATAGATAGAATATAACTCTCACATATGAATATATACACACACACACACACACATATGATATAAGGATAGATAGAATACACACACACACATATATATATATCTTTATATAGATATATATATATGAACATATAACTCACTGGTTCATGAGCAGGATCGAAGGGTCCCTCGCTGCCGTTCCTGTGGTTCAGGGGCTTCAGCGGGATGTCCATGTCTCTGTCTGTCTTCTGCGCCCAGAGGAGACGCCTGGAGTCGAAACCCGGAAGTCTTCTACGCTACAGACTTGTTTTTTTTTTTTTTAAACAGAAACCACAATGTCCACGGGACTCAAACGTCCCAGCTGCGGGTGTAAAGTGTCTTTAAATCCTCAGTAAACAGCGGGACGGCGAGGACGCGTCCTCCCCGGGGACACTGAGAGGTTTGTTTTACACTTTCTGCTGGTTTCTTCGACCTGCGCCTTCTTCTTCCAGGTGTTTCCTCCAGGTTTCTGTCCCTGACGTCAGGAGGCGTTGTCAATTTCCCAGGGAATCAACATGACTCAAGTGCGTTTCACAACCCGGACCTGCTCTCCATTCACCCGCTGACATGTTACATACCGTCACTGTCTGTGCTGTGAAGGTATTTGAATCACTCCACGTGCCCCCCCCCTCCTCAGGTAAACATCTGGAGGGTTTTATTGTTGAATATTGACTCTGGCAAAGTGGATGGTTCATAAACGGCTGCCGATGGCTGTTTACTTATATTATATTGGCACAATTATGTTTATTCGTCCGGAAATTTCACTAATTCCTTCATGATGCCTTTGACGACTCAGCACTCTTTACATCAGGGTTATTTTCTTCACATATCAAAACTCTGCCATCATTGTCGACCTTTCGTTCAGATATATATTTTTGTATTAAAGAAATCACGTTTAGTCCCGTTGACACCGCTACACTTTTACGATTAAAACAGTTAATACTGGCATACATACAAACGTGGGCTTGTAAAGCAACAGTTAAAGGTTCAGTGTGTAGAATTCAGTGACATCTAGTGGTGAAGTGTCATGTTGCAGCCGAATGACCCCTCAACTCATCCTCCCCTTCCAAACATTTGGGCTACTGTAAAAAAAAACATGGCGGCCTCCGTAGAAGGACCCGCTCCTGACGTAAATATAAAGTATTTAAATATAAAGGGCTCATTCTAGGGTAAAGAAAACAACAATTTGTACAATTTCAGTTGAAACACACTCGTGAAAACATCACTAGGATTATTTTATATTCAATGTCGGCCAATAGGTCCCTTTCACCTAAATCTTACACACTGAAACTTGAATGGTTATACAGTAAGTTGCCATTTACAGGAGACAGAGGTGCTTGTGCATTTCACCGCTATCACAGTTCTACACTTCTTCCAATTCTTAATCTAGAGGCCGACAAAGTGCAAATGATCAATACAGATCAATAAGGTATCTTAGTATCTAGATATCCACTGTATATAGGTGGTATTTATATAGAGCTTTTCTAGTCTTATCAGTCTTTACAGTACACGTCACATCAACACGTTCATGCAGCGCTACAAGATGTTTCTATCCCCACAGAATTGCCCAAGGACACTTTGGCACTAGAGGAGCCAGGGATTGAACCACCGTCCTTCTGGTTAATCCATTCATGCTCGTGCATCGCAGGCTGGACGTAGACACACATAATTTAACACATATTCAGACATACGGACAGTTTTAGAGTATCCAGTTTACTTCAGCCGCATTTCTTTGGACTGTGTGAAGAAGCCGGAGGACCAGGAGAAAAACTTAGAGACAGTCACTGGTCCTGATCAGCTGGCGGCCGCCGGGCACTGCGCCACAGAGCCGCCCTGGATCTGCAAATATGCAGAGACATTAAAATACTCTAAAATTTGATCTAGAAATAATTTCATAATCTTAATGTTTACCACTTGGCTTTTGGTTTCAAAAGGCCCCGTGTGTGCAGACTGAAGAAGTGTTAATGATAATGATTAGCAAAAGCCACAGTAGCAGCTGTAACAAAGCAGTTTTTTATGCACACAGACACAGAAATCACTTATCATCAACTGTTCTAACCATAAACTGTTTATAAAGATGGACGATGCGTCTCCACCTCCTCCTGTTGTGAAGGAATCGAGGTAAAACACCCAGAGCACGGCTGCCGCCATCTTGCTCTATTGATGTCATTTGGTGCCAAAGTTAAAGATAAAGTTGGATTGGATTCACTTTGAAGAGCTGCCATATTCCCTCTTAATACACAGTCTACACCTCTAACTAAATATACAGTTTAACCTGTAATGACTCAACAAAACCCCCAAAAAGATGATGACAAATAAGTTTAACATGAGGTTTTCTTTACACAAGGAAGATGTTTATTTTCTTAACATTTCTATGTATATAGCTTCTGAGGTCCTCGGTCGCTCCACGGTAAAACTGTGAATTAAATATTTTTGTTGTATACAAAAATAGGACACAAGCAGAGATATCGACCGATCAAAAGAAAACAAAGCAGAATATAATTTCAAACTGAAGTGACAGTGATTTTGAATGAAGCCTGGACATTTTATAATCTGCTATGAAATCTAAATAAGTATAAATCTATATATTCTTCCTTTTGCTAACCAGTATTTTTCAAAGTCCTGTGTACGTGACAATGTCTTTTCTGATCGTGGACACAGTATCAACAGTGATGCTTATTTCCATGTGCGGAGACACAGCTGCTTTCATCAACTACTCTCCAGTGTTTATAGACCTGTTCTATACACGGCCTGGAGAGGGACTTAAAAACAGAACAGACACTTAAAAGAAGAGGAACTTCTCTTAAACAAAGCTTTGAATAACTTATACATATGGTTGTTTCTCTCTCTCTTACAGTAAACAGTCACAGTTCCTCATTTCCTTCTTGGTGAGGTCTCTCCTCCTCTCCCTCGACGCTGCCCTCTATCTGCTCAGCGGGGCAAAGCTCTGAAGGTTGCTATTCCTCCTCCAAAGCCTCAGCAAGTCGTGCCTCCTGCTCCTCCTGCTCCTGCTCCGGATCCCCCTCATTGTCGGGGTCACTCCCCGCTACCTGGTTCTCTGTCTTTTCACAGTCCGTGTCATTGTCTTCTTCCAGGCTGCCCGGTAGCCCACATTCATCCTCCTCGGCCGGACTGTGGAAAACGTCCTCCCTGTCCCCATTTTCTTTTGGACTGTCCAATTCACACGGGGATAGGCCGTCCCCGAAGGCTCCCGCCTCCTCGCCGGCTGACCTCCTGTGCTGCCTCGTGGGCGGGCGTCTCTTGAATGATAGGCGTGCACGAGTCTGCATGGAAAAAGTTTTTAAAGCAAGTGTTAATTTTCATTGATGTTTAACGTTAATTAATTTGCGTGGTTTAAAAGGGCTTCGGGTCACTGTCCAAGACCAATTAGCATATGCGTGAGAGCGCTGCACAAGATGGTACCTACAGGGACTCTTAACTAGGCTAAGGGGATTACATCCTCAATCCCCCATTGCAGAGGCGTTCACGCTCTAGAGTGGCATCTTGCACCAGCTTATCTAAGGCCTGCTTAAACAGAAGATGCCGGACACCCACAGAGAAACGCGTCAACGGGTTACGAGGACCACGTGTCCGACTGTGATGTCACGGGGCGATTGGCGAATCGCGCGTGAAAACACTCCAGGTGCTCTCAATGTGTCAGCAGCTCACATTTAATCACTCAGGACAGCAACAAGCATCTGAAACCATCGTGTTGAACAGAAGTATTGTCAAGCTAACGTGCAGCTGTGTCCACGTATTTACCTTGTTGAAGCTCGGCAGGGGGGCCCCTTCAGGTGGGTCGTCGAAGCCGATGGGATCCTCCTCCTCGCTGGACTGTGAGGGTCGCAGCGTGGGGCTCAGGGGGCTGCCGGGCAGGGGGGGCGACCGTGGTGCTGGCTGCAGCTTCACCTCGGGGCTCTTGGGCGAAGGCAGGAGAGAAGTGGGTGACAGGGCGAGGTTGGCCTGAAGGGGGGAAGAGAAGATCTTGGAGCCTGGGCACTATAATCTCCTCTCTCCGACATTATGTTCGAATAAAACTTTAGTATAAGAAAACAACTTAGAAAAGAATAGCACTTGATATACAACGAACCTAAGATGAGAGAATCAGGTTTACTTCAACCAAGGACTCACGTTATTATAGGACAACTATAATCAGGAAGAGATTATAGTTTATAATTAATATTGGTATGATTGTCAATTATAGTTTTAATTTCATTAATTTCCAATACATTATGATGAGTTCAGACTTTGTTGCTCCGCTAGTACCTTTCACTTTCTTGTTTTAAAAACTCATGTCCCGGAATTCCCTCTTAAGTGTCATAAACAAGAGCTGTCAACATTCAGTCTACACAGAATCCTGCGTTGGCCCCCGACCACTGCTCAGGTTTAAAGTGTCCTACCTGCACCGGAGAGAAGAGGAAGAGGGAGAAGCGGCAGCCCTTTTGTCCCATGGCTGCCCACCGTGTGAACTGCTAACTAAAGGAACGACGGTGGCGAGTTCGAGCCTCACCAGTGGCCGAGTGATCCCATTAGCTCATTAATCTGAGCAGATGGTGGCATCAGGGACAAGAAGCCCTTCCCCTTCATCTCTCAGCAAGTGAGCAGCTCACGCACCAGAGGGAAGTGGACAGTAGGGGGCAGTAATGCTTCAAATATCTCAACCTCCTGATTAGAAAAAAAAACCCTGACTTCACTCTACGCCCTCTAATAACATCATCTGTGAACCAGTGGCTGTTTTGTTTCTCATTTCCCGTCACAAAATGTTCCTGAGAGCTGCAAGATGCACTGACCTGCAGTTTCTCGATGATGGAGGAGTTCCTCATCTTGATTTTAAAGGGATTTGGAGAGACAACAGTTTTCTGCAGGAGAGCAGACCAGAGTTAATAAAACACAAAGATAGATTCACAAAATCAACCAATTTGAAACATGAAAAGAGGCTGAGAAGAGTAAGTGTTGCTTTAATTTAGTTTATAATTTGCACTGATATACTGGGACATACTGGGACATGTCCTGAAGGTAAACAAACTACAAGATATATTGAATAAAAATAGCTAAAGCCCCTTTTTCACTGGTCAAAAAACTCACAAACACCCACCAACGTCTGGCTTTTGTCTGCAATGGGAACAATGCAATCGTTATTCACTCTCAGGTCCAGTTACACTGCTGAAGACACAGGGTCTTATCAGCTCGGGTTCTGATCAGCAGTGATGGAAACATGACACCCGGGTGAAATGGCAAATTTGGCAAGAGAGCGATGTTGAACAGAAAAAAGGAAATTGTAGTTTTATCTGGGGGACACACTTTAGAGATTCGCCTGCTCTGATGCTTGTATCAGACACATCTGTATTGGAACATCGGTAAAAGTAACATTTAGATATCTTGCAAACATGTGATGGATTCGTCTGGTCATGCAAAGATTCTTTGTGTGGTTTCACAGTGTGTCACGCAGACGAAGATAATAGGCAGAAAAATAGATAAAATTGCCGATTTAATACACTGTCTACTGTGCTGCAATCAAAATCTGAATTAAACAAATCGGTGTCTGTTTTCCGGGGATTTTCTTTTGCAGCACATGGGTCAATAAAACAAAATAATAAATACTCACATCTGATTCTTCATTGTCATCTTTTGGATTTTGTAACTTCAGGGAACACGGAGGTCGTCTTGGAAATAACTAGAAAACAAGAAATAGAATCTGTCAACACACTGTGTGCCTGTGTGCTTTCACTCTATTTTAAGCAAGAACATAAACGATGTAAAAAAAACAACGTGTTGTTCGACACAGCTCAACATGCAGTTTTGTACACTGTTGCGTGGATACTGTTACATGCAGGATAAAAATAAAGAACCATACCTCGTCATTTGTGGCGGGCATTGTTAGAATATGACCTTTGAACCTTCCGGCCAGCTCGGCCACAGACGGCTTGGATGGAGAATCCTTCTGGAAAAACAGAAAACAGACAATAAAACTACTGAAAAACAATTATATATATATATATTACAACAGTCTATCAACACGGTGTCACAATTTAAAATATTGCAGTGCCTCCCATGAGTTAAGGATACATATGTGGAATATAGGTGCCAACACTTTAGTTGAAGGATTCCAGGTTTGACTTGAGGAATTTTTTTAAAGATTCACGATACAACTCCCCAAGTGCATCTGTGACACTTTTAAAGTACAGACTTTTAGACTTTTACGAACTTTTAGAACCAACAGATTAAGAAGAAGATTTAACATTACGATCATGGACCTTTTTCAGGTATATGCTTAAATATGAAGTTATCATCTTTATATAGAGAAGGCATCAACAAAACATTACAAAGTTTTCATTAGTGGCAATAGGTTTCATTATATGGTTATAAAAATAAAACCCTTTTTTTGGCTCAATAGAGATTCAAGTACGGACACGTGAGAAAATACAGACGTCAACACACAATAATCAACACAATCAAAATGAGAAATTAACGTCTGTGCTTCAATATTTGCACAAGAAACATAAACTTTGACATCAATGCTTTGAATTCTTAAGATGGCGAGAGAAAGGATATTAAACAGCATCCTCAGAAACTTAAGAATATGCTGTGGCCAAGATGATCTGCATTAAAATGTGGTAATTTCAATTCAAATAAGTGACCACAACTCCACAACAGCAAATTCACACAAGGCAAAAGTAGAAAACGGGAAATTACTTGATTGCACTTTTAACATCTGGTCTTTTCTTTGTGTTCACCCTTGAAACAGAAAGTGTCCGTTTCTATAAGAATGTGCAGAGGGCGGCTGAACGAGGACGTGTTTTAAGAAAGAGTAAGTTTCACTTCCCTCTTCTCGACAGTAAAACGCAGACAGATTGGGAAACAGAGGGTCGATATATATATATATTAAAAAAACAGTTTGTTCAGTTCTGTCCTTGGAGGAACTCGTCTCTCCTCCAACTGAGAAGAGGGTTTTTGAGGGTTTGGACACAGGAAGTGAGCGTCCCTCTCTCTCTCTCTCTCTCTCTCTCTCTCTCTTCACAGCTGTTCAGCATCACGCCGCAGCCTCTGACAGGACGGACCGGTCCTCGCAGCCTCGCGCTGTTATCACGTCTTGGCTCCTCCACTTTCCGTCTCTCCCACCATTCCCAAGCTGATTGCTAAACATCCCTCGTCCACGCTGCCCTTTGATGACCACTGACTCACTCCACGTATCAGCGGCCTGTGTGATAAGTTGGCTCGACGCTGCAGGCTGGAATGTGCAAACCAGCGTCAGTCTTGAAAACAAGCCTCCAGTGTCTCTCTGTTTTTCGGGATCTGGTATTTGGGCTGTGAAAATGGGCCGAGCCGCTTGTTTACAGCTTCTCATTCTCATGCATCATGCCACCGTTGATTGATCTGCATCGCACAGTCACCACTTGTGGTGCACGATGCATCTCCTCTTCCTCCTGTTGTTCCGCCATCTTGCACTTTTGACGTCATTTGGAGCCAGAGTCTGTGCAGCAGTGATCGTTGTGCGGAATACATGCAATCGACTAATTGTGAGTCTAGTCTACTTGAGACTAATTTATGTACGATGTAACCGTCAATGCCCACATGTCCACACGTCCTTCATATTGACATGGTTGTTAGGTAATCCATCCACTAGAGGGCAGTGCAGAGTCAAGAGTTGTCGCTCCTCAAAAAGTTCCGCAATCGTTGAAATTCCTTCCTTTAACTACTGGCTACACTCCCCCCCCCCCGATGATTTCCCATGGTACTGCTCCATTTCTTCCATTTCTTCCATATCCATAAGCTTTCAGAAGACAAATACAGATGAAATGAACACAGTGTATGCACAGAGGGCTCCGTCCGTTTGCGTAGACGTATATAACGTTGAGCATAGATGAGCCTTAAGCTGTCAATCACGACCTTTCAACCCGTTTTCAGCATCACATAACTAATTAAAACCAAAACGTGTCAGACACACAAACACTTGAACAAACATCAGCGTGATAAGAACTAACTTAGATGACAGAAACCATCTCTGAGAAAAATGTAAAAATAATTTACTTTAACTTTTGGCCATGTCCCATCTAACATGGAGGAGACGGGGCATATGAGCTATACCACAGCCAGCCAACAGGGGGCGATTAAGATAATTTGGCCTCACTTTTGGGGGAATGTCACATCGTGTCATTTTCGTCCTGCCTTTATTTTCCCACTTCAAAGCTCCCCTGTGGATCCTGCCATGTTTCCTGGGCTCGCCCCCTCAGTTCCCTCCCTCTCTTCTCAGTTTGAGCCGTCACCCATGGAAACACGGAGATCTCACACACGCACACGCACACGCACACGCACGCACACACACACACACACACACACACACACACACACACACACGCACACGCACACGCACACGCACACACACACACACACACTTTCTTTTTCTCTTTCCCTCCTCCTCCTCCTCAACATGACCTCACCTCCTTGCTCCCTCCACCCAAACGTATGCCAGCACCGCCCCTGCACCGCCCCTGGCACTGCGTCCCCGAGTCCTAATCCACATCCCAGCCCCCTTGTTCCTGAGCTCTCTTATCACATCCGTGATAAACAGTAATCACCAGGGACCACACAGTCACTTTGTAACCTCTAATTGTTTAACTCTTTCCTGTCGTGGAAAAACAAAAGGCCTCGTTCACAGCTCAATCTGGAGTCTCCACACTGCAGGCGAAGGAAGTGGAGCTTTGTTTGGTTTAATTGTTGGTTCAAAAACTTTATTTAAATGACACAGGAAGAAACTCTTGAACATATAATCAATCTTTTTTTGGTCATTATCTCCGATTTAATAACTTTAAAAGGTAGTTATGGAGTAAAAAACATTAAATTTCTATGTTGAAGGCAACCTCTGGAACTTGGTCACGTCCAGTGCAGATTATATTTTTTTACATATTTTAAACATTTATCAGTTACTTGCAAAAGTGACTTTAATGAATTGAGAAGAGTTCTGTGAAGATTCAAAAGGGAGAACTGGGTGTAGAAGTTATTTCTGATTAATGTCCTTAATAACTGTCCTCTCCCGGCGAGCCCTTATCTTTAATGAACCTCTTCGTGCAGAATGAAAATAACGTTGGACTCAATGCAAATACCTCCCTGACTTATAACAATGACCAAGCACAGAGGAGATGTTGTTTTATTCATGTTTTAAAAAGGATAACGCTGCTTTCAGACATGCGCTGAACATCCGGATGTTCTCCTGAAATAATCTCCGGGGCTGAATGTAAGAACGTGAATGTCCGATTCAGCTCGGACATTTTCTGGGAAGTCTTATGTTAAAATGTCAGGAAATAGTCGATTGTGAGCCGATAGGAGACAAAAAAATAACTAATTGTGGGTGAGTTGTCGAGATGATGACGTTTTTAGGACGAATGTGAAATAATACAAATGTGTCATACATGTAGAAAACACGGACAAAGACGTCAACTTGGAAACACAACGAGACTCATTTCATGTCTGAAAATGGCTTTACGAGGTGTATTTTGGTTAGTTTATTACCTACAATCATTTAAACAGGATTTTACAGCAGCAACCATGAACAAAATATACTGTATAATATATAAAAGGACTCTAAATTGGTTTGTCTTATGCAAAAATCCTTTTCTCTCAGTTGAAGTCCCCAGATTTCACAAACTGTTTTCAGGGAGACGACGAAAGAGGCGGATTATCCTTCAGTGAGCCATACAAGGCCTCTGGTCGGACATGAGGACGGCGCATGTTTAACTCAGCTGGGACCCCGCGCTCGCAGAACGAGTGGGAAACTGTGGTTCACTGCAGGAGAGGAGCAGGGCAGACGCTATTTCTGGGGCCCTCAGCCTGGGAAAAAGCCCCAGAGCCGTGCAAGGCAGCCTGGATCACAGCTCTGCTCTGTAACCCCCCCTCAGCTCCTCAGAGAGAGCGTCTCTGGATATGCTGGACCACATCTGAGCACATACTGTAATCTAGCATACAGAGCAATGTCTAAACAAGGAGACGATAAAAAAAAAAGAAAAAAGAAGCTGCTTGAAGCAAAGCCTCCCCCCCACGTGATTGTGGTTTTTACAAAATCGGGCTCTGTGTCGAAGCTCAAACAGAAAACTGTCCCTTCTTTAAGTCCTGGGATCTAAAACATTTTCACTTTGCAAAATAAGGAAGGTTAGTATCACCTAATTTAAGGAGGTTGTGCCTTCGTGGGCATTTGATTGTTTGTTTGTTTGCAGGATTACAAAAGAACTACTCAACCAATTTACATGAAATTTTGTGGAAGGGTGGAGCCTGTTCCAAAGATGAATGAAATGGTCCAGTCATTTCTTTCTATCTTAGCCTTGGCAGAGGTAAGTGCTCTTTGACAGTTATGCAAAACATGGTGAAGGGATGGGGCCTGAGAGGAGTCCAGACATATTTTGAATACAATGTGAATTAAATGACAGATCCAGGAATGTTTTTGATTGCATTTGTCCCGGGAATAACGCCCATATCTCGACTCTCCACTGTTTTGTGACGACCCTTTATGACAAATCATATCAGATTTAGGTTATCAAACCACTGACTGAGGGGCAGAGCGGTCGTCCTCTAACCAGAAGGTTGGCGGGTCGATCCCAGTCTTTCCCCATTCTGTATGCCGAAGTGTCCTTGGGTGAGATAATGAACCCAAGTGCTGCACATAAATGCACCTATTTGGGTGAATGGCAAAAACTGTACTGTAAAGCACATTGGTTTGTGATGATCCAAAAAGTACACAGCAGATTTTCATGAAACCTGGTAAAAGGATGGGACATTGACCAAAATAAAACCTGTTCATATTTGTTTTGCACTTTCTTTAACATGTGAGATTGGGTGTATTTCATTTTATTCAGTAATTTCCCAGGGGAATCTTCCGGGACGTTGATGAGAAACATCAGGTATGTTTAGGAGACTGATACAGTATCTAAACTCCGCCCTTTACATTGAACTTGTGTAATAAAGTTACACGGAAATTTGACATGTAATTGTATTTTTCACAGTATGAACGTGTGAATTTAGATGCAGCTTCATTGAATTTAAAGGGACAGTTCGGCCTTGGCAGACGTATGAACTCGACTCTCGTCAATGAGAGAATTTGTTGGTTTGAATCCCCGTCAGGCCAGTTGGGAAACTTCACAAGTCATTTGCAGCGCAGCACACAGACACAAGTGTGCGGACGTCTATATAACAAATATTTTCCTCCTGTGGTCATCTGGAGGTGCCACAGACAGTCTGACAGTCATCAGCTATTCTCAGCCACACTGCTGCTCAAAACACTGTCTCGACCTCCAGTGTGGTTTGACCGTGCACATGACCACACCTGAAAATCTTAATTTCCAGTCTGCGTACGGAGACACGAGTTCTGATGTATGACCGGCAGAACGCAAAGACAAGCAGATCGCACAAAGCCCACTCTTGTCTGCTCCCGTGATGCCTATTTCCAGAGGCAGAGCGGAGGAAGCACATGATATTCGTCCCAGTAAATCCTGACATATCTGCTCGATATAACAGCGGCGGTCAGAGAGCAGCAGGCCATGTAATCTACCACGGAGCTGATGAAGATGAGGTCTGGCTCGGGATCTCTAACCCCTTCTCCCTGCTTCACCTCTCAATCCTCCTAAGCTTGTGCGCTGAGCACGGTGGAAATCTGTGAACGTAAAGATAAATAACTCGCACCAAAGCGCAGCTGTTCAGCAGAATCTTGTTCATTAAGCTCACCGGGCGAGATGGCATCAGTTTCCAGTGTTTTCACGAGTCAGCATGTTCTGCCAGGAGGGGAACCAGCACAGTGAGCGGCTCCCTTCTGCCTTCACTTGTTAAAAAAGGTACGAGAGCCGACAGGCACCTTTCCCTCTCGCTGCCTTTCCAGGAAAACATGATGCGTCTCTGGACCAGACCTCATCTGAATATCTCACTTTTCCACTACCCGCACTGGCCCTGTGTTGATGTTTTCATTTCCCGTGTTGTGTGTGTGTGTGTGTGTGTGTGTGTGTGTGTGTGTTCGTGCAGAAGTGGACCGGAGAGGGCCTCAATCTGAGGGGTGAGGTAAACGGGGCGCACTCGTCTATACGAGCCATTGCCGCCGCTGCCTCATGGGAAACGGGAGGTGCTGCAGACTGGTGCGACAAACTGAAAATAAAAACAGGCATCCAGAGAAAAGCGACATGAGTCTGAAAGAGTTTGATGGATTCAGTAAAGTTCAGCTGCATCACAAACTGCAGCATCCAAACAAAAACCAAACAATAACGTTGAATCTATGTAAAACAGTTGCAGGATTTATTACAGGACTTAATAAACTGGAAACTAAATTAACATGATGAAATGGTAAATGTGTATTTATTTTACAGTTCAGTTCAGCCATTCACCCACTCTTAGTGCATCTATGTGCAGCACTTTCTCTCAGCTGGCAAAGCCGTCAGAGGCAATTCAAGGACACTACAGCATACAGAATTTAGGGGCCGGGGATTGAACCACCGACCTTATGGTTAGTGGACGACCCGTTCTATCTCTATTCTTCATTATGAGTGATTTTGCAGATTTTTCTTTTATTTACGTGTTTTTACTTCAATTTCACATCAATCAAAATGCACTTTTTACTTAAGGTTCTAAAAACTCGACGTTCTTAAACTGAAAAGGTCACAGGTCGTTGTCCAGATTCCAAGAAACTCTACGAACATTGTGAACGTGTCTCTAGTCTCTTACTTTGTCCTGTTTTCACCCAGTAGTTGATCCAAAAGATAAATGGGTTTATAACTCGCTCAAACTTGCAGCATGCACCTGCCTTCTAAACTTTAAAATCATAAGATCATTCCCTTCCCAGTGTCTCCTTGCATCACCAGAATGAATCAAACACGGGAGGACGAAATCAGAAATATTCATTATCTAGATTGGGATGTGATAAATATTGACAAACAGCCTCAAGCAAATATGCAAAACCTGTCTTTTGATAAACTGGCACATGCACGGTACGCACAGCTTGCACCAGTTATTGTGTTTGCTCTCCGTTCTGCCAAAAAAGGAAATAGAGAGCACGGCACGTGCCACATTTAGAAGAGGGTGGGTGCGGAGGCGCAGGCTGAACGGGTTAACTGTTCTGCAGGGAGATGTGGAAGCAGATTAAAAAGTCGTGATGATACTGTTTTTTTTGGTGTATTTTTGCAGTTTCCACTTCCTCTGCCTGGCTCGACTTTGTCTCAATGAATCTGCCGCTCGTGCACTTTGTGCCAAAATAATGCGACATGTCAGACAATCTGCAGATGTCTGAGACAAGTCGCAGCCTGCAGCACATTGACCTGCTCAGACCCAACGAGGCTCGATGGTGAAAACATGTTCCCCATCGTGTCCACGCTGACAGGACGGGTTTGAGTTTAGTCTCTCACAAAAGCTGGGGATTGCTAAAAATCATCGTATTTCACAGACTTGCACACATTGAACAAACAGCGTGTCTGTGTGTTTTCTCTGCACAGGTCAGCCCCCCCCCCCCCCCCCCCATCTCTCTGCCCCACACGCTGCCTCGCACTGAAACCCATCCTCCCTCATAACACTCGACATGTAGTTTGAGTCCACGTGACGGCAGTGAACAATAACGATGCTCGAGAAAAGAACAACAACCAATCTGCAATAAAAAAAATTAAAAAAGCAGCTGAAGCAGTTAGAGGCTTTACGAAGCATTTGATTGGTCGTAAAGGTGCAACGAGCCAGTGGTTTAAGACGGAACGGAGATTTAAATACAGCCAGTAAACCAGAGTGAGTTAGTTTCCCACATGACAGCACTGCCAGTACAATACTTTATATTGATGGGTTGGATTAAGACCATTTACGGACAATTTAAACGCCTCAGTCAGCATTTCTGTGTTTCAGCATTTATCTCACAAATCATCTAATGAGCTGCTCGTTATATGTTAATAAATGTTCCAGCCGATACTGGATTTTGAAGGAGAAGGAGAAGTATCATGAACTCTGTTGAGAGACGTTCTAGTTGGTTTGTTTGTCAGCAAAAAACTATTTTATCGAAAACTAAACCAAAGGATGAGACATGGCCGAGCATTTCTACTTTCTTGACGTTGCATTTCTTTAGATTTTCACAGATTTTTCACAGAAAAACTCAGAGATCTTTATGAAAAAAATCTGGCATATTAAGGGGAACTGATTTTGATGAGTGTGTGAACTTCGGTGCAGCTTCTGCTCTCCAGTGTGACTTTTAAGTTTTTTGTTTTTTGAAAGCTGCATTATTTACATCGACAGCAGGTTCCCTCTTCATGTTTCATCAGCACATTTTACAACATGGGTTCTGCTAACTGCCAACATGTGGTATTGCCCTCTGCAGCCGACACAAGTTCATATCCCCTCACTTCTAAACTGTATGGAACCAGTGACTGGAAAACAGCCACAACTGGTGAAAAACTCCACAAAGAGTCTCCTGTGAGTTACTTCGATGAACTTTGATGAAGCTGCTGCTCACATGGTGACAGGAGTTCGTTTTTGCCCGAAGCACTTTTTTACTTTACACGTTGTTACTGTTATCACCACGGAAACCAAATATGTTGTGAAACGGTGTCGACGACAGAAAATATGAAGATTCTGCAGAAAGCGAATTCCCACTTCCCAGTGTCTGCGTCTGTTTTCCGAATGGTTTTGCAACTCCACAAACACGCTGTCTGAGAAACACACGCACACAAACACACACACAGACACACACACACACACACACACACACACACACACACACACACACACACACACACACACACACACACACACACACACACACACACACACACACACACACACACACACAGGGGAACATGGATACAACTTATCGAATCAGGACTCTGATCAGAAACCCTTTGATCACTACACTTTAAATGAATCGTGTAAACTATAAAAAGAAGAAGGTTTGTTTTATACACAAGCGGCTGCACAATGAGATCCGACCATATCGTCACTGAGACTAAGAGAACCGGCTACGGTTTCGCAGACGCTCCTTGACGCTGACGCTTGACATTCCTCCGAGCGTCACGGCCGGTTGTAGGTGTCGGCTTTATGTTCGGGGACAGAGAGAACAATTCATTCTGCACCGAAACACATGGAGCTTCAGACACAGTGTCAGCAGACGCCAGCAGACGGCATCTGTCACTGATAATGTTCAGCTCGGACAAGATCGGGACGAAATACCAGCCGATGATTTCACCCTGTGTCACATGCACACACAGTCTGGATTATACACTGATCAGCAAGTACAGTAGAAATACTGGTTATTAACAGTGGTGAGATGTTACACAGTACATTTACTTAGTTACTTTACTTTTGGGTACTTTACACTTTTTACTTTACTACGCATATAAGCAAATATCTGTATTTCTAGTCCACTACATTGAGTTACATGTTCCCTTTGTTTTATACATTTTCAAAAAGTAATAACGAGAGGGGAGTTGGTCCATTGATCCAATCAGAGCGGGCAGATAACAGAGGCCATCTTTTAGAATCAGCTCATATTAATTTATATATAAACAATGTTTTCAGTAGCATCTACTGAAGCATTCTTTAATAAAATGATCAACAGAATAAACAGTAGACACAGTTAATGATGTTGCATTAGGTAATAGGCTACTCTCGGCAAGTACTGACTTTTACTTAAGTAAAAAAGTTAATGTGGTACTTTTACTTTCACTTGAGTAAATATTTGTGTATTTATTTGGACTTTTACCTAAAGCTGGAGTTGATAATCCTGTAAAAACTAAAAAAGAGCAGTCAACGCTTTGAAAAAAATGCTACATCTTACCTCGCCCGTCGTCCCTCTCGTCAAAGCTACGCCCCCTTTAAGTGTTGTTTGAGTATTTCCTCCACCACTGGTTATAAATACTAATACTAAGAATGATAATAATACTGGTTTAAAGCAAACAAGGAAAACACGAAGTCATGACTGGCTGGTACAGACTGGACTCTTCACTTCACTGTGGATTACATAATAAATGTGCTCACCATATGGTTGGCAAGTGGAACCCAAATACTCACTCCTCTCCTCTGGCTGTGTTGTTTTTCCATCAAAGGAAAACCACCACCCTCCCACCACACACACACACACACACACACACACACAGTACACATCCTCAGGTGCACACACACATACTGTGTTAGTACACACATACACACAATTTCCAGTATTTCGTCATTCCAGGAAACAAAATATATAAAAATGATTCCATCTCGTTTTGGGTCTTGCTTGCGGCAGCTGTCTGCGAACATGAACGTCTCTTTCCCGAAGCTGGAAACACGCAGCTAAGACTGATGTGTGTGAGGTCATCAGAGCGTGGAGCTGAAGCGGTTCAAATGACAGCGAGCGGCACTTTACAGGCCACTTCCTCGCTCGTTTACAGGAGCTTTAGGCCAAATGCTGAATCCAGACATACAGGATGAGGCTGCAGCACAACATTCATCCATACTGCTCATCTTTTGAGGGTCCCTGCTGGCCGAGAGGTGGGGTGCACCCAGCGCACAGACACAAACAACCATTCACAATCTGCGTGTCTATGGACTGTGGGAGGAAGCCGGAGAACATGCAAACACTGATTTGGTTTCATTAGTGGATTCAAACCAAAATAACCAACAGGAAGCTACTGACAGACCACAGGCTGTCCACAGGTTTTACTTCAGGTTTTTAAGAATGGATAAAATCACTGCAGCTGCCACAGAGATGTCATATTTTACCATAGACTGTAAATAGAGATGGATGACTGGTCGCCACTTCCTCCCGAATTGAAGCATAAATGTTATGGATACTGAATCCAGAGCCATAGTCTGTGCAGTAGTTTTCGTGGTTTGGAGCTAATGTATGTGCTCGACCAATCGTGAGTCAGTCTCAGCTGTCAATCATGAGGTTTCCTCCTGATTTTATAGCATCAAATAACTAAAAACATTTTAGTTTGGTCCGTGTCCCATCTACTAACATGGAGGAGATGGGGTTTATGACCTATACCACAGCAGGGGGGGGGGGGATTAAGAGGATTTGGCTTCACTGTCATGTCGTCCATCTTTACTATAGCCCGTGTATAAAGATGGACGACATGACAGCTCCCCGAAAGTGAAGCCAAAGCATCTTGATCGCCCCCTGGTGGCTGGCTGCAATATTGGTCATAAATCCCACCTCCTCCATGTTAATTTTTTTCCAGAAAGTTTGGTTTTTAATGAGTTATTTGATGCTATAAAAAACGGGGTGAGGCATCATAATTGACAGGTGAGACTGAATTCTGATCGGTCGAGCAGTGAGACTTCACTCCAATTGCTACTGTGCAGACTCCGAATGTGCGAGTTGGCAGCGTTTGTGTCTAACATCTGGAAATGAAAACTGAGCTTGTGAGATTTGGGTTTGGTTTTGCAAACTTCGTCCAAAAAAAGCAGAACTCAACAATAATAGTTGAACCTGCTCTCGCCCTCAAGTTCTGGGTTTTCTCTCATAACAGCTTCATCTCACAGAAACTAAGAGAACTCCCCTACTTTCCTTCTTTCATCATTCTTTCCTCATTCTTTCATCTTTTCCAGATATCAGGGGAAAGTCCAAACTCTTTTTTCTGGATTTTGGCAAACAGTGAAATAAAGTGTTGAACTCAAGCTGAGCTGGTCCAAAACACACGCGAGTCGTAAAGTTTCAGGGGTGAAAGTATGCGAGAGGGATTCTGCGGTAGATTACTGATGTGATCCCTCGTGGGCTGTGGGAAAAGAGAAATGGGCGTTTCTGCTCCTATGGGCCACACGACATTAACTACTTGGGAGTGATGTTAAGAGTCTGAGGGAAAAGGGAGGAGGAACCTGTGAGAAAAACATGTGTAGAAGTCAGGCTGCTTATAGCACGAAGACCACGCAGGACTTTTCTCTTATTTTTAGCTTCAGTTGGCAAAAGACAGTCTGGCCTCTGAGAAGAGGAAGTGGAGCTTTTCAGCAAAGGGGCACAATAATAATCTGAAGACTTGCTCTTATAGTAAAGAAGAATCACTTGATGGTATTTCATGGTAATGGGAGCTTGTGACAGATGTTGTGTCAGCTCCACTTCCTCTCTCATCGTGGTCATGAAGTCGTGACCGAAAATATCACATCAGCATATCAGCCGGAGCCAAAAATCTGATGCTTCTTGTGTGTGTGTGTGTGTGTGTGTGTGTGTGTGTGTGTGTGTGTGTGTGTGTGTGTGTGTGTGTGTGTGTGTGTTAGAGTGAGTGAGTGAGTGAGTGAGTGAGTGAGAGTGTGTGTGTGTGTGTAACAGAATCATTGCACCCTAAGGAAGCACACTCGTGCAGTCATTCTTTAACAGAGTTTAAAATTACATTATGCAATTACCTCATGCATTTCATACACACCCTTTAACAGAGTTTAACTTACATACTACATATTATATCTCATGCATCTAGTTTAAATATAACCACACACATATAAATATATATATATCCATTAACAGAGTTTAAAATTACATTATATACTATGCATCTAGTTAGTTATGGGACAAATAAAGAAAAATGTCATATACACACACACACACATACGGGTTTTCAAATTACAATACATAGTTTTGTATTTGATAGGATATTTGTCATATGTATCTAAAGACACACACACACACACACACACACACACACACACACACACACACACACACACACACACACACACACACATAACTTACATTATATCTCACATATGTACAAAAAGGAAGTATACATATGATCACAGGTAACTTTACACTGGCAGCCTATGAGGACTTTTACACTGGTAGTAGTCAACACAACCACACGTGCATACCATGTTTCGTGTATTGACTCGTGCCACAGCAACATAATTATCATGTAAATTGTTGCTCGCACAGTTGAAGCTCCTGCAGAATATGACAGTAATAACAGAGCCTCTATGATGTAATGCATTCATTTCAACCACTCTATTGCTGCACTGAACCACATTAAAAAGGTTGGAAACACGCGCTCCAGTGGTTTTTCAAAGTACAGGCCGAGCAGAGAAGTCAGAGTTAGTTACCTCCATCCTGGGGAATGCGCCAGAGATCGTCTCCTCCTGCTTCTTTCACTTTGTTTCCCTCCCTGTGTGTTTGGCTCTTGGATTGAACGTGTCCGCTGGAGCTCGGTGTTTATATCTGCAGCCCAGTGGAGGCACATCCATCAGCCGGGAGCCAGAGGAGGAGACGGCAGAGGAGGAGACGCCAGAGGAGGAGACCGGTTTTTACGCACAGCTCAGCTCACTGTCAAGCCTGTGGGGGGAAGATATACTACTTCTGCTCAAGAGTTTCAAAATAAAATGCACTTTTTTTGGTGAACGCAGAGCTGAGCCCATTAAGTATTTGAGGTATTTAGCCTCAGGTTTTTTCCTCCCAGGTTGGCTGGTTTGATTTTTAACAACACAACAAGCAAAGTATGAGGAGACTCCCCCCCCAACAGCTTTAGCAGTTAATGAATCAACTGATATTAGTGACAATGCTCAACTTTTGGTATATGTCAGATTTTACCACGCAGAGAGGAACGATTTCTTGTGAGGACATTTTAGGCATCACAGCACTTACAACACACACCAGAGGGGAAGACATATACTTAGCTATAAAAGAAATGTTAACACAGAGAGGTATTAGTATGAAAGATGTTGTGTATCATCACCACCGATGGAGCTCCCTCCGTGATATCACTGCATTATCCATCAGTCTGTTCTGCTCCTTCAGAAGAGTATGCAGAGGTTATGAATACTGTGATGAAACTTATCAACTTTCTCAGGGCATCGTCATCACATAAAACATCGCCTCCTTCGAGAATTCCTGACGGAAGTTGATGCAAATTCAAATGACCTACTGCTGCACTGCAATGTTAGACGGTTGAGCAAAGGCAGAGTTCTAGCACGCGTTTGGGCCATTGGAAATGAAATTAAAATGTTCCTGGAACAACAGAAGAATCACAAGGCCAGACAGATTGCTCAGTTTTGGGAAGATGAGAGAAAAAAAGATTTTATGGCCTTCTTAGTTGACATAACCTCACACCTAAATGACCTCAACTTAAAACTGCAGGGCAAGAACAACTCTGTGTGTGATTTGGTAGCAGCTGTCCAGTCTTTCCAGCGGAAGTTGGAGATTTTCAAAGTGGATCTCCAAGAGAACTTTACACATTTTCCAGCAATGAAGCAAATTCAGGGTGAGAGAGATATTTCCTCTCACGTTGAGTTCATTAGAAAAACTGATTGGAAACTTCAGTGATCGTTTTGATGACTTCAGCCTGGAAGAACAGGTCCTCCTTTTCATTCAGAACCCTTTTCTGTCAAAAATGTGACCACGTTTTCACAGGAGGCTAAAATTACCTTCAAGTGGGTCGATATGGCCTCTCTACAGAAGGAACTTGTTGATCTGAAAGAGCAGTGTGCAGGTAGTGATGCTTCTGGCTACAGACTACCTGAGAAAGTTTTCCCTGGCCTCACTAAAGTGGCAGTACACACCTTGACAATGTATGGCTCCACATGCAGTTGCGAATCAGCATTCTCAACACTTAACATTTTTAAGACCAAATACCGTTCAAGAATGACATTCTTTTACATTTACACACCTGTTTGAGAATGACACTGACCCCATTCCTCCCAAGGTTCAAAGTACTAGCAGAGAAAGCTAAAGCCAATTTCTCCCACTGAATTAGGGAAGTAGGCCGACAGACAATAGGCTACATGTGAATGAAACTATGAAAATTATTTCTTGTTCTTTTTTCTAAGAAGTTTTTGCTTCAATCTTTAAGTGGTTGTTAAGTTCAGTTCAACTTAAAGCACTTTATATGTTTGTCTTTGAGGATGTTACATCTTTATGGTTAAATGGAATGTAGGCCTGTATGCAAATTCCAAGACAAAATGTTTATTGCACTTCGTTTCATGTTTGTCCAGAATAGGCATTGTATTTTTGCCAGTTTGTGTTTGATTTTGTATTGTTACAAAAAGCAAAAATACAGAAACTTTGAGGACAGATCCAGGATCCAAGATTTTCCCAGAGAATAATTAATGGATCTCGATTTTTTGAATCTGGTATATTAAATGGACTGATACGAGTTTGTGCAATTTGGTGCAGCATCAGTTGGGTCTTGGCATTCATCTGTCGAGGAGGTTATGTTTTTATCATGAATTTGTTTGTGAAAGGATGCATTATGGGTCAGGGAAGAACCCATTACATTTTGGTATTTGGCATTCCTTTTTCTGTCTTTAAAATTGTGAGATGGGTTTTTTTCTCTGAGAATACTTCAACAACCATGATGAAATTAATCCCTGAGTGTGTGAAATTTGGTGAATGTTGGACATTTGTGCTTTCTTGAGACACCACCGTTTTTTTTACAGTTTTTTTTTCATTGTTTACAACGACAGCAGGTTTTCTCCTTGTCATCAGCACATTCGACGACACTTCAGCTCTGCTAACGGCTAACATGTGTCATTGCCCTCTGCAGCCAGTTAACACGTGACTGGACAGTGGAGCAGAAATCAGTTATTTCACCAATCAGACCACCCGGTGCCACAGAGGGAAAAGAAACGCTGCTTTCGAAGGGCTAAAACCCTCAAGCATGTTTCAGCCACAACCCATTCACTGATGTCACCACTTGTTTTTTGTCTTTTCCAGCTGATGGAAAACACCTGCTGTGACATCAGTGTTTGAAACGAGGCCAGATGTGTAACAGGGTTTATCTGCCCAGAGTCCTTTTTGCATAACAAACAAACTTCTACATTTAATCTTTCAAATCTTAAATTTTTCTTACACCTTTAAAATCCATACATACAGTACATGATACACATTTTATATCTAGCGTTTCGTGCAATGTTTATAGCCATTTCTACTTTTATTTTGAAGGCTGTGTGAGTGTGGTTCTCACTACAACACTGTAGAAAAGACACTGAGTGTAACTCTGCTCTGCATAAGCAGCTTATATTGTGTTGATTTTTAGATATTTAGCAGGTACTTAGTTTACACATTCATGAATATTCTTATATGCACCCATGTGTCAATAGTCAGGTGGATTTAAATCATTATTTTCATTGTCTATAGTAATTTAACCTAATACAAAATATCTGGCTTACTTAAACATACACTTAAACTTACAGACTTGGCAAGATGCTAATTTTATGTATCAGAAAATACAAATGCAGAACTGGAAAAAACCACAACAAATATTTATAGATATGAAAATTAGTTGCACTTCATGCATGGACCACAGGTGTAGATTCCCCATTCAGTCCAGGTCTAAATGTGTATGTCTGAAATGGCTCATTTTAGGTGTCCAAAACACAGAGGCACAAGTGAGGTCAAAAACTAAAACACTATGAAAACCAGGTAATTAAACAAACTGACAGAGACAAGAGAGACACACAGGTGAGACAAATAAGAGGGAATGAAGTGAGACAGGAAGTGGAGGCCAACATAAAACAGGAAATGACATAACAGAAGGGATCACAAGAAAATAATGAAACTGAGGCAGAGACACACAAGGAAGAGTAACAATTAAACACAGAATATAAATCCAAAATCGTCAATCAAAACTCCTGGTCTTGGTCAGGACGCCTCCAAGGGGCACAGGAGAGATCCAGAACCCACTGAACTGGGAACACCTCTGGATCCCCAGGAGGTGGAAAGTGTTGCTGGGGAGAGTAATGTGTGGAAACCCCTGCTTAGCCCACTGCCTCTGTGACCTGACCTCAAATAAGTGGAAGAAACGCCTGCAGTTAATGCTTCCCCTCCTACTAGAACCATATGCATGGGAGTATCATTCATATATATATATATATTGCTGCTTCTTCTTTTCCAAACGTGTTAAATTTTGCACACATGAGGACTCTTGCTCACAGCTGGAAAACAGGCCAATGTTACAATTAGCTGCTTTTCAGTGAAGTCTTCGCATGCTGGGTTTCTCATGTGAGGATGAAAGATGTGTGAGCAGCGACCCCGCCGTCCTGCCCGAGGCCTGGAGGAGGAAGAAGAACCAGTCGCTCCGGGAGCTTCGTAATGGTGCGGTTTCTTCACCATCAACCCACCACACAGCTGCAGGAAGAGGAGAGGCTGTTTCTTCTGCTTATTGTTTTCTCCCTTTAGGTTGTTGTGTGCATCTGGTTTTGTTAGTTTTTTTGACAAACAGTCGAAAGCAAGTTGCGATCCAGTTTCACAAGTTTGACATTGACGGAAAAACTGGTTCTTAACAAACACTGTTCATGAACAAACGCAGACCTGCATTAGCCTCCAAATTGCAGGAAGCATTGACTCTTGGAAAGTGTTTTACTAAAAGCTTTAGAAGACGAGGTGATTAGTGCTTTATAAATGAAGATTATTATCATTATTAGGGCCATTAGAGGCTTTTAGAAGGTGCTGCGGGAGATTCTCGTGGTTTATAAAAGGCAAAGACGCACTGGAGGTTTCTCGTCTTACTGTCGCCCGACTGTGAAGAGTGAAATTGATTGATCAGGAGGAGGATTTCGTATTCAGGGTCAGTTTGGGGGAAAGGATTTGATTCAGAGAAGAGGACGGAGAGCAGAGAGAAACGAGAGAGAGACTTTCTAGAGCGACACCCCCTACCGCTAAATAACCTCCATTTTAGCCCAGTCTGCTGTCACCACACGCATGGACCAGCGGCCACAGGGAGCCAAACAGGAAGTGAAAAAGTGTTTGCTGATAATGAGTGGAAATGGAGAAGCTGATAAAGAGTTTCTTACAAGGAGAAGTGAAGCCTTTATCTATCAGGGCAGTGTTTCCATTAGATTAAAAGCCCAGTTTGACATGTTTTTATCACAGGAAATGTTTTAATAGTTATAATTGTAATAATAATTTGTCTGTACACGTGCACGTACATGCACAAGTTTGCTTCTCCTGGTAGCTTTATACTTTGCCTCCCTCCTCTGGTGGAAAAGGACCATTGCACTGAAAGGATGTTGGTGTGTGCAGCTGTGTCATAACAGAAACGTTCACTTCCTAGAGGAGTTACATTTAAACTGCAGCTATGGCTTCAACCTGTGCCGTCCACATGCCGCAGTGTTACCGGATGGCAAATGTTTAAGTATCGTACCAGAAGCTTAAAATGATCGTATTTTAAGGAAATTATCGTACACGACCAGTATAGGATGGACACTTAATACTGGGATGCTGACGTTTCAAAGCTGTGTCCGAAATGTGGTTGAAAACACTCATGTCACGTCACCACGAGCGCCGTCGTGCTCACTATTGGATAAATAGGATGCCATTTTCCAAAACTGAATTGATTCATATTGAGAATAAAGTTGCAATGTTGAGAGTAAAGTTTAAATTTCAAGAGTCAAACTTCTAACAATGTATCAAACTACTAATGTTAGTGCAGAAAACATTTCATTGTTGGACCAACTTAAAACATTACGTCAGCTGGTAACATACAAATGAATTAAGTTTGTTCAAGTTAAAATTAAACTTTGATCTGAAAAAAAGGGAGAAATTGCTCTTTTCCTCAGTTTTAGTAACAGGGAAAATCACGTCAAGCTCATAAACACCGTGCAGCGTCTGTATTAAGTCACTGAACTCGAGCTTTGAAAGTTGGAACAGCTCATATATCTGTCACGCCTTCTTCCAACTGGATTTCTCGAATCAGAGGAGTCAACTTTATTCTCAACATTTCACCTTTGTTCAGGGAAAGAAAACCCTGCTCCTCTCATGTCTGGCCCTGCTGCTCTTCTATGTTTTACAGACCCAATAGAGGTGAGCAGTTTGTTGATGTAGTGGAAGTCATGGCCTTAAAGGAGAAGCAGAGGTGATACAAACAGTATATTTCTGATGCCGAATGTTTTGAGTTGGTGTGAAAAAGGCCCCGGGGAGATGTTGACTCGAGCCGCTCGCACACACTCTCTTCATTATCAGCAAAGAAAATAACCGAGTGAGGTCGAGGTGCTTGTTGATCTTTCCCCAGGTGATGGCAGGACGGTCTGTGGGATGTAAGCTTTTTACATCCCACGTCGCTCCAGCTCATCTGGCAGAGACAGAACGGTTCAGTTAAAAAAAAAAAAACTGTCATGGGGATGAGTCAGCCCAGAGCGACTTTGTCTCTTTGTATCTGTGCAAAACCAAGGCCTGATGATTCACGGGCAGCATCATGACAGTTCCTTTTAAAGAGCAAGATGGATGGTCGACAGAAACCTGGTAAAGTCTGGGTTTATTTTGGGATTAGACATTGTTCAGGGTTACAATTACATAACTTTCCTTGTGCAGAGGTGCATGAGGTACGAGGACGTGTACAACTTTCTCATTCAAAATGCAACACCGACAGAAGAGTTGTAGAATCAATATTATGCAAGTGTAGGACAATAAAAGCAATAACCTCCGCCGCAGCTGACAACCTAATATCTTTTTTTCCTCTTTGAAATACACTTAGAGCGGCCATTACTCTGAATATGGAGATGCAGGGACGTCGTCTGCCGGTGTAAATCCAATTCAGAGCCCTGGTAATAAAATAACCACGTCAGATTACATGTGACGGCCGGCACGTAAGCAAAACCTCAGGGCTCAGGTGGCCTCTGGAACACACACACACACACAGACACAAACACACACATGCACACCACAGAGCGCGAGAGAGAGAGAGACAACAACTGCCCCATTTTCATACTAATCTGCTTTTATCAAGTCATGTTCCATCTATTCCCTGGAGAGATTGCACACAGCCCTGCAAAAAAACCACACACACACACACACACACACACACACACACACACACACACACACACACACACACACACACACACACACACACACACACACAAACACAAACACACACACACACACACACACACACACAAACACACACACACAAACACACATAGGAATACCCCATCTCACATCTGCACAACTAATGGCCCACGGCTGATAGGTTATTTACTTGTTTTCTTTCCTTTGATTTATGATGACAACAAACAGCACGATAACAGTTGTTCGACATGCATTAAACAAATTCAATCACACAACAGAGAGGAGCCGAGGCCACAATTAAACATAACAAATGAACAGTCGCATGTGGCAAAACATCATCTGTCAGCAACGAAGCCGGATCGCGCATTAATCCGTGCACGTGTTCAACAAGTGTTGACGCCGAGCAAGAAAAACAAGAAGCAGCGCACAACGTAGAGGTAAATACTCTTGCATTAGGTGCATAACACTGAAACAGGAGAATATAAATGATATTTTTTGCTTGGAATCTAACATATTAGTATTTTTTCTGGACATAAAAACTATATGTGACATGGGTGATATGGTCCCTGTGAACAAAACGCTGCAGGTGTTGCACTGAGGAGCTGCAGGTCTCAGCCCTGAATTCCCACTCAGACCTTTCCCCTCTGCACATGTTCAACGGGTTTCCTCTTCAGCTCAAGTCGAGCAGCTCAGGGCGCCTCAGACGCCGGTCAGGCTCTCGTTCAGGGTGGAGATGTGGCTGGTCACGCACAGCTGTCTCGGGCCGTGGTGGGCTTGTCTGGGCCGCTGGTGCAGCAGGAAGAGGCGCTTGGCCGCGGCCCTGTACTTCCGGGACATGAGGTTGTAGACGACAGGGTTGATGGAGGCGCTGAGGTAGCACAGCACCATGGAGGCCATGTTGAAGTTCTGGCTCAGCATGGCCGTCTCGTAGTCGTCCACCTGCGCGAAGAGGTTCCTGCCGATGTGGTACGGCAGCCAGCAGATGATGAAGGCCAGCACCACCACCACTGAGAGCAGAGGACGAGATAGACAGGGGATCAGTTTCATTAAAGGAATCGTTCGACCTACTACTCACTGCTCATTTACTCACTGCTGTAATTTACCAGCTCTGCCATTCACGTGCAGGGAACCCTGTTGTACAGCGACAGACGACAGGCCGATCTGCATTAATCAAATTTTAATCATGATGCATCCATCAGGTCGTTCATTAGTTGAGCACAAACGGCACAGAGCTCATGCTGTCAGACTCGCTGCCATTTGTATCCACGGTGGTTGAATCCTGAAATTAACAGACGCCTCCATAAATCAACATTAATAGAAATCTACATGCTTTTTAAGTCCTGGTCGTATTCAGCTGCTGTCGCTCAACGATCGTTGGTCCCGTATGACTAGACGTTGTCCCTCTGCAGATCTACAATATTTCTTTATTTCATAAATAACTCTTACTGCTAATTATGCAATAACTGGGTTCCCGTAGGCCGCATATTCCCCTCTTTAATTTTTAATTTGACATTTATTATCTTCAGTGAAATTGATTGTACTTTAGTCTGCAGGGTCTTTTCGATCGATAACGGTGACTCAGCGATTACCTCAGCCAGCACCGACATGTCAGGAAGCTTTCAATACCTAAAATAAAGCTTTGTTCTTCTTCCTTTTTCTGTTTTTAGATTTATGGCGTCATGCTGTGTCCTCGCTGGATGTTTTTCTGCTGCTTACTGTGTATTAGCTCTAATTAGCTCGCTGCTCCCCTGCATCGTACAAAACGTGACCGTGTTGTTGGAGCCAATCACAGGCCGCCATCACTCAGGGGGACATGACATGATTACTGGTTGTTTTCCGTTTTTGTTCACAAATTATGAAAAGAGTCTGTTCAACCAAAACATATTTTTGTAGCTATTTCTAGTCATATGTTTGTAATATGCAGTGTACTGTGTTCTGCAGGCAGAAAACATATAAAACCAATATCTGAAAACCTACACAAGTAACTCCCTGTATCTAGATACTGTTTCAGGTAATATGATAATATGTCATATTTTGTTGTTCGTCTTCTAAGTTAAGAGGCATTGAATGCACCAATTTGACATTTTAGGAAGAATTAGCCAGAGATAAATGAGAAGATTCATACTTTAAGGTAAATAAAGAAAATATGGTAAATATGAGAATGTGGATATTTTTAAATGCAAACTCTAGACGTACCTTTTTAGTGGAGCTTTTACTTGAGTTTAAGTTATTTATCTGTGTATTACTCTGAGTCAGAATACAAGAGACAATACATGTGTCTGCAGAGATTATATCTACTATCTCTCACCCAGTATCTTGACAGTTTGCCTGTGGGATCTCTCCCGGGCCAAGGTGCTGGGGCCTTGCAGGTCATTTTTGCTCTTCCACAACTTGCACCCGATGGAGCCGTAGAGGAAGATGAGGCAGAGCATCGGGCAGAAGAAGTAGGTGGTGGACACCCACAGCATGATGTGCAGCTGCCCGGAGATGATGGCGTAGTTGGTGTGCTTGCACTGGCCCGTGTTGTAGTCCGGGTGCGTGTCATTGTCGTACTCCACGCCGATCAGGAAGAGCGTGGGAGCCGCAGAGACCAGGGCGAAACCCCACAAGGCGAAGATGATGTACTGCACCCTGCGCCTGGTCACCACCACCTTGGTCTTGAGGGGGAAGCTGATGGCCAGGTAGCGCTCGATGCTCAGGGCCGTGATGTGGAGGATGGTGGCCGAGGTGCAGCCTTCGAAGATGTAGTGGTAGAGGCGGCACACGGTCTCGCCAAACAGCCAGGGCACGTACTTCCACAGGCGGTAGAGGTCAAAGGGCAGGCAGAGGAAGATGATGAGGTCGGACACCGCCATGCTGGACAGGTAGAGGTTGGTGGTGGTCTTCATGTCCTTGAAGTGCTGGATGATGAGGATGGTCATAGTGTTGCCGGTCACCCCGACGATGAAGATGAGGATGCAGATGACGGTGACGGGGATGAGGGTGGAGGTGGGGAACAGGGAGCCCTCGTAGTGGTGGTCGTCTGCGCTGTAGTGGTCCATGACCTCTGCTACAGCGGCGTGAGGGTCCACCTGGGACCTGGTCCAGGGCATGACGACCTCCAGGGGTGCGGTTATGTATGAAATGAAGACGCAACAGGCGGCTGAGGAGAGAAAATGAGACGTCTAAGGATCAAACCTGTGTTTTTAGCTCCTCAACTACAAATGATTGAGTTTAGATTTTTGTTAGTTGAGGTTTACTTCAGACTCGTGGGTTATTTCAGTCTGAAAGTAGGATGAAAATAGAAAAATTACAAAATACAGCATAAACATAGAATGCAAGCATTGCACATTATAGTGTTTCCACTTAGTGTCGCCTCGGTTTAGACAAGTATGATCACATTTTTTGAGGCAGTTAATCTGATCAAAATTCTGAATGCATCATTATATCATATGCCACATGAGGCTTTGTCAGTTTTGCATGACTGTAGATGCACCACAAGTTACTGTGTACAGTGGTGTACAGTCGGCTCCTAAAATTATATTTTAACACCATCTGTGCACATAGAACATGTCCGTGCCAACCTGTCGGCTTGTGCAAACAGTTTACAGCACTGACGCTGCACATCGTCATCACTGCACAAATCGTTCCTAATGATGTGACCCAGATATTTGCTCATTACATTCAGATTCATTCTGATCATCCTTGGTTCTAACAATCTTTTCAGTGTCATAGTGTCGCACCATAACTTAAACATACTGGAAACAGCTGCTGTAAACCAGCACCGTGAGGAGAAAACTAAATCCTCAGCATGATGGTTAATAAGACCACCCCCCACCGTACAGCTCTGACTTAAACTCTCTATCATCTTCTTAGAAAGACCTTGAGTCTGTAGACTGAAGAGAATTCGTGACCAATTTCCACCTAGTCGGACCCAAAATTTTGAACTATATTTACTTAAATTGTGTATTTATTTGAATTTTGAAGTGTATTCACCTAAATTTTGTATTTATTTGAATTTTGAAGTGTATTATTATTGAATTCTAAAGATCCATTGGTTTACATCAATCGTGAAAACCTATTAGCAGAATGGTAAATTATAAAAAACAGTATTTATATAGAACCTATCGATTCCTCAAAGCACTTTACAGCATCATCATTCACACACTGATGGAACAGACATCAGGGGGGTTCAGCGTTTCATGCAGACTGGAGGAGCCTGGGATCGAACCACCGACCCTCTGAACCACAGCCGCACAGATACATCTGTGTTAAACCCACTCTAGTTCCTTGCAGCAACAATGAAAACTAAACTAGATAACTATCAGTGAATAACTGACTTGAACTATGTGCAATGACAATAAAGCAGAATTTAATCTGATCTAATCTAGTATTTAAAAATGCAAATTTAATTTTCACTTGGTGCAGAAAAATATATTAAAAACTGTGAAACCAACATGATTTTGGTAAAAGTAGAATATAGTAAACACGTAAACTCACTTTCATCCTGAAAACTTTAAACTCTAAAAGCATAACTAAAAAAAGGAAATACTTGACGTTACCTTTTTTCAAATGAGCTGGATTTTCAATTTTCCAACTTCCTCTTGGTCTCAGTTTGTGTCGATGGAGCAGCAGCAGGAGAGTCACATGAAGTGGCAGAGCTGGTTCCTGTGGAGCTCTGGTGAGAGACGAGGAAGAAAAGAGCACCTCCTCCTCTTCCTCCTCAGCACCCTGAGGAGTCAGGGTGTGTGTGTGTGTGTGTGTAGGTGTGTGTGTGTGTGTGTGTGTGTGTGTGTAATCTGCGTAATCAAATGATGACAGGATGGATGGATGACTTTAACAGGCGTAAGAAGAAGGAGGGAATGAAAATGGAGGGAACCCCAACACCATCAACACCAACAACACCACATAAGAAATCTGATTACACGTAATAAAATATACATATGAATAATACACGACTTCATTAATGAACTCATCCATCAGGGAAACACCAGCTTGTTTGTGGAGTCACTTCTGTGTTTGCTCGATCTTCCAGGAGCCTCATCTGTCTCCATCACTCCACACCCACCAACTTCATCACCTCACCCTCCTCCTTCTCCTCACCCTCCTCCTTCTCCTCACCCTCCTCCTCTTCCTCACCTGTCACGCTTCTTATAACAAACTCTACATCAACAACAGAGCGAGGACGAGGCCTGAAAAGGTCAAATTTAATTTAATCTGTGGAATCTGTCAAATCTGAGCTGATTTGTGGATTTTTTAGATTCTTGTGTCAGTTTAAGGTTTAAAATCTGGTTTTCAATATAAAGCTACAACATTTAATCTAATGTTTAAGGTTTATGGGGTTTTGTTCATTTTCATTCATGGAATATGTTTAAGTATTATTTTATTGCTAAAATAAGCTAAGATAAACTAAGATAAACTCAGCTAATCCAAACTAAACTAAATCAAGCTAAGCTTAGCTAAACCAAGCTGAGGTAAACCAAGCTAATCTAAATCAAACCAAGCTAAACTACGATAGGTTAAACTAAGATTAGCTAAAATAAAACAAGCCACGCAAAGCTAAATATAACTAAAGATAAAACTAAAACTAAGATTAATTTAGCTGAACGAAACAAAACTAAGCTTAGAAAAAGCTGAACTAAACAAAACGATAAGATAAAAATAAGCTAAACTAAACTAATCTTAGACAAGTAAAATAAGCTCAACTAAAATAAACTAAGATAAGTTAAAATAAGCTCATCTAAACTATGTAAGTTAGACTAAACTAAACTATTGGGACTTATTGTGAGTCAGAGCACAAAGTTCTTGAATTAACATATAGAAGTAGATCAAGATTAAAAATGGAAACATGTGGTCGCTCCCTGACTAAAGCATCGTGAGTAGAGGTTTTTAATTCTTCCCTTCCTGATCGGATCCAGATCGACAGGTTTTCAGGTTGGGTCCAGACCAGCATTCATCTGGAGGCCTGGTCGACCTGCTGAACGACTGCTGTGCTCTGTTGGTTCAGAGCCACCAGCTCCATTAGATCTGAATGAACCTTTACAGGAGTCACGCTGACATCAGGGCGAGTCTGTGTGTTTACTCTGAGCTGACCCGCGGCCGGATGCAGCGCTCGGACCTGACGGGGCCACAGGATCGTCCCTCCTCTGTTTACTGCTGTCAGCCACCAGGAGAGCTTGTTTGTTCTGCTCTTTGTGTTTGAGACCAGCAGGTCCACTTTCCCCCTCGTCCATCATGGCTCTTACACCACTCAGGCGTGTTTGTCTTTTTGTACGACAGCATCACTTACATTGATTTCCTGGAGACTTACTCTCACCTTAACCACAGTTACTACATGCCTAACCCAAACCCTAAACTCAACCTGAACACAACCTCAACCCAAACCTTTTCATTAACCAAACCCTAAGCTAAACTTAACCCAAACTAAACCAAACCCAGCCTAAACATAAACTAAACCCTTAACCTAAACCCAATCCTTAACCTAACCCTGACCTAAACCTAATCTAAACGTTAGCTAAACCTAAACCAAACCCTTTATCTAAAACCTTACCTAACCCCTAACCTAAACCCATAACTTAACCTAACCTTAGAATATGTCTTCACCTGTAAATGTAAGGTTACGTTATGGGGACTTGTTTCTTGTCCCCATTATGAAAACAAGTCCCCATACTGTGAGTGTGTAAACAGATGTAAGGTCCCCACAACCTGAGTAATACCTGGACCACACACACACAGAACAGCAGCGTTGGACTGTTCCAACGTTAGACCAGATTACTACCACTCCATCATATAGATGTATTTTTATCTAGACTAACAGTCACTTGTGTTTTTGTGTGTGGTTTTATATTGTGTACTTCTTCTACTACAGCTGCACATGCTGTCAACCATTATTCCCTGTGATTGATTCTGATGAGCAGTGGAATAAAAACCTAAAACCTCAGTTCTGAGTGTTTTAGTCTGTTAATACTACAGCCACTAACCACCTTCTAGTTAGTTTTTATTTCTAAGTTTATTCAGTAAAAGTTGGAAAAAGGTCTGAAATGTGTGTATGTGCAGTTTAATGTCTCTCCCACTGATTTACAGCAGGATATCGAACTGTTTGGAACCACGTTGTCCTTGTACAGTGCCATTAGAACCATGTTATAACCAGACACACACAAATACCCAAACGATTAAGAATTATAAATCTTTTATTGTGCATGGATCCTTTGTAGATATCATGGCTATACAGATACACTTTAGATACATACCTATGATTATACATTTTTCCCATAACGAACATTTTAAAGTGATATGTCTGGTAGTATGTATAGTATAACAAATTTCTCATTTTGGAATGTACGGTGTATGAGGTAACTGCAAACATTAAAATTACATAAAAATGGTCTATTTTTGTGCATATTTTACTCATTTTTGTAGCATTTTGTTGACCCCCCCGCCCCCCAGCCAGAGGTGGTGAGCCCCCGGGTGAAGAGGTGTTAAAATGGCACACGTTGCAATCGCTATCAAAAATAGGAATTTGACTTCTTTAAATGACAAAGAGAAGACATTTGCAGAATGTCTCAAAGACCAAATCATGTAATTATCCAAGACGTTTTGCAAGGTACCTGTATTTCATTTTTCTTTTTTTTTTTAAACGGTGCTCAGCGGCAGGAATCTGCCACCGAGACCAAACGACACTAGACCCCTACAGCCAGATTACCAGTGAGAACTCCGCGTTAGCAATCTGTTACGAATACTTAAACACACAGAGAGAGAAAGGCAAATTTTTTGATTCACAGGAAGTACATGATATTTTTGTATCTGCCATTTGCGTTCCATGATTCATGAGTACTCAGGATTTATTATTTTCTCTGGAGAGTATTAACTTATATTACTTCAATATTATAAAAAAATATACTTCACAAATGTATGACCTGACAAAAAACAAAAAAGACAAAATCAAAACCAAATCATAGGTTATACATATAACTACTTTCAATATCTCGCACAATTACGTAGGTTTACTAACGTCAAATAAATGATGCAAAAAATAAAAGGAAATAAAACACAGCTTAGTGTTTTCTAACACTAAAAGAAAAACATTGAAAACTTAAGAGAAATAAAGAAATTCTCCCGAGATTTTTTTCCCTCTCCAATTAAGGCCTCTGAAACAACTGGTTCATACTTATTTCAATTAATAATTTTTTTTACATTTTTTATAGTTTTAAATTTAATTGATTATTTTTTTTTTGGCTGAGACAGATCAGCTGTTTCAGTGACATAATAATGTGGTAGTACAACTTTTAAAACACCCAAAACACAAGTAGGGCTCGGACAATCTCAAAGTGTGTTCTATAAAATGCATCACATGACCAAGACGCTGTCAGTCGAGGTTTTTCCTTCCACTAAGGTGCAAAATCAATTACTGGGGGGGAAAAAAAAAAACAAAAGAACAAAATAAAAGAAAACATACAGTTAAGCATACATTTTTTTGTGCTGAACAACAATATTTTGGAGTAAAGCAGCTGCATGATTGTAAAAACAAGCTACAGTATAACTATATGATAGTAAAAATAATTAGAATTCACTGTTAGTTTGGTTTTTGTTGGTTTTTCTAAACTTTATACCGAGCATTTGTTTTTCCTCAAACTTACAGGTCCTTTGCGTCTTCACTGTACAAAAATATACTAACATTTCTCCAGTCATTTTTGCATCCTTAAACATTCTGAACATCTAAAAGGATGGAAAGTGCTAAATGAACGTGAGCGAGATTTTTTTCGTTTGCGGTTCTTCTCTCACTAGATCCCCTTAAACTCCAGCAGGGGCTCGAGTCCCTTCATCTGGCCCTGGAGCTTCCCAGCCGTGTACCTCGGTGGCACGAACTACAAACAATACACACATCTGGACACACACACCTTCACTGTGCAAACACTGGCCCACCAGGTCCCAGGATCAAATAGCAGATAGGCTAATGACACACCTACGTACTATCTTAGGAACACACCTATCAAAAAAACAGTTTCATACTGGACACATAAATGGAAATATAAATAATGACTATATATACTGTAATCAACAAGTACATGAGTCGAAGCGCCCCCTTCCCCCCTTGACCCTCTCCCCCAAAATAAACCATTTCCCTGCTCTTTTCGGAGTTCCTTACGCACAGGAAGCTTATCGTAATTCAACAGAAATCAGAACTGAACGACAGATATCACACAAAGTTGGGGGCGGGGCTGACGAAGGCAGGAGTGTCAGGACGATATCGCAGGGGCCAAATAAGGTGTTACATCCTTGACTCATATCTGCTATTCAGCTGTCACTCACCGGCCCTTCCTCTCCCCACACACACCACAGTGAGTAATGCGATTACTCTGTCGACGACGGAAAACAAATACGTATAAAATGAAGGATACAAAACAATAGAGACCGGGAGGGGGTGGGGGGGAAGAATAAAGCTATAACCCTGCAGCTGGGTGGCGCAAAACCGCTCATTTAATGACAAAGTACTGGATGACAAAAGCGATGAGGATGGCGATGACGGCGAAAACCATGAGGAGGAGGAAAGCGCACTGCTCGTCCGTCAGGCTCCGTCTGGCTCGGTTGGACTCGGTGCCGGCTCTGGATCCCGAGCCGGTCGCGCCGCCGCCCACCGCCACTTCGTTCCTCTGAGGGGAGAGGGTCACTGTGGGGCTGTAGGAGCCGTTCAGCTCAGGGGCGTCCTGGCACTGCCTGATAGCACACACCCGGAAACGGTAGTCGCTGCTGGGCTGCATGTTCTGCACGTGGAAGGATGTGGCGGAGCCTTTGTAGGCCTGAGGAGGAGAGGAGACGAAGAGAAGACGTGAGGAGACAAGGAGAGGAAACATACATTTGAACTTAAATGTAAACATAAGAGCACAACTTTTCTGAATTGTTTATTCTGTAGAAATAAAAGTTTTTATATCAGCAAACCGATTTGTCTTTGAAAGGCTCATGTTGGCTGATCATAAAATCCGTCAGGCTCTATTTTCCTTCCATATAATCCTCATGTTCACTGAGATAATTCTTGAAAGAAACTTGATAAACTGAACCTGACTCATATCAGTGAAATGAAGTTGTTTGTATTGACCATGTACTGAACTCTGAAAGTGACAAACTTCCTCTCGTGTCACCTTTTAGCTCCGTGTCAGGAATAATGGATGAACAGTTTGTCTTCCTCTTTTAGCTCCAACTATTTTCAAATTTATTTTTGTTAGAGTTATTTAGTTTGTTGGCAGAAGTTTGGAAACCATCTGCCTCCGCTCTTCACCCAGCCGACACACCCACGAGTTTTTGGAGAGCCTTGATTTGTTCGGTTGCTAGAGTGACACTTTTTTGATTTTCCATTTTCTGAGTGAACCAACTTTTCATGTGAATTATAAAAGTGGGTGTAAATGAAAAAAAATAACAGTCTCCTCGTTTCTTGTTTATAATTTGGCAGGATAAAAACCACAGGCAACCGGAGGAGGGTACAAACCTTTTAGAATATATATTCGGACTGATAATAACCATGGAAACAAACTTGCGCTGAATGGCAGCCACATATTTCACCTCCCTGATTCGATTGCCATGTATCATGTGGTGAGATTAGCATAAACCGGCAGTAGCCATTATTCCACATTAACGTGGTGGAGGCCACAGAGCGATGGATGTGCAGGCAGGGGCTCGACACCTGGGAAACCTCGAGGATCAATGACGTTTGCATAATGGGCAATTTAAAGCCAGCAGTGACTGATGCAGGACGCTGCAGTGCCACACAGTGAAAACGTTAAGACCCCCGGTACCATCTGCATCCCGGTCTGCGACAAAAGGCCACCGTGATGAATGGGGGGTCACCCACAGGTAACAAGGGAAGGACACAACACACGAAGAACCTTCACACGACGACGCCAGTACCTGTTTGAACTCAGAGTTTCCCATCATGGACTGCAAGGTGTAGGTGATGGGGTCCCCCTTCATGGGCGGTAGGGCCTCCCATGTGACCTCACAGGAGTTGTCATCGAGACGCTCCACTTTAGGGGCTGGAGGGAGAGCATGAGAAAATAAATATGAATAAAACTTAGACTTAAAATCAACAAGAACTAAAATAAATTACACTATAACAATCAGATCAGACCTTTGACCACTGAAATCGAATCAGTCTCAGTGAACATTTGTGCCAAATTTGAAAGGATTCTCTTGAAGCGTTTTAACACGCACATTTTCTCAAGTTTCTGTTTGAATCAAAGCTTTGAGATATTTTTAAAAAATGGTTGCTGCTAAAGAAAGTGTTTGTTTTAATACAAAAGAACTTGCTTTGATATGTGAAGTGACTCAGCTGAACTAAAGAGTGAATTTCAGACATGCAACATCTAACTTTTTCGCCATGAGCACAGAGTCGTCAGTGTGAGTCATGCTCTTCTTTAGGTAGGTGGCATTTTAAGTAAAACAATAAAAAATACGTGGTTGTACTGAACTGGTGAGGTCATGATACACGATTGTGTGTGTGTGTGCGTGTGTGGGCGGGGTTTCATCCTTTGTATCATATTGATATTAAGCTTTAGACCCGATGTTCAAATTGGTCTGCATTCAAACAGTTGAGAGTCCACTTCACTGAGTGGAGACCAATTGTTGAGTAACACTGACAAACTGGCACATAAGAGCCAATCAGGGATCAAAAGAGAAACTGCAGAAACGACTCGACACGTGAGGACGACGTGAATCTCTTCCACACGAGTCTTAATCAAACACAAATCAATTACCAGAGGTTAGAAACCTTGAGAAAAGTTTGTTGAGGAAACAAGCGCTGAGAGAGAGAGAGGGAGAGAGAGGGACAAAGAAAGAGTAAATCAAGAAAGAAAGAGTAAAAAAGAAGAAAGAGTGAAAGGGAGAAAAAGTATATAAAGAAATAGTGAGAGAAAGAAAGAGTGGATAAGTAATAAAAGAGAAAGACGAATGAGAGAGAGAAAAGAGAAAGAGTGAATAAAGAAATAAAGGTCAGAGAGAGGGAAAAGAGGGAGAGAGGAAAGGTAAGAGAGAAGAGAGGGAGAGAGAGAAAGAGAAAGAAAGGATATTAAAAAAAAGAGCGAAAGAAAGACAGATATAAAAAGAGAGAGAGAAGTGTGTCTCTGTACCTTTGACAGGAGCTGGAGGAGAGCGTGGGGTGGTGAATGTGTAAACATTGGAGAAGGGCCCTTCGCCCGCCTCATTAAAGGCCTGGATGCGGAACATATAAGAGGTAGACTCATTAAGCCTCTGGACTTTGTGTGTGTGGAGGGGTCCTTTATACAAGGATATAAATCTGAGGGAGGGAGAGAGAGAGAGAGAGAGAATTTAATGAGCAAAAGGGTAAAGATGACAAAAGGCAAACAAGAGGAGCAACTCCTCTGCCAGGAAATATACAGTAAATCATCAGTTCTCCTTATAAAGCTCTTTCTGGTGCGTTATGGTCCACGTGCCCCACCCTACTCTGCCCTGATCACACCTGGTACTAACACCTCCTGTGTGATCAGGTCACCAGTGGACAGCTTGAAGTAAAACATCCAATCGGTCAGACTACATTCACAGTCCTTTCAGCACATGAACGTGCAACTGAACCACTAACATGCGCCGCCGTTAAATGGCGTCCTCTCCGTCAGCGGGAGTGCATAATTATTCTGCTTTGTTCACTATGTCTGAACATTTTTGAAAAAGCAACGGCGATATAGAATTTCACGAGTGAGTCAAACATCTAACGTGATTTGTTTTTTCCTGGAACACACCAAGAAATAGACTGAGTCTGTGTTGACACAGACGAAACACAGAAAATTGCATTGCTGCCTCCTGCTTGTTAACAACGTGAGCAAACAAGCAACATCTGATCCTCGCAAACGTAAATGATATAAGTGTTTATTTGCTTTTAGAGCAAAGAAGTGAGATCCGATCACAACTCAGCCGTAACCTAGACGTTATAATCATATCACCTAGGAAACATCTTAATCTTAATAATCAGGTATGATCAGGACCCTTAATACTTGAGGTTTATCAGTATGGAGGGGGGGGGGGCACCGACCTGCCGCTCTTGTCTCCACTCTGCAGCTGATACTGGAGGGCGTCTGAGGTGGCGGCTTTGGCTGGGCCATCGCCCCACTTGAGCCTGAGGGTCTGGTGGCTGAAGGCAGTGCACTCCAGGCGGGGTGGCTGCGGGGGCAGGGGCTTGGTCTTCAGCTTGAAGGTGTGACTAAAGGGGCCGGCTCCCAGGCTGTTCAGGGCCTGGATTCGGATCCTGAGGAGGAAGAAGAGAAGAGATGTCAACGTCAGAGGCTACATCCACATTAATGCATCCCTGTTGCTGTGTTTAAGCCTCGACACTCTTCAGTAGTTTTCTGGTGCATTAACCTGCAGTTACCCACATTCACTCCTTGATTGGCCCCTTATCAGCCACAACTCGACTACCAGAGGAGAATGCAAAGCGATGCCCACACTTCCTGTCGGTAACAGTTTCACCTTGTTGTCGGTCAAAGAAAATTAAATCCCAAATCGTACTTTTCACCACTGCTGCTCCTCGTTTATAATATTTTCTGCTACTAAGCAACCAAGACAATCTGCTTCCTGTTAACATCGAAACGTGATGTAGGTTTTCAGCGTGTTAGTATGGATCATGGAGATAATTTTTGATAAGGAGCTAAAACACTCGTCTGGACAGAGATCGTTTAAAACTGTTTTTTAAATTAGCCTTGATATGAATGTAGCCTGAGCCGACCTGAGCTGAGACCCTGCAGTGCCTGTCATCATGGTATCAACAGTATTTCATCTCACTGACAGGTGTTTACGTTCAGCCTCTGTTAATGCACAGTCTGAGTGACATTTGATATTGTTTTGACTCTGCGTCTCCTGAGAGCTAAAAGTCGGCACTTTAATTCAACCTCTGTGTTTCAGTACAAATCAAATGTGTGGGGCCAAGTCAACGGAGAACACGTCACCGTCAGACTTCACCGTGATTCTGCCACAGAGCTGTGTGGGCTTGAGACAAACAGCATGTAATTGTACATCCTGTGCAGATGACTTTTGAGATAAAAATAAATAAATTGACGAACGGGATTTTATTTCATGCAACGATGCACGAGTGTAGTTTCCCCGTAAAAATAAACCTCTTTTATAATCATGAATCAAAAACAAGCCGCTTTCATTTCGGCTTTGATGGTAAAGGAGGTAAAGTCCAAAGTCTAGTTAAGTCTAAATGTTGCCTGTCCTGGATAAACCAGACTTTACAAATGTATTGAATCATATTTGGTTTTCCTCTTTTATGCCCAGAATTAAAATTGTGTGTGTAATTTGATTTGTATCACATGTTATGCTCTAAAAGTTTCTTATCTGTTCGCTCTTGTTGACGTCTGAAAGTTGACATGTTGCGTGGTACAAATTTCGTAACCCTTTGACCTTACGACGAGGAGGAAGTTTCTACCTGTAGCTGGTGTCCGGCTGCAGATGCTGAATGATGTGTTTGCTGACGGGGCCGATGGAGACGGGCTGGCGCTCTCCGAGGTCAATCAGGTAGGAGGTAATCTCAGAGCCGTGGTCACATGGGCTGTCCCAGGAAATGCCCAGGCAGGTGGACGGCGAGTAGAGCGGCGGCGGCGGCCGGGAATCGCTTTCCTCCTCTTCCTCGTCTTCATCTGCATCCACCGGGGTCTCGTACCTCTGCAGATCGGACTCCTTCAGCGCGTAGATGTTGCTGACGGCAGCAGGCACAGAGCAGGGGGTCTGGCACAGCACTGCCTCGCTGAAGGGCCCCACACCGGCCACGTTCACAGCCTGCACAACAACAACATCAACAACACCCGAGTCAACGCCAACTCATACGTGTCATGTGAAACAACACGTGTAACACCCATATTTGACCACAAGGTGGAGTGCCAATGTAAACAGCTGGTAAGATTCAACAGGTGTAAGGTTTTAAATTTCTAAAAGGATTATGTTATGTTTTTAAACAACTTCTACAATGAAAGTCTGGATCTATAGCCTGACTAAAGTGTAATATTTAGGGATGGCACTGCCTGTACTGAGGACTGTGTGTGAGGAGGGAAACCACAGTGTGTGAGGGCTCATAAGCAGCCACTGTTCCTTCCTTCATCCCCCGTTGAACCACAAAAGAGGCTGCGAGAGAAAGAACAGCATGGTCTGAAATTTCAGCCTGCACCAGACCCGAAGGACAAAGCCGAAGTTTTAATGCCAGCCTCTAACGTCTCCTCTAGTAGACAAGTGCTGGATTCATTGGTGACCGTTGAGAAATTCATTCAGTGCAACAGCACAACTGAGATGTGGTTTAACTCAGTGTATTCATCTTGATGAGATCAAAAAATCCATTGCACAGGGTATCTACACTTTCAAAAAGACAAAATCTTTTAATACCTCCCCCTCCTTTGACCGGCTGATCTTTGCTTGAACGTAGCTGATCAAAGCGGCGAAACAAAACTGAAAGCATCAGTAGTGTGACGTTTCAGAAATTGAAGTTAAAATATACTGTATTCAACTTCCTCCATTTAAAGGAGGTGTGAATTTCCATATTTTATACTGATGTTGTTAAAATGATCTCAAACCTGTGAGAGGAACAAACTCGCTCATCTGATCAGATTAGTTTCCACAGACCCACACAGGAAATTATTTTGTTGAATTAGTGACCTTATTCTGGAAATTCCTGTATTCTATTGAATGCCCCTGAATTCTTAATACGTTCTCACTCAATATTTAAACTGAAATTACTCAAACAGGGTTTGTAAGATGAGATTTTAATGATCTTAATGTTTAATGAAGAAGCTTCACAGGACAAATCAAGCATTTGTTATTGCTCACCTGCACCCGGCAGAAGTAGTTGGTTGCAGGCAGCAGCCCCTTCATTTCATGGCCGAGCCCCGGTCCACTGTAGGACACCTGCATGCTTCCTTCAGCAGCCCCCCACTCCAGGCGAAACTCTGTCACCACTGCTCCGTTGCATGAAGGAGCCTCGAAGACAAAATCAGACAAATTACACATCAGCACTTACAGAGGAGACTGTGATGTCTTTTTAATAATGTAACCTATATGGTTCTCAGAATGATTTATGTGAAATGATCATTTGTGTGCATCTGAGGGGGAAACAGTGGAATGGAGTTGGTTTTACCTCCCAGGTCACGACAACACAGCTGGGGGACTTGCATGTGGTGGAGGGAGTTCGACACGGCTCCGGCGCCCCGGGGCCGGTTGTGACTTCACAGCGCTCTGAGAGAGGTCCGAACTATCCACACGAGAGAAGGAATAACATTTTCATACAGCTGAAGAATCTAATATTAGACGTTTCAAATCAAATTTAGTGAGAGAGGGTTGAAAGCATGAATCAGAAAAAAAAAAAAAACTCTTCCTGTTATTGATAGATCAGCTTTGACAGACGTTCTCACCCCAGCTTTATTCGCTGCCTTGAGCCGGAAGCTGTAGGTTTTTCCAGGCATTAATCCTCCCACAGAGCAGTCCAGCTCTGGACCCTGGTAAACCTCCCTGCTGTCCTCAGACTGCAGCCCACTCACTTCCACACTGTAGCAGGACACTGGGCTGCCTCCGTCTACCTGAGGGGCGCCTGGAAAATTTGTGAAACCAGTGGTTATAAACCTATATCCTTTAAAAGTGCTGTCAGATACAGTATATTTACAAAGATAATCTTACAAACTGCAAATAACTTCAAAGCTTGCAGCTTTGAAGTTATTTGCTAGACAAATAAATGCATCAACAGAAGCTACATCCCACACAGATTTGAGTTGGAGAGGAATGACTCACCCCAGCGCAGTTGCACCTCCCTGGCTTTGGGCTTGCCCACCAGCCGAGGGGGCTGGCAGGGCCCTGGGGGCACTGCGGGAGTCTGGACCTGCAGGGTCTCCGACAGCTTGCAAGGGAAGACAACACACCAATTAGGACCAAGAGAAAAAAAAAAAATCAACAATCGCACATCCTGCGTCTTTATCTCTCGCACAACACAAAGTCGATGCGTACATATTGTCATTTTCACCAGCTTATCGGATTCAGGCTAAAGCACACGAGCGAGGAGGCAAATGTGAACGCAGCATTCAGAGGTGCGTTCTGTGTTCCTTACAGAGCCGTGGGTAAAGTTAGGCAGATTTTCTGGGGTTTATTTTATTTTGCAAACTGAACTACTGTGACAAAAGGCAAACATGTGAGTGTTATGTCACATTGTGCTGCACGGAAAGGCAGGAGCTCGCCACCGTGAGTCATGTTTCTTTAGAGGCCCCATCATGAATAAATGCATGCACTAACAGCTGATGAAGAAATTAATGAAAAGGGTCTGTGAACTGAACTAATTAAGAAAAACATCCTCTGACACATGCAAGGAGGGTTAATCGATGAGAGGGCTTTGCCTTGTACTTGCACACCAGGAAGCACTGTCTCATCTCCCAACATAGGAGACTGTGAGAATGACAATTTCCTATTAAAACTCACCATAAATAGAGAAGCATATCTTGACTCATGTAAAATTGATCAGATCAACCACGGGACGTGACGTGGTGAGATTCAGAGCTTCCTGGCCTAACAACTGCAGTGTATTTAACAGCCAAGAAATGCATCAGCAATAAGGAAGCCAACAGAAAAACAGTACACAATAATCAGGGGTACTACATTGTTTAGTGGGCTGTGGTAACCAATATTAGGAGAGTGTTAGGAGAGGATGTAGATTCATTTTTTAAATAAAAATGGCTGATTTATGATCAATGTACTGATCAGCAACCTTTTTGAATTCCTGTGGCGAGACACAAGACCCATGTGTGCGGCTGTGTCTGTGCACGTGTGCTGATGCTGAGTGACTCACCGGGCTCTGCCCCCCCTCGCTCATGCAGTAAACTCGCGTCTGGTAGGAGCAGCCCGGCTTCAAACCCTCACACACGTGCTCCATCGCTGGGCCCGAGTACACCAGCTCCCATGACATGCCTGAGTGCAAAACATTTCAAATAAATTGCAATTATTTCAATGTTTTCAAAGTGCAAAACATAATTTGAATATTTCATTTTTTAAATGTAGAACTCACCACTTAAGCCCTCAGACAGCTCCACAACGAATTTAGTGACTTCTGCTCCACCATTTTCTTTTGGTGGCTCTGAATTTCAAAACAAACAAATACAAACATTTTTTTTAAAACTGCATTAACCAAATCCCTCACCTAGGTAAAGCCTCTGAATAAGAGTAAGCTGAGTTCTCGCTATGTCTGGACATCAACTCGAGAATCGATTATTTCCAGCAAAAATGTGCTTGAGTGCCTTCGAGGTAGCAGAATTCCCAATAATTCCCCCAAATCATAAACAAAAGGGAAAATATAACTGTAGATGAAGCACTGTTTTTCCAATGATCTGCAAACATTACTTTTCCCCCCCTTCAGAAAACTGGAGGCAGTGAGTGACGCGTGTGTCCAGTGAGAAGGAAGAACTCATGCTGACGTCTGAATGACAGAGACTGTCACTTCATCTTTTATACCGACTACAAGGAACGTCATCCGTCTCCAGTAGAATTATCTCTGATCAGGCAGAGCTCAATGAGAACTGTGAGCGTAACTGTGCCTCGCCATGTAAGACTTGAGTGTCTTTATATAAGAAAGGACACATGATAAGTAAAACGCTCACCCCAGGCCATCTTGAAACTGTTGGGCAGGACTCTTCCTCTGATGACAGGCCTGCAGGGACCACTGGGTCTGTCTGGGTTCGTGATGAACTCAACCACCTGGCTGGGGTTGCTCTTCCCTTCTGAGTTGTATGCCGCCACCTGGAGAAAGTACATTAATACAGGCCGTGAGAAGTCATATCACTGATGTCAGTCAGTGCATAGTGAGTGCATAAAAGGTCATTATGTTTCCTGATAACAAGCACTGACTAGACTCAGAGAAGGGTAATGAAGGGATCTGAGACACAGAGTGAGTGTAACATCTAAAATGGCCTCGGAAAAACACCACATCATCAGAAAGATTCAGCTCCTTAAATCTACAGGGTCGTTTCAACAAAACAGTTTCTGCACCACAAGCACTGCAATTGAAAAAATGAGGCAATAAGCTTTAGTGGCATTTGCATTTCAGCACGGCACATCTGCAGTTATGTGAAAATCTCTGTGGGCCTGCTGAGTGCAGCTCATATCCATACTGTACCAAGACAAACGTGCACAGCACCCAGCCTCTGCTCACACTGCACAGCTGGATAATTGGACATGAGGGAGAGAGTGAAAGGGGGAGAGGGGGGGGTGGGGGGGGTCTCGAGGGTGACTAATGAACCTTTCATTTGGGCATATGGTGGTTTGTTTGGGTAACAATAACTTTCTGTGAGTATTGTCTGAGAATGCTGTGGTGTGGGTTTTTCTGGCTATGTGAGTAAAGCCTTCTAATTCTCAGTCTTTACATTGGGCTCTAAGCAACATACCTACCAGGTTTGAAGTGGATGGGACAGTTTTTCGAGAAAGGTGAATTACATATGTACAGACAGAGATTCGACTCATTATAGTGAGATTACATGAGCAATGTAATGAAACTGAATTTATATGAGTTAGTTTAAATGTTTATATTCTTTCTTCATCTTTATTATTGTCAACAAGTCCCATAAAAAGCCCAAAACCAACAATGAATTAAACTGTGACACAACTTTCTAACTTCCCTGTATCACTCACTCTCAAGCCTGTTGGTTCTTCTTGCTAAAGAGAGTTGATCTAAAAATAGGATTACAAATGTACACTGATCACAACACAACATGAAAATCAGTTACTGGTTTTATTTTTGGGAGTAATCGATGTATAGATTCATTTCTAGTAGTAAATTAAGTATGTTGGGCAGTATTTTTCTGTACATTAATACACACAGCTGAGTACTTGCAGAAGTAAGATGGTATATGTGAGATCATCTCAAAATACAGCAGTGGTTTTCACTGGAACAAAATCACCCAGTGCGACAGAGTGCCTCATTGAAAATATTGAAATGTTTTTGGACAACAGCGACATTTGGCACAGGAGCTACACACTCGGAAATTATATAAATTGACTGTTTGTTCTGGTCTTTCCATGGGCTTTGCTAACAATAAGAAAAACTGTGAACGTTACGAGCCAAATCATTTAAAAGGCAATAATGTTTATGTTTTTTTAAGTTGTTATACATAATTATATTACAGGCCCCAGCCCTGGTTTGAACAAGTTGGCTCACGCTCAGTCTGAATGCCCTGTGGGGCTGCCAGCCGCAGGCAGAGCTGAAAACCTCAAGATACATTTATCTTAAGAGCCTTAGAGAATTATGGCTGCATATGTATTTAGCATGAATGGCCCGAATGGGGATTGAACCACTAATCCCAGCAGTGTTGGAATCACATTTGAGTCGGTTTGGTCCTCTTCAAAAATTTGCCTCAGCCCTTAAATTCATTAACACACTCTTCATTCATGTGTTGTGAGCGAGAAGCGAAACGTCTCATTCTGACACACGTTGCCGACACATTGCACAGAAAACCTGCAGCTTTTACAATGAGAAATTTAAGATTTTCGACACCTTTTACAAATCTGCCCGGAGCAGATTCTATGAGTTATTCAAAAACCAAGGGAACGAGTAAAGCTGTCAAAACCAGCTGATTTTTATATCTAATATAAGCAGTGTTAAAAAAGATATGTTGTAAAAAAAAAAAAAAGACAAAGAACTATAAATCAATCCCAAAAAATGTTTAGATGTTTAATACTGACCCTTCCTGTCAGTTGCCCCCCACCCTGTTGACACAATCCTGCACATGGATGAGTCATAGGGCCACTGTGGGCGTCTGCACTCTCCCTGGCTGAAGCCTGTCCCCCCTGCCCATACACACTAAACTGCGGTTCAAATTAAAGCCGTGGATCAACAGCTTTGACTGCAAAACATCACGGTGCTGTTTTCTTACCCTAAACTTGTACTTGGTGCTCCTGTGGAGACTCCTGACGGTGCAGGATAGCTCGTCGCCGTCGTAGCTTGGCTGGAAGCCATATCCCTGGGACACAGACAAACGACAGTGGGAGAAAGAAAACAACCAGGTGAGCAATGACTTACAAGACAACCATTGTAGCACAGAAAACAAAGTGGTCTGCTGGAGACAAACAGCTACAGGGGATAGAGGAGCCTTTTTTTGGTGATTTCCCTGGGAGGCCCTATATCTGCAGGTAGAGGTGACAGTAGGTATAAATGACATGTAACTTTAAGAGGAAACTGTGAAAGTATCGCAAGAAATAATGCGGCGTTCCATTACACCTCGGAGCCCGGCCCGTGGCATGACGTCACATTAACCTGAGTTGATGGCGCTCCAGTTGCACAGGAACAATGTTTACATTAGCCAGCGAGCAATTGTTAGCAAAAACAGTTCATAATAAAGCATTACGCTGCATTTTACACATACTAACACCGTAGTACAACGTCCACAGACAGTAATTGGACAGTACTATGTGATCAACATATTTAATGACATAAGTGCTAATAAACTGTAAAAACTACAGCTTTCACTACTGTTGATATATGGAGGGGCCATCTTGGTTTTTGAAGTCAGGGTGGTGAGTTTCCTCTGACTTTTCGAGTTGAAAATCCGACTTGAGGGGACTTCCAGTTGCAACTTCTGACTCAGGGTCGGAAATTCCGAGCTGCGAGGTTGTAACGCGGCATAAGAGGCGAGTTAGATTTTCTTCATTTGGCTGGGTTGAAATGAATAAACTAAGAAGCTGTGAGAGGATGCATGAACCAGGGACATTGATTTTGATCATTCTTTGATTATAATTGTGAAAACTGTAAGTGTACTTTGTTAATGCTGTAAATATTTAATGCAGTCAGACAATCAAAGAGAAACACTTGGCAGTTCCAGCCTCTAAACAGTAATGACTCTTCAACTGCAGAAAGCACTTTACACAGAGCGGAAACAATACGTTTAGTATTTTGCAGATGTTGCCAAGTCATTTGTGCATTTCAATCCGTTTTTTTAAACTTGTAAGAAACAAACTATGCAAGACATACCGAGCCTTCCTCCTCCATCTCCAATATATAGTAGATGTCATCCTCCTTGGGCGAGCTGGTGGGTCTCTGCCACTTCAGACACAGCCAGGTCACCCCCGCCTTCTCCAGCTCTGGAGGGAAGGGTGGCAATGGCACACTGCATGAAGTGAACAGGTCCACCACTTCACTGAACTCGCTGGGGAGGGCAGAGAGAGAGAGAGAGAGAGAGAGAGAGAGAGAGCGAGAGACAGAGGATGGGAGAGAATGGGAGAAAAGAGACAGGAGAGACAGAGTGAGAGAGAGACACACACACAGATGGAGACAACGAATGGAAGGAACGGTAACAGAAAAATGGACAAAATGGGGGATCCAGGGAGTAAACTAGTAGCGGGGGGGGGGCCTACCTTCCTCCCATGTCGTTTTTGGCTGCGAGGCAGAAAGAGTATCTGGAAGCCGGTGAAAGCTTGGTCACTCTGTACTGCTTCTGAGGTCCATAGTAGCACTGTTCATAAATCCCAGTGCCCTTCCCCTTCAGAGAGAAAGTCTTTAGTTTAACTCGAAATAGAAAAAAAGAGTTTCGTTCTATGTTTTTTTTCGTGATAAATAAAGAAAATTACCTCATCCCATTGAAGAATGTAGTTTTGGATTTTGGAACCATTGTCACATGGAGCCTGAACATAAACCGTGAACAGGTGGATCAGATAAATATACAAACAGGCATTCAGAGTGAAACGTCTTGTAAGAAGTCTTATTTCAAAATCTGATGCTAAATATTTCCTATAACTGCGACTCATCTCTGTGAAACCACTTTCACTTTACTGCTTGCAACTTTGTGACTTAAATGGAGCCACACTGACGGGGATCTTAGCAACAGTTGTCAAGGAAGGGGATATTTATCTCCGCCAAGGTGGTTATGGTTTGTTTGTTTGTTTGTTGGTTGGTTGGTTGGTTGGTTGATTTGTTTGTCAGCATGATTAAAGCAAAAACTTCTGAAACTGAAACTTGGTGGGTGGAAGGATGGGAAATGGGCTTTTTTTTTTATTGCGAGATTTGGGCCGTTTTTGTGGTTTTCCCAGGAAATTCAGGGACCTTGATTAAAAAAATAAATAAAAAAAAACCCAGACATATTTGGGGGACTGGTAACAATGATTGCCAATTGATGCCGATCCAAATCAAAAATCTCGATCTAGTAAATTCAAATGTGGTTTCATAAAGAGGGCTGTTGGGCCTCGATGAAGATATGCACTTTACTGTGTAAAGTACATCTTGTAAACCTACTTCATGTTTTTTACTCTTAGTAAAACAGTACTTTGATGTCAAATAAATGCCTGAATAAAAGTCCTGAATCCATTTATCATGTCCCCCCTGTTTTTACCTTCCACTGGAGAACGAGTGTGTTCTTGGTCCCACTGGCCTTCCTGGGAGGATTGGGAGGTTCCGGCTCACAGCTTGAAGTGGTGAAGCTCACAGCCTCCGACGGGCTTCCCTGTAAACAGTTGCACATGGCCTGCACCCTGAGGGAAGGAGAAGAAGGTAGTTGCAAAATGTTCCTCTGTGAATTAACACTGTAGTTAAAACCAAGGCAGCTGGAGGGCGAGGCCAACCTGACGTGATAGTCTGTAGCTGGTCGAAGGTCTTCTAAAGTTGCACTTATTTCTTCCCCACTGCATTGGAAGAAGAAACAGAAACATCTTTAAGTTGGTGTTGAACTTCATGGCATCCTACCGCTTGTGCTCATCCTACTGCTTGTGCTCACCAATACATGCTCTTGTATTTCCCATCTTTGCCGCTAAACGAGATGGAGACTTCGTAGCTGAGGGCCTCCGGAGGGCTGCAGTCGTCCTCCGCACTGCTGCTGTTGCTCTCTGGCCTGGAGGGCGCACTCCAGCTCACTACCACTCCTCTGGCCTGGATGTCTGACACCTATCATGTAAAAGTGGATCATTATCAAGTCTATGTAACACTTAAACTGTGTGTCTATCAAACCAAGTCATGGAAAGAAAGATCGTATTCCTCCAGCTGCAAAATCTGCCACACTTTTCCTACACTAAACCCAAAGGGCCATGTCAGGTCAATATTAATGTTTCAGGTTTCTAATTCTTATTTTTAAATATCTAAAAATATCACAAAAATCCAACTGCTTGCAAATAACAGAGGATCAAAATATTCCAGCTGATGCAACTTCTAGAGTTTTGCGCACTTGGTGGGGTTGTGCTGAGCAATCCTAGGATTTTTTATTCTGTTTTGAGGAGGTTTAAAAATAGCCTGAGCTACGCTGCAGGGGGGATTCATATGTGGAAGAACTCAATCAGGTCAAGTCTGCACCTCCTCCTCCCCTCTGCCCTAGGGAGAGGGAAGAAGGTGCTGCCCTGGTAAAGAGGGCCTTACGACTTCACTTCCTACAGTTCAATTGTAAGACCTTTAACAAACCAACGTGGCAGAGAGAATGACTTTCCATTGAAGCAGAACCTTCCGTGTATTAGACGTCCACCCTTAACCGTAACCATCAAGTCTTCAATAGACTTGTTTTTCTAGTTTTACAAGGTGGTCTGACCTTCCTGACTGTGTGTGACAAATCCATCTTATATTAGGTCAAGGATATTCTATTTCCAATTGTACTGCTTCCCACTCGGCGGCTGGTGAAACAGCAATTTCATTTATGTACACGGCTGCTGCCATTAAAGGAGACATCTTCTTTTTCAGTATTTCTTTCCTTTAATGTGGCACATATGTTTCGATGGTCGATACTTCCTGGTAATTGTGACATCACGATGCCCCACATTTGCATAATGCATAGTTTTCTAACCATCGGAGAATGTACACCTTTTCAAGTAATAACACAAAGTAAAATTAGGAACCGAAATATAAGCATAATATGTGTCCTTTAAAACTATTTGAAAAGGTGTGTCAATGGTTATTTTAAAGAAGGAACTATCTTTTGCATTTATGTATATTCTTATATTGTATTTTGGGAATAAACAAATAGTGGTCTACGTGCCGCAAAGCACAAAGCAGATGTGACAGCTTAGAATGTGCTCAGTTAAAAGTCAGTGCTTCTTTCTAAGCAAAGCTCAGACCTTTTAGTAACTGCCAGCACAGTTGTTTAGAGGCAAATTTGGGAATAGGAATTCCCACATGGATGCTAGTCAGCAGGACTGACTCCATTAGCAGGTTGTCAGCAAGAATTCATCATGGATGTTAATAGAATGTTTAATGATGCACTACATTTGCATCATTACAAGTTTTCATGAACGCAGCACTAATAGTCACATAAAATCATGCAAATTACATTAATTAGATGAAAGAAGGCGAATTGAATACTAACCACTGGTTTACTGATGGTGCTGAGCAGTGCCTGCAGGGCCTGGGCTTCCTTGTCCAGCTCTGAGAAGAGAAACAAACAGAAATGTTGACAGCAAATAAAACCCTGTTTATGAAATGAAGACAAAATTAATCATTTTGAAAAGAAATACTTCAGACATGTGACAAGCCACGTCAGCTATAGATAATACTGACTTAGTCTTTGGTTATAATTATATCTGCTTTATATTGTGAGCACTTTAAAAGCCGTTGCGTTACTTTAACACCTGTACACATGTAGTGTGGTAACTGGTGTTACTTTGCACCATCTATCCAAAATGTTATCTGGTGGTACATGTGAGAATACAGTATTTCAATGAACCTGTAGTGCAATGACAAATGTCAGTTGCTCTTAAATGAAGATTAGAAATTTCTTTCTAAATCCGTCGTTACAAATACTTTTTGAAAAAAGTTGTGGTAAGAAGTTCTCTGTTACCACCAACCTCAACGGACCTGATTCCAATGAATTGTGACTAAAAGAATGATGTGACAATAAGAGGGTTGAAGTCACAGACAATTGTTTTTTGATTTGTGTTTCGTTTTACTGAAACTTCATCTACCTTCTTTAGGAATTATCAAAAGTAAGAAAGACAGTTAGGGTTCATGGTGGTATGTTTTTCACTTTACATTTTACACAATCTTTCCTCCTTAAATTTCTGCCATCTTCATGAGGTCATGAGGTGAAATATCCCCCCACTCTCAAAATTGACAGTAATTCCTTAATTATGCACTGGTGTCGCCAGGAAGCAGTGTTAAATTCTGTGATTAATGAGCAGTCAGAGTTCTTGTAATCAAGAATAATGTTGGCCGTGTTGCTGATCCTTTGCTGCCACCGGCTGCTGCAGTTAATGAGGCAATTCTGTGTCAACCCAAACTATGAATTTTCACAAACCTCCACCCTTTAAAACATCCTTACCTCCCGACTCGCCATTTTTTCCTCTGCCTGCCGCCTTGTCAGGGCTGGCCACTGCATGACTGAGCTGCTCCTGCTCCACGTCCAGCCCTTTCCCTCCAACGCCATTGTGAATGTCCGCCGTGGGAGGGCTATTGCAAGACTTCTGCGGCGAAAGGGGAGGGCTGTCCTTCACCTGCCCTCCTCCTCCACATCCCTGACGGTCCTTCAGTTTCTTCTGCAGACGCTCGTATGTTTTGCTAGTTCTGTCGTCTCTGTGAACAAACGGCTGGCGTCCATGTTGGGAGTGAGAATCTGCAGAGACTGGAGGAACAAAATGACAAGACTTGTGAGTTTGTACGGACACAAACAAAAAAGCCAGAGCAAGAACCTGAAAATGGACACACAAATAAACAGGCCAATAGTGAGGTAAAGTCACTATTATTGAGAAACTGAAGTCTTGCAAATGAGGTGGTGAGAACAAATAAAATACATCTTAATATGATGATACAGTCCAATCACTGACGGTTCAAACTCACCCTGCTCTGAGTAGATATGAGCTGGATGGTACTGGGAGTTGTATTGAGAACTCATGTCGCCCATGCCTGTGTACAGGTGGGGTGGTGGGGGCATCATGGCAGGATGCGGGATGAAGGCAGGCAGGTGGGCGTGGGGTGGAGGTGGAGGGTGGTGAAGAGGGGAGTGCCCCCCTGGGTGGAACTCTGGCTGCTGAGGTAAAACCAGAACCCGCCGCACTCCGTTCTCTTCTATGATCTAAGAGGGAACAGGCAAAGAGCACAGGATGCAGAAATCAAATAGAATCTGGGTTAAACAAGATGCCGGTCAGATACACTGGACCGGAGGTAGGGTAGAGTGAATACCTGTGAAACGTATCCAGGAGGCACATAGATTGGAGGCACTGAACCATTTGGAGACATCATGGGAACCTGAGCAGGACCTGAGTAGAAGCAGGAGGAAGAGAGATCAGTTTTCCCTGAGGTTAAACAGCTGTTTCATCTGCAGTACATTTGACTGGAATTTCACCCGACTCCGACCAGATTCATCAAAGCCCAAACCTGAGCTCCACAGAGGAAACGTGTGTTCATACAAAACCCAATTTACAATCTACCTACACCAGAGAATGTCTCTCACATACAAATGCATAAACATGAAGTGAGCTTTGTTTATAACACCCACCAACATTAGAAAGTTTGGTTCACATGATGAGTATTTGCTTGAATAATTTCAGTTACAATACGTTAAAGGCATCAGTTGTAAGTTTGGTACAGCAATTGACTCTAAATACTACAGTTCCAAGGCTGTTTACATAAGAAATATTAATATTTTCTTCATTCAAGTTTTATATATTTGGTTGTATTTGTGTTACCCTTTTATGTTTATTTTTTTTACAATAAAGTTTTTGATAATAACACCACAGTCCATAATTATCCCAGAAACACATATTTGAAGAATTAAGAGTTTTTTAACAGTAGTACTGTGCATCCAAGCCATGATAAAGACTTTTAGTCACAGAGAGAAGACTTCTGCCTAGAAAATACTAATGATAACAACCCAGCTTGCCACATTTAGCATATGACACTTGGCAGGTTTTCACCCGCGGCCACCCTAAAATGTTATCTCTGTAAGGGGGGTGAAAATCCCCAAACAACCTGCCTTTTGACTATTGCATTTTTTTAAATATCTGAGAAAGAAATGGCAGAAAAAACACATTTAAAAAACTGGCAAATACAAGAAGACCACTTCACAAAAGTGCTGAGGGAACAACAAAGTTTCCTGCGTGGCTCTGTTTTAGGGGCCAGTGCAGCAGCTTAGCTCAGCTCAGAGAAGTGACAACTCAGCAGAAAGAGAGAGGGACCTCTGTGCCAAGTTTGCACATTCACAGATTTCTCTTGTTACAAACCTAAGACATAAGCACCGTGTGCAGAACAACATGTGTCATGCAGGAGAACAAAAGAGATCCACAACACACACTGACCTCCCCGCAGCCTGCTTGAGGAAGAGTTTCCTTCATTTTTTTTGTTAAAGTTGGTGTACGCAGAGAGGAGCTTCTAAATAAACGTCCATAATGGGCCTGGACTACAGGAGCTGGCTTGTGCAATGAGTGACTGAAACCTCCCACTTCTAACCCTCAGCACCACCCCTTCAGGTGCTGAAGTCCAGACTCCACCTCTCAGGGGGAGACAGTAAGTGAGCGCTGGTGCGGACAGCAACCTAATTCACTGAAAGTTATTGATAATTTTCTGCTACACCTGACTCTTCAACTACAACAAACAAAAAATAGAAGACAGAAGATGCACCCGCAATTTATCACACTCTCGTTCTCTTGGTTTAAAAATCATTGGGAACATACTGCATTAGTCTACCTGCTAATAAACTTCACTGGACAAGACAGATTGCAGGTACTGCTCTTAAACTGAAATCAAAAGGGCAAAGAGCCAGCAGAGTAATAGGCAGTGAGTCATTTCCCTACCTAGCTGTGAAATTCCCTCCCCTTTTTATTCCCGCACTCAGGGAACACTGGGAGAGCTCAGTCTGAATCAAGGCAGCCACACAGGCTCAGAACCCATTGATTTCAGATTACAATGTCATCTGAGTGGGAGTTCAAAGTGTGTATTGTTAGCTCCACTCACTTTTAAGACTAATAAAGTCTGTCAAGCTAATAGGCAGGTGCTGCTGTGCACCGAAGTGGTGACCGATTAAGGGGGACGTTCAAATGTAGCTACATTTGCGCACGTGCATTCACTTCGCCATCATGTGCACCTGAGAGAACTCAATGCTGGTCACTGCAACGTGCCCAGCCAAAGAGGAATATAGCAATGTTATGCCAATTCTACTGCCTGCAGAGGATGGTAATAGGTTTACGCAATGTTTTGATGGGCCATTGACACTGTGAGAGAGACAGCACATGCAAAAGGGGAGAAAAAGGATTCTGCACAATTCCAAAATTAAGTGGCAGCGCAAAACAGACATTTTCTAGGTTATGTTAATATCAGATAATTATGAATAGGGCCTGACTGATGTGGGCAACAGATATTTGGGAGTAAAACACATGTAAAAACAATAGCTTTCATATTGGCACGTATCGGGAAACGGTGATACCAATATGTCTGTGAAAGGCTCAAACCAGCCATTTTATCTGCCAGCTGATAAATTGGTCAGGCTCAAATTATGAAACATGTGGGACAAATAATACTATGTTGTTTTTTTTTTATACTCAGACCAACCTTTCACAGAGGACGGTCAAAATGGTCTTTATCAATTCTGAAATAAGCTTTGACCTCCCAATGTGGAAATGAAGCTCCTGTTTCAGTTTGCTTAAAGGGCAGGTGCAGCCAATAACCTTGGATGAAAGGGGTATTGCTGGCGTTTTCCACGTGTTTTTAGCCACACAACATATGAATGGTCCCTCGGGCAACTCCGGTTATTGCAGCTGATGCTGACTAACTAGGAAATCTGATGAATCACAATCTTTTTTACTCTCCACTACTATATATATATCGCTGTTTTTCCACTTAGAATGAAAGGCATTGTGTGTTCTTACTTGGAGGACATAGGGAGAAGAGGACCAGCAGAAAGCATAGGGTGAGGGAGGTCACACAAACACACACACAGTCACGCAACCACACACACATCTAAGAGAGTGAGAAAGAGAAGGAAAAAGAGAGAAGAGAGGTTGGGCGGAGAATCGGGAAGGGGGGGACATCCACTCTTTTACATCAGACTGACGCACGAGTGCTGACAGAGATCAGATAGAAAAGGCCACATCCCTCTCCCCCTCCCCCTTCCCCTCCCCCTTGAGTCAACTGGAGCATTGGTTGTGCTGACGTGGCTGTGGAGTACCAACCTTCCAGAGGAAGCCGCCACGGGAAAAACATCAGTCCTCCTCCACAAAACAGCAGGCTGCCACTGAGCCCAAGAATAGCCACAAACAAGCTGCCCATTCTAGCAGTGTAAAATAGAGGCTAGGTAACACTTTGGGAGCACCATCATCTCCTGTCAACATCCACACAACCCTGTTTCGCCTCTCCGCCCCCCCTGGCAGGCCAACAGGATCTTAACTCATAACTGGTGCACTCGCTTTTGAGTCAAGTGGGGGCTGGAGGTTATGGCAGGGAGATGGGGATAATTGTTTGGGTTGGGTGAACAAGCAGGGGGAGAGACTCGTGAAAAGGACACGTGTCCACACACAAAAACACACTCACACAGATGTGCGAGGGTGGTAAGACTCCCACCTGCTTCCTCTGCAAATGGATAGAGATCACAACAAAGAAAGATTTAAGTGGGACTTCACACAGGTCTTATAAGGCATACCACAAATGGAGGGAACTTGGCAGCATCAATCCAAGCAAACTGCCAGCTTTAATCAGATGTACAAATAAACCCTCAATTAGATACGGAGAATAAAAAGAAGCGGGGAAGACAGGCTAGACAGCGGCTGGCTGGATTAAGATGAGAGCGGGGGGGGAGATGAAAAAGCACACAGCTGGAGAAGGCAGGAGTAAGACAGGCAGAAGGAGAGATGGTGTGGTGTCATATGGGAGCTCTCAATAAGCTGTGAATGGCAACATGATGAACTGTGAGCCTATAAAGCAGGCTTGATTATTAATCAGAGCTAATAAATTGTCTCCATCCACTTAAAGAATAGGCGAGGGAGGGCAAGCAGGTTGACTGACAGGGTTTCATAATTACAACCAAGCAAGGGAAACGGGCTGCATTAAATTACAGACAACAAATTCCAAGATTAAAGCCTTAACCTTGATTTTTTTTTTTTTTTTGTGATGACTCCGTAGCAAATTGTTCTCTTTCTGCACGGCACATCCTTCTTGGAAGAAGGTAAGATCTTCCAGCAGTTAATTGGGTAGTAATTTGCAATAAGTGTAACATTCAATTAGTAGATTGTGGAGCCATGACGAGGCTGCCAGTCCAACCACCACCACTGATCCAGGCAGAACGAGGAGGGACGCAAAAGGGAAAAAGAGAAAACAGCCCGGCGCTATTGATCACTGTGCAAACCAGAGCCTGGGGAAGAAAGCTGTACAGTAAACAATGGAACAATTTAATTAGATTGGCTATTTTCTTTTTAGTTGTGAGAAAACTTTGTCTAAATTCCTGATATTTCAAGGCTCCTGTGTGGCTCTTATAATCCCAGCAGCGTGAGTGACGTTTTAGAGGAGGGGAGGAAATCAGTAACCTTCATGCCTAAGCTTATTACAGAACATCAGACGCTGCTGCTCTCAGCCAGACGGACCCAGAACAAGAGAAGAGCCATGACCACAGGGGCAGGGATTTTTTTTTTTCTGTTTCAATAACGAGTTATTTGGCTCAGTTCTGAACATGACGATAACACTCTCAAATGACTGTCTCCTGCTACAACACGATGTATACTTCACAAACCCAGTGGCGTTCGTGATTTTAAAGAAATTATACGATATGAGTGGGTATGAATCACCCTGCGTTGGACTTTCCACCCCTGACTAAACTTTGGCGAAAAAACAAAAAAAGGTTTTTTTTTGGAACAGCCCTCCCTCTCATCATCCTCTATGATCCTCTTTAGGCGCTCTCCCTCTCCCCTGGTATCAACGCAGCAATGGGAGAATGAGTCACAAGCTCAGTCATTCATAGAGCTACTCGCTGCAGAAGCTCTGAATGAACAGTGCCTGTGTGTGCGTCTACACTCACATGTTTGTGTACATGTCCTTGAGTTGGGTACGGGGAGGGCGGCGAGTATAAAAATAATGTGCTAATGTGGCCATTGTGTCTGATGTTGGCAGCGCAATTATGTGAACCATATGTCATGAGTTCTGTTGGAAGACGGCACTGGGGGTGAGGAAACATGCAGCCATACCATAACTGTGCACATGGGGCTAGTCAGATTAGGATATGATCATGCGAGCCCATGTAATTTATGTACTGGTGTTCCCAGTTAAAATAATTGACTGACTGCACTGGAAGCACAATTTGTGCGCCACTTGTCCCCCAGTGGAAACCACTGTTTCATGATGGTTATGAGTATATTATCTGTTCTCTCCCTTAAAAGACTATTCAACTGTATCTTGATATTTGGGCAAAGATAAAATTCTGGGATGGATTCGATTAGGTGCCAAGGATTCTATAGAATTCTATAAAAGCATTGCTTATCGTCAAATAGATATTTCATGAAAGATCAGGGAACACCAAGTATTTTCCTGTCAAACGTTTGTTTTAAAATTAACGGGGCACTGCAAAACCGTGTGGGTGTTGTCAGACATTTTAACTCACAGACAACGCTGCCCTGCTAAAGTTACTTTAACAAGTCTCGCACTGAACTTTCAAAAGGTTTGAAGGCGCGATGCAGCACAGCAGCTTCAGTCAACCGATTCATAATTGTTTGTAGATACTGAACGTTTAGCTCCATCTATGAGTATCAATGTAAAAACGTCAATACAGTGGTAGAGATTTCTAAAGGTAACTTCCAGTTGACGATACCAAGTGTATCGACAGTATGGATACCAACTCACCACAGAGTCAGATGTTCAACAGTGCACATCCTGCCTGCTCAGTTTCAGACACAGGGTACATGACAGCTCTAAGTCCCTCCGATAGAAAATAGACTGAGCATATCTGCTACACTATCAGGAATGACATGAGGTATTTCACAGCTATGGTATCAGTGATGAGGGACAAGTAGGCAGATGAGCTGGCTGACCAACCAGTATCTAACAGGGAGAAAAGCCAGAGGACACTGGAACCAGGGCCACAAACTGAGCCAGGTGTATGCATGCAGACACACGCGCACACACAAGCAGTATTGAGCTTCCTGTTGAGATGCCAGAATGGCTGCCTCGTCTTTTGTGGGAGAAAGCACATCTCTATCAGGCTCAATAAACCCAGTGAAACTAGACGGTGCTGTCAGCCATCAACTAGAGACTGAATCATCCAAAGTGATGTGAATCACCGGCATGATAAGTCAGATAAAGAAGTGGATCTAATCAACCCAATGGTCCTGATGCAGACCTGCGTCATCAGTCACCAAGCCTATTAGGTGGTCCAATGCTTGGTGCCAGAGATATAGCCTTCAAATCTACAGTGGCAGATGCTGAGAAGGCCGACCCTGGTTGAAGCTATGAGGGACTGTCCACTCACGTACAGAACTCCCATTATGGCAAGGAGGATAGCGAGCAAGAAGTTGCTTAATGGCCACTCTAATTAGCCGCCCTCGCTAAAGGCCCCTCCTCCAAGGCAGATAGAAATAATATATATATATATATATATATATATATAAAAAAGCCTCATAAACTGCATTTTACAAGAATGTCTCTTTCTATTAAACAGGCTGTCATGCACTAATACGAAGCTGTTACGCACATTAAACTGCTAAAAATACATGATTGAATAAACAAATTGTTGTGGGATGGAGCACATCCAGAAGGAAATGAATGTAAACCAGATCATCCTGGTTTTGTAACTGTGTCATGATGTACCTGTCAGTATATACTACATTTAAAAAGGTGAAAGCATGCATATGCACAACAGACAAGTGAACAGGGATAGTCTGTTGTTGCAAACACCAACAAATCAAACCAACCACCACCACATGCGCATACATGCATGCATGCTCACCCGCCCGCACGCACACTCTTCTTCCTCCTCCTTGCACCGCAAGCGGTGAGTCATCCCTCTATCACGTCACAGGGAGATGAGCGCACCCTGTGACAGGCCAGTTAGTAGCAGTCACACTGATCTATGTGGCACCTCTCAGCTCTTTGTTTCTCCTCTGATGGAAGAGACTATGTATGGCTCGCTCCCTATTAAGAGGGTTTACTCAGCTCGTAATGGGGGGCCGGTGTGGGAGCTCAGTCAAACAGGAGTAAGAAGAAGAGCCCCGGTGTGAGCAAGCGGTATGATGGCTTCTTGCCTGAGGCAGCATCACTTTATATTTCTGCTTTGGCTCCTTTGTTAGCTAAACATGGATGCCTGAGGCCTATTGTCCTGTTATTCATATACACATCACAAGCACGGTCAAAGTCTGCAAGACAAGAAATATCAGAGTCTCGACAGTGAGCACTAGTCTATACATGGGTCATTGGATTTATGCTAGAATGTTGAGCACCTGCCTGCTGCGAGTATCAAACATTATTCACACAAACCTTTTATTACACTGACATCCTTTATTTTTCTTTATCAGAAAATAAACAGTGGCTGTGAGCTCACAGAACGCGTCTGTGGAGTAAGCCATAAAAATAAATTATTTTCAGATCAATGTTTTCCAGGGCAACTGCATTTGATCATAATCATTTAAATACGAAGCGAACAGCTCTACCTCCTACAACTACTCCAGCTGTCTTCTGTTCACAATGTCAGCGACATGTTGGAGCCAGACGGCATTGTTGCCGTCACAAAGACAAACAGAATCACCAACAATCGAGAAAAGGGAAATGACAGCCGTCAGGACAAATAAGACGTGTAACACATCTTTACTCTAACACCATCGTTACTCCCCACAACAACACACACTGTAATTACAGTATGTTTAATTTACATTGTGATGGTATATCAGGTGCACAATTAATTTGTATCACCTGTCAAACAAAACAGGATATGCAGAAAAACATAGGGTTGATTGACACAAGAGTATAAGATTCCTGGGGGGGAAATGTTGCTGTGAAAAAAGTAAACGTTTGTTTACTTAAAAGAATGAAGGTGATGGTACATTTTGTGCATTTTCTGGAGTCTAGCAGCATTTTGCACTTCTGTTATTAGAGGTGTGGAAATTTCTCGATGCGAAGATGCTCCTCTTTGAGAGATTGAAAGCTGGTAGGTGGCGATAAAGTCTACGTCAACCTTCGGTCAAATACCAGAGAAGAACGCTGTGGTCCAAGTGAGAGTGGGCAAGGCAGATGTCTGTGAATGCCGGTAATGTGGAGCGATTATTTTTAAATGTAGTTGCACACTTGTAATTAGACCTATCAGTTCTAACAAAACCGGTATAAACATTGTTGTTGACTAGGGTCGGGCATTCAGTAAAACACGCTACACCCACACACATTAAGACAGCAGGGCAGAGAGGCCTCAGTGGAGCCAGTGAACCAGGTAAACTTAAGGTAACATCAAACCCGAGCTGATGTCAGCTGGGTAAAAAGCAGAAAAAGTAGAGCAGCGATGCGCAGTCTGCAGCGTACTTGTTAAGCTAATAGCAATCTGTTATGGAGAAGATAAAACGAAAGCTGTTTTTATGTAGCCTCAGTCTGTTCATCTTAGTTTCCCATGAATATTAAAATTCTTGTAAACTAGCTATTGCAGCCCCTCGCCCGCCCCCTTCCCGTCTCTACCAGCTGTACCTGCAGACAGTGAATCACACCAGCAGCAAACGGAGGAGGACAGAGCACAGACTAATACTCACGGACGTCTGCATTCTTCATTCTTTCTAAACTCAACTCAGTATTTAGATGTCAGGAATATAACTGGCATTTTAAATTTGTTTCCACTGAGATATTGCATGCAGGCTATAAAGTGATTTTGCTGATATAGAATTTACTGCTGCTGCTCTAGAAACATTAAGTTTAGTTAAACTGAAATCTAAAATCATTCTAATCCTGTTGTGAGTGAAAAAAAAAAAATCATAAAAAAAAGGGGGTATGCATCAAGATGAGTCAATAATCATTTGAGAATCACACTAACGCTTTAAATCAGAATTTAATCGAATCGTGAGGTGCCTCGTGATTCACACCCCTGGTTGCTGTAGCAGCTGTACTATTCATATTATTGGCTGGAACCATATGATGCAATTATGTCATTAAGCAACCTGGAAGCTATGAGACATGACCAACATCCTGTTGTCATTTCAATAAAAATGCATCAATGCTTTCTGGTCAACCCCTCCCCTCATTTCTCACTGCAAACACCAGGGGAAAAGAACGAGTGAATGTGGGTGAAGGTGACGCTGTATATTAGATTATACGTACACCTATTATTATTTTACACTTCACGATTCTCGATACGCAACACACACCTATATTTAAAAAAAAACAGTGTAATAAAGTAATAAAAGAAAAGACTATTAACATAAAACAGAACACAGACACACACATGAACTAGAGTGCAAAGCTGCAAGCTGTAGCTTAATGAAGTAATAGTGACAGACCATTAAAATACATATTTAAGGTGCTAATGTTATCAGTGTTTCTTCTAGGAGTTTTTTTTTTTTAGCAGCGGGAGCACCCCCCCCCCCCCGAATGAGACGCAGCACACTGTGCCAGTCAACAAGCTCCTCTCCAATCACCCACACGCAGGACCCATCTCCACAATAACCCACTGAACTCACTTCCCTGTTCCTGGATGAACATCGTCAATGTGTAAAGTTGTATCAATTACATTAATTACTTCACATGATCAAACTTGTATAACCGGTGTGACGGTAAACATCTTGAATCTTGGTAACATGTGAAGAGTTGTCGGATTCGAACAACTTATTGCACTGAACATAAGTTTTATAATCTTTATATGTGATTTTGCTTGATTGTTGATTTGCGTATTATGTGATATACATCAATATTAGGAAAAAGTGATGTTCACCTCAACTGTATGACCCATCTCTATATATTTTCTATATTTACTGTATTAATGAATATCTCCGCTTTCCATAGATGACAGGGTACAAGTTAAATACTAAGCATTTGGAACGAGCCACACATTATACAGGAGATCTGTGAAGATTGCTGCCGGGGGGGGGGGGGGGGGGGGGGGGGGGGGGGGGGGGGGGGGGGGGGGGGGGGGGGGGGGGGGGGGGCTGCTTGTCTTACCGTCACAATGCCCGGAAACTATATATGTGCGTCTCCTCTCATTGAAGTTCTTTCTGCTTTGTGAAGAGGTTTGCCTACTGAATACAGTGTTCCTCATTTCACAGTCTTCATATTGGGGACATGCCCTTGAATGAAACTTAGATAAAACTATTTCATTCGTTTCTTTCTTTTGTGTTTGCAATATGACTCACAATTTTAGAGGGAGTGGTCATTTTTGCATTTCATTTTCAATGCAAAATAAAATGATGCGAGTTAGATTTTTACATGAGTCTGTGCCATGCAAGCTTCTCTAATTCTCTAAAGACTAATGGCATCTCTTTCACATCACAACACTTAATTCATAGCTGTGAGTTGTGACATAACTTCTTTTGTATATAATGCAACTCCTGAATTTGGCTATGTTGTTATTTTAGTAATTTTTCCACAGTAAAAAACAGAAATGCTTAAACCAATGATCAATAAATATTTAAAAATGTTGTGGGAACAGCGCACACACATGATTATATAAACTTGTAAAGATATATATAAATTCGGGAGTTATTGAATGAACATGGGTGCAAACATACCTCAGATTTTGTGATCCACTGATCTTTTTACAACTGGATCATTAGACAACATGCATTTAAATCAAGAATATAACGACAGAGTAGCTTTCTCACCTGTGATACACTGAAACTGACCATCCTCTCGTCGAATAGTGAAGGCCTCACCTGGGTTTACCTGCACCAGGATTACCTGTGGAAAAACAAAAGAGACATAAGTTCATTCCTTCTGAAGAGAGAGAGAGAGAGAGAAAGAGAGAGAGAGAGAAAGAGAGAAAGAGAGAGAGAGAGAGAGAATGTGACAACTTGAACAGAAACAACTTCCACACAACTTCTCCAAAACCTGATAGTGACCACAGCAACCAGTAAACACCACATAGGGAATGCGTGTTTCTGCAAATGCAACCACTGTATATAAAGATGGTCAATTTGTGGATAGTGGGAGGAAGTGGAGACGTATTGTCCATCTTCATATACAATCTAAATATGACAACGTTATTTGTGTAAATATTCCCTATTGGCCCTTTAAAACTGAAGCCTCGTTAGTACATGGATAATTACATGTTAGCAAATTTCCTCCACAGCTATAGTGTGAATAAAAGCAGCATCATTCCTTAGAGAAACACCCAGTTCATCTTAACAACAGTAGTCTGCGTTGCACTGACGGTGTTAAAACACTGACAATACAGTCACCAGAAAGTAGTACGAGGAAAAAATTGCTTTCCATCCATCATTTGGAGCCTTTCTGCAATGATGTGTAGGTGACGCAGGCAGAGGCAGGTACAAGCAGCAGAAATATTACAGTATCAATAACGACCAAAACTCACAAAGCTGTCTGCTCTTGCTACAAGTGCTTCAACATGCTTGAAATATGTGCGGCAGACTGTGCAGCTGGAGGGATAAACAGGAATTAAACTGAAAAATCAGCAGATAGATTTTTTCATATGGGAGACTTAATGGGAATACCAATAATCTCTGAGATACCTGGATAATTTAATCTATGAATAGTAGTGTAAATACATGCATGTCTGAGAGGGGGTGTTTAATACGACACAATTTCAGGATCAATCGATAATAGACTGTGAAGAAGTCTCATAATAAATTTAATGTAAGATCAAATATGTATTATCAATTACTTTTGGTCATGTAAATCACACTACGGAACTGATGAATGGTTTAAATGAGCCAATAAATGGAACAAGACGACAAATGGGGGAAAATAGTCCATTTGGGATGTAACCATTGTATACAGGTAATATAGTAATACAGTTAATGGTTAAAAAAAACAACCTCAAACCTCAACCCATGGGATTTTGGTTTTGTTGTTTTCCACAACAATAAAACAGCTGCACAGTTTTAAATGAATCTCATAAAGAGGGATAAATCCGAACTGACACTTGACGTAAACATACTTTTATCTTTTCCAAACGTAATTAGTGACACAAGTCTGTAAGCTGTATTTAATGTGTATATTCCAGGAACATTGAACAGATGTTGCCTAAAGGCAGCAAAAGATGCGAATTCAGTCGTCTTTTAAAAAAGGGCAAAAAAGAAAAAAACTATTTGTCTGCAAGTTTTAAATAATTGATTATGTTTATAACATTTAACACAATTTATAGTTTTTAATACTATCTCAACTGAATAATGACTTAAAACTTGACAGTTTTTGCTTATACCTGATGTTTATTTACAGAAAAAAAAAAAATCGGTCCTCTTTAGTTATTGGGCTAAACATGCATATAAAAGCTTCAACCATTAACCTTAATCCTCTAAACCTAATGATTATGGATTCAAAGTCAGTAACCTGTATATTCCTGGAACATTCAACAGCTGTTGGCTACAGACAAAACAAGCAAACCCCAGGCAGCAAATGACAGCAAAAAAAAGGTCAATATGTCAAATTAAAATTGTCAAAGGAATCATGTTTGATAGGTCGACTGTTTCTGTCCATACCTGATATTAATGTGCAGGAAAAAATAACCTAAACTTTCTAAACCAAGTAACTATTACTACAAGAGTCTGTAATCCTTTGACACTGAGACTAATTGTTATGTTTTGCTGTTTTAGAAAAAGGTTTAAATCACATTTTTTTGCTGGAAAACAATAGTATTGCTTGGGAAGATATTTTAAATAAAAACTGTGAAAGGAATCATGATTAAAAACTTGACAATTTGTGCTCATATCTAGTATTGGAGTACAGAAATAAAGTGCCTCTAGTTACCAGACTGTACATGCATTTTTAAGCTAAAACCATTAACCTAAACTAACCCTAACCCCTTAACTATTTTTATCTCACACCATTCAGAGAGTTCGTCGCTGCTACCGAACACCTGCTTCTTTAATCATTACAACCCACCCGAGCTTCAGAACTGAATAAGAGGAAGCCTCATGAAAAACGTCCAACTTTTCAAACCATTAAACGCCTCTCACAATGACACCTGTTTTAATAATGAGCAAATAACATGAAAATTATAAAACAGACCTGGAGACAAACACTTTATCAACCAGTCAGATGATGTCAATGAAAATCCTCCTAATCATCTCCAATCCATCAGTTTCCTCAACCTGATAAAACGCCAAGAGAACCCACGTATAATGTGTGTGAGCGCCGGTTACCTCGCTCTTGTGGAAGTCGCCGTCATAGAATCTACACTCCCCCGGCACGGGGCTTTGGACACGGCTTGCTTCAAGCACAGAAATCATCACAGCCTCCATCTCTGACACTGCTCCCATTCATGTGCTCGGCAGGGAGAGGAAAGAGCCCTTTGACTGCCACACACAGAAGCTCATATGTTCATACACACCCACACAAGCAGCGTCAGCAGCAAGTGTAGATGGTGGTGGTGGTGGGGGAGGGCTGGAAGGGGGTGGGGGTGTTCAGGGGCAAGGGAGGTCTGATTGAATCAAAGTCTCGGCACTTCACAGTCGGGTGCGTGTATACGTTTGTTGTCCACCACCTTCAGTGTGAGGAAAACACCCTTCCCTAAATTTATTTCTCTCTTTTCCAATCTGATCTTTATGGTGAAAGTTACATTCAAAATATACACATGACACAGTGCCATTCACTGCATGTTAATGAAATCAAAGGAAGGAAATCTTGCTTGCAAAGATCCGACTGCTACTTACTGTTGCCCGCATTGCTTGTCTCATTCAGAGCGTCGCTATTCACGCAGTCACAGCAAAAGAAAATGATGCTCCAGGGTCTACCAGACCCTCCACCACTTTAACCAACCCTCATGAGAAATCACATGACCGGCGTAGCTAACACATCTGGCTGGGCTGATCCTTTACACCCTCCGCTTCCGTCAACTCTCGTGCAAAATCCAGGAAGAAGCTGGCAAGAGGCGTGGAGTGCAGCAGGAGCTTTGTAAGCAGATGGGGCTCGGTCTCTTGTGCTGGATGTAGCCTTCACAGAAAGTGTGGCGTGAATCTCATGTTTGCTTCGCCTGGTTCAGCCTCATCTGCTCCATAGCGGCACTCTCTGCAGCAGGCGGCTCGCTCACTCTATCCTCTAGCTCCGGTGCTGCCTCCCCACCGTCAGTATCCACAGCAACCCCTTCAACAAATAAGCCACGGCGATGTCCGCACCAAACCTTCAGAGAAGGCACTGAAACCTTATCAGCAGTGGCCACTCTCCGGAAAAAAGGAGGCGAATGGACCAAGGAAAACAGGACCAAAAAGGAGAAGGACTTTGGATGATGCCTCAGTTTGCTTCTTGCCTCAGTCACTGACTGTGTGCCGGTGCCAGCTCTGTTAATGCCTGCTGTGCTCCTTAATGCTTAATTTCAATAGCATTCCATCAGGGTGTGATCATAGCACAGCTGAGCCGGCAATGGTATAAGGGTTCCATAGCGTGGGGAGTCCTTTGTTCTGCCTTTTTTCAAAACAACAACAATGGCGTGAGGGAGCAGAGCGACCCACGCAGCTTCTGAGGCTGACATACACGACTACGCTACAGTCCCTCCCTCCTTCCTTTTCTCTCCCTCCCCCTCATACTCTCCCCTGGCTCTCTCTCCCATTCACAGAGCGACATGCCATACACCCTCTCTTAATACTCCGATCGATGCGAGAGGAGATGAGGTTGTGGGAGTTCAATTGCGGAGCTCCAATGCTGCCGACAATTGCAGCCTCGAGTTCTCCACCGTCTCCAAAGATCACAAAGCAGCCCGCTGACAGTCAAAACAGAGACACTATTTGTGCAGCGACACAATAAACAGGGCTTCTGTAACATCTGTCCTCATTCATTTTAACAAATGGTCCTTAAAGCGACAGCGTTGATCACTCGATCAGCATGTGCCAAGTTAACAGATACTGTGCATCACTGATACTACTGCGCAGGGGGTACATCAAAATCCTCCACAATATGAAAACCTTCTGTTTAATTCATTCTGTAAAATGATTGAAGCTGAATTTAAGGATTCTGATGAATATGGCGAGGAGAAGAAAAGATCAGGTGCCAAAATACACGAGGGTTCTGAAGTGAACTGTATTTTATAAAAATGCAAAGTAAATGTTAACAATTTTACATTGATCCAATCAACAATCAATTGTTTTGATTATGTTGGACTCGTGAATTAAGGATTTTTTTAAACAACTACAGACCAGAAGTTATAGATTAAAGCACCTATATCTATATCCAATACCTGTGGCAAAATTTCAGTGTGTCCAAAACGAGAGTGGAGAGGTGCTGTCGAAGTCGATAGTGACGGACAGTTCAGATAGCATTCAGCAAATGAACAACAAAACCCACTAAAATATACAAAACCCACTAAAATACACAAAACAAGAAGCCCCATGCTGTGGCTTTGGAAGAGAAAGCACCTTTTTCTAATTACTTGCTCTCATTTCTCCTCATACTTACTGCAACAATGGAGGCTGGTATTTAAGAAAAATTTGCATAAACAGTCTGGTACTGAAATGGGGTCTTGGCCAAAATGTTCAGATTTGTCCCCTTTTAAAAAGTTACTGCTACATAATGGGTTTGCTGTATTGTGCTGTGATAGTTGTTTTGGATTAAGAATATGGACAACCAAAAAAAGATAGTGAAGCATGTTCATACATTTTACTGGTAACACTGTCTTCACTGTTTCTCTTTAATAAGAATTGACTCAAAATGTTACAAAACATATTGTATAGACATAGAGAAAAACATAATTGCCAGGAAAATGTGCCACAATGAAAAATAAGCAAATTTTGAGATTAGTCAGGTTCCTCTTCTGATAACTCCACTTGCCTGAGGCAACTGTCAGTCACAGTTAACCTTACACCACATTTTCAGACAGACACTTGCTCAGTGCTAAAACAGTTCAAGGGCCTGCGTTGGTGCGAGTGTGTTGTTTCATGTACCAGTGACACAGTGAAATAGCAACCGCTGAGTCCAGTTGAGGGAACAGGCTTGCTTGCCACTCGCATACGTGTGATTGGTCAACACGGTGCCTTTACACATGACATCACACTGCGTTGCAGCAAAAGCTGAACCTGGTTGGACTTTTTTTTTGCCAAGTGCCGCAGCACTGGAAAGACTTGGAAACATTGCCAGGATACTGCAAAGGTTACTTTTCGCACAGATGACTAAGCACTGCAACGTGCGATGTTTTCCTGGTCACATTCTCAACAAAGATGATCTTTTGAGCAGAGCACCGGATGGAGGTATTCGTGCATTAAGAGAACAGGAACATGGAAAATCACCTGCACTTCTACAAATTTATAGGAGGGGATGTTTATATATATCTTGTTCCCACCACTGTAAAGATTTATGTCCATGCGGGAGCCATGTGCAAAGAGATTGCAGATCAATTAGTACACACTGTCACACAGGTGGCCACTGCTGTGTTTTATTACCCAGGAGAATGGATCCACTGTGTGTGTTCATGGCTGTTAGCTCTGACATTTCTTGGCCGTTGGTGACTCAGAGTTCAGGTTTCTCACTATTTGTTCCTCTTAATTGTTTACTGTGCGTTGATGTGATACAGCAGCTGCGTGGACAGGAAACTGGAGGCAAATGACGGAGAAAATCCTGCCACTGTCGGAACTAGCCAGGCACTAACGCAGTCTCCCCGCAGCTGATGGCATATGCTTAACTAACAATTTGATGATCCTCTCCCCACCAGATTCTCTTGGAAATATTGCATGATGGGATAGCAGGATAGAAACAGGCAGGGACGTCCATGTAAATATTAATTATCTTTTTAGCAATATTAATTCACAGAGGAGATAATCTGTTATTTGTATTAATCCGGGGCAAACCACAAAATGTTATCTAAGCACATACTCAGAGTCTGGGTGCACGGTTTCGATTACTGTCCTGCTTAATACCAGTCAGCATCCAAATAAATAAGGATTTTACTCAAGCCTTATTTCTTTCTTCTCTGTGGACTTTGATTTCTTTCGTCTGATGCCAACATCGCCAGGCTTCACAGTGGAGCTGGTGCAAGAGGTGATGGACTGAGGTGGTCCTGACACAGAGCTCTCCACTACAGCTGATCTATTAATTTTTGTCAAAGCAGACCACAGTATCTTTTGCCTCAGGCCTTTGGCAAACTTCACATTAATTTCTGCAACCTCCGGACATGCTGTCATGTGCTTTTCTTCTCTTCAGGAGCACCTTCCATCTGGCTCCTCTACCGCAGAGACAAGACTTGTGAAGTGCTGCACTTGGTGTAACTGTTCCAGAGCGATCTCTCATCAAAGTGAGGACACTTTGTACTCGTGTTAAGAGTCGTCCTTGGGTTCCAGGTCAGCTTCCTGGCTAAGGTTCTTGTTTGGTTAGTCAACGTGCTCGGGGCAAAGTCCAGGTAGTCTTGCATTTTAGTCATTTTTTAGTGATGATGTCTTATGTGCTCCTCTTGGATATACATGTATAAATATACACACTTGGATAAATGTTGATATTTGATGGTTTTTAGCTTTCAGCAGAATATGTTGATCACCTGCAATATTGGTTTCTGTAAAGCTGTTTTCAGACATGAACTCTGGAAAATGTGGGTCAGGATGTTTGTGTTGTCACATACAGTCTCTCGAGAACATTTCAGGAGAACGTCCGGAATTCAGTCCATGTCTGAAAGCAGATTAAATGTTTCAATAGGCCATTCAGTCAGAAATGAATGGTAACTGAGTGGTGCTCAGATCGATAAACTGATTTACTTGGACAGCACTTGTATCTATTCTGTAAATTTGTATGGTTTGTCTCACTGGCTTAGAAGAAAGTGTCCTAAACACTGCTGAGTCACGCTCTGTCCACCTCCTCACAATAGCTGACAAATAGTGGGCTCACCCCCATCTTCACAGATGAATCAGTGGCTGACGAGGAGAGAAAATGAGTGGGCTGCATTTTTGTCACAACATCTCAGGCCCTCTGGCAACTTATAAGGGGCACGGGTCCAGGGCCCTGTCTCCTGTGTCTGGCTATAGCTTACAAGGCCAGCACGAAAGACGGCTGAGTCGGGAGTGAGGTCTCACTATCCCACAGTAACATTAGCCCACGCATGGCAAGAAGCCACAAGCAGACCACACACTCATGGCTGTGTGCTCCCTGTTCAATTCATGTTGTTACTATTCATTGCCGGGTGTTCTCACACACGACCGGAGTAAACATCAGATCTATAAATCCCACAGAAGACTTCAAATCTGGCAGGAATAAGAACATGTCAGAATAAAGAAGTACTTCGTTAACTTTTTATATTTTGTCATTATACATATTTCCCCAAAAGGTTTGACGTTTCCTATTAAAATGTTTCTTACTGAAACTGCTAAGCAGCAAGCCTGTACCAAGGAGCAGTGCTTTCCAATTGAGCATTTATACTAAAGGCTTATCGAATATTTTTTTCTCCAAAGTGTTTTTATCACTTACACGCTGTCAGGTTACAGACACAGACTTTAAAACCCTCAAAGCAGTGGAACATAAAAACAAGCACAAAGAGCACAGGAACATTAAATGACAGGTCTAATGAAAAGCAGTAATGAACAAAATGGAAGAATATATACATAACCATCAGCGCAGACAACAGCTAAGTACATAAGCCATTAGCGAGGCTTAAACATTGACAGAAACAGACTGATTCATCTGTTACCAATTTAGCTTCAAACCAAATGGCAAGAGCAGGAAGAACTTCGGGATGAGAGGGGCTTAAATGGATGGAAGCAGTGAATCATACTGTACCCAAAGTCATCTCTAAAAAGGAATCATCTCAGGTAATGACCCCAAGACAACAGCTTCCTCTGTGACTCAGAATAATTGGTCCAACAGAGCGTTAATATCAAGCCGAGACCGGGATAGAGAAACAGAGAACAAAGAATGAGGTGTCCTTGTAGCTTCTCCACCTAAAAAGGTCAAAATCAGAGGGGTCAGACATCGCTGTGAATCCTCTTCACTGTCACCGCAGCCCCGCCTCGCTCTGTCAGGGCCCACGCAGACCCCTCCAGTGGTTCCTGCTCCTCACTCTGCAGCTGTCATGATATTTACACACCTCCTCAGACACACAGCGCACACACAAGCTACATCTTAGTCGAAGGAACGCTTAAACCACAAACGCAAAAAAGATGTGCATCAAGCTTTTTTTGCCTCGGAGGTGATCTTGAGTCAGACCGAAATGATTAAAAAGGTACTAAAACCTTCCAATAAGCAAACTAATACAGCTTAAAGATTAACAGAAATCAAAAGGTTAATATTCATTTCAGAACCAAAGATCAATCAATACAGATGTCAGAAACCTAGTTAGGACAAATTACAGTCCTAGTCTCTGTGCTCCCGAGACTCTGGTATATGCGCTTGTTTATGAGCCACCACACCTCTTCTAAAAAATTAATGAATACCAAACAGGAGACATCAGTCTTAACCTTGCAAACCCTGGCAATCAAATACTCAATCTCATCTCCTCAAAAGGTAATAAAAGAAGTAAGAAACCATGTTTTTGTAAGGACATGCACCAACACGGCATTGTTTAAAAATCATAGATGGATTATAATGACCCTGAAACTGCAATGCATAACATCTAGTACTGACAGGATTTCTTTGAAACAAAAGCAGAAGAGGCACTGCCTATTGACTGGATCCTTACTAGAGATGTTCTGATACCATTTTCCCTTCAAGGTTCTGATTCAGAAACCTGAACTTTGCATACTGATACCAAGTACCTATCTGAAACTAGTGCATTTAAAAAGAAAACCTTATGTAACAGATGTTAACAGCTGTACGCAACAAACTTTGTATGGAAGTAATGAAGCCATAATTGAAAGAATCTATGCTATACAACCTCTTTTATCATTTAGTTTGACAGCCAGAAGTGAAAAAGAACACAAAATCATTGATAAAATTGGCAACACTAGTGTTATCCCTCAATACTGAAGTCTTGAATACAGTACATAGGATCGTGTACTCACTTATGCCCAACCCAGTATCGGTAAATCTCTAATCCTTAATCAATAGCTAGCTACTGAGATTCAAGCTTCATACATTCAATTTAAAATCAATAGATATCAAATCTCAGCTCAGTAAAAATACATTGTTTTTGTATCCAGCTGAAGATTTTGCATGCGAGTATTCATACGTCTAAGACCGAGACACAAACACCCTGACTGCAAAAACAAAATCATCATGCAGTAGTTCAAAAACAATATAAAACATAGATACTGCTGTGTTATCTGATACTTGTTATTCTTCTTCATGGGAACACATTTCAGTGTGTTTCAGTGATCATGAACATGCAGTGTCTCAAATTGGTCTGAGCAGCAGGGTGGTAATGATGTCAGCCAGGAAGCAACAGCCACATTTTATTCCTCTAGCTCTCACAAAACAGCGTAAACACAGACACTGGACATGTTCCAAAAATCAGGTAACCTTTGCGGGACGTGGTAAGGTAACTGAATTGCATGAGAACGACACCCTCACACAACAACACAGCCAGAAAAATTTGATCCCTACGTGAACAAAGCCTGATTCAGATGTGGGATTTTCCACTGCGGAAAAATGACGGTTGGAAAGGCCTGTTATAGGGCAGTGCTAATATTAGCTGGTCTTATCTGGACAAGGCTGAGGAAATGACGGAAAAGATATCACTGTGGGTTCAAGCTATCCCCCAGGAAGTCACGGAAACTTAGGCAAATCGAACTGATGACCATCAAAATGACAGGGAAATCACCCAGGCTTGTCAGGGCCACTCAATCTCACTCTGATATAGTTAAGAGACGCTGGGCACTATCACTCCATATCCTGTACCCATTCAGCAGAGGCTGCTATCAAAACTGAGAGAGATGTGGTTCATAACCATCAAGCACCTGTTGCCTGTGAAATATGTGACATGAGAAACTGAAGGCAGGACAGCAAATCCATTTTGGGTTGTTTCACTACTTGACTGAGTAAGAACCATATCTACATATCTCGTCAATCATCTAAAACAAGCCACCAAATGCTGTTAAGTTTCACAAGCGGTAGGTACTACACGCTGCTGTCAATGAACATGTAACAGAGAACAGTTTTTGAACTATGACATTAAATAAGATTGAGTTTCTTGTAATCTTTTTGGACTTTTAGCAAGGCAAGAGGTAAATATACAATAAATTAGTTAATATAAAAAGGTAAAATTCACATTGTATTGCAGGCTTTTGTAGTCAAGGCTCCTCAGCTCAGGAACTCATGCTTGCAGAATAAGTGACGTCCTTTAAATCATGTCTGCAACCCTGCATGCAGGGTTGCAGACACCTTTTGGATTTATTATTGCCTGACACACATAACCCCTGCTCCACATAACAGGCCGAATACCACTTAGTGTTTCCCTGCTGCTAGTGCTGGTCCAACCATATACTAAGTCACTGCCTTTAGTGTTACTGTTACTTCTTGAGTAAGTGCACAAGTGCTGTGCATCAATATTTCTGTATTTGCAAAGCAGTCAATTTTCACACACACACACACACACACACACACACACACACACACACACACACACACACACACACACACACACACACACACACACACACACACACACACACACACACACACACACACACACACACACACACACACACACACACACACACAAATATTGGACATTTTCTCACAAAAAAGCTGACACACACCATCATGACTTTGTTTTCAACATGGTAGGCTCAGCTGCACAGAGACAAACACAAACAGTTTGACAACAGCACACTTGATGCCATTAACTGACTAAATAAGAGAGGCACCACAAAAAAATCCCCTCAACTGTGATTATGAAGTCCATTTGGGCAAAACAGACTTTGATGCAGTGAGTGTGACTAATAGCAGAGAGAGACATGAGGGTGGAGAGGTCTGAGTGTACCTGCTGGGGGCCATCCCCGTTGACCATGGTTGGAGGTGGTGGTGAAGGAAGCATTGGGAGTTCAGAGCTGAGAAGCTGGCCGGACTCCAGAGGTGGGGTGTGGTCTGCCATGTCTCCCTCATTCACACTACTGAAGAGGTTGTCCTGCAACAAAAGACACAGCAATCAATAGAGTGCTGCAGGGATGACGTACTTTGTACGCCAACCCGGAAGTAAGCAGCACACTGGTTCCCTTGACGAATGCCAATGGGATTTTTATGTTGGCTTTTTGATTCCCTTGATTCTAAGCTTAAGATACATGTTTTTTGTGTTTATGGTGATTATATTTAATGTCCCGGACAACCTTTGTAGTCTCACTAAACCGCTTGTTAGCAGACACATAATGCTGTAAAAGATATGTAACTAGTATTTTATGTCGTGGAAATTACATGACAATGTCTTGAGCTTGATGAATAGATTAAAGGGATGGATGTGGATATTGCGCTTGACTAATACAAAATTATAATATTACATTGCTCACTGCTGATTTTTTTTTAACATGCTGCCTGCAAGCATTTCTCTATTAATATTAAAACCAAGGGACACATCCTGAATTCAATAAGAATTTAATAGTTTTAGGATATGACTGTTTGGGAAACAGGATGAACACATCTGCTATCAGGCATGAGGCAGATAGTCTCTAACTGTGCTGTTGTTTCCAGTAAGGAGATAGTGACAAGCTGAATCACACTGAGTGGGAATTTGATTCACATCCAAATTAATCTTCAAACACATCAATTGCTTTTCCGCTGCAGATCATTTTGTGGCAAAGGAGCCCAATTGCTTACTCTGAAAGATATTTACTGGTGGCAGCCAGGTTAGACCATCTGATCCATCTCAACTAAAGAGGCCTGATCACAGACCACAGGGAGGGTATAAGTGATTGGAAACTCTCATCTGTGCTCCTTGTGATAGTCTATGTTGTCCATCACTCCTGTAATGTCTTGTCAACAGTACATGTTGCATGCTTTGTTTGCATGGAACTTGTACAGTCGATATAGAACCATAAAATCAAATGGCAACACATGAGCCAAGATGAGCTTGTCGACAACAGTCAGGAAGAGTTTATCAATAAATATCAGAAGATGTCTCCTCTCAAGGGTGATGTAAAACAAGATACTTTATTAACAACAATAAATCACAGTAATATTCTCAAACAGTGTACTCACATCCTGCTGAGCATTGTGATGTATTAGGTCTATTGAATTCAAGCAATCAACAAATGCAGACCAAGAGGGATTATACATAAGCTCATGTCAAGTCAAACTCTTTGAGAGTATGGAGAGAGGATAGATAAGGTGCCTTTTAAGACACTACTATGCAGTTAGAAAACAGGGCCACAATGAGGACAGGCCACTTGTGATAAAAAAAGTTGAAGCAGGATGACATGGCAAACAACAATTCTGCCAGAAAACAACAGAACAGCATGAGGGAAATGTAACATGTGTCCTTGAACCTAATTACAATCTCACGCATGCGCCCCGTTGCCAGACAGTGATCTGGCTTATCTGCTGGCTTTAGCCCCTCCCCTCCTTGAGCTTAGACAACAAAGTCAGTTTACAGTGTGATGGTCAATGAACTGGATTTGAGGAACTATTGCTGCGGTAGAGGACTGCCATGGGATTAGCCCAGTATTATCAGCAAGCTTCGGATGATGGCAGGCTTCTTCAGCAGCCTTTCGACCTCCGGCACACTGCAATAAGTTTGTTTATTACTCACAGCCTATTTTAAACCGATCCATGTTACATCTTAAGGTTGTTTACTCTGAACAAACTTCCAAAACAGCTCCATGGGGTCAGGGAGGGAGCAAATTGTAAGAAGAGAACCTCCTGTGATTAGTGACCCACCTGGGTGGGTCACTAATCACAGGAGGTTCTCTTCTTACAATTCGCCCCCGAGCACCCACCTTTGACACAGTAAAGAAAACCCACTTTGGAGGGATATTCTCACACAAGAAATTAAGATATTCCTTAATTTCAGCTATGATATTATTTGATTGGGGAGAATGGGTAACTTATACTCCAGTTATTGAATGCTTGGAGGTTGTCAGTGGATCTGCATGAGTGCCAGGTTACCTACAATAAAATATGACATGTACTCCTACTCTACAGAAATAAGGTTGATGTGTACATCATCTCATATTAAACATTACTTCTTTATAGAAACTGTGGCAGTGTCCGATTTCATTCCGTATTTGACTGTGGCCAAGAGAGCAGCTGTTTCTCTGTTGCAGTTTTGGTGACACCAGGGAAAACACCCTGAAAGGTTAGTATCACAGGCCACTGCGTCTTCTGCTTATTCTTCATTAGACCAAAGAATAGATGAGGAACTCATGTGAACTAGAGTGTACAAAGAACACACCTTTTGTGTGAAAACCTGCTCGGCAATAAACCCGAGAGTGAAATGTTTGGTTGTCAGCTAACACCACAAACATATTGTGATTTCCAAACAACACTTGAACTTGGGACGTTAAGCTGAAACACCTGGAGGCATGTTTTTCCACTCATCAGGGTCCAGTTTAACAGCTGGCTTTCCATTCAGTGCATGTACGTGACTTGGCACTGATGTTGACTTAGCATTACTGTTAGCAGGACTGACACTTATGTTAAACATGTCACATTATTGAATATAGGAATAAAAGTCAATGTTCAAATTAAGAGTTCCTTATTTGCCATATTTATGCTAACACTTGTTGTTAGCACCCTTAGCTAACCCTGCTACCTAGCATTACTCTTAGCAGGTCTGACACTTGTGTTTAACATGTCACATTATTGAATACAAGAATAAAAGTCAATGTTCAGATTAAGAGTTCCTTATTGGCCATATTTATGATAGCACTTGTTGTTAGCCACTTAGCTAACCCTGCTACTTAGCATTACTGTTAGCAGGACTGACACGTATGTTTAACATGTCTCACTATTGCAAGTCAATGTTGTGGTGCAGTGTTCCCTGTTTGCCATATTAATGCTAACCAGGTTAGCCGGCTCGCAGCCAGGACAACTGTTTACTCTAGCTACAGGTGTGTGTGTAGGTGTGTGTGTGTGTGTGTGTGTGTGTGTGTTTGCTCCGCGTTATGTCACAGCTCTCGGGTTTTTATCTAACTGCGGAATAAAACGTAACAACATTGACGGCTCGTGAACAAACGTAACAACCACATTTGACGTGTGTGTGCTCCCCGACGTTTTTTTCCACCCAGAAACACGGTGTGAAACACGTCGCGCACACAAGTCGGCAGCACCAGAGACTTATCATTACCAGCGGCTAACGTTACTCACTCTGTCAGTCGACACGGCGGCGGCAGGAGTCCCGGACACACACGCCGATGCACGGGGATGATTCCGCTCCCTCCGCCCCCCCCAACAAAAAAAAGAAAAATGTCTTCACGTCAGCGAGCTCCGGTGACCGGCTACTGTCTGCAACGCCTGACACGGAGAGAGCTAGCTGGCTACCTAGATAAACACACGACAAGGCAGGGGATGTGACATGCTAGCGCTAGCCCCCCCTCCTCTTCCTCCTCCTCTCTAATGCTACCCAGCTTATAGTTAGCAAGATGAAGATGCGCTCTTCCTCGTGAGTGCGAACGATGATCGCGTGCGCCGGCTGCACCCAGAACAACTAGAGAGAGCTGGCGGTGCGAAGTGTCGATGCCTTTGTCCTAATCGCCACTTTTATCGAGATAACTTTCCATCCAACCCTGCTCCGCGCATAAAAGGCAGGAATTTCGCCATCGCTCACAGGGCCGTGTGCGCATGCGCGTCACGGCAGATCATGACGAGTCCCAAATTCTGCGATAAAGTGCAGAGAAACATTTGTCGCGGTGAGTTTAAGTTTCGGTGAATATCGCGGACGTGACCGATATCCGGTTGATTTATAGTGAAACTTCCTGCGTTGCCGTCCCTTTTGAAGAGGAGGTTAAGATTGACGTGTCTGTGGTTGGTTCGTGCATCGAGTCAGACGCGGAGAAATACGTGCACTGTGTGGTGGGGCCAGAAAAATCACCTTTGATTTGCTTTAACTGTGACATTTTCACTATCAGTCTCGATCTGCGTGGATTTAAATGGACTGACACACCGTTGACTCGTTGCCAATGTAGTAGTGGTGTGTTGTCACGGTATATTATGAACAGGGTCATAGGAAATTCCCACATGGATTGAAGTACAGACTGTTATTTTGAAAATATGCAGATCACCACTTCCGTTGTCACGGTTATTTTGTTTCCTTACTATTGTTGAAATCTCATTAGTATCTTCTTTTATAGTTTTGTAAATAAGTAGGTTGGGCATTATATTAAGGGCACGTGTCTTATTAAAGGTCCAGTGTGTAGGATTTAGTGACATCTAGTGGTGAAGTTACATGTTGCAGCTGAATTACCCCTCACCTCACCTGTCCCTTCCGAACATGAGAGAGAACCTGTGGAAACCTTCAGTTTTCATAAAAACTCAAAAGGTGTTTAGTTTGTCCAGTTTGGACGACTGTAAAAAAAAAACAATGGCGGCCTCCGTAGAGAGGATCCGCTCCTGATGTAAATATAAAGGGCTCATTCTAGTGAGGAAAACAACAATTCCTACAATTTAAATGAAACACACTAATGAAAACATCACTGGGATTATTTTATATTCAATATATCCAAGGAGCCCCTCAAATATGGCATAGTCGCTTCATACTTGACTGCTTTTCTGCGTGACCAGCAGGCCGCTCTGAACAACCTTCACAAGCAGACTGGTTGTTGAATTATGAATACGGTAGAGTGTCAGCACGTATCATCATCACAAGGGATGTCAGAAGGAGCATTGTCGACCTGGTTATTGCCACAGATGAGGGTTAGGCTGGAACGTGGTGTCCACCAGGGCTCCAATCTTAGCACAGACCTTGTGTTGAGCCGAAGTGGTAATTTTCGTATCCCTACTTGCTTTATAAAAGAAGTGTGGCCCTGATGCGCCGTACATTAAGTTCCTCGGTTCAGGCTGTGCCGGGACTTTCAGTCCCGATAGGTTCCGGACTCTTCATCAGTTTGCAGTTAGAGTCGCAACGGTCAAGGGGGCTGCAGGCTTATGTATCCAGCGGAAATCTGTGCACAATCTCAGCTGACCCTTTTTCTTGTAGTAAGAAAACTGCAGTTGTACCTGTAGACGCTGTATGGAAAAAAAGAAAATTATATATTTTTTTGCTGTACATTTATATTCTGTGGGTAATTGGGGTCATGTTCATCATATAGCTTGCGAATCATTTGATAACATGTCTGGCATTGTCAGGATTTAATGAGTGATTCAAATGTATAATAATAATGATAAACTGTGTTGATGTAGCACTCGAATCTCTGTAAGAACCAATTAGTAAACTGTCATTGTCTTAAATATTTTTGAACTAAATAAAACAATCCGAAATCCCCAAAATGTCTCAAGTCTCAAGAATATTTTTGATAGTTTGACTTTATGTCTGTCATTGTCAAAAATATATTCAGTTGTGTAATAATAATAACAGTGTTAGAAACTGTATTTCTATAGCAGTTTTCTATAGCATAAAGTGAAGCTCAATGTTCTTTGTTAAGCTATGAAAAGTTCCATATAAATAAAACATTGTGTACACAGCGTACTGTTTGTACAGTTCAGTTATGTATACTGTGTTTCCTGTTTGACTAGATCACTAGAATAACTGTAAGAACCATTATGTAAATTGTCACTGCCTTAAATATTACTGAATTGAAACAAATAATCCAAAACCACTCCCACAATATTCAAGGTCTCAAGAATCTTTTAGGACTTCGACAACATATCTGTCACTGTCAAAATGATATGACAGAAATCTAAATGTACAATGCTAATAATTAACTTTATTTATATAATATAGCAGTTTTTGTAGCATAGGTGCTTTTTTAATCAATGGAAAGTGCTATTTATAGATCAGGCCTTTAAATATGAGACGGTAGAGAAAAGACAAAGTATTCGAAATGCTACCTCACAATGTATTTATATGGCACAAAGGACCGACCAATACATATGATTTATTTTCCAAATAAAATATTAGCTTTCTAAATTATTGTCTTAAAAAATCATATGCATATTTAATACACATGTACCTGTCTGTAGCTCTCCACTGCCCCCCCTGCTGGACTCTATTGAGGAGTTCAATGTTGCCTCTGCCACTAAAGTGAGTAAAACACTTTCTTCTTCAATAGAACGCATTTAAAAATAAAATGTGAATGAATGTCTATGACCATTGATAGCTGGTTTCTGGCCTTGTGCACGTGTCTTCCTCTTATCATTATTAAATATGTGCAGTACTCATGGCTTAGACCACACCCACCACCTGTGACCTGGGCCTTTATTGTAACATCAGTTGTAAAGTTTTGTCACTGTGACTAAATCTGTCTGCGCAAATATGCCAGATTTTGCCATGATGGCACCATGGAGGATGAGGCAAGTTTGCACAGCTATGCTTGTAAGGATTTTGCGTTGACCATTAGTAAATGTGGACAACTTAACCAAAACCTTAACCAATTAACCTCAGACCAATTCATGCCTAACCCCTAACCTTAACCAGGACCTCAGAAATGACATCTTGCCACATTACGACTGAGTTTTGGAAACTATGAAGTGTACTGGTCCTAACAAGGTCAGTGTGATAGTGGAAAAAGTCCTAAAGAGTTTACAAAAATAAATATGCACACGCACTTACACTCACAGTCTAACTTCAGGGGACTTTACATTGTTACTTTCACAAATTTGCTGGAGACTTACTCTAGCCTTACCCTTACCCTAACCTTAAACGTAATCCTAATCTTTAACTAAACGTAACCTTGACCTTATCTAAACCTAATCCTAACCTAAACCCAATCTTAACCTAACCTTAACCTTAACCTTAACCTAATCTTAATCTGAACCTAACTTTAACCTTAACCTAATTTTAATCCAAACCTAAACCTAATTTTAACCTAAACCTAACCCTAATCCTAACCTAAACCTAAACCTAAACCTAATACATGTCTTCACTTTAAAATTTCTAATCATTTTTGGCCTTTATTTTTGTCCCCATAAGTAAGACAAGACACCATAGTAATAAGTAATAGTAATACCGAGACTACACACACGCACACACACACAGTGAAAACACCAGACATACATATGAAACCAGTTAGGAAAAAATTATCAGAAGCTCAGATCTCCGACTGTCAGTGAACGCAGCAGCCAACTACAGGAAGTGAGGAGGTGCGGTTGTTTTTCAGTCGGCGGCGGTGTAGCGGCTAAAGCTAAAGCTAAAGCTAGCGACACCAGGGCGCAACAACCACACGACCACCACTGACGTGAAGTTATGACACACGAGACAACCGACACGATTTCACCAGCAACTTGATTCCGCCAAACATGTTGGCTGCCGACTTGTCAGCGTCACTGTCGAGTAGGAAGCGACGCCGCGGACGAGACGCTAGCTAAAGCCAACTGTAAAGGTAACGGCAGCACTTTGAAGCGAGCGAGCAACAACAACACGTTAATTAGCTCTGACGTTAATTAGCTTTGTTGTTTTGTCGCCGTTGCGTTGAACTGGTTCTCGTGGTTAATGACATCGCCACATTCACTTGTTGTGCTGTTAGCATTGTTTAGCTACAATGCAAACACGCCCTAGCATCTTTGGCGTCGTTGGTTTGCAACCCTTCTTATTGGAAGTGTTGTGGGCTCGTGCTAAGTGCAACTTCGTGTTAGTGACTCAGTGAGGTGCAACCGCTGCAGGGTTTACAGGTTAAACGGGGACACAACCCGAGCAGGAAACGTTGGGCAAAGATGCTGTAATATTCATAACTACTCAGAGAATTGCTGCATAATGTTATTAAATACGTTGTTGTCCTTCTGTGGCTTTTCCATTTTAAAGTGCCATTCACAGTCTTGAGTTTTGCAGGAAGTCAACTGTATTCCAAGAGACGAGTAGGTTTTTATGAGCATATATTGATTTTTGGAAAAAAGAACCTGAGCCAAGCAGATAAACCCTCTCCATTAAACACAGACTGTATATGTCAAATAACTTTATGTATATCTGGTAACAGCCAGATTGTGAATTAAAAAAGGAGTTTGATCTGGACAGAAATGTTGCATTAGGCTTCAGATATGGTGGAGGAAAGAACTCAGTCAACACAGTTTAATGGGTTTATCCCAGTCAACACTGGTGCATGTTTTAATCTGTCTGTGAAGCTGGACTCTGTGCCCAGTTGCTCTCTGTGCCCCTGAGTGCCTTTTTGAGATATGGAAAACCCAGTGGATAATTTACCCACCTAGTTTTAACTTCATGCATTTGTTGCTGCAGACTCGACAGCACTTAATTTCCAATTTCTTTCATGTCTTTTTTATTAAAATCTACTTCGACCTTCCTTTTGGTCTGATTTTGCCAGACTTTATTGTAATCACTGCATTATTTAATAAAGAAGAATGATTTGTATGCAGTCAAGGATTTATTAACTGGAGTGGGAATGGCTTTTAACATAACGACTTCAGCATATTTCTGTTTGGCCGTGACTCAGCATTTTGCTTTCCAGCATAAATCACTAATTCTTTCAAAGAATATCCCAAAGGACAACGCTTCAAAGAATTCCGCAGACAACACACAACACAACTTTTCCGGCATGTTTTAATTCGTATCTTCTCACTATGACGACTTGTTTCCTCATTTCTAGCTTCAGTACATTACACTTTCTAAATCAAATGATCTCGATGACTCATAGTAACATCTGTTGAACTTTGTTTTCGCTTCCCTTTCACAGCTGAGTAGCATGCTGGACGTGGGGAAGTGGCCAGTGTTTGCACTCCTTCCTCCCGAGGAACTGCGGCTTATCCGGCAGGCCTGTGTCTTTGGCAGCGCTGCCAACGAAGCCCTCTATGTCACCGTTAACGATGAGGTAACACTCGGACCTTAAGCCAGGTTTTCTTTTAATCTTTTTGTTTACATTCAGACAATTAGCAAGACTCGACTTAAAATCCTTTTTTAAAACACCAGTTTGATTATTTTCTGTCTGCAGGTGGTTAGAAAATAGCCTCAGTTCTCTCTGGTTCTCACCGGCTGATACAAGATGCAGATCCAAGCCTAGGGATAAGCAGATAGAATGAGGCTATCTTTAGCCATATAGGCCTAATGCCTGAGCTCCATTTTTATCCTGTGGGAAGGTGCCTCATCTTTCCACCCTTGCTCATATGTTTTTCCCCTTTAGTCCAAATAGTTTATCTTTCACAGTAGATGATTGTGGTGTAGAAATGAATGTTGGTTGAACTGATTATTTAATTTATCAGTTTGTCATTTGGAAAGATATTACTTACAAAAATCTCTGCTCTGGCACTGGGACGGTATGATGGACATGTTTCTCTATTTTCTGACATTAAAGAGACTGAACAGACAATTAAGATGAATAGACCAATTAATTGATAATTATTTGTAATTGATTCACATACCAGTTTACTTTCCTATTTAGTCCCCTCCATTTGTCATCTCACCAAATTTGTCATCTCACCAAATTTGTCCCGGGGTGTCAGTGAACACCTGAATGTCACATTCACGTATAATTTATAAATATCAGAAGCATCTCAGCAGTGATGTGTGTTGGTATTTGCAGGTCTTTGCGCTGGGCACCAACTGCAGCGGCTGTTTAGGGCTCGGAGATCTTCAAAGCACTATTGAGCCGCGCAGGATTGATGTCTTGTGCGGAAAGAAAATTGTGTCCCTGAGCTATGGAACGGGACCACATGTGGCTATCGCTACTGCAGGTAATCCAGTTCAGATGACTTGTATTTGTCCCAGAGGGCAATTTTCCTCAGAATGCAAAGGAAAGGCATCACAGAGAAATAACATCACAGACAAACAAAGATGACATATGTAGAGGTCTCAAGTCTGATTTTATTATGTTGCTGTTTCTTTACTGTCACGGTCAGGGTTATTTTATTTAACAAGCACCTGTATAAACAGTTTAAATGTTAACGTTAAAATATTTAATGATTTAATTAACATATTTTGATAAATAAATATAAAAGTTCAGGCTGTACACGAGAATTTAACTGTTCACTGTGATGTGGAACAAAAGGGACTCTCTCGACTGCGAAGCTTCAAAGTTAATTTGATGGCAACTGGACTTGGTTGTAGATGTTTCACCTCATCAAGAAGCTTCTTCAGTATCTACAACCAAGTCCAGTTGCCCTCAATTCAACTTTTCTTGGCACATGTCAAGTGGCCCTGGTGCTACTCAATAATATATAAACACAGTTTTGAATCAAAAAGTAGATAGGATGTATTTATTGGAATCCTTAATGGCTCAATCAGTGTTTTCCTATTATGTAAGGTAGATGTTTATTCACATACACTATATTATAGATGAACAGCAGCATTTTGTTTCTCAAGAATCCAATTGCCAAAATGCTATTTTACTCCAGTTACTGATATAAATTACAATTGTTATTCTTACTGCTAAATTTACTTGATGGTGAGTGTCAAAGTGACTTTATCTTTTGGTATCTTTGGAAATGGGGCTTCTCTTGTGCAGGATCAATAAGAGCCTCATTCCACTGCCCCTCTTGACCATCTTCCTCTCCCTTCATGCTATTCCCAGAGCTGTGAGATTCCTCCACACAGACTTGTGGAAACCTATGCATTCATCTGGAAATAGCCAGCCCTACCACCCTTACATTCACTGCATTGTTGTATCAGGTCCTGGTACTTGGTGGCCTTCCTTTCTTTGCATCCCTTTTCCCACGGGGCCATCATTTCAATCATGATGATCCTCTAGCCTCCTCAGACCATATGGCTATATCAGCCCTTAGGTATGTTTGAACAACCACAGAAAAGTGCAGTTTTCCCCCCAGTTTCTTAATCCTCTGTCTTCTCGTATCTTATGTTTTCTTTTCCATCTGTCCTGCTCCAAGATGTCAGCCAGCGCTCTGAGGACTTTGTCGTGTCGCCATCTGTATCCCCCCTGGCAAAGTGCAGTCTTGAACCTTGTCAATATGTGCGCCAACGTGTTTCTCTTTCCACATGACTCGCACGGTGAAGCCTTCTCATTCCACTCTGGTGTTGGAAGAGTTTAGCTCATCCATCAAACCAGGACAGCGATATGGAAGTTCTCCAGTCTCCAAAGTTCAGGACACGTCATCTTTTGCTTTGATCCCACATGGTCCAAACTTCTTGTGATCCACATTCCACAGGCCTTTTACCGTAACCCTCCCTCCTCCAGGTGTCAGACCTCGGCTTGGATCAGATCTTTCATCTGCCTTCAGTCTTCTTTCTCCCTTTTGCTGGAAGTGGGTGGGTCTAACTCCTTGTCTGTCTGTTCCTGACAATGCCCTTCAACCTCAGCCTGTTGTCTGCCAGTGCCACTGTGTGACTGAGCTGTCCACTTGTGTCCTGAACTTGTGGTGACACGTCTGGCATTTTCATGATTGGTGTCTCTGTGCATCATCTGAAACCTGCACTTTGCCACCTTGAACTCTTTGATTAGTGATGATGGGGGCAGCTGTAACTGTCCAGACTTAATGTTTAACCCTAATGACAGGAAGTTCGGTGGAATTCAGAGACACACGCTAAGGTGTTCAATCGCCCGTGAACTCCTTCCACTGACGTCATAGATACTTCACCATGGTTCCTTTGTTGTAACTTCAGAATCCACCGTGCTCGTAGATGGGATGACGTTGTTATGGGTTTGTTCATCCATTAAGCCTCTTATCGAAGGTTTGGAGGTAGCTGGATATAATTAGTGGCCATCTGGATTCTTTTCCTGCGGCTGTGAGCAGATTCATTCCCATGATAAACCAGTTAGGGGCCTGTTTTATTTACTTTTCCAGGTCCTGCCACTGGGTTATGAAGTGGGCATTATTTTTAACCAACTCCTCCTCAGTGTAGTACGTCACATTGGACATAATGTTATAATATTTTCTGATATATTCTTTCTGCAAGTACATTTAAGTTTCATGAATGCCAATTAAAGAAAATTTGGATCTCTTGTAATTTCTACTAAAGGTTGTACTGAGGCTTTGCTGTAATTTATGTGAAGTCGACTGGTTCTTATATGTTCATGTTGTCACAGTGGTTAATATTTTATTAGTAAGAGTTTGCCTCCTGCTGTGTAGATGGAGAGGTGTTTGCGTGGGGCCACAATGGCTACAGCCAACTTGGCAATGGCACCACCAACCATGGACTGACCCCTGCCCTGGTGTCCACCAACCTCCTGAGCAAGAGGGTGACAGAGGTGGCCTGTGGCTCCCACCACACCATTGCCCGGACAACTGATGGAGAGGTGAATTATCCTCACTTTTTTTTCCTGCTTAATCTGTGTGTTTCTTTGGACTGTGATAATATTTATCTCCGTGTTAAGGTCTATGCATGGGGTTACAACAACTCGGGCCAAGTCGGTTCAGGCTCCACCGCCAACCAGCCGACACCACGGAGGGTCAGCAGCTGCCTGCAGAACAAAGTGGTGGTTAACGTAGCCTGTGGGCAGCTCTGCTCCATGGCTGTTCTGGACAACGGAGAGGTAATGTGTCACATCAGTCTGCAGATGTTTAACATGAATAGGTGAATCACTGCTCTCAGCAAGTCAATTTTGTGGCAGTCAGCAACTCGTAACTATTTTTTTAAGTGGTTGGCCAATAAAAATGTTTATTGCAGCTTAGCATAAGATAATCATGAGCTTAGCAGTTTGTACATTAGAGGCCTGGCTCATCATTTTATGAAAGATATGGATTAATTTCGTCCGATTTAATGCTCTCATTCATGCATGAAGACAGTGTTCGTCATAGTTTACAGTGAAATGAGTTTCTTGCAAATAGGGACATTTCAGACAAACAGTATTTAAATATATCCACCAAAAGAAAGTGAAGAGAAAAGTTGAGAGAAAATGTGAATGATGTATTTAAACTTTGAACTAGAACTGCGCTCAGTAGGGCGCATACTTCCTCCAAGGCCCAACAGTCTCATTACATTTAATCAAGCTGCACCATATTATACACTGATATGTATTTGACAAATCAGTGAAAATGTCAAATATGATCTCAGAGGGTTAAAGAAAGGTTAGAAAAATCCTGGATCCTCCCCTTTTTATTCGGATCTACCCCAAAGTATTATGGTTTCTTACTTGGCCCATGTCCCATCTTTCCACCAAGTTTCTGTTAAGTAGTTTTCACTTAATCCTGCTGAAAACAAACCAATGGACGGGGGTGAAAACCTCATTGGCGAAGGTAACAATGCCTTGATCTGAATTTGTCCCGTTTGTAGATCTATGGTTGGGGCTACAACTGCAATGGACAGCTCGGTTTGGGCAACAATGGAAATCAGCAGACACCGTGCAGGATCGCTGCTCTTCAGGGTGTCAACATCGTCCAGGTAAGAATCAAAAACAGAGCTTCATAATAATACTTTCTATTTCTGTCTTCCTATTTTTTTTAGACTATTTATCTTAGTTAACATTCACAGTAATTTCTCTCCTCCTATGTGCAGGTTGCCTGTGGATATGCACATACATTGGCACTTACAGATGAGGGGTTGGTTTACGCCTGGGGTGCCAACTCGTATGGGCAGTTGGGAACAGGCAATAAGAGTAACCAAGCTCTTCCCACTCAAATAAACACAGACAAGGAGAGGTTAGTATTCGTTTTTTACCCCAGCCTAAAAATAGCCCTGACACGTTCCTGCCACCACAACACGTCACCAAGGGCTACATGACAGCGTCCTTCATGACATATGTCAACACACAGTCTGCATGATAAACCTTAGCAGCACTTCAGAGTTTGAATTCTATCGTTGTCACTAGGATGGTGGAGGTGGCTGCGTGTCACACCAGCCACACGTCAGCTGCCAAGACCCAGAGTGGGCAGGTTCTGATGTGGGGTCAGTGTCGAGGTCAAGCTGTTGCCAGTCCCCACGTCACCCACTTCAGCGGCACAGACGATGTGTTCGCGTGCTTTGCCACACCTGCTGTCACGTGGCATCTCCTCTCAGTAGGTACGTGTCGAGTACGAATATAAAGGAAAACTAAAGGGCCCCAGAACTCAGACATCCTCAGTAATGGAGGTTTTTGTTTAGCATTATACATTGTTTGTTCAAAGGTAATCATCCCTTCTAATGGGCACATGTTATAGTTAGAATGTCCTGGAACTAAACAGGAAAATATGTTTCCTCTCCACTTCAAACAATCATACATGGTAGTGATTGATCTCAGCTCAACCTGACATACTGTACAGGTCACTTTGAGATGTTGTTTTTTCGACTGCTTCATAATTGACATGCTCCAGAAAAATCTGTTTATCAAACAAGCCACTGAAATCACCAGCACTCTCTTACCTGCTATAGTTTTCTGTTGTTGCCTTTTCAACTGAAGTGTTTGAGGAACAAGGAGCGATTTAGATTCATGATTGCCTTCAATTTCCTTTTCAAAATATCAAGAGTCTTATCTTTTCATCAATTCAGCATCAATGCCAGATCTGTACAGAGAAGTGCACCAGTTGTTAAAGGCCTGCCAAAAAGACGTAACACACAATAAAGCGAAGGTTTCTTTTTTCCCCTTCTTTGAAAAAACAAAACAAAACCTGTTTTCTTTGTTTTTGTCAGATGGTGACGACTACCTGACTGTGGCTCAGTCTTTGAAGAAGGAGTTTGACAGCCCGGAGATTTCAGACATGAAGTTCTTGGTCGACGGGAAGTGTATCCATGTTCACAAAGCTCTGTTGAAAATCAGGTACAGAAACCAAACACCCTGTCGAGTCACAAGGGAAAATGTTGAACCAGTGCTTTTTGTTTTTTGTGATCAAATTGCAATGTTTAAAAATTTAGGTCTAGAAAAATTTACCGAAAAAACACATTCAATCACATGGACTTTTAGAGTAGCTATTGTGTCTCTGGTTTTGAGGTGTATTCACAAAAAAACCCCTGGGTGCACATAATGATCCTTGTATAGCATCAGAAACTGTGTCTGTGATGTTGTGCTGCTCATCTCTGTGTGACTTTGTTTTCCCTTTTGATCACATGAGTGTATTTATCACTTTCAGCGGTTGTGTGTGATCATGGGTGATGAAGGTGCTCTGTATAGAACACACGGGGGCGGGGGGTTTCAGGGTAACGGAAAACCAATAGTGACCTATTAACTACAGAAACATGAAAGCAAGAGAAACAAACAAATAATTGGGTTAAAATTTTGCAAGCATCATGAATATTTTGCTACTGAATTTACCATACATATACATACACCCCATAAACCGACTGTCCTGTGTTGCCATCTGTTGAACAGTGTTTCCTTGTCTTTCTTGTTAATGTCACAGGGAAGTGAAGACAGACCTATTGTTTCCCAGTTTTCTTTTTATAACCACACTTGGACACAAAGTATCTGCATTCCAGTCGCTTGCTCTTTTGCACCGTCAGTAGGAAGGAGTCAGACTGTCTGCGACATCAACCACGGTGCACATGATCACACAAATACGCAGCAGTGAGGGGAAAAAACACAACCTGCTCTGGCTAAATCACATGCAAGTGATATGTTTGAGATGCTCTTAGAAGGAAAAATTAAAATATTGCGTAGCAGTTTGAGCAAGTAGACGTCAGCAGCAACGATATTCAAGAGCTTTGGGTGATAAGGGCTGATGCTGGTGTTTTAGTGCTGTAAACATTAATACTCTACATGATTTCTTTAGTGGAATTTATACATTATGGCCTTCCTCCTGCTGCTCTACCCAGACACCACCTCTCACCCCAACACTGACCTGATTATCTCCAGCCGCGTGCTTCATATGTAAAAGACAAACACTAGAAAATATCCGGACCAGATTTTCTGGATGTTTTCCGGGGTTCATGTCTGCAAATAGCTTAACTGACCAACATTTTTGGCTATTTTATTTTTGATCATACTCTATCCAAACAGTATATAAATTAATTAGGCTCTTAAAACCAATCAAACTCAACAAGTCTCATACATTTGTTTCCCTTAAAGTGGTAAAAAAAAAGTAGCAGAACTGTAAAACAGGCAGCGTTTGTAATTGTTATTGATGACATCCTTTTATTATGTCTGCTTTCCTTCCCGCTGTAGGTGTGAGCATTTCCGTGCACTGCTGAATGAAACAGACGAGGACTCCATAGAAATCCATCAGTTCTCATACCTGGTGTACAGAGCCTTTCTGGAGTACCTCTACACAGACACTATCAACCTGCCACCAGAGGATGCTATTGGTAAGGCCCGAGCTGAGTCACAGTCGCTCTGAGAGCACCAGGAATGGAGTCAGTGCATAAGCCTTGAATACACTCACTTGTGTGTCGCGTGTTGTTTTCACAGGGCTGCTAGACTTGGCCACATTCTACCGAGAGACGAGGCTGAAGAGGTTGTGCCAGGAAACGATCAAGAGAGGCATCTCCGAGGAGAACGCCATCACCCTGCTCTCTGCTGCTGTCAAGTATGAGGCGCGGGTAAGCTCATAGCCACTGACACACAGTCAGACACCATGGTGGTGGGTGCCTTGCCTTCACAGTAGCTAGTCGGTTATACCCCTCAGCATTGACAAGACGGCCCTCTTCATTTTTAGGACCTGGAGGAGTTCTGCTTCAAGTTTTGCGTCAACCACCTCACAGCTGTCACGCAGACCCAGGCCTTTGTGGACATGGACCACGACCTGCTCAAGAACTTCATTAGCAAAGCCAGCCGCTACGGGGCCTTCAAAAACTGACTAGACTGCCCCTGTAGTGACTAGTTGAAGCTCACCCGGGTCTGGAGGGTCGACCCTAGACCAAAGTAAACACGAGGCTGATCAGTGCTTCAAAGCCTTGTGGCTGGGGGTGTAAACACTGGAGGGGCAAAGGGTTTAAGGGTTTCCCCCTCTAGCTGATGCTTCTGTGTGACTGGCCTAACCTCGGCCAAACACAGCGGCTGCTCGCTGGGTAAATACTCACCTCAGTACCGAGCAGACAGTGTGGTCGTCCTTATGTCACCTTTGTGTTATTGACTAAACGCTCGGCTGATTCAGTATCTGATATGTTTTTGATCAAACCTGTCACCAGCCTGATGTGGTGCAGCTCAGACAGGACACGTGAAGTCACTGCATCAATCTTTGCAACACCAAGGTTTGTTGTTTTGTAGATCACAGCCCTGCGACAGGAAGTAAAGCGAATGATCAATAGATAGTTAAGTGCACGCAATGTGTGATCAGTAGCGACAGGAAGTGATCAGAAACAAACACGTCAGCCAGGACTTGACCTTTCACATTGTGCTGCTTTTCTTTGAAGCCTTTTTTCCAGATTGAGGAGTAGATTTTAATGAGGGGAAAACAAGCTGTTGTTCTGTTTTTACAAACTGCAACTTGTTTTTTTTGTTTAGTTTTTTCTTCCTGAAAAATTATAATTTGCATCTGATCAACAAAACCAGTTCCTTGTGTAGGTCACTGTTAAATCTTGCCACGTTGTTTTGTATCGTAGTTTTTCACCCTTGCCATACGAACTTTCGGTTACCGTTTGATTTATGTATTGACATTTGCACTGTTTGCTCTGGCGACCGTCAGAGGACTGATAGAAGAAGGTGTAGTCAGTTACACTTCACCAGAGATAAGGACGTCCTACTGCGTGTTTACTTGTTTTCAGATTAACCCTTTGTGTGCAGCTGGATACTGTGTGACTTACACAAGCTTTATTGTGTAGCCTGTCGATGATGCCACACTGTAGATGCAACTGATGTGTTTACAGTTGTGTTTCACTGCTATTTGGTTTGTTTACGGAAGTTTGGTTGGCATTGTTCTCAATTTTTTTTTTTAAATCTTTAATATGTTAGCAGCAAACTTCTGCTTCTTTTTACGAGAGGTTTCTTGATATCTGTCGCCTGGTAGCACTTTGTGGAAATTAGTTTATTTTTAAATGCCAACTGTGACTGTGTTGAATATAGCCCAGTATATACCAGGTATGTAGTTACCACATAATTCCATATTAAATTCCTAAATGTGTCTAAATATAGTAACAAAATGCTTTTTCTCTAACAAACAAACTATTATTATTTTTTATTTGGAATATTTTGATAATTTGTAAAAAAAATAAAAAGCCTACGCTGTCATTTTGTATGAAACATTCTGTACACTGCTGTCAGCACTAACTTCAACATGTGACGGTCTAAAAGGTAATAAAATGAAAAACTGCATAATTTGATGTATGTGTTATTTTTTTTTATTGGTCTGTTTATTGAATCATGACCTTGACCTGAATGTATACACACTTTAAACTGGTGAAGAAAAAATATCCTGGCAGAAGAAGATTTTGTTAACAAAACGCAAACTGTGATAAGTCTTTTTACCGATTGCATATCTAATCCAGACAGAGCGTATAGTCCGATTTTTTTAATTTGGGTTTTCCATTGAATTTAATTGAATGAAAAATACAACAAAGATCTGAAATCAAACAATAAGGGGCTGAATGACTCGTTAAAAATAACAGACTTTAATTCATAAAGTTTGTTATTTGGTGACAAATAACAAACTTTTGGACCTTTTTGGAAGTTTTTTTCCCCAAAGACAACTTTGTTGCGTCCTTATTAAAACCATCCATCAATGCATTACTCCATAAAGACATCTATGTACGTGCATTCTTCTGCTTCACATTAACAACATAAACAACATGTGTGATTAGTCTCACTTTCATTGAGTCTTGTTGGAGTTAAATTAGTGAGTATTTTATTTTGAATAAAACTGCCTCTGGCTTTTCTCGATCTAGTCGTTGTTGGAAAGGATTCCTCTCCCATGTCTCTCCATCAAATTTATAGCCCATATTCTTTTAGATGCCAGTCATATAAACCCAAAGGCATTTCCCACCACTTTGATGCCTTATGACAGATTGTTGGCAGTTGTAAGTTGTAGTCTACTGTTAGTTTCTTTCTTTTTTTATTCATTATCTAATATGCAAAATATTTCCAGATATGACCTTAAACATACAGGTAGAATTTTCCCCTCAATGAAAATACATTTACCGATTTTCCTTTTCTTAACCACAGAGCTCAATAAATAGTCGATATTTTAGCATATTTTTGCTTATTTAAGATCTTACATTATTTATTTATTTTAATTTAAATTTGTATTGTATTTATCTTCTTTTTAAGGGGGAAGTAAGTTCCTGTTGAATCAGGTTCAGAGTTAGTTTCCTGCAAGTGTGTGTTCAGCTCAAGAAATCCGGAGATAATGCTGTTTGATTGTGATCAGCTCTGTCTCATGCAGCTGGGCTTCAATCTAACCAAAGGGTTTCATCATATTGAGTTATCTTAGCAGAAATTACTGTGGAATTTATCATGATAGGATTCCAGTTACGTAATTTATCTGTGGGAATATGGTCATGTTTGTTTTCCGCTGTAACGTCAAGGGTAACTTAGAGCACTGATTCTCAAACTTTTGCACCTCAAGGATCCTTTAACTGACACTAGAACACGGACCCCGTTTGACACAAAAAAATGTTTTTTTCTTGTTTATGAAATTCAAGACCAAAATAGTCAAAACATTCTGTCAGTGTGTATAGTGAAAATAAAGGGTCCCCTTTTTCCAGGGACCCCCTGCAACCCCTCAAGGACCCTTGGAAACCCCTGACTTAGAGTGTGTAGCATTTGAATTAGTTTTCGTACTCGTGCATCTCTGTGCTGAACTCCTGCAGAGCACGCGTTGTGGTTTTCACACCTGCCTCCGGTTATCTGATGCCCTCACTAAAACATTAACTCAGCGCTCGTCTGCAACCATGCATATCCAATGGAAAGAAACACTTGATATTCGTTAACCGCAGGCAAATGAAACTTGCAAAATCTCCTGTTTTAAAAAACGTGTGTAATAGTGTTGTCTAATTTAAATGGAACAAACGTGAACATGTGAAAAACGTCATATATAGTTTGAACACCTTCCTGGAAGCTGTAACTCTCGTAATTCTACGTTTGTTTCCTGATGTGCAACTTTACAGTTTCACATCATTAGGTGTGATTTCGGTCGCAGGCAGTTCAAGGATGTTGTCAGAACAAATTCACAGTCAACATACAAGATAAGTCTCACAGAAAACAGATTTGTATATCTTGATAGAGGCTCAACTGAAACTAAACATTAGAGGCCTTGTGAGGGTCAGGCACATTGTGATGAAAGCCAGATCAGCAGCTCGCAGACGATAATTCACTTACTGGGCTCCAGCTAATGGCTACTCCCAAAAACAAATGATGTCGGATTCACGAGCGTATGGCTTCGGTGTAATGTTCCCTGGTGACTGAGCTTCCAATTGAGGAAATGGTAACGTCTTGTACACAAATACATCAAGGGAAACAAACAGGTCATTTTATTGCCTTTATCACACAAATGCTATATGACATAAGAGAACTGATATATTTCATTTCTCCTGATAAGGTTTCCCCTGCAGCCGTACGGGGCCTTATATTGGTATATGCAGAATTAGGCAGCCAGTCAAGATAAGACATTATTTGGAGAAAAGTTTTAGTCTAAACAGAGTTGACACATATGGCAAACCGGTTCACGTGGAAATGAGGAAATGCACACAGCTGCCAACGGCAACTGGCGCTCTGCCACATGCGAATCCTCCCGCCGCCATTTCCCAAAAATATATGATCGAAATTACAAATGAATTTGGTCACAATGAAGCCCTTTGATCCTCCTTGTAAAAGGGACGGGGAGTAAAAGCTGTGTGCAAGATGCGTTTACATGTTGCAGCAGGTCGGGAGGGGAGGGGGCAAATTGGGCAGCTAATAATCTTCTATAACCTGATTATACATTATAGTCCATCTGCAAACATGCCAAAGTCATCTTGAGTAACTCTTCCTTATTGTCTGCCAGCTTTATTTTCTAGTTTATCGGAGCTAAGAAACCAAGCACCAGCCTCTGAGTTGATGTTTCAGTTGTGGACAGTAAGTTGTTGGCTTAGTAGCAGAGAGCTGTACTTTGTGTATTTTTAAATTTTGCTGCGACAGGTGTCTCAGGTGGCTGCACCAGCTTGTGGCTTCCGTGGAGTTGTCTCTGCTGCTCATTGGTCTCCAGACCAGATTAATGTGATTGAACCACATCCTGTCATCGGGCCCGTCGCTTGCCGCAATAACGTGCAACGCTATACTTCACCTTTTTGAGTTTCCTGCCTCCAAATTTCTGTGGAACCCGTCAGGGCTGGATTGCCTTTGCCTCAGAAATAACTTGAAGCACGCAGCTTAGCTTCTTACTTTTAAATAATCCTCAGGACAAAATCAGATCAGTGGACTCATGGTCTGCTCTTCCGGGATTTTAGACCGTAGTACTAACATGTAGTTAAATGGTGAAATGGGAAAATGCAATGTATTCATATCAAATTCAGCTTAAACCAGAGAAGGGGAATGAAAGCAGAGGTTTTTTACCTTTAGCTGTTTGTTGCTTGGTTTGTATATTTGTTTGTAAGCAAGATTACGTCAAAAACTACTGGACGGATTTCCACAAATTTTGGAGGAAGGATGTGATATAAGTCAGAGAAAAACCCTTTAAAGTTTGGTGCAGATCCAGGATTTTTTTTGCTATCGCTTTCTTTTACAGAGTGAGATACGGCGTTATTTGGGTTATAGGGATATAACCCAAATAACACCGATATGAGTGTGTGAAATTTAAGTGTATGCGCTCGACTCAGTGTCTTTCTGGTGAACCTCGGTGTTCAGGCCTTTGATGCCAGAAACCTGGACAACCTCCCTCGTACTTATTTTGAGTTTTCAGTGTCTGCTTGTTAACGGTCACAGATACTGTTGGTACTGAGTCACACAAACACACAAATCTCAACACTTTGATCATTCAATTGATAGTTGAAGTCTTTTAATCAATCAAAGGCTTGTGGTTTGATTCCATTAAACTGCCTGAGCAGGCTGCGGGGGCTTCGGCTCAACACTGTTGACACTGAGTTGATAAAACCTGCAGTTAAAAGGTCTTTTTTTTTTTTAAATGACGGTACATTCAGTCCGTTGTTGGGAGGGTGAAGGGTTTGTGGGTGGGCACTGTTTGTTTTACAAAGCCTTCAGTTGATAAGGCCATGTGGGGGAGCACACACACACACATATACAGACTTTCAAATACCCACAGCAGAGATTCGTGTTTTTCTTATTTTAAATGTCAAGACTCTATTTTAGTTTTCATTTTCAGATTAAACTGTATGTGCACTAAGGTTTAAAATAGAGACGTGAGATAATAAAGTTTGTATTCTCGTTGCTCATTCAGACATGAGCTTCTCTGTCGTTTTCCTCTTGCATAAAACCCTGTATCTTATATTTCCCATGTTGTTATTCTCACAGAAAGTTGTGTGTGGTTTGAGTCGGGCCTCTGGTCTCCACTCCCTGAGAGTTTTTGAAGCTGTGGCAGCTCTGGAACGCTTCCTGAGCCTCAGGGCTTCATGTGCTGCTCTGCAGGGTTCTGCTGCCTCCACTTGTTTTTATTAATGTTGGTTTGTATGTTGCTGCCAGAACAACATTCATAAAGTCTCTTCTGTTTCCACGGTGAACGTCAGAGAATCAGGCCTCGAAGGCTCTTCAACACAGTGTCATTCTGCCAAGTCACACATTCCATCCATCCATCTATCTATCTATCTATCTATCTATCTATCTATCTGTCTGTCTGTCTGTCTGTCTGTCTGTCTGTCTGTCTGTCTGTCTATCTATCTATCTATCTATCTATCTGACCGTCTGTCTGTCTGTCTGTCTATCCATCACTACTCAGTATGCCCAGTTAGTTGAGGTCAGTCTTTGTCTCTTACAGTAAGTTTCGCAAGTTTAAATCCACATTAAGTCACATTTACAACACAAATTGCAAAATCCTGACTCGTCATCACATTTGTAATCCGTCTCCGTCCATTGACGATCGCCACACAGCAGCGTGACGTCACCTTCTATCCTTCTCCTGCATTTCACTCTGGTATTCGAAAAACCTTCGCTCTCGGCCTTGGGGGGTGCCAGACTGCTTCCTGTCATTGTGAGAAATGTAACAGTCCAGGGATTTCAAGGCACATGTTTTTTGTTTAGTAACCACATACTTGCATGTGAAGAGCTTGTTTTTATGTGCTGCATGGAACTATTTTGCGAGTCAAAGACAATAGCACAGGTTTTTCTGTTTTCTCCAACGCTTCGCCCCAGCCTTGATGGTGTTTGCTTTGTGATGGACTGACAAAGAGAGGCGCACTGGCTGTTAAACACCCACTGTCTCTTTGATTCCCAGCAAAGATTTTTCCTTCATTTGTTTGGCTATTGTTGGGATCTCTGTGAAGTCGTGAAAAATCAACCATCTCTGGATTAGTGTCATGTTGCTAGACGAGAACGCACATGTTTGTATCAGTAGAGTCTCGTCCAAATGGCAAAAGCAACTTGGCAAATGCTCTTAATTTGCATGACTGTTTTCAAATGTGAGCTTCAAAGGGACAATCTGGCAGAAAAACACCTAATCTGCCAAACAAGCATCTGTTCGCTGCCGGGAAACCCCATCTACGTGGTGCACTTCCTATCTGAAACGGTGACAACCACCCAACACAAATACATTCACACACATTTCGGTATTCCCTCGCCAAACTGCCGATCAAAAGGCCGAGAGATCTTTCAAGTTGTCTCAGATTAATTATTTATAAACTTCACATTCCTCCCTGCTAAGCTACTTCACCCTCGACAAAAGCCCCAGTGTGTTATTTTTTTTTTTTACTGACCGCCAAGTGAAGTGTTTCTATTAAAGGAGAAGTTGAATGCGACTCTCACACGGCGCTGCGAGGAGAAAGCTTGGGGCCACGCACTGACAAGCGCAGCTGAGAAACCGCTGAAAAGAGAAAGTGCTCTGTTCTGTCTCATTTCCAATGTCCTGTTCAGAAGAAAACGCCGTTCTTCTCTGTAGCGGAGCGGCGGCCCACGCAAGGAGTCAAAAACAATCAGGAGACAGTTCAATTCCCCCTGCACCTCCCAGCAGACCTGCTGAGGCCGTCACCTCAGGCCACTGCAGGGTTTTATTGACCTCCTCAGGCACTTTTGACCTCCTACGTCTTCGGTGACATCTTGACTGATGAAGGCAAAACAAGTCGACCAGCAACTCATTAAAAAAAACTGGTTTACCTCAATTTGTGGAATCATTTTTCATCTGTCAGGCTGTACAGTAGCACAACAATCTCACTAAAGTCAAAGTACATGAGCATGAGCAGTAAAACGATCGTAAGATATCGAAGGTAAAAGCAGCTGCGATGGAAATAAAATGGCCTGTGTCAGTTTTAGAACACAAGTTAGGTATTGTGAGGAAGATACAACCTACAGCAGTTTACTGTATTTAGATGATAGGTTTTTTATAAAGTTTCATAACTTGATCTGCAAAGTAACTAGAATAAATAAAATAAATATAAATTCTAGAATGTCACTCAGTAGAGCATATACCTCCAACAAGGCCAAACAGTATGAAACCAAAATATTTCTGGTTCATCAAGATCCATGAATTATTTGCGGGGGGGGGGGGGGGGGGGGGGGGGGGGGGGGGGGATCCTGGATCTACCCCTGTGTACCGATCTGTGCCAAAATGTAATGGGTCCTTCCTCGACCCATGTCCCAGCCTTCCCCCAAGTTTGGTGTAAATCTGTTCAGTAGTTTTTGCGTAGTTCTGTTCACAAACAAACAAACACGTGGAAAACCCGTAACGACCTTGGGGAAGCTTAAAATGTAAATGTTTATTTTCCTCCAACAAGGAGGTAACTTTTTGTCAGCCGGGTCACGCAAAAAATACTCAATTGAATCAAATGGAATTGTGTGGAGGTGTGGGACATGACTCACAGGAGAAATAAAGTGGAATTTCTTTCCCCCACTTTCTGTAACGTTGTGATATAGTTTTTTTTTAAAGCTTTTTTTAACATCAAGTCAAGTCAACTTTATTGTCATTCATCCACATATGCAGTATAAACACAAATACACAACATATAAACACAGGAAAGAGCTGTAAGGGTTTAAAAATGTATTTCAAAAGGTACACATAGTATACATAAAGGTAAATAAATAGGATATTACTATAATGTGATTTTCACATTTCAGCTGATGGATAAAAATCAGGCTGTTTTAGGAAACTGCATTTCTATGAGTATGTGCAATATTAAAAGGTGTTAAACAGTGTTTGAGAAGAACTCTGAACACTAAATACTCCTTTTGAGGCCTGTGAACTTTATTCATCGCATCACACAGCAAAATAAAAAGGTCATAAAGATGTTTATTTTAGTTTTGAACCTTCAGTAAGTTGTCACCTCATGATGCAACCTGAAGCACTTGTCACTATTCTTATATAATGTTTGGCTTCACTCAGACTCATGTTTGCTCACTTGCTGCTGAAATGAGATCATTTCAAACTGTTTATTTTAAATGCATCAGGATCTGCTGAGCACATTGTGAAGACTTGATGAATTGTTTGTTTGATTCGTTAACTGTGAGGCCAGACAAAGGAGTAGGAGGAGTTGGACCCGGGGCAGAGGGAGGAGTTACCACTGCTGCTCTCCAAACTCAAAGCACAAAAACTGTCTGCCACAGAGGCACAAAGGAGAAGTAGGAACTGTGTCTGAGCGAGATGCGTGCAGAGCAAAATCCCTGAGGCTGTCAGAGAGAGAGAGAGAGAGCTGTAGATAGTGAGTGACTCAGCCGGTCAGACAAACAGAGAGAGAGAGAGAGAGAGGAGGGGAAACAGGAAACAGACTCTGAAGACTCACCCAAGCAGGAGTTCAACTGCAGCTTCACTTCAACTCCTGGGGGGGGGGGAAGCCTTGTGGATGGTGGTCAGGGCGCGAGGCAGACAGCTGAGGACAAGGAGCTGAAAAGGACAAAAAGAAACCCCCCAGATTGAGTGCTGACAAAGAGGAGGAACAATGCCATGAAGATATTTCCATCACCATCATCGCTCCCTCAGCTTGTGGTGGCTGGAGACTCCCTGACTGAGCTGTGAACATTTGTTTGGCTGATTCCTCTGAGTAAGTAAAGCTCAGTCTTCAACTCGTGGGGTGAAGCCTGGTGGAGAGATAAAGCAGGGGGAGGGGAGGACGCACCAGCCTGGAGCTCTGTCCCCAGGGAGGGGTCTCTTCGACATGAGGTTACCCCCAAAATAACTACATCAAGACGAGGGAGGGGATCATGTGGTTGATTTGGAGGGGAAATCTTTGTGCCGACGGCCTGAGTGTCTTTCTGTTCTGAGACTGTCCTGTGCCTTTCTCTCCATTCATGGTGGATTCACCTTGTGGGGCGGCCTTTTCATTATAAAGCCATTACATAACAGACACCCCTCATCCCTCCACTCTTTGAGAATGTACAACTCTACGACACTCCCCACTGACAGCTTTACCTCGTCGTGGGCTGGGAATCACTCGGCCAACTGCAGCAGGAACGATGAGTTCAAATACCCTCTGTACAGTGCGGTGTTCAGCATCGTGTTCGTGGTGGGACTCATCACCAACGCCGTGGCCATCTACATATTCACCTGCACCCTGAAGCTGAGGAATGAGACCACCACCTACATGATGAACCTGGTGGTGTCGGACCTGCTGTTCGTCTTCACGCTGCCGCTGAGGGTCTTCTACTTCAACAACCAGAACTGGCCTTTTGGGAGCACGCTGTGCAAGGTGTCCGTCTCGCTGTTCTACACCAACATGTACGGCAGCATGCTCTTTCTCACCTGCATCAGTGTGGATCGCTTCCTAGCCATCGTGCACCCCTTTCGCTCAAGGACGCTCAGGACTAAACGCAACGCAAAGATAGTGTGCGTCGCCGTGTGGGTGCTGGTGCTGTCGGGGAGCCTCCCCACGGGGTTCCTGCTGGATTCAACCTCGGAGGTGGACAACAAGACCGCCTGCTTCGAGAACTTCTCGTCCAAGCAGTGGAAAGCTCATCTGTCCAAGATGGTGATATTCATAGAGACAGTGGGCTTCATCATCCCGCTGCTTCTCAACATCTGCTGCTCCATCATGGTGTTGCAGACGTTGCGTCAGCCCGACACCATCAGCCGCGGGGGGAAGCTGAACAAAACAAAGATCCTGCGCATGATAATTGTTCACCTCTGTATCTTTTGTTTCTGCTTCATCCCTTATAATGTAAACTTGGTTTTCTATTCTCTGGTCCGGACCAAAACTTTAAAAGGCTGCTGGGTGGAGTCCGTGGTTCGGACCATCTACCCGGTGGCCCTCTGCATCGCTGTGTCCAACTGCTGCTTCGACCCCATTGTTTACTACTTCACCTCAGAGACCATCCAGAACTCCATCAAGAGGAAGTCTCTGGTCGGGCGCACGTATGACGCCAAGTTCTCCGAGGCGCTGCATTCAGAAACCAGCTCCAACCTGCAGCACAGCCTGAGGAATCTAAAAGCTAAAGTCTTTCACAATGAGTCTTCTGTGTGATGGGGCGTTGTTATACTCAGGTATTAAAAAAAAACTTTTCCAGAGAAAGAAACAAACCCACACAAGACCACAGGAATGGATAAGTGATTTATCAAGCACCTGCCAAAGAAGTATTATCTTATTTCTCATCTCAGGGCAAATATTCGGACCTGTCACTGACAGACCCTGCTCTGCAGTGTTACTGCTACGTGACCCTTTGTTTCGCATCTGTGGATTTAATACTTATTTATTACTACTTATTAATTCCCCTTTTCCTGTGGAAATTGTGTTAAGCGCAATTACTCTGCCGGTGACCTGGAAGGGAATGTGATCACTGGACAGCAGGAGAGTTATGATACTGAAAGCTACATGTGCCTGTTTATCTGTACACTTCCATGTTGAGCTGTGGTGCTAACTTTAGAGTAGTGTCTTATTAAATTAACAGAAAAGATATATCAAGCTTTTAAGTGTACAGGGCTGTGTTGTGTTTTTTTTTTTTTGTGAATTACAAGTAGGTCACAGAAGTGCCCTCTTTGCATTTCATTGTAGACTGTTGATTGCCATTAAATGCACTGACATGGATTTCCAGATACTGCACTCATGCCACAGTGATGAATAAAGGTCATGTACTGTCTAAAACGAATGAAACATGTTGTCTTTTGAATGAGGGAAAGGCCAGTTTGTCACAGGGACATAAATACGTTGACTTGTACAAAGCACGTGAAGACTGTGATTTCAACACAATACAACAAAGAGTCAAGAGTTCTCGCTGTTGACTGCCTGCGTTTGTCCTGCGTGTAAATGAGGAGGTAAAGAAGTGGAAGTAGAAAGTCCGCCTGCTTGAGCTTCCTGTGTGGCAACCAGCGATGGAGAAGAGGAAGTCTTTGTTAATGGAAGTGAGAGGAACAGACTCTTCACAGTTTAAACCGTTAAATAGATGGTTTGGATGTAAACGTGGCCGGAAAAGAAACCCCCACGTCCATTTCTGCCGCAGTGATTTGTTTTAAAACAAAGAGAGCAGCTTTGACACAGCGTCATGTCTGTTTAACTTTAACTGAGATAGGAATTCCTTTTTTTTTTTATCATCCTGTTAAATTTTGTTTTCTCCCCCCACAAGGACATGGTGTTTTAATAACTGACAGTCTGGTCAGTGCAGCTGCACGAAGCATCACAGCTCTGTCCGACAGGGAGGATTTCATCTGCGTTTGTTTGTTAGTTAGCAGGATTACGCAAAAACTACTCAACTGATTTACATGGGATTTCATAGAGGGGGGGCATGACCCAAGGACAACGTCATTACATTTTTGTGTGGATCTGGATCATGGGGCAGAGTTAGGGAGAGATAGGGGTTTTCAACATTTTCTTTGTATTTAAGGTATTGATATTTAATTGTGTGCAATTTGCTGCACATCCGAATAAAAATATGGATCTACTCAATTTAAATGTCTCCCATGGGGACTCTTTGTCCTTCCTATACCCTAAGAACAGCACTGAAGTGAAATCTCAGTTGTAAAAAAAAAAATCCTTTTTGCGGTTTACAGGAAAAACAGATGTGTGAAATATTCCCCCCGCTGTGGACAAATATATACATAATACATCCAAGTGATGTGGCATCAGTGAGGAGTCAGCACAGCGTGAGGGCGAATAACAGAAAGCACATGGCGCTCTTGACTTTGTTGACATAACCTGAGAGTCAGGCGGCGGCGCTTTGTTCACACACTCCACCTATAACTCTGCTTCTGAGGCCGTGTGAGTGAGTCGAGGACGGGGGTTAAAGAGCCGGGCTGGTATGAAAACAAACAAGTATGATTGAGACGCCGACGCGGTTCACGCCATCTTGAAGTGGCGTCTTCCTCTGTGTAGTTGCAACAAGATGACATTTAGTAAACATCGTGAAGTAGAACTGAGTAATAGTAATAGTAATGACTCATTTCAAGAGGATAACCACACATCACTGATGACAAGGCGTAACTGTATGGATTTTGTCATCTGGGTGAAAGGTCAGTAAAAGATGGAAATCCCATTTTGATTTCACGCTTTTTACATTTTTTGCTGTCGTGTTCCCATGCTGTGCGTTTGCTTAATGTCAAGAACACAAAGCTGTGTACACACCGAATGGTTGTATAAGAACATGGTGTCAGGGGTCGGACCCCCTCACCTGAGCCCAGCAGGCTCCACTGCATACACAACAGTTATCTAATCAGCCTGACCTCTGCGGCCCAGCAGCCTGCGTGGTGAGAAAACACAGACGCAGCACTGGTCCTCAATGCAAACATTCTACACTCTGCATTGCTCGGGTAATCTCAGATGCAGAAGCGATTGGTTTTGTTGGTCGGTTTGTTTACGAGCAAATATTACATTAAAACGAGCTGATTACCATGAAACTTAGTGGCAGGAAATGGTATCGGTTGCGGGGAGAACCTCAAACATTCTTTTAATCACTTCCTAACATTTCCATGATGAAAGTAATCCGGTATTTATAGGGAAATAACATCTGAGTGTGTGAAATGTGGTGCAGCTTGACTGAATTTAAGGGATTTTAAGGTTTGTGCTCCACTAAGTCCCACAGTTGTGAAAATTGAACATGGAGAAAATACCACATTTTCACACGAGTAAACTATTAACTATTAAAGATTCAGGTTTGAAATTCAACTGTTTAATCTGCTTAATTTGCGCGAATCAACCTTTAGGGACATATAATATAAATAAGTAATTTTCACATGACTGCTGGAACCCTCCGAGGTCGCACAAAACAACAACAACAGCGTTTTGTCTGTTTTGTCGTGATCCGGGCCGTCACAGTCGGTGCGATCCTCAGACAAACACGAGCCTTGAACTCATAGCTTCAGGTTCCTGTTTCCCTCGGGGTAAATAGAGCATGTTTTCTCCAATGAACCTCTTAATGGCTGCTTTGAAGTTCTGTCAGTCGCAACTGACTGGCGATCCTCTGGCGTGTTGAGAACACTTTCTGCCGGGGCATTGACAGGGACCTCAGTGTGTGTGTGTGTGTGTGTGTGTGTGTGTGTGTGTGTGTGTGTGTGTGTGTGTGTGTGTGTGTGTGTGTGTGTGTGTGTGTGTGTGTGTGTGTGTGTGTGTGTGCTTTCAGGGAAAGAGGAGAGTGGGTGGGGTGAGATTGGGGTGAGGCCCTCACCCTAGGATTGATGATATATAACCAAGGGAGCTGCTAAATGGATCCACTGGGGGGGGGGAGGATAATCAACCATTTTTTTCTCCGCTCGGCTCACAGGATAAAGGAAATAGCTGTTATTACACTAATGTAGTCAGGGCCCATTTTCATATCTGCTCTATTTTCCCACAGAATCACTCTCCACATCTCCGGTATTTACAGTCCCGCCTTGGTTTTTAGGGTAAACAGGTATTATTATCGCTCTATAAAAAAAAACCCTGCTGCCACTCTCCGGGAGGGGGGCGGGGTAGGAAAGATTACTTGCTTAGAAGACAACTATTCTTACTGGGGGAAAAGGAGGAGGCAATAAAAGTAATCATTTCGCAGGATGTGGTTTGACAAAAAAAGAAAAAGAGAGACGCCCGTGTTAGCACAACAGCCTCACTCATCCTAAAATCAGAGGCAGCACTGAACTAATAACCAGCGATGGAATGAGCTCAGCGTCTGCATGGAGGGAGGTAAACTAAATAACCGCACCAACGGTCACATGTAATCCTCCCCAACTCTCTGTCGCCTCAGACCGTAAACAGGCCTTATCAGTCCGTGGAGGGAGGTGGGGGGGGGGGGTTGTTTGACCAGATCAGCTCGTGGTTGCATAACGTGTGTGGAATCAAACGGGAAGCATAAGCAGTCGTGTTGATAAAACACTTCGTCCATTGGGGTCATGTTTATAAAAATCCAGTGTGCGGGCATGTGAAGCGTCCGGCGTGTTCCGGAGGACAGAAAGGGAAAGGTCACGCTGATCTCGTCCTATCAACAGCCGTCAAATGGAATGGGGACATTTTGACCAGATTCGACAAAGAGTGCGTGGACAGCGACCGCCATTGTTCTTCTCTCCCCTGACCAGATGCTACTTTACCTTGAGGTAAGAAATCGAACATTGTTTGTGCATTATTATGGTAGACGGAGTAAATGTGTGTGAGGACATCAATGAAAATGTTGAAATGCTTGGGAAACGCATCCCAGGTCCACAAGTTCCAGCACGACCTGGGAAGTTGGGGTGGGGTGGGCAGTTCTTACTAAATCCAATCTCTGAATCCTGCCGGGAATTCCGATGAATACTCACATGCTTATGCACAGTGACACATACTGTTGTGTATCTTGTGTTTTCAGGACAACAGATGTATCACCCAGAAACGCCCCTCTTTACTAATGCACTGTACACAACAGGTCGTCTCTAACCCCCCCAATACAATACGCTGCAGACACACACACACACACACACACACTCTGCTGCCTCTGAGAGTTTCACCTCAGTGAGCATGTGGCCTATTACAGCCAGCCCTTTATGATGAGGCGTGTTCTGCTTGATGGGACGGGTTGGGGTTTCCTCAGCTTCCTCTGGAGGCTCCTGATGGTTCAAACAATGTCCGAGCAGCCTCTGTGAAGACATTAATCCTCTGTTGTAGCTACAGCTTCTAACAGGAGAGGACGACCCACTGGTGTGACTGACAGTCTCATGAGAGAAAAGAGAGATCATGGGTCACCGGGTTCTGAGCAGCAACATGTCCTACATGCATCGACAAATATTCCCTGAAGCCACAGACAAACATGTCTCTTTGAAAGATGTAATCTAGATTCTGTGGAAAATATGTGGATTCTTTAAAGAAGACTAAAGATCTTAATCAGGAAAAGTGAGTCTGATGCGGATCAGGTTTAACACAGCGGCTCCACTAAGGACATGGTGGTATAAGTGATACCCGGGCCCCGCTTAGTACTACGGCGCAGACTTATGAACAAATGCCCGTAGCACACTCCACAGCACAACCACACATAAAAGCTGACGCTCACAGGTCAGCCTTTAGGTCAGCGTTCTCCCCATGAGGAAATTCCAGCGTCCACACAATACCTCTCTTCTTCTGCGTCTCCTCCTCCGCAGAATCCGGTCTCCTTTAAATCACTGTTCAATTCCAGGGAGACGAGACGTCCTCATCTGCTCAACCCAACCCTTGTCCGAAAAGAACCACAGCTGCGAGACAAATTCAATAATCTTTCCTGTTTACTCTATACAACATTGCAAGTTCCTACTCAAATGTAAAGATGGTGAAATCTGACCTCCACATCCTGTTGGATCAGGGTCACGGAGAGAAACCTAATTCCTTGATAGCGTCGCCTCAGGGTGTGAAGGATGTGGCTCATTGATACCACGGAGGTTTATCTCCAGAAAACAAACCACACAATTAGCTTCGTGCAGACAGATAAGACCAAGATAATTCCAACGGTGGGACCATCGAGCAGGAGAAGCTTGCTGATCAGTTAAAGGGGCGATGTGTAAGAATAGACCGACTGTTGAATTCATACACGATATAAACATGAGGGAGCATATACTCCCTGTGCTATAGTCAGACTGGCCACCAGGGGGTAATCCCTCTGAGACGTTGGTCGGTCAAACGATACTTACATTTTCACCCCATTTTTACAGCATCATGTAAATAATTAAGAAACTTGAACACACATCAGTGGGTTAAGAACTACAGAAAATACCAAAAAACACTTTTAGGGTGACCCCTGTCCAATCTGCTAACATGGAGGAGGCAGTTTACAACCTGCACTTCAGCCAGCCACCAGGGGGCGCTCAAGATGTTTTGGCTTCACTTTTGGGGAGCTGCCACGTCTTTCATCTTCTCATCTTCTCATACGCTCACAGGGCAGCTGTCGACATGTTGCCAAACCTGCGTGGATGTGGAAATCGTGTTTTCCACACAGGTTTACCCTGCAACCTGATTATGTAAGTGGCCGCATGTAAGAGATATTTCACACCCAGTCAGAGAGAAAGATGTGGTGGAGGCAGGAGGAGCGGCCCTCTCTCCTCTCGTCTCTCTGCCGCGAGTGCAATGCATGATGGTACACATTGCTCGGTTAGTGACCATCGGCTGTACACTATTTCTAAAGATGCATTCCGGAAAACAAAGAGTGCCGTATATAGGGAATGAAGAAATTCACTAAATGGCGATCTAGTGATTGGTGAATGATTTCGGACAAAGCCCAAGCGTGCAACACATGATTAGTTACTGTGTCTTTACCCACTCATCTTAGACTGCATGCTACAGATGCTATCACCCTTATCACTGTTGCCAGGCAACGGAGCTGAAGTTGGACACGGCAGGAAAGCTTTATTGAATATAGATTTTTTGACGCTTGCTGCTGTTCAGTTTAGTTGAAGCGTGATGCTCAAGCATTGGACGTCTTGTCGATTGCCGGCCCCATCACCTCTTTGAATAACGGTTCGTCACTGAAGCGCAATGAATCCTGGGATAGCCTTCGATTCTCGTAGGTGGAAGGACGCTTCGTCAGCCTGAATTTGAAGGAGCAATCAAAATGAGACAATGTAGTCGTGCCACTGTGACGCATTTGGTCTTAAAATGATTTCGATTCCACGTGTGGATGAATTGAAGCTGGTGGCCTTGATGAAAATAAATGAGAACATCTGAAACACTGCAGCATTGTTGGCAACAATCAAATAAAGTGTGTGATTTTGTAACTGGCTCAGAGCATGAAGCCTCATTACTACGGTCCTTTAACACGTCTCAGACACTCACACACCAACACACAACAGCATCTGTGCTCAGAGTCCAAGTGGCTGATAAAGACATTAACCATTAACTTGTTATCGATCGATGGAGGTTAGACTCTCTAGTGTCTTTTTCAAGCTTGAATGAAATAGTTTCATTTGGTGAATTAACAAAAATTAATTAGGCTACATTTTTAATAGATTTGATTTGAAACACACCAGGATCAGAGAGCTTTATTGTCATTGCACAAAATAGAGCAACGAAAAACAATCCATACATACACATATTTGTCCATATTCATAAATTATAAATGATAGTAAAAAAGACAAACCAGCACAATAAGAGCATCATGTCAGGAGGATCCTAATCGGCAAAAAATATTGAAAAAACAACGCTGATTTTAAGGCAGATCAAAAATGTTGCTTTTAGCTACATAACCACTTAGTTTTGAGGATACAACAGCTTTTTTTTATCTTTATAAAACTCTATCCTTCATCGATATACAAAAATCTAAAATCTTTTCCTGCTATTATTTTTCTAACTAAACCTTCTGTTTCTAAATCCTGGCATCAAGTGTGTGCAGCCGTTGCAACAACTAACACTCACTTAAAAACCACAACTCTATTTTTTGAGATGATTCATAGAAAAGAGGAACAAAAATAAACAACGTCTGTCAAGTATCTCTCTAAGATCAGTGTGCACAATATAAGAGATGAGAAATCAGGACCGAGCTGAATTCATAACATTTAAAACTACGCCCAAGATGAAAAACGATAATTATGACATTTAAATGCACTTGTGTGGAACAATGTCATTCTTGCGTCAATCAAAACAAATGTGCAGCAGCTGACTTCAGGTCCAGGTCCACGAGAGGAAAGATCTTCGACTCTCGCCTGCTATTGATCTATTATTGGCTCCGAAGGGAGGACGGCAAGTGGACAGGCCGGCAGAGCCCTGGATCCTGTGTGAAGGTGGAGCGGCCTGTCACCACGTGAGCCACAAACAATGGCAGCCCTTTTTTAAAAAGTGCACGATGACCGCCACTGTCCCAGATGAGGCAGGATCCAAATTTAACCGTTCCTGACCTTTTTCACTTTGAAGCGGCTGATGAATTGTGCAGTTCCACGACAAAAAACCCTGCTCGGCCACACCAGTCTCCATTGTCTGATACAGAGCAACATAACCCTGGCAGCAGACAATGGAGGGTCACCACAGAGGGCCTGAAATAATCATAACAATGACAGCTCCCATATTTATAGTTGCAAAGAGACTCTCGACCACAGAGTGTTTTGTTATTAACAGGAAGAGCTGCTCCCCATGATACACTTCTCTTTAGTGGGCGAGTCAGAGTGGCAGGTTTCATTGTTTTCTCCAGCGAGGCCGTAAACCGCCACTAAAAAAACCCGTGATGAAACTTTAGCTGATAGTTGAGGTGGAAATGTGAAAAGCTAAAGTTCCACCTTTCAGAGCAGATCGGACTGAGCATCGGTGGCCAGGCAGAGATCGCTGGGTCATCTCACATCTGCACGGCTCTTCCTGACTGCAGCTCAGAAAGCAGCCCTCCAAAACAGGCCCTGCGACACACACACACACACACACACACACACACACACACACACACACACACACACACACAAAGGGGAATGGAGATAGTTGATGTTACATACAGGGGGATGACAGGAGGGTCGAGGTGTGCGGGCCAATTTCCCAGAAAGACAAAAACGAAAGGACCTCTGTGAATCACTTGATAAGACGGGGAAGTCACTTGATTGTTTGCTATCAGGTCCCCAAGTTGAGCAGGATGAAGAAAATCAATGAAGTGGGTCAGATTAGATGTGCAAGCTGCGGCCTGCAGATGCAACCCTCGCTGTGACTCCGAGCAGATACCGAAGGTGTGACACGTTGTGGTTTGGCTCACGCTCGTCAACAAAAACCCAGCTGCATGGTAACACAGGAACTATCACCTTTGAGAGTGAAGGTTGGCGTTACTGCACATGACACACAATCACGCTCCTCAGAGGACTAATCTTAAATGTGATTTAGCATAAAAGTTTAATCTCCACTTTGACCTCACGACCTCTAAACACAGTGTGAGACTGTTCCACACTAATTCATCCAAAGGGATATTTCTTCCTTGACCCATTTATAGCCATTGAGATACAGCAGACACGACTTCACATCCTTCCTGCAAGAGGAAGCCCCTGTTCATCTGCCTCGATAGTTTCTGAGGTGCGACGGCATAAAACTGTTCAGTCAGGTTTTTTTTTTTTACTCCCCCCCCCGACCCTTGACCCAGCAGTTACGGGAACAGCTGCACAAGTTGATGCACAGCACGCCCTGCAAAAAAATGTTTCAAAACAGTTCACTCATTCAGACATTGATACAAACATAAAAAGACAAATACATATGAGAGCAATAAATACAATAAAATGAGCCTGTGGTAGTAAACATGAGATAAATTATTTGTTTATTAAAATGTATAAAACAGAGGATATTGATTTAGTTAATGTAGTTGTTATTTTGTACCACCCCTGTACATCAGCTGTGCCTGTTGTCTGTGACCTACATGCACAGGGTGATTCATTATATTCAGCCCAGACTCAAAACCATAAACAAACCAAGCTTTTCCCAGTCCAGCTGTCACCAGGGTTACTCATTCAAAGATAAAAAAAATAAATAAAGCAAATTACATTTGAACATCAGCTCACAAATAGAACTGGAGCAGGTTTCAAAGGATTTCAAATTGGTGCCAAGACGATACCAGAGAAGCTAAATATATGAATTTTCTGATATCTTAACTAGGGGAATATGAGCGTGACACATATCCCTTTAATTCATATGAAAAAATGCAGCAAATAGCTCAATACAGATCAAATATTCTATAAAGTATAATCATAAAATATGAGAAACATGTCTTGATTTCGATCAGGATATATTAAACATCAAAGAATAAGTAAACAAACCAATTCTGATCATGTTTTTGATTTCAACTTATATATTTTCATCATGTTTTAATACTTTAGCCTCGGCACACTGATGCTTCAAAGCCTCTGTGACACGCACTTAAAATAACTCCCCCAGACTCCCCGGTGTCCATCAGCTGCCGGAGCTGTTAAGACATCATGGACGCTGATGGCTGACCCTCCTATCTGCAGGGCACACATGACGCTGCTGTAGCTCAGCGTCGCTACACAACTTTATCTGTATCTTTCCTGAACTTGAACATGGCGGTTCAAGGGGAAACACTGTAATAATAACACTAATAATAATACATTGAAAAAAGCAGGAGGCAGGGGAGCCCTGAGGACAGAGAGGGGAGGGGGGGGGGGGGTTCAGTGCACCCTGAAGATAAGGGCCGAGCTGCCGCCATGAGCTTCCTCAATAAAACTCATCATGGGCAGATACAATATCTATCCAGCCTCTCGCTCAGCGGAGGCCTCCTGTCAGCCAATGGGAGTTCCTCTCCCAGTGGAGGGAACTGTGGCAGCGGGATTAATCCACGGCTGGCGCGACTGTTGGTGAATCAGCACCACTGTGGTTTTGTTGACTCAAGGGTTTGTAGTATCTATATCCTGTCCATCCCAAACTGTCATGGGCGAGGCTGTTGGTCTCACTGGTGTCACACGGGGTTAAACCCGGCTCTTATTTCACACTGTCAAGATCTTCCACGACTCGGACAGGCTCTGCTGGTTCCATCACATTCAATGTCACTGTGTGCTCTCTTTCATTCACATGTAATTAGGCTGGGCACTCGGATTCTTTGACATGTTGCATTTTCTATGTAAACCTGAATGCAGGTTTTCTCAATGTTTCCAGCGCCACCCAGTGGTGAAAGACTCGCACTGCTTCCATTTCTCTGCGTCCGCACCACTATGGTCAGAACAACTTGGAGTGGGACCCAGAGAGCACACCCCTCCACCAAGGTCCCACCACAAACCACATTTAAATTCACTTGATTCAGATTTGTATTTGGATCTGCAGCAAATTGCACACACTCGTAAACATCAGGCCCCTAAAACATCAAGATCCATTCATTATTCTTTGAGAAATGAACGAAAATGTTGAAAAACACCATAATCTCGCAATAATAAAGAAAGTGAAATACAAAAATCCTTGATCCGCCCCCCTGATCTGAACGGTTTCTTCCCTGGGTGATGCCCCACCCCTCCACAAAATGAATACATTAATACATTCAGTAGAGTTCAAACCTTCACCAATAGTCCCCTTATGAAATCACACTTCAATTCACTGGATCCAGATTTTTATTTGGATCTGCACCAAAGTCCCCTCAACATCAAGATCCATTCATTATTTTGAGAACTCCATGAAAATGTTAAAAGAAATTGAAATGATAAAGAAAGTGACATCTTTATTTTTACTGGTTCTTCGTCAGATCATGCCCCACCCCAACACGAAAAGGTGTTGATTAGTTTTTGCACAATTCTGCTAACAAACAAACAAACAAACAAACACACAAACAAACACAGCTGAAAATACAACCTGGTGTATAAATCTTTGTGAGTTCTCTCCAAAGAGAATAAAAAAAAAACCAAAATACCAGTGACCAAACATGTTTACTCTACTTTTGATATTACTGAGAGGGAAATGGACATCAAAAGGTGTGGGTGGGCTTCAAAAACGTGTGACCCCCCCCCCCCATCAAGACCCAGCTGCTCCGGGTCCATCATTTCCTGCTTCCCACCCGACGAGCCAAACAGGAGCCTCCAGACGGACTCAATCTGCCGGGAATGTTTTCACTGGTAACTCGAACAAGTAGACGGCAGATGTTCAAATCAAACGAGAGACAGAGCCTCAGACGCGTCTCCAGGATTTTTATGTAAAAGAAACAGTGAGAGGAAGTTGCACAATATTCAATTAAAATGTTTATGTTTTATCAAAAGGGATCAAGAGCAAAAAATCAGCTTGAAACATACAAACATCCCCCAAAAGAAACACGGTGTCTCACTGTTGCTGCCTGAGATTAACTGGATTCTTGTAAACTTAATAAATTAAAACTTGATAACAACCTTTGTAGGCAGTAATAATGTGCTGTGATCGTGTGAGCCGAGGAAGGAGCGAGGCTTCAGTGCTCGGAAAACATTCTTTCAACTTCGTCGATCCAGTTACACGGAGATTCTTCCTCGAAGTCTCTGCGGAGGGAGAAGCACAGTACAACACGTTTCAACACTGTTTTCATACAAGAGGTCACATGTATAAATGATAATAAATACTAGCTCGGCACATTCTGTTAGTTCAACTACAGATCCGACACATATCAGATGTTCCTACAGCACTAACTCTAATCTGCACACACACACACTTTAATATTAACACAGGTTTTAATGTGAACATCAATGTTACATTGGCTACTTACATCCTCTTATTTATTTAGTATTATATTTGATTTTCTTTTTCTTTATTTAAATGTACTTTATATATATTTCTCTCTTGTTCTTACTTTATATTCTCTGACATTGCTCTTATAACGCATTGCTGAGCTGACCTGACACTTTTCATTATACCTGTTGACCCTGTCTTAACCAACAGACGACAAATTAACTCGAGACTTGAACTTGGAATCACAGAAAAGGGCAGAAACAAGGTAACTCACGTGTCCTCGTCATCGGAGCGCGGCTCCAGTCGCTCCTCGTCTTCGGCCTCTTCCGCCTCGGGACCGTCGGTGTCGTCCCCCTGCGGCTCGGAGAGGGGGCCCATCAGCAGGTTGTCATCTGTAAGTGAAGACAACACCACAGACGTTTATTTTTTGTTTATCATCTACTTACACTGATTGTTTGCAGGATTACATAAAACATTTTTCTGTGGAAGGGTGGGGTGTGACCCAAGGAAGAATTCATACAGTTTTTGTGCAGATCCAGGATTTGTCCTTTCACTTTCTTTAACATTATGTGAAAAAGCGTTTTTTTCAACATTTTCCTTGATTTCTCAGAGAATAACTCATGGCTCTTGATAAAAAAGTAAGAATAAATCATGCACATGATATTTACGAGTGTGTGCAATTTGGTGCTAGTGAATTTAAGTGTAGTTTCCTGTTAAACAAAGACATCCTCTAATTTCTGTTTATTTGTTGTGCTCCACAGCAAATGTTCTTCTTTTCTAAATAACATGGAATGGATTTGGTTACTTGAACAGACCTCCTCTGTTAATTATAAAAGTGCTGAAGGCTCTGCTCAGCTCGGCCTTCTCCAACACTTTCAGGAGCCTTTCTGGAGGATCCTTTACCCACTGTCTCCTCTTCCTGGTGTCCTCTGCAACCTCCGACACACCTGAAGGAAAGAGAACAATGTGTCGTAATATAATGAGAATAAAGAAAAACAATAAAGAAATAAGCAGCAAGGAGAAATCACAATAAAAATATGTAAAATTACGACTTTAGTCTCATAAAATGAAGTCTTTATTCTTTAAATCTTGTTTACTCTGTCGTAGTATTTCCTTCTTCAGACTTATTTAACTTTTTTGTACAATTTCAGCAAGTGAAAATGTCGACAGTCCGATTTTACCTTCGTGACTGGCTCCTCCGAGGCTCCGGCTGGTTGATGCCATGCTGTCAGATGAGATGAGGCTGGCGTTGGCCAACACCTGCAGCACGGTGTCTGACGGCTCAGTGGCCCACTGCTTTCTGTGGCCGGGCCTTGTGCTTCCACCATGTTCCTCTGACATCTCACAGCCTGAGGGGGAAGTGTTATCTAGGACATTATTGCTTATTTTCTCACATGGGAGTTCACAAACACATCAGTAGCACACAGTTGATCTCCCAGAATCCTTTGACTCGGACCCTACCTTCAAATGTTGACGTTCTTATTAAACTTTTCTCCCCCAGAAGTTGAGCCGCCTTCTTCCCCTCCTCTCTGTTCCATCGACACGACCGCCTCCCCTGCTCCTCCGCCTCCATCACCTGTAGAACATCCAGAGCAGTAAATCAAACGCACAACAAGAGCACCGCGGCCATCTGAACCAACAGCAACGTGTCAGAGGTCAGATTCCACATAGGGTCCCCACAGCTTGGGGGAAGCGTGAGTCTAAATTCTCCCTTTGACACCACGTCCTGATAATATGTCTTTGTGATGGACAGGCAGCGATAAAGTCACGTCAGAGTGACTGTCACCGTGCAGGAAGCTCAAACTGTGATTTTTATACCTGGGAGGGGAAATGTGAGCGCAGGAGTTTGGAGACCCGGTGGGAGGTCAGGATGGTTTGCAGGGACGGCCGGTCCTTTGGGTTGGTCTTGAACATTTGCTTGACCAAATACTGCAGCTCGTAGGGCAGGTGCCCGGGGAGGGGAGGGTACGCGCCCCGGCACACCTTCAGAATCAGACTCTTCCAGCTGGTTGCCTGGAACTGGACGTCAACAGAGAGGGTGTGAGGAACATCTGAGCCACGAAAAAATACACAGAGGATAATCTGACTCAGCTGAAGATACCGGCCCCGCCATCATTCCACAACAAGCACCTCGCTGCGCCGTAAGATTGCCAGCAAGTATTTCATACAATGATTCATTAGCAGTATTTGGAGAGAGGCCCAGAGTCAAACAGAGGGAGCAGGGAGGAAGAGGAGGAGGAGGAGGAGGAGTACCGGGTGTCGCAGGGTGCAGAGCTCGTAGAGAACACAGCCCAGAGACCACACATCACTGCAGGACACATAAAACAGAAGAGAGGGTTATTCATTCACAGCAGACATTCGTCATGTGCTGGCAAAGAGATACAGGAGCGGCTGACACACACACACACAAGCTGCATATTCAGTGCTGAGCCACAGCTGTTTTCAAAATGCCTCATTGTTGGTGCATTGACTGACATTCAACAGTGTCCACACAACACAGAGCTGCATGCTGCTATTTAATTCATAAGTTTGCTCCGACTTTGGTTGTTCATGGGTTGATTTTTAGATTAGTAACAAAACAGAGTCAATAGGAAGATTTTTTCTAAATCACACAATTCTCAATGGGCTACAGAGGGGAAGCTGAATTATAAATAATAAGTTACTATATTTAAAGAAACTGAATCTAATGTTACAGCGAACACATCGAGTTAGTTGTGTTCAGCTGAGAACAGAAATTCTTCCTCTGGTCCTTAAAGTCAGTGACTTAAAAACGTCCCTGAGGACGACAGGTTGTGGGAATTCAGAGAGGTTGAGTTTTTCTTCTGTGTTTCCTTTATTATGACGAGTTTGGGAAATCTACATTACTTTAACATTACAAATTAAAAAATGTTCTGTTGCACTGATGATGACGACACAATAAAATGGTTGTTTGATCTTAATGCTTATAAGTTGGCTTCCTTTGTTTGTAACGTTCCGTGTAGTTATTGAAGTTGCTTCTCTGGATTCTTTCTATTTTGTTCGTTTTCTTTTCTTGTTGATTGTTGTCTTCTAAGACTGTTTGATGCTGGACACATTCATTTATTAATTCAGTTTATTTTGGTCCACATATAAAACATTTTACTGTAGAAATTGGTACAAAACCATAAAGAAATAGGTTAAAAAAAAGAGCTAAAAATAAATATATATATGTATAGACCAAGAACGAGTAGGTAGAAGCAATACTAAGTAAAAGACAGAACCAAAGACAAAATGTATTATAATGTGCTTGACACAATAATAAAAATCAATCAAAAACAAATTGGCTAATGATCATTTAATCTTGTGAAGAAACACTACAGCTCAGACCGACGCAGCACCGTACCTCTTATTGTTGTATGGCTTATTGTCCCAGATTTCAGGAGCCACGTAATATGGAGTCCCAACGTAAGTATGAGCGTAAGCCTTCGAGCTGCAACACAAAAAAAACAACAGCGAAGGTTAAAGTGCAGCAGCGAGCAAATCAAAAAAGTACTTTAATTTTAAAATGGCAAAACTCTAAACTGCTGCCACTCTGGTTTCTCTCCTCTACCTGTTCAGAATACACGCCGAGCCAAAGTCCCCGAGCTTGATTGTCCCATTATCTGTCAGGAAAATGTTCTGGGTGAGGAAATGACAAGCTGCGATTTAACATAAAATCCCGAACAAGGGCAGCCGAGCGTGGAGAAATGATGACATTATGCAGAAATGCGAGATAATGTAGCGATCGCATCTCGATCAGCAGTTTTATCATTGTTCATTTCACTCCACAGCGCTCACGCTGATTAGATTCTATCAGCACGCAACCAACCAATAAACAAAGTTATTGACTTTGGATTCAGACGGCAAATATGAGCAAAGTCTGATCCTCCTCATGAGTCCGTAATGCATGCTCCAAGTATGAAAACAAATGTTTTATGCATAGCCTGAAATCTATTCATATATATATATATACACAGTAATTTGAATGTCTAGAGGCGGCTGTACCTTGGATTTCAGATCTCTGTGCAGAACCCGTTTATCGTGGATATGCTTTGCGCCCGCACACATTTGAGCAAACCACCTCAAGATCTGGGAAAATAAAAAAGTTAAAATTGTTAAATAAATAAAGTTCAATTGTGAGAATAGGTAAATGTATTTGAGGCCTTACATCATCGAGACAGAACTGCATAGTTTTCTGCAGCCGGATCCTCTGCAGCAGGTCTCCTCCGCTGCAGAACTCCATCACAATACACAGGAGGTCATCAGCTGAAATCAGAAAAAACCAACCACGTTGTTTATTGTGCAATCAAAATGATAATAACTGTGTCACAAATATCTCGTAGAGGGTTTTAAAGGGTTACGTGTGTGATTACCCTCGAAGGCCTCCCTGAAGGCCACGATGTTCGGATGTTTCATTCCGGACAGCAGCACGGCTTCTCGCCTCGAATTCTCCATTTTGGACCGGTTCTATAAAAATGCAAATACAATCCAATTATGCAAAACAAGCAGCCTCCATGTTTGCGTGCAGGCGGGAGTCGGGTTATCGGGACTTGGCAAATAACATTTATTTCCATAGCCGATCCCAGAATATAGAAAGTCTGAATGCAAATATGATTGGCGTGTAGAGCCTGTATGGTTTTCCCATATATGTGGTAATGAAGATACAGCTGTTTATTGTTTTATTATTACATCCACAGAGGAGGTTATGTTTTCACCCCTGTCTGGTTGTTTGTTTGATTGTAAGCAGGATTACAGAAAAACTACGAGACGGTTTAACCATGAAACTTGGTGGAAGGATGTAGTATGAGTTTTCAACATTATCTCTGAATGCCCAGCGAATAATTCATGGATCATGATGAAAAAAATAATCTGGCATCTTTAGAGGACTGATATCTGAGTGTGTTTAATTTGGTGCAGCGCTTGATTGAATTCACTGGGCCTGGAGGTATGTGCTGTATGTGCTTTATTTATATGGCACCTTTCCTAACAATTAGAAGGGGTTTACTTGTACAGCTCTTTTCAAAACAAAAGTCACAACGTGTTTCACAATAAAAGCACGAGCAGAATATTAAAAGGAACAGTATGGTGCAGCATACCTTTGAGAGCTGGATTTCTTTGAGCACATATTTCTCCTGAGTGTTTTTACAGCAGACTAACACCGCCCGGCCGAAAGATCCCTCCCCGATCACCCGCAGGAGTGAATACGTCTCCATGGACAACACAATCAAAGACAACATCAAAGGCACCTCGCCAGGGGAGGGGCCATTTTATATCTGCAGGTCTTGTTGTCTCGGTCCCAAGTGTCCTCGACTGTTCGAGAAGAAGGACTAACGCACCAGGTACAGAGAATCTACCTGTCCTCGTACTGTTCTGTTTGCCCGCTACTTCCTTGTTGTCGTGTGACGTAGGAGGCGGCGCGCCCGTACTGCGCAGCGTCACCGCCAGATGTCAGTAGAGCACAGCGTCTAAATACAAAATCCATGACCGAAAATAGACCAAGACAATGTTTACAATAACGTGTCCTGTCAATCAAATGGTTTCATATCACAGTATTTCTGTTTTTTTGTTATGTAGTAAATTCCCCTTTTATGTGATGCACGTTATGTAACGTTATTATGTCAACAGCACTGCAGGATCTGTGCATAGTGTTGTTAATTATTTTAGGTTGTGTGGGAAAAGTAATCAGACTTTTGATCTGAGGGTCCAGGGTTCAAGTCCCTGTGCTTTTTGTCTTCATATTGAATTGGTGCGAGGTGAATTCACCACTTGATTGAGTTTTTTACAGCGGTGACACAAAAAACTCAAACATTTGAATCTCTTGTTACAAACTTCTGGTTAACTGATCTCGTTATAACTGAAATGGCGACATGTTAGCAGAGAACTGATAAACTGGAGAACATGTCTCATTCAACCAATCTGTACAGAACTTAATCAGATTGTTTCAATGAGACATATGTGTTTTCCACATTCACACACAAGTAACTAATAATGCGAAAAGTTATAACGTGAGAGACAACTTAATATAACAATTACCTTTTGCATTATAACATGATACTTGTGTTTTTTCATTCTGAACCAATTAGTTCCATATATAAAGTTTTATTTATGTATTAAAAATAATGTGTAAAGTTTTTTTTAACTTGTTTATTCTTTACAATATTTTCGAAATCAAGTTAATTCATTTTCATTATTAAATTAATTAATGCATGCAGTCAAAGTTTAATGTAAATATAAATCCAGAGAAGCCCATCCCTCTGGTAAAAGCTCCAGATTCTCAGAGGACAGTACTGGAGACATGAGGGTGGAGCTATGACTCTGTTTTAATGTGAACTCTTCCAATCATCCTTTAGTTTCCTTTTATTTCCATATGAAAATCTAATTATGAGATAAAGCCGTGCAGACTTTTATGATGTTTTACCGACGAAAAAACAAAAATAATGCAGACTTAACATGATGGATTACAACTTCCAAGAGTCTGCTCATAGATTTTCATCTCACAAAGCAGTGAGTGGGAGCCTCTGGCTGATTGGAGCAGGAGAAATGCATCGAAAATAATGTATAACATGCATTTTGAATACGGTCAGCACAAATGTAAAGTGTATGTGATTTATAGTTATGGAGCTGAAACCTGAGCACACACCTTTAATTTTCAACAGAATTCCCAGAACATCTTGCGCTGCATAAACCAAGCGCTCCACAGCCAAGTGAGTGCGTCACGGCTCCAAATGTCTAATATTTGCCCCATTACCTCGTGTGTTCCGCTCCCTGACAGGGCTCTGGTCTCACCTAACAGCAAGTTGTCTTCCTCAGGAGGAAAATAAAAGCCGTAATGAGGTAAATATTGGGCATCGGTGCAACAGTTTGTCCGCAGCTCCTGGATTATGCTACTCAAGCTGTTCGGGGAGACGTGATGGACATTTCTGCTTCTCTCTGAGCTACAGTAAAAGATATCTTCCTTAACGTGGTCAGGGAAGATGCTTCGTACAAACAGCTGAGCTTCTGCTGGACTTTAGAATAAGAAGAATAAAGACTAAGATAAGGCAGCAATTAGCTCTTTGTCTTTGCATTACAAACTTAAAACCAATTTGGAGGTAAATTAGAAAGCGGAAAATCTACAACCTCCTGGTGGATTTCAATCAGGCAATGCTAAATTTTAAAGATTGTAATAATACCATTTCATAATGACATGACATCATTACAAGATGGCAGTAAAACATCATTATCCTATCATACCATGACATTTTCTTTTTCAGCTTTATATCTTATAAAGTCCTATAGGAGGAAGAGATACCAGGAAATGTGCATTTTTGAACTATAGCATAATTTTCTGACTTCATTCTGACTTCTTCATCACATCATATGATGATATGATCACTTTATGCCTAAATTAACTCTCCAGCCCTAGTATTTGCAAAGCTATCTTAGAGAACCGGTATTTCGGACCATATTTTGGTTGAGTTTGACCTTTGACCAATCAGCTTCAAAAGTTCTGGGGATACTCTCCGAAGTAATACCTCCACCAACTTTAGTTAAAAATCCATCCATGCCTTTTCCAGTTATTTTAGACGTACACACACCGATGGGGTGAAAGCAACACTCTGCAGAGGGTAATGGTTTTATTTTCAGACAAGAAAATGTAAAAACATTTTCTTAATGATAAGATCTTGACTCTGAGCGGCACAGAGCTCGATTCTCACTACTCAATATTCAAGGGTGAGAAAATCGGCAGCGGAAACAAGTTTAAAATCCTGTCATGTTTTTGATTTTTTTTGTTATCTTCTACCTCAAATTACAGGCTCTACCCTTCAGTGAAGTCTAACAAGACAGTGTTTATGGCTAAAGTATGACAGTGTCAGGCTGTTGGTTCTGCTCTGCTCTGAAGTGACGACTTCGCACATGGCCAACCGGCTAATCATTAATCACCGGTTATTAAAGATGGAGACCGAAGCACCAAAGCCGAACGAGCGTGTGCATATGTGAGAGAGAGAGAATTAAATGAACAGAGCTTTTATCACAGTTTAAAAATGATAAATTTGTGAAGTGATTGCAGTGAGAAGGCGATTGTGCTGCTGTGCTGCATTTAAATGTACGATATGGAATCAGTTACACGCTGTGACACATCTTTTCTAGTTTGTGCTGCTTTAACAATGACATACGACCGACATGAAGCAGCTGTGGGGCAATAAAAATCCAGACTGAGTGACAATAAGAGCCTCCGGTGTGGAGGTTCCTCAGTCCTCAGACCTGCCTGACGCACGGATCGGAGCATTTATTGATATCTGTGAGAATTTGCACCAGTTTTGAAGCTGTCCCCACTTCTATATAATGCAATCAGGGCTGCAGTTGTGCAGTTGTGACTACAAGAGTTTGGCTCATTAACATGGCAGCTCGATCACTCTCCAATGACAAGTTCTGGACCGAATAACGGAGTCAAGTGCCAGAAAGAGGAAGTGAAACTCTGCATGAACGATCGTCTGCAATGTCAAAATGTGTTCAGAGAAATCTGCCAGTGTCATTAAATCCGTCATTTTGAAGCTTCATTCGAATTTTTATGTTTGGGGCCATCGGTGAAATATATCTCTCGCAAAATTAAAAAAGAAAGTCTTTTCATTTCTCATACACACAGAAATCCACAGTGTGATTCAGGGTGAAAACTTAAGTCTATCAGACAGCCATTAAAAACCTGATATGATATTTAACTGTTAAATGAAATGAAATAATATGCAGATCTGCTACAATAAACCATGACAATAACTCGTTAACCAACATAATTAAGAGGGCAGCGTTAAATCTTCAAATGTACGGCCTGCGAGAAATTAGATAATGAAAACAGAAAACTATGAAGAACCAGAATTTGCTCTCAGGTTGATTTGATAATAATAATAATAAAAAAAAGAAGCTTTTAGTGGCAACATTAAAGTTGTTGCCTCGCTCTAAACTTCAGATAATAACAGAGGTTATCGCACGGTGCTTTCCAGCAAGTCTAGACCGTTTGTTCTGTATTTAATGACAGTGAAAGGAAAGTAGAAACGTCAAATAGAGAAAAACGAATATAACACAGAGCAGGTGCCATATAAAGATGCATTATAATAATCATCATCATTATTATAAGTCTAATTATAATAATAATGACACCAATAATAGTAATTGCAACAGCAGGTACAAGGACATGCAGACTAAGTAGTGTCCTGACCTCAGGGCAGGACCATTATGCAACGCCCCTGCCTAAAGGTCAAGGGTCATTTCACTCTGATTATCAGACTATTGAAGATGGTCATCAAAGCAAACAGAACATCAATCTGTTGTGTTGAGTCAGCAAAGTGGTTTTGTGGACAGGGAAGGTGACTTTTTGGTGCAGTCCAGAGTTTATCTGAATTTCAACGTCCATTCAAGCGTCGTAAATAAAGGGGTTTTATCCCTAATCCTTAACCTCAGAGCTTATGCCGATCCCAAGATAAATGTCTTGGATACTGTCACCTTGTCCCTGTTTGTTCAGTTCGTTGTCTTCGGGGCCGTTTCTCCTTTACAGACCTTGGGGATGGATCAGGCCGTCAATGGAAACCTGCTCGATTTAAGGCGTCCATTCTGGATGTTTAGAGCTTCAAAAGCAGTTTTAGAAACCTTGACAGCACATATATAAGACTTTTCTAGAGGGAGTGGAAAAACACCTCACAGTATGATTTTCAGTTTTAAGGATATTTGCGTTCCAACATACGGCCCCTTCGGAAAATTACAGGACAATGTGCAGCGGTCAGTGCACGTCTGACAGCAGCTGAAGAAACAATGAAGGATTTCACAGGTTAGAGGTGAGACGTGTGAACTTATCA